>NW_020664440.1:7955469-8001894 GCF_002925995.2 Terrapene triunguis | reverse complement strand
TGGGAAGAAGTGGGGGGTCTCTCCCTCTCTCCCCTGCTGCGGCAGCCCCCGAGCTGGGGCTGGGAAGGAGGGGGATCTCTCCATGGCAGCTGCAGCCCTGGAGCTGGGGGAAGTCATCTCTTTCTCTGGCCCCTGTAGCCCTGCATGTCCCAAATTCCCCCCACCCCTTCTTCTCACCCCACTTCCCCCTCCCACCTACCCTGTATTCTCCCAAAGTCACCACCTCATCTTACATGTGCATCTTCTCAGGGGCTAGGTACCTAATTAGTGGAGCCACGCCTGTTCATTCTCTCACGTGCAGCTGCCCAGGTGCACACCTTAGAGGGAACTAACTACAGATGACCTGAATGGAGCTTGCGGACCACTGGTGGTCCACGGACCAGAGTTCGAGAACCTCTGGTCTAGTCTGACCTACATGACACAGGCCATAGAATATTACCCAGTGTTTCTTACATCAAGCCCAAGGACTCAGGTTTCAGCTAGAGTATGTCTTTTAGAAAGACATCCAATTTTGATTTGAACACAGCGGGCCAGATCCTCACTGGGGGCAAATTGGCACAACTTCACTGAAATCAGTGGAGCTGTGCTGATTTACATCAGTTGAGGACCTGGCTCTTTGTGCTTACCCAAGTGCTGGGGATTGCTTTGGCTCCATACGCAAGTTAGAACAACCTCCGGACTCCTCTAATGTATGCCATCTTGTGAAAGCTCCTTGGGCATGAGGCACTGTGCCAGGGTGAGAGAAGCATTGACCAATAAGTACCTTGCTCCTACACAAAAGATAGATTTGACAAGAGTCACAGGGTCAGTGGCATCTCAAGGCAGGCAGAGTTACCAGTGCAGGTTGAAGAGAGCTTACTTCCACCAGTCCAAATTCTGTCTTCCCTCACTCCTTCCTGTACAACATCGCTCACTTCTGCCCGTGCAACCTCTGTGGTGTAGCACAGGCAGAAGTGAGAACAGAATTTGCCCCAGTAGTGTGATCTGAGATTGTTAGTGGACTGAATTTTGTCAAAACCTGTCAATAGGACTTTGTTCGTCCCACTATTTTAAACCTTCCTATGTACAACAGTTAAGACTCAGATTTGTCAAAACATGATTGGTGCTGCCAGAGGATTAGTAATTCATTTTCTGTCCCTTTACAAAGCCATTTTAAGGAAAGAAACAACATGTCAGCGCTATGCCAACAAGTGACTGTACCACCAAGGAGGGATTTGACGTATTTTTCTATGCTGCAGTGACTGTTATAATAAAAGACAGCAGTGCATTAGTGAAAGATTTATGCTAGTATTTCAACAATGGAAAACATGAGGGTGACTGTGTTCTCATTCTCCCCGAGACAGGCAGCCAGGGCACATCATGTAACAATATTTCCAGGAATGAAGTTACAGCTGAAGAAATGCTGATTTGCTCATGCAGCAAGACAGTTCCAAGAAGCAGGGCAAACCCTAGCTTTATTTGTCATCTCAGATGGAGAATTTCATAAGGGAACCACCCATCCCAGCCTGTTTATGAGAAACTACTTTCCTGATCCAGAGTATGATGAGAAAAGGTGACGCACCAACCTTGCCTTGAGTCAGCCACTCTGCCTTGGAGGGCCCAAGGTCCTTCATGGTCCTGTCCTAAATGTAGCGTCCTTGGTGGCGTCATAATCAAAGCCATCTGTACCAGGAAGCATAACTACAAGCTGATTGAATTGACTAATGATACATTCTCTAGAAACCTTTGGTTGCTGAACCCAGCATTTTGTGCCCAGAATTAAATTACAAACAAAAAGGGCATTGGGTAACATTTGACACCGTGATGTCCAAGTAACCAGTTGACAGGAAAATCAACACATAAAGGCCCACTCTGTCCAAAGCCAAAGGGAGATTTGACTACCAACGGAGATAAGAACAGGACTGGGTCCCTATCAGGGGCACTGGAGCTATGCAAGATTACTATTAATGTTTTGTTACACATTTATATTTAAAAACCCACCCATGGTCAGATATAACCAAAATGAGAGAAAAAACGTGAGTGAGGACAGCCGTGTCATCCCAAAGCAGAGAAGGGACTAGCTTCTTTCCCAGCCGCCATGTATAGGTTGCCTGGGACTACACAGAAAAGTGGGGGTAGAGGGGATCAGCTGCCTTCATGGCACCATCCTCCTCGTTCCTTGGTGCTCCAGAGAGTCCTATCTAGGGCCAGGGACCCATGCACAGGAAGGAGGACGGGGAGCATGGTCTCCATTTCTAACAAGCACTTTGAGGCAGGGGCCATGTCATCCTCAGTGTTTGCAGAGCACCTAGAACAATCAAGATTGGGGTCTCCAGTCACCATATAAAAGATTAAATAATAATAATTCCTCCATTACCCTTCCCAAAAAAACCAAGGGGGAGCTTACAAGGGCTATACTGACTGTTCACAGGGAGATGCTTGGCACAGGCAGAACCCCCTAATCCCGTTTACAAGAAGGCTTGAGGGGCAACTGCTGGCAGGGGAAGTCCTGTGAACTGTGAGGTATCTGCAAAGGCAGGCAGCATAGAGTCCCAGGGTCTCCAAGCCACAACTTGATGCCTCCATGAATCCCCCAAGCATTCTGCATAGATTGTGGGACACATGTGTGTTCCAGGTGCTAAGCCCTCTACTCAGTTTCATGTTGCACAGTAGTAGGGCAGGCTCCATGATTTTCAGTTATCTGCTCATGTTTACGCAGGTACAGGAAGGGTCCAGCTAGCCAGGAGCGGTTAATGCAGATAAAAATACAAGGGGGAGCTAACCAACCCTGGCGGCTGTACGTTGTTGTCGGTGATGACATCATATGATGATGCAACCCTCCACGGGGAAGCCAATGTGGACAAAGGAATGAAAATTTCTGAAAGGCTCATACACACACATTTTGCTGTGTGGTTGGCTAAGTGTGTGTGTGTGTGTGTGTACACATGCTTAGAGCCCAATTCTCCATGGAGGTCAATGTTCATGTCAGGTGTACCAAGGATGCAGTAGTAGTCTCCCAGGTTGCTCCCAGGGGTGTAATGAATGGGGAAGAGGAAAGAAAAAGGGCAGAGAATTACAAGGTGAGTTAAACGTTGTATCCCTCTTGGAGATGAAGCTGAACTCAACCCATTAAATTCAACAGGCCAACTGTTGTGACTATGGAAAACAGGGTTTGGCTGCTTATTTGTCTCACTTACTGCTGACAGCTCTCTGCTCTATAGAAAGGGCATTCTAGCAGTAGGGATGAGTAGAGATGGCTCCTATAAAAAGCCCCCGATGAGAAGAGCACATATTTATGAACAAGCCAAGTGCTTCAGTGAACATTTTCCCCCTCTACAGAAGTCTGATCCAAAGCCTACTGACGTCTATTCGTTTTGAATAGGGTCCTCATAGAACAGAAGCATATAAACAGTAGGATCTGGCAGTTGTACTAATTTAATGGAATGGACTACGTATGTCCATGTACTTAAAAATAAAGCTTTGAGGGGCTAGTTGGTTTTATTTAAACTTCCCTACTTGCAGGTGGGACCATAAAACTGTTCTAGCATGAGTCAGAGAACCAGACTTGGCAAAGCTGAGCCTGCCACTTTAAAAACAGAACACTAATTAAATAAAGTAGCAACAAGGAGAATAAAATAGCTTCTCCTCCCCCCCGCCCCAAAACTAATCCAGCCTGAAGTGAATTTTAAAATATTTTACCTGGACCCCATTCATATACAAAATAAAGAAAAAAAAACATGCTTGCAAAAATTCACTTGGCAAAAGTCTAACTCAAAGTGCCCTGGCATAAAAGTGCAGTATTATTTTTTTAAATAGAGTCTAGATAGAATGAGGATTTAGCTCTAAGTGATTGCATCTCTGAGGAAAGGTCAAATGAATAGACATTTTAGAGCTGTTCTCTGCAGATCTCATGCTGATTTGTGGCCACTCTGCTCATCTATTGCAGTGTTGGCAACACTCATGATTGTGGTATTTGGTGTTTTTCCTAAAGCCTCAGCTCCTGGAGTCATGTTATTACATGAGACTGTTAGCTTTCATATTTTTTTTTAAAGAATAGATATTTCCAGCCCTCAAGGTTGAAGAGAAAAGCTTAAAAATGTAAACCTTAAAGGCTCCAAACCCAGAACTCCAAATTTACTATTATTTAAAATCTCAGGATTTTTAAATTAATCCCAGGATTTCTGGAGGGGCTTGACTCGTGATTTGAGAATGCTTGGAGTTGGCTGTATTGGTAACAAGCTTATGAAGTGTGTGCCACATTCCATTCTAATGGATAGTCAAAAATAGAAGGTAACAGCCTGCTACTACTGTCACCTAATGGAATTGCTCCTTTAGCCTGTGCTTTTGAACTAAAGGTCCTGTATACAAATGTTAATGTGGGGGTTATTGCAAATCTACTGGCTACATTCCTGCTCCTTCCTACAACAACATTTCTCTGTGTTTCCAGGGATAGAGTGCCTGTAGAGCAAAACTCTGCAATACATAGGTGGTGTGAAGGTCCACATCTAGGCTCTATTTTGGTCTGTCCTGCTCTGCACATTTGAGTGCAAACATTCCAGAAAAATAAGACCAATTTTGAAGTCACAACAATATGCAAAAATGCTCCCATTTCCAGCACTTCAAATTGCTTTGTGGACATTTGGCAATTTTCTTAGAGGTTAGCCACCAATTTGTATCATAGCCCTTGTTTATAAGAAACAGAATCTTAAGAAATATTAGGAACAGCGAGACACTACAAAGATTAGTGGGACAAAAGCACCAATAATTTGTCAGGTTTCAGAGTAGCAGCCGTGTTAGTCTGTATCCGCAAAAAGAACAGGAGTACTTGTGGCACCTTAGAGACTAATAAATTTATTAGAGCATAAGCTTTCGTGGGCTACAACCCACTTCAGAAAACAATCTATTTATCTAATACAACTAACTCCCCAGTAAAGCACCCTACGCTTCTGGTATTAGTCAAGAGCAGATGTGAAGCTTGATGCTCAGTGGTTTGAGCATTGGCCTGCTAAACCCAGGGTTGTGAGTTCAATCCTTGAGAGGGCCATTTAGGGATCTGGGGCAAAATCAGTACTTGGTCCTCCTAGTGAAGGCAGGGGGCTGGACTCAATGACCTTTCAAGGTCCCTTCCAGTTCTAGGAGATAGGATATCTCCATTAATTTATAATTTTTATTTATGTAGCCTGTGTTATGCAGGAGGTCAGATTAGATAAACAAAGTGGTCCCTTCCTATACAAATTTTTCAGCCAAAATTATGCAGAAATTCTGCTCACTTTAGCTAACGGTCATCCCATTAACTTCAATAGGACACCACTTATGTGAATAAAACAAGCAGGACTTGCTCCAGAATTTCTGTCATCCCAGATAAGCGGCAATGGATACAAAGTGCACAACCTGAAGTTATTCATTCCCAAGATTGATTTTTATTGACCGGTATTTAAAGAAGTATCTGCAGCTGCACATTTGGGGCTCTCTCTAGGGCCAGCTTAACCTACCCAACGTTTCCCCAAGCATGAACGCACGTGCAGGCATGTTGTGCTCCTCATTTTTACATGCTGCAGCCTGTGCACTGCATGTTATTGTTATGGGAGGACTGTGCATTCCCTATGCATCTAAAGCTTCCAGTTACTTCAGCGGGAGATGTGAGTGTACAGTGAATGCAAGCTCAGGGCTAATATGGGGTGGAGCACATACTGTCCAATATTATAGGGTCTTGATGCACATACATAAATCCCATTAATGCTAATTAGCATTCCAGGCACACATTGTAAGGGAAATAATTGACTGGTGTGCATGAGAGTTCATAGTGAGTGAGAATCTACCGAGGAACGATGCGACTCCTATTTATGAATTGTCTCTCTATATTCTATGGGCTACATTTGGTTTTCAGTTACAGCTGGGTAAGACCATTGGCTCAGTGGCTCATGCAGTGTATATGCCTGGAACTTATATGGCCCCATCAACAAAACATTCTGAGCCCCTCACACGCATTGTTGAATTTACTCTCCCAACACCCTCATGAAGAAGGGCAGTATTATTATACAGAAGGGGAACTGAAGCACAGAGAAATCAAATGACTTACTCAGGGAGGCTGTGGCAAAGCCAGAAATTAAACCCACATCTCCTGATTCCCAGCTCAGTGCCTTAACCAGGGGATCATCCTTCCTACCTCCTGTAACCGAAGCCATCGTGTGTTTCTAAATGCTCGTTTAAATTACATTTAATAAGGAGGGTATGTGAGGCTTTATTTACAGAAGTTTCCTGCTCAAGGTAATAGGAGAAAATAAAAATCTATTGACTGTGGCTAGAGAACAATAAGGACACAGATATTGTTTATTGTCACTGTGTAACTACAGATAAAAAATCATTGACTATCACTATTGTTTATGGCTATCATCTGCAATAATTAAAGGGACAGCTCCTACCTTCTTTCCTCACACACAACTCCCATTGATATCAGTGGGTAAAATACAGTCATAATGTTTTCTCTCTATAGTATATCTCAGTACATGATAATTTCTTGACAACTATATACCTGAAAAATTCTCACTAAATCATAGAAGTGTAGGCTTGGAAGGGATCTCGATAGGTCATCTAGTCCAGTCCCCTGCACTGAGGCAGGATTAAATATTATCTAGACTATCCCTCAAAGGTGTTTGGCTAACTTGTTCTTAAAAACTTCCAATGACAGAGATTCCACAAACTCATGGGAGGCGAGTGAACCGCCGGCTGGGGGAGGTTAGCCCCCAGCCCCACCCCTTTCGCCCAAGGCTCCACCCCTTCCACCAGCACCCCAGCCAGGGCCCAGAGGCCCCCCCACCCCGACCCAGTCCCACACCAGGCTAGCCCCCGAGCCCCAAAGGAGTGCCGGGAGGGTGCACAGCCCCAGCCCCCACAGTCCTGGAGCACCGGGAAGGGGGGTGGCGCATGACCCCAGCCCTGGAGCTCTGGGAAAACAGCCCCCAGCTTTCCCAGACCCAGCCAGAGCACTGGGGCCTGGAGGACTGGAGCCGCACACAGGGAGCGATGGTAGGCAGGGGACGGGGCCACGCCTGGCTGTTTGGGGAGGCACAGCCTATGCGACCCACCACCCATGCACAAATTCCCTAGGTAATTTCTTTCCAGTGCTTAACCACCCTTACAGTTGGGAAGTTTTTCCTAGTATCTAACCTAAATCTCCCTTGCTGCAATTTAAGCCTATTTCTTCTTGTCCTGTCTTCTATGGCTAAGGAGAAGAATTTATTACACTCTTTTTAACCACTTTTTACATTCTTGAAGACTATCATTTCCCCGCTCAGTCTTCTCCAGATTAAACAAACCCAATTTTTGAAAAACCCAAGCTAAGATTTAGTCAGGGATATTTATAGTAAAACTCATGGGCCATGAATTTTTGTTTATTGCCAATAACCTGCCCATGACTTTTACTGAAAATACCTGTGACTAAATCTTAGCCTTACTTATCAGTGCTGAGCCGAGTGGAATAATTACTTCTCATGTCTTGCTTACTCCTGCTAATACATCCCAAAAGATGTTCGCTTTTTTTTTTGCAACAGCATTACATTGTTGATTCATATTTAATTTGTAATCCACTATAACCCCCATATCCCCTTTTTTCAGTACTCTTTCTTAGGTAGTTATTTCCCATTTTGTATTTGTACAGTTGATTATTCCATCCTAAGTGTAATACTTGGCATTTGTCCTTATTGAATTTCATCCTATTTATTTCAGACCTTTTCTCTAGTTTGTCAAGATCGTTTGGAATTCTAATTCTGTCCTCCAAAGTGCTTGCAAACCCTCCCAGCTTGGTATTGTCCACAAATTGTATGTGTATTCTCTATGCTGTTATCCAAATTATTTATGAAGATATCTAATAGAACCAGACCCAGAACAGATCTCTGGGAGACCTCCACCCAATATGCTTGAGTGTGAACCATTCATAACTACTCTCTGAGTACAGTTTTCCAAACAGTTGTGCACCCACCTTATAGTACTGTAGGTTCATCTAGGCTATATTTCCCTAGTTTGTTTATGAGAAGGTCATGTGAGACTATATCAAAAGCCTGACTAAATTTGAGATCTATCACTCTACTGCTTTCTCCCTATCCACAAGGGTTGTTACCCTATCAAAGAAGGATATTAGGTTGATTTGACAGATTTGATTTGACAAATCCATGTGACTTGTTACTTATCACTATATTATCTAAATGCTTACAAATCGATTGTTTGATTATTTGCTCCTTTATCTTAATGGAAGTTAAGCTGATTGTCCTCCTAACCCCACCCCCGGTTGTCCTTATTCCCCTTTTTATAGATAGGTATTATATTTGCTCTTTTCCAGTCCTATGGGATTTCTCCTGTTCACAAGTTTTCAAAGATAATTTCTAGTGGCTCAGAGATTCCCTTCGGACAGATCCCTAAGTATTCCAGGATGTATTTCATAAGCCCCTGCTGACTTGAAGACAACTTTTGTAATTCTTAACTTGTCCTTTTGCTATTTTAGCCTCACGTCCTACCCCATTTACATTCTGTTAGTCATCTGATCACTGCTAACCTTTTTGGGGAAAACTGAAACAAAAAGGTTATTTAACACTTTAGCCATTGCTGCGTTTTCTGTTATTGTCTTTCCCTTCTTATTGAGTAATAGGCCTACCGTGTCCCCGGTCTTCCTTTTGCTTCTAATGTATTTGTAAAATGTCTTCTTCTTGTCCTTTATGTCCCTAGCTATTTGGGACATTTGGGCCTTGGCCCTTCTAATTTTGTCCCTACATGCTTTTGTTGCTTTTTTTATATCCATCCTTCATAATTTTAACTAGTTTTCACTTTGTGCATGCCTCTTTTTTGAGTTTCAGGTCACTGAAGATCTCCTGATGAAGCCAGGGTGGTCTTTTACTGTACTTCCGATCTTTCCTGTGCATTGGTTTAGTCTAATCTTGTGCCCTTAATAATGTCTCTTTGAAAACTGCCCGCTCTCCTTAACTTTTTTCCCCTTAGACTTGCTTCCCATGGACTCTTACCTACTGATTCTCTGAATTTGCTAAAGTCTGCCTTCTCGAAATCCGTTATCTTCATTCTGCAAAAGTGTATGTCCCCAGTGGAGAAATATGTTTTTAAAAGAAATGAACTGTAAATACCTTCCCTCCATCTACATTCCTACACTTGTTAGCTTTTCCTCCCAGCTCTCCTCTGCCTTTCAATATGCTAAAAGGGCCTGGAGAAGAACAGGACATATGTATTATGAAGAGTTTCTGCCTATAGGCTTAGTGTGGGACCTTAAGCACATGCATAAACTTAAGCACATGCCTAAGTGCTTTGCTGAACTGGGAGTTAATATTTTTTTATTCCACAGAAATCTATTCAAATGAATTCTTATAGTTGCCCTGTGAGTCTGTTTTGTACCAATATAACCAATTGCCCATTGTAGGAAGACTGTAACAAACTCACAATACCTCCTATTCCTCATAATACATGCAAGTACTAAAGCTGTATTTGAATCAGCATTTCTTTCTGTTCTTACTAGTTGTAACACGACTAATGCCATTGATTGAGCTGTGTACATTGAAATAGAACATACTTTTCTATATCATTAATGGAACTTTGATTCAGGAATAAAAATAACGCAACAGCTATTCTCTAGGATCTCAGACTCCCATCAGGACCCACAGCTCTTTCTTTCTTTCTTTCACATTTGCCATTCTTTTCCAAAGTTAAATCCATTTGACTATCAAAACGAACTGGTTCATTTTTCAAATGGTAAATTTAAAAAAAAGTATTTCTGCACAAAATATGTCCATCCTCATTAGATCCATTTTCTCAATTAAATTCAAGTTTCTATGTCCAAAAGGCATAAATCTGGGTATTGATTTAGTCATAAAATAATGAAACTCTCAGAAGCCTTCTAAAACCATTTTACTTGGATCAGCATATAAGCTTTTAAAATATCAAGTTATTCCAGTATTTAATACACATAACTGCTTTCAGAGGTCTACGGCAATAAGGCATATCTCCTCACTCCATTTGAAGTACCACAGCTACAAGCAATGGCTCCCTACTATTTTTAAAGCTTTGGACTGTATTTTATTCAGTGTGAGCATGATATTTTTTGAACATGAACTTTATACCCTGGAGCCAAAATCAATAACCTATCGAATCAAAGCTCTGTAAAGCAACAACAGGCTCCTGGTGTTGTGCCCCCATAAAATGCATTTGAGTCTAAATCTACACTTCCAAAATAGTCTAGTTCTGAATTTATTGCCCTGTTCCGGCAAGATTACTGGATAGTCAATGTGTACCGCCAAAAAAAACGTTTTTTATGGAAAAACATTGTCTTCCCTTCTTATCAAAGCAAAGAACCAAAATCAATCACGCTACATTTTTTATTCAGGGCCCAATTCTACAGTCCTTATTCACACTGAGTAGGACATGACTATGCAAGTAGTTCCATTAATTTCAGTGGGGCTGCTCATACAGAGTGAAATAGATCCTTGTGCAGAGAGCAAGCCCTAGTCCTGTGTACCACTTACATCTCACTTAGGCCCCATTTTTGAAGGTTTAAATTAGATTTGTCTGGTAAATGTACATAGGATTTATCAGTACATAGGTCTCATACTGGCCATTTGCACAGAAGTGAATTTCAACCATTGTAAGGATGGTGGAATCAGACCCAGGATAAATATCACAATTTTACCTGGTTTTACTTTGAAATCCCATCTACATTCCAGTCACCGCTTGATAAAAAATAATTGTACACAGTTAAATGCAGTATTTTATGAGCGTTCAGACATTTTCTTTTCTAGCGCGAAGTGAAATATACATGGAGATGTGTTACTATGAAAACCTATTTTGCTAAATCAGCATATATACTGTGTAAACATTTTTTTCTTCAGTCTACAGAGTTTAACAAACAAACCTGCCTTGAATAGTGCATCATTTACTCTTTTGATAACTGGGAACAGCACTCTAAATTTGGTGCTTTTGCAACATATTTGATACTCCAAGTTCCTTCAAAGGCTATTTCCTCACATGCCTTTAACCATAGAGGGCTTGATTTGTCACTGCACTACTCCTGCTTCACAGCGGTGTAGCTCCAAGAGTTGTAAAACTGGATTAACAGACCCGCTTACTTGTACATGTAAATGAGAAAATAGCTGTTGAAGGAACTTGAAGTATCATTATCACGTTTCAGTGGAGTTACTCCAACATGGAGTTACAATGGGGCATTGTAGTGGTGAATCAAGCCCAGAATATTTATATTAAGATTACTAATGAGCACAGAGAAACTTAGGGTCTTGCATTTATGGGAGATTCATATAAACTCTTTAAACTATGATCTCAGAACCATCAGGTAGAGAATGTACAGTACATACAGTAAACCAAATTCTGCAGTCCATTAAACTGACAAATACAAAGTGAGACCAAAGACTTCAACCAAAGCTAGTATGCTTACTTTTGTTTGATGTATCCCTCACCTTTCAATTCACTCCCATAAATATAGCCGGGTCTTGTCTTTTTCAGACAGCAGCCACATCTCCCCTCTGTACTAACCATCACAGAACCTAGGAGATAGACCACCTTTTCTTTCTTGATCTGTCATGTGTTTCCCAAGAAATTAGTTCTTTGAATATGTTGATACCCAAGCACCATGACTATTGTATGTTCGTGATCCTGTTCTCCAAACTCAATAGTTTCAGTGACTCTTATTAACTCAAAGTCATTCTTCAAACCCAGGGATAATGACAGGATTAACAGCACCTGAAATGTGCTTCTTCCAGAATGAAATCCACTACTGTAGCTATAAAAAGGCAATGCCCAGCTTTGAAAGCTTGAACAGCTGCAGAGTGGGAATGCAGCCTTTTTGTACTTCTTTTGTGACATCTCTTGTTTTGGCTGGTGCTTTTTTGTTATCAGAGAGATGGTCAACCAAATGTGCCGGAAAGTCCATTTCTAGGAGAGTGGACCAGAGTTTTGCATGACAAACGGTAACATTTGATTTTTGTACTCCACCACCTGGCCTGTAGTTTCCTTGGTCTCAAAAATCAGAGTCCTGATTATGAATGTTTTAAGCTTGACACTATCATTTATCAAGCGTCTTGTGGTTAAAAGGATGCAAGCGGCACGTAACAGAAAAGGAGACATTGATGCAGAAGCATCCACAGAAAGCATTGCTCGAGCTGTCTACAGACTCCAAGATTAAGTGTGAAATCTGACAGGAAGAATATGTATTAAAAATATGTGTTGACAGAATGATTTAACTAATATTTTAAAGGCAAAACATCAACTGCATTTCCATATCATTTACAATCTTGGTGAACAGGGTACTTCAGAGCAGGCTATCCCCTTCTGCCATCACCTCCTTATTCTCTACTTCATTTTACAGCTTAAATATGTTTTAGTAAAACAAAGATTGAGCTATAGGACCAGATTCTCAGCCGGTGTAAATCAACATACACCTCTACCTTGATATAATGCTGTCCTCGGGAGCCAAAAAATCTTACCGCGTTATAGGTGAAACCGCGTTATATCGAACTTGCTTTGATCCACCGGAGTGTGCAGCCCCGCCCTCCCGGAGCAGTGCTTTACCGCGTTATATCCGAATTCGTGTTATATCTGGTCGTGTTATAGTGAGGTAGCGGTGTAGTACTATTGATGCCACTGGGTCACGGATATCAATGAAGCTGCACTGATATACAACAGCAGAAACTTAACCATAATTGTTATGCAAGTTCCTGAAGATACAGACAAAATAGTCTCAGGAAACAAATATCAGTGACACAAACATTTTTAAAAAAAACCCCTCAGCACTCCATTTATGAGAAGAATTTACTATATGGATTCCACTGGGGTGTTTCCATTATCCCACGAGGATGAAAGTATCCAGGTAAGACGGCTGGCCAGCCTTCCTGCTAGAAGAGTCTGTAAGATGATCATTTTTCAGATGATGCTCAAGTCTCATTCTCTTTTTCCTCCATCTCAGATTCCACCTTCTCTTCACTCTCCCAAAGCCCGGTCCTCAGCTGGTGTAAATTGGCAAAGATTTATTGAAGCCTGTGGAGCGACACTAATTTATACCGGCTGTGGATTTGACCCCCCAGTGTCTGAATGAGGCAAGTATCTCAACGAAAGCAAACTAACTGCAGTTCAGCACAGATTCATTGGCACTGAAGCTTGTTGGCAGGATTGCATTCTCACCATCTACTGAAGATGCATGCCCACAGTCTCAGGGTCCCATCGGATCCATTACTGCTCCTCCACTCTCAGATGACAGCGTCCCTTCATATTTCTGGCCATACACATTTTAGGTTAGAGTACTCTAAGACGATCTCCTTGGGGCTAGCCTTGAAATCCACCTTGAAATTCCAGCTGGGGCACAACACGGCAAATCTGAGTTCAAGATTCGGCACTGGCTTCCGGGTACAATCCAAGGTAACTCAGTCTGGCAAGCAACGATCTGAGAGATCATCTATGACCTGCTGGGACACTTAAGATTGGCTGAGATGTTTTGTGTTCCTGGGGCTGATCTTCCCAGGGTTGATGGGAGAGCTTTCACATGGAAAGCTCACCCTTTGGAGGTCCCACTAGGCCAAAGAGTGACAAGCTCCAGCACAGTCTGGCTCTTTTTTAAAAAAAAAAGTTTAGCTTAGCATTTAGTTGGCTGGTTTTGCTTTTTGTGTTTGTTTGTTTCTGGTTATGGTCTGAGTCGTGTTTTCTTCCTAACAGCTCGGTAGCCTGCCCTTCAGAGTAATCTTGCCACCAGTGGCCGTTTTAGTTTCATTAATGCCTCCTGTTGCAAGTGATGTGACTTTTGTTACTGAAGCACTTAAATGTCACGATTGAAGGCAGTATAGTGAATACAATAAATAGGCAACTACACCAGGGATATGAAGATGTGAATCATCTCTGAAAGGTGGTACAGCTAAGAATGTCACCGCGTTGGACCATCCGTATTGCTAAGAGTTGAAACATCAGTTGTAGAGATGATTGTAGTAGGAGGTACCTGGAAAAATAACCAGAATAGTATTGGCCACCCCAATTTAGAGGTGAATGCTAGGAAGGTCTTTAGGTGAAATATATCTGGAGGTAGCTACAGAGCTGAAATTGTTCAATCCATATAAAAATGTTAGCGCTTAGTTTTGTGAATGAAATGATACTTTTGCTGCATGCTCAATTAGCCTTTCATATTAGCAACTTCATAGCAACTCTGTTTCTTAAAATAGGGAGTCACAGTGCAAGTTTTTATCTTCTATAATCCTTTAGAAAAGAAAGCTCAGACCTTTGGGAGGTTTAAACATCAAACCTTCAGCCAGAGACCTGTCATTATCAAAGGAACTAGCAGCTCTATGTAGGGTTTATGGTCATTAGAGGAATTCCAAATTACCTGTTTTTTTATAGACTACCTACATAACAACACTAATACCTACTGTATTTACATTTTTGTAATGTTCTACCCCAATGCGATCTTCATATCTAAATGCACACAGAGTATTTTACATTTATCAGTTTAATACCATAGTTATGTCTTTCTTTAAATGCCTGTTGTTCAACCACTTCTTAATAGTGAATTGTTTTTTGGAAAGAAGATATTTAAACTTAGTTTGTGATGATTCCCTATATTTTTTTAGCCAGGAAAGGCATCATTAATGGCACAAAAGGCTATATTTATAAAACCTGTTTACCTATTTAACCTCAGATATATCAATATTATGGGAGAACTAAAGCAATTACATGTCATTTCTTTTTACCGATGTTTGATTTTTAGGCAATAACGAATATCGCTCTCTATTTATTATTAGTGGTTAAACAGTGCTGGCATATAAAAAATGGTAAATGCACTCCCCACCCCCACAGAATACTGTAAGTCTTTGAAGTATAATCCACTAAGACAAGGAGGTGTGCTGGTATTGGCAAGGTGTTTCTCTAAGTGACGGCAGAAACAGACAATGGGTTATAACCTGGTTGCAGAAGCTACTATAGCATCAGAGTCTAACCCTCCCACCCCAATCCTCTTAATATTGAGTTACAATTTGGTCTACAGCTGGCACTTAACTCAAGAAAAATACTAAAGCACAAGCTTAACTTTAAGCATGTGAATGCTCCCATTGAATTAAGTTAAGCATGTTCTTAAGTGCTTTTCTGGATAAAGGCCTTGGTCCCACTGTGTTTGGGGAGTAGGGAAGTACTTAATGTGGGTGGTGGTGACAGACTCTGGTCACAGAAAGAAAGAGCGAGAGGAAGGTTGATGGAGAATGATGATCAGTCAATGCAGGATTTTAAAATGGCGCACATAGTGTCAAGATATCTGGCGTGGCTCATGCCTGTGAGTGCCAACCTCAGGGCAGTCTGTTAAGAAACAGGACACAACTCCCAAATTGGCTATGTTCTATAATTAGATTTCACCAACCAAGTATCAAGTGTGAACTCCTCAAGCACTATAGCAGCCTTAACAGTCCCCTTGGATACTCCGATCTATCTCACCACCTAGGCAAGTTTGCCTGTGTGATAGATGGTCCCTTATACCAAAAATCACAACAATATTCAGGTTACTCTCAGTCCCAAAGGACCAGTCATTGACCCCAGGTCAATGCACCCTGATCTCTCACCAGACAACGCTTGTAGACAATCCTATAATAAATTAACTAAAGGTTTAAGAACAAGGAAAAAGAAGAATGAGTTATTCACAAGGTTAAAGCAGTTACCGTCTTAGGCTTCCAAAAGTAATAGAAGCTGCTTATGTGAAAGCTCTATATGTCCTTTAGAGCTAACCCAAGCTAAACAGCCAGGGACCCCTTGCATCTGCTTAGAAGTCTTGTCCTATTTCTGAAGTCCAAGCAGCACAGAGATAACATTTCTTCTTGACATGGATTTTTATTCCCTTCCCCCAGAGCTCAAGCTGATGGGATGAGTGTTTGTGCACCTCTCATCTCATGGGTGTGGGGAGACCAATCAACAAAGTCTTTTGGCCACTGATGTTCCACAGTGGCTTGTCTGGTGTCTCTGGGCCTTCTTTTGATGGAGAGGAGATGACACCTTTTGTGGTCAACTAGCATTTCACACTTGGTAATGCTTCTCTCCTGACTGTGGGTGTATACAGTTTTGGAGCAAACACTTTCATAGTTACAGAGCAAATACTTAAATATTGCCTTATAACCTGGGATACAGATATCATAAGTGAGATTAATGCAGTCAGCAACTCACAAGCGTTTCATAAAATCTAAACCCATTTTTATAAATCTAATACCTATTTTAACAATACTAACAGGTGAGCCAGACTGGTTTCCAGCTATGCATTTGTCAGTGTCCAGTGAGGCCTAGGTATGAGCTGGCACCTGCTCTGCCAGCATCACAGATACTATCAGGTAAATACGAACGGTGGCTCCGAATTGTATGTTCTGTATTTAAGTGTCATGTCCCTCTTTGCTTTAATTACCCATTCCCACATACATATGAACAGGAAGGGGAAAGCTTTTGAAAGGCCACTGGTCTGTCCATAGTTGCCAGGAGACTGGCTGGCCACTCTGCTGAGCAGGAGAAAGACATGGACAGGTCTTCCTGAATAGCTTAGATCACACAGGTGGGCTGACCCTGGACTTCTTCCACACCCAAAACTCCCATTGATACCAGTGAAAGTTTTGTGCATACAAAGGGTACAGGACAGAGCCCAGAGAAAGCCTTTTGAACCTCAAGCTCCACAGGGACGTCCCTCATTGCTGTCCTTGGCTTACCTCCATAAGCAATGCTGCCACTGTCTGTCCCCCTCCTACTTGGCTCACGTCCATACCCCTCCATGGTATGGACAAGCTGCAAAGGAGGAGTTAGCGGTATTCAAAGTGGGAGCTACTTACCATGCAAGGTTAGGCGGAGTAACCAAATTGCTCCTACAGTATTAGGCGGATCCTGTGGCTACTCCTCTAGTAAAACCCCTTTGCTATGCAGAGCTCAACTCCAATGTAATAGCCATGGGTGACTGCAAGGCACAAGACGACATGCCGGGCACTTTCTCTCTTCACAGCGCTCCCTGTGTACAATTAGACTCTTCCTTCTCCCCACCCTGCTGTGCAAAAGGACGTGAGTATACATGACCCTCTCTTTCTCAATGTATTGTTACTTAACAACAGAAAAACTTTAGGAAAGCACAAGCCCTCTTTTATTTACTTAACAAGCATGATTTCCAGAAGCTAAATTGTATTTGAGCAGTAATGTATACACAGGTCTGTGCAAGGCAGCTCAGCTCCCTGAAAAGTTAATATGTGCTCTCCATTTGCAGTGTATAATTATGAGAGAGGAAACGAAAGGGGGGCAGGCTGTCTCAGCTACCGCACAAGCCAATTTGACTATTGCAAAGCTAATTAAATATGTCTGCTGTGTATAAAATATATCATCTCCAGATCACAGCATACTGTTAAATTCTTCATCTTATTAAAAGCTTACATTAATGCTTTTCCGACATAAATTTTAACAGTGGACAGGTACTATTTGAGGAGCCTGACAATAGGAATGACCTAGATTAGGCTGACAGTGCCAAAAGATGTATCACCTGAGGCCGTCTTAAAGAGAAGAAGAATGAGGAATACATTCTCCATTATTGCCTAGCCCTGATGTGCTGGCATTATCTTCAAAAACCCGATCTTGCTTTGCCTCCTTCTCTTTCGGTACAGTAGGTGGCTATACCAGGGAGAGGAATGATATTCCATGCTTGCCACATCTTGTTCCCTGGATTATAACTCAACTGTAGAGGGATTTAATGGAGCAGTGGATGATGGTTTAAATCTGTTGACAAGTCCTCCTGTAGTTTACAAAATTGCAGGGGAAGTTGGGTAGTTCCACACTAATACGCTGGGTGCAGCCAGCTAAGAGAGGCTCAGAAACACAGCAATATGAATTGCATCTCCTTAAGAAAAAAAGAGAGACCTAGAGTCTGATTCTCATTATTCTTTCCATGTGACTGGCGCTGGAATACACTGGGGAACAAATGTGGATCCAATGTGACTTCAATCTGACACCATTCCAATGCCTGCCCAGTCTTCATTGTAAATGGGAGCAGCCTTGGGGGTGCTTTAACTTACACACTGGCTTCCTGTGGGTCCAGGAAAACAGAGAATAGTGCACTGCATGTAGTCTTATCCCTATGTGAGGGAGCAGTGCTGGCACAGAACCCTTTGCCGGCGGGAGTGAGGGAACCTGCACTGAGTGTATTCTCAGGGGGGCATTTCCACACACTTTACATGGCCGGAGTGGTGTAAAGGGGCCGTAGTGTAACTGCACAGAGCTGATCAGAGATCTCTTCACAACATCCTTATTCCCAAAGGAACCAGCAAGCAGATTTATAAAAGTCGTTCACTTTCACACCACTTCTAATGCAGAAAACAGGAAGATTACCAAACAGCAGCACTATTTCTTATGGGCATTACTGAATATTCAAAAAAAAAAGTGAAAATAGCTTTAAGGATCTAAGAAAAGAGAAATTCCAAACACTAATAGAAACTCTTCCATTGACTTTCGCACACCACTTGCATTGACACTGTAAGCTTTCTTGGTATTAGACACTTGATTGACATTGTGATGGCTCATTCAAAGCACAGATGATGTCAGAGCAACTGCATTATGGTCTTCTCTTGACATTGTAACAGCTCCTTCAGATTTTTTTTTTTAATTCTTCCCGTTGGCATCCCAAGGGCAATTGTATTGACAGAGTAATGCTCCTGTTACAAAGTCAGTGTATGAGATATTCTCCTTTTAGGAGAGGTGATGGAAAAGGGTCTCATCACAGAGCAGCTCCTGGATAAAGAATTCAATGTATGGTCAATGGAACCAGGAGATGGCATTGTAAGGGACACACATCCTGATATTCAGCCATGTCTGGGGATTCGCTACACCAAGGACAATTTGGGGCCTGATTTTCAGAGGTGTTGAACACACCAGATTTCAGTGAAAACCAATGGAAGCTACCTCTGGAAATCCAGCACCTGTTGAAAATTAGGCCACGTAAGCTCTCTGCTATTGGGATGATAAGGCCAAGAATCTGTTTAGAAGTCACATTTCTCTTTTGTAATTGATGCTGGTCTTTCCACTAAAAGGTCCCAATGTAGAACAGCTTTCATAGACCTCTTCCTTTTCACTTAAAAAGGCTACACAAGAAGCACTCTGGTAGCCAGGTTAATTCCCCTACCGCTGTTCTGTGTGGAAAAAAGGAAGGGAGACTCAGACAGATAACATTTTGTCTTCAGAATTTATTGACTAAGAAAGTGAGGAACACAAAAGAAGCCTATTCCACTGGTATCCCAGAGAGGAAAATACTCCACTGGCACCCACTTTTACTGTACCGTCGGGTGAGAACGAGGCAGGGAATGAAAAAACAAGACTTACCTGGGATGAAAGATAAATTATCCAGGCTCCCTGTAGCTCTAAACAGATAAAGTGAAAACAAATGTCACCATATGTCACCTAGTGATTGTATCTGGTAAAAAGAAAATTCAACATGAATTCAAAACACAGGAATGAAAAACCCACTGAGTGACAAGGGAGGGGACTTTGGGCCCAGATTCAGCAGGTGTAAACAGTTGTAGCTGTGCTGAATTCAATGGAGCTATGTCCACTTGGACCAGTTAAGGATTTGGTGTCAGGTCTTCTGACGACGTCTTTAAAATAATTGTGTAGTCCTAAAACTGAAGCTGTGGGCTAGAGTCTCATTTGGGCTAAGTCCCTTATACAACATTCTGTAAAGTGGATATAAAGTACATTTACACAAACTTCAAGGCCACTTTACAATGACAGAATGGCACAAAGTGAACTTAGTGTAAATGAGAATGTGGCCCTGTATTTTTAGAAGGAAAAGCATTATTTACCAGGAAAATCGAGGACAAACTGGTCCCCACCAGCTGAAGTGACGTAAATACAGTTGGGGTACCCAGAAAAATATTTGAAGCTACCGACAAAATAAAGGGGAAAAAACCAGAGTAACAATAAATCATCAACATAATCTGGCTGGCTGGAGCACAGAACTAAAAAATTCTGCCTCTTAAAATAGGAGCTTGAATTATCTAGATACGTACATAGAAACAAGTGACAACAGCTTTGAGATAACACTTCTCCTTATCTGCATATTTCAACAAAGTCAAAGTTGAGTGGGAAAATATTACTGCCTTGAAAAATAAATATATTACATATATCATCTATAATAGGAATATGTGCCACTGCATACATATTTAAATACAAATTTAGAAAGTGTATATTTTGAAGAAACCCAGGCCAGTAAATTTTAGATTATAAATTTAGATTCAGAATTTCATTTTTTTTTTAGAGAGCCCATGAATTCTGTTTCACTGAACAGAAATGGTAATAATTTGTCTAATAATAAATTGCACAGATAACCATTTTGCAATCTGTACTCCACACTGACATTTTCCCATTTCCTTTTAACCAGAAAAAATGGAAACATTGACCTTAAATATTTCCATTCAAATTCCTTCTATTAAATTATATACTTTTATAAGACCCACACCAAGATAGATTTCCTGTAAGGAATTCCCACCCTTTGAGAGATTGCCAGCAATTCAATACATATAAAACACAATAAAGTCACCAAAATTTGGTAATGGAAATTTGGAAATGATATACGGGAAATACTCCCCCCGCACCACTCAGCCTATAGAATGCATTGCCACAATACATCATTGAAACCAGGCACTCACCAGGTTTGGAAAAAAAAAAAAAAGGATTGGGCATTTATACGTACAGCAAAACCATTCAAAGTTAGAATATCAGGGTTGGAAGGGACCTCAGGAGGTCATCTAGTCCAACCCCCTGCTCAACGCAGGACCAATCCCAGACAGATTTTTGCCCCAGCTCCCTAAATGGCCCCCTCAAGGATTGAACTCACAACCCTGGGTTTAGCAGGCCAATGCTCAAACCACTGAGCTCCAGTTACAACAGTAAAATTTAAAAAAAAACCCACTCAAATGTTTTTTGAAGTGATATAACCCTCATGTCTCAGGGTGGAGCCAGCCTGTAATTAGTGTGAGCTAGGAAGAGACTTTTCCTTTGCACTCATTATTCCCAGTTATTATAACTGCCTAGTATAGGGTTTCTTCCCTCTTGCTCTGAAGCACCTGGTACTGGCCATCGCTGAGAACAGAATGTTGGACTAGATTGATTGCTGGTGATTCCTATGTAAACTGTTAATTTCTGAAATCCTAATTCTACATTCCTTAATCAGGCAGAACTGCCATTAGGCCTTGACTCTATAAAGCTTTCCTCATGAGGAAACAGGTTGAAAATATTAAAACAAGACAGTGAATAATAAATAAAAAATTGAAGTCAGCCTGGCAAGTGTCATGAAATTGAAAACGTAAGGTGTGCCAAAAGTGTGATAATTAAGCTTGGGAAGGAAATAGACTCTGGTCTCATAATTTATAAGAAACAAAACTGCTTAAGTGGGGCGAATAATAAAATGGTCAAGGAGAAAAATAAAACTGGTCTGCTATGTGTCGACCCCATCCTGAAAAATTTAAAAGGCACTTTTACTCAGTTTGCCCTTGCGCTTAATGCTGGCAAATAAGTGGTTCAAAGGGTGTGTTTTTTTCCCCACTGCATGGAGGAAAGGAATTGAGGAAGCACTACCTGTCTCAGCAGATGGGTGGGAGCATGTGATCAGATCTTGGTTTTACGTTCTTAACTGGAAAATTGACTTCCACAGCATACAACACTCTACAGGTTGCAATAGGATAACAATGAGGATGCAAAATTTCCTCTTTCCCATTCAGTACTTACCTTGTTCATTAACATTTTAACTTAAAGGCCAGTTTGCTGCCAATCACAGTGTGGATCACCTTTTAAAATAAATAATGCATAATGTGTACAATAAAGGCCAAGGTAAAAATGCAAAACATTCTAATAGGGGTGTCTTGATGAAAGGTACTATTCACTCTGAATACTTTATTAACCTCAGAGGGTTATTATTATTATTTTTTTAAAGTACAGGCTCATAATGAACTACTAATATGCCTCTAACGGTAGAAATAGCAGACTTCAGACGTGTTATTCCGATTATTGTTCTTTGAGTTAGAGCGCTTAAGCCCTGTAATAAATGCTTAAGTGGGGCTTAAGTGATGCATAGGGTCTTGTGCAGGTCTTCTTCACTGGGTGAATTTCAATCTCTGGGTAAAAATGCAGATCCCAGTTTTTAAAGGGTGGAATGTTGATCCCGAGAGAGTTGAATTCTGGTCCCATTGAAGTCAGTGGGAACTTGCCCGGCTTACAGTTAGATACTAATGTTGCAGGTTACGAACAGTTTGATTTTGTTTTCTTACTAGGTTAATGCTCCGGGAAAGTTCGGCTTTACTCTTTCATCATATTTGGTCATCTTTGATATTTACTTAATTTTTAAAAAGGCTACTCATGGCAAAAGGTGGTCAAGTGACTGGTGTAAGTTATGAGCAAATAGCTCATAACTAGAATTATCCCAGTAGTAACTAGTTTCTTGTTACACTTAAGGCAGTTGATTTGCCTCCCCCCCCCCCTTTTTTTTTTTTTTTTTTTTTAGAACTGCAGCACTACATAGATTTCAGGAGGGGTCATTTTAACATTCTAGCTTACACTAAATATTATCCGCACATTGACTGCTGAGATGCACATATCAAAATACAGTTTATATCCTTGTGCAAACGTCATACTCCCTCCAATGTGACACAAACAGCTCTGTGTAAGTTTCATGGTGGAATAGCTTCCAAGGGGAGCCAAATTTGCAAAATATTTGAATGCTTAAATCAACGTTAAGGCAATTAAACCGGGCTCGCCCGAGCAAATCTGGAGCCTGCTTCAAAAGCAATCAGTCGCAAAGCCCAAGGTTCAATGTACAAACTTCTTCCTACCTCTAACCTGCCCCAAACTCCTAGGCCATGTGGAGGGACTAGATATAGATGGAGGGGTGGGGGAATGAGAATCTGCCCTGAACATTTTGGATGGAGGTTTCCACAGATGACGGGGAAAATTCCATGAAGCTTCCCAGCCAGTGTCATCCACAATTCACCTACAACCCAGTCTTACACAGGCAAAGCTTCTACCCACGGAAATCAGCAGATATTTGCCTGAGTAAGACTCCAGAATAGGGACCTAAGAAGTCAAAATCCTGCCCCTTCCTCCAAAACTATTGCATGCCCTGGAGCCCAGCTGTATACGAGTTCCTTGTATCCAGCAGGAAATTGGGGCACCGACACAGTTCATCTGCCACTAGAGAGAGAAACTGGTTCTTTCCCCCTTGACTGGGGGGCATGGGGATGAAACAGCCAGAGACTACTCCAGCTCTGAAGCTGGAAAAGTGGACATGGAGCAGCCCTGATGCCCTTTCACATCTTTGAGGCAAAGATTCTGTTCAACCAGGCCGGGAGGACCTCCCCAGAGGTCAGCTGGGGTTTCCAGACTGTGTGCTGCAGCCAGGATTCAGACTATGATGCAGCATGGCTGGTATACAACACATCACACTATTTCACTAAGGGTTTGGTCTAAGAAAGGATTGCAGGATCCGGACATTAGTGTGTCCTTCTCATTAAAGCATGGAGAGTCTTGTATTTAAACAATTACATTATCTCATTTGTTCATGCCATGACTCTGCCATCACCGAAACCAGAGTCTGCTCCTGGGAGATGTAGGTTGCCACTCCCTTTTCTGCCCTCCAGTCCAGAGCCCTGCCTTCCAATATGGCAGCCACGCCCACCTCCTTATACTACAGTAACAACTGCCATATCCAGTACATAACCCTGAAAAACCACCTGAATTACAACCTAAGGGAAAAGGTGCAATTCTATATGGGTCTCTGCTAGTGATGAAGCAGAAGGATGTGAATTGCCTGTGTTACCTTTTGTCTCAAGCTAGCAAGGGATAGGGTTTCACCAGGCCTGTTTGGGAGATTTTAATTGATTTAAGTATAGTGAAAGCATAAAAGTAGATGAACAATAAGAACGGCCATACTGGGTCAGACCAATGGTCCATCTAGCCCAGTATCCTGTCTTCCGACAGTGGCCAGTGCCAGGTGCTTCAGAGGGAATGACCAGAACAGGTTATCATCAAGTGATCCAACTCGTATCACCCATTCCCAGCTTCTGGCAATGAGAGGCTAGGGACACCCAGAACACAGGGGTACATCCCTGACTATCTTGACTAATAGCCATTGATGGACCTATCCTCCGTGAACTTATCTAATTCCTTCTTGAACCCCACTATAGATTTGGCCTTCACAACATCTCCTGCCAACAAGTTCCACAGGTTGACTGTGCATTGTGTGAAATACTTCCTTTTGTTTATTTTAAACCTGCTACCTATTAATTTCATTGGGCGACCCCAAGTTCTTGTGTATGAGAAGGAGTAAATAACACTTCCTTATTCACTTTCTCCACACCATTTATGATTTTATAGACCTCTATCATCTTTCCCTCTCCTCCCCAAGTTCTCTTTTCAAAGCTGAAGAGTCCCGTTTTTTTCACTCTCTCCTCATATGAAAGCTGTTCTGTAACCTTAATAATTTTTGTTGCCCTTCTCGTGTACCTTTTCCAATTCTCATATATCTTTTTTGAGATGAGATTACCAGAAATGCATGCAGAATTCAAGGTGTGGGTGTCCCATGGATTTAGTATAGTGGCATTATCATATTTTCTGTCTTATTATCTAGCCCTTTCCTAATGATTCCTAACATTCTGTTCGCTTTTTTGACTGCTGCTGAATATTGAGTGGACGTTTTCAGAGAACTATCCACAATGACTCTGAGATCTCTTTCTTGAGTAGCAACATCAATTTAGATCCCTTCCGTTGTTTTATGCAGTGTTGTTGTAGCTTTGTTGGTCCAGGATATTAGAGAGACAAAGTGGGGACGTAACATCTTTTATTGGACTAAGCTTGTCTCTCTCACCAACTGAAGTTGGTCCAATAAAAGATATTCCCTCACCCACCTTATCCCTCTAATATAGATCCCATCATTTTGTACAATATGTGAATTTTGAACTAATTGGGGGAAGAGAGAAATGAGAAGGTAAATTTGCATTATCTCCCTTTTTACAGTAGCTAAGGTCTAAGTCTCTTTCTGATCCATAAAATATGGATTGCTATTTTCAAACTACATCAACACTGCTAATAGCCATTCCCATTAGTCAGCCCTATAATAGCATTGTGATGCTACGAAATATCGACACGATAAAACAATGTAGCCCAGAGGTTACTGATAGGTAACCTTTTTCATTGACAAATAAATGCAGACTTTTAAATGTGCTCCTCTTGGCACCTTTCTACCTGAGTGATAACATATAGAAACGTAGGGCTAAACTGTGGAGCCTTTGCTCATCATAGACAGCTCTAACTTATGTGAGTAGTCCCACTGAAGTTAATGTTTCTGCTCGCCAGCGTGAGGAAGGGACATAGGACTCTGTTCAATAAAGGGTTAGTGCTGATTATTTTAGAACATATCAAAACCAGGGCTGTTCCACTGCTCGCAGGGGCGGGATGAAGAGAGTCTGCAAAGAAGATGCCAACATCTTCTTGTATAGTGCCAACAATGTGGACAGAGGCTTCCAGGGCAGGGGCAAATGGAGAGAATGGCAGGGCTGGTGGATCCAATCTCTCTCTCATACATACACACACACACACTACATATAGAGGCACTGCTGTGACAGCTACTACAGCAATACCCACAAAGCAGCTCTCCTTTGCCATTCCCACTGTCCTCATCCCCAGGGATCACCTTGACTATTCTGTCTACCCAATGGGAAGAGGATTTGGCCCTCTGAGACGGTGTCTACTCCACCTGTTGTGTTATGATTTAAAAACATCCTTGCACTTAGGTACCTAATGAATTATCCGTCTTCCAGATTCAAAACTGTTTTTGCAATTATATTTCAAATGGCAGCATTCCGTCTCCTTCATCAGCTATCCACAAATTGATCTTTCCATGTATATATATATATATACTCATATATATATACGAGTCCAAATACAAAAGAAAGGTAACAGGCAATTTATTGGGGCATTTTTAAACTTCAAATTGTCTGCAATGTCTGTTTGATGGATCTCTCTCCACTCTATATTATACTTGCAGTGTGTTTTATGTAAATTGATGTTAAGCAAAGTTCATACAGCACTGGACTCTACAATAGAGCAGATACACAATCCTAACAGGGGTCAGGGAGTAATGCTTACAGCTCAGTTAGTAGAACACATTTCAACAGCATTAAACTAGAAATTACCAATGAAGGCTCTTCATATAGCTTCCAATTCAGACTAAAATATCCAACCATTGCTCTCTGCTCCAACAGCTAAAACACTCATCCATGCTCTGATACCCCCTGCCATTATTGCTGAGACCTCTCGCTATCCCAGATAACCTTGGTCCTTCCATTCTATCCAAATTCACCCACTAAAATCATATTCAATGCATGCAATTTAGACCAGTCACTTCCACTCCTTGAATCCCTCCAAGTTTAAACTTCTTGTCCTCACCTTCAAGGCCCTCCACAGCTCTGTTTCCATCCACATTTCTTACCTAGAATCTTATCAAATTCATAGATTCCAAGGCCAGAAGAGAGAATTGTTATCATCTAGTTTGACCTCCTGTATAACACAGGCCATAGAACTTCCCCAATATAATTCCTAGAGCAGATCTTTTAGAAAAACATCTAATCTTGATTTAAAAATTGTCAGTGATGGAGAATCCACCAGGACACTTAGTAACTTGTTCCAATGATTAATTACCCTCAGTGCTAAAAATTTATGATTTATTTCCTGTCTGAATTTGTCTAGCTTCAACTTCCAGCCATTGAATCACGTTACACCTATCTCTGCTAGATTGAAGAGCACATTATTAAATATTTGTTCCCCATGTAGATACTTAAGGACTGTAATCAAGTTACCACTTAACCTTCTCTTTGTTAAGCTAAATAGATTGAGCGCCTTAAGTCTATCACTATAAGGGATGTTTTCTAATCCTTTAATTATTCTTGTGATTACCACCCCATCCTGCTCCTCTCACTCCTAGCTCACTGCCTTTTTCCACACGCCCACCCCAGACATGGAATAAATATCCACTCCATTCTCGTTTGCCAAACTTTCATCCTCTCTGCACTTATGTTTATCCTAAACAACCACTTCCATTATGTCTACAAGAAATGAAGAAAACACACACACACACACACACACACACACACACATATATACACTTTGCCTTATCTCACCATTCGGGGTCAGCAGCTCTTGTTCTTCATCTCTAGGGGTTCTTGTCCAGGTTATCTTCCAAGCTGACACCAACCTTTTTCATGTCCTTCTGCTGCATCGCAAAACACCTATTTCCAAGTCTTCATGGTCTTTGTCCCATGACTATGAACTTCTGTACTCTCTGGCCAACATATCTCACATCTCATTGTCTCACACGACCGAGCCATCTAAGTCAATACTCCACTAGCTTTTCCATAATGGGGGCTACTTCCATCATGGCTCATATTGTTTCACTGCGGAGACTATCTGCTCTTGTTTTACCCAGCGTCCATCTGAACAGTCTCATTTGGCATTGTGAAATAGTTAGTCTTCTCTCTTCCTCATTGGTCAGCATTATGACATGGCTGGCCTCATTAGGAGCTTATACACTTTGCTCTTTAGTTTAATTGGCATATTCTTATCGTAGAGAATTCCCATCAACTCCCTCCTCTTACACCAAGTGCTGCTCATGCGGTTCCTAAGATCCACAGCCATATTCCCATCATGGCTCAACACTGAACTGAGGTATTTAAATTCTTGCATAGCCTTTAATTCTAGGCCACCTAGTTTTACTGGCTTCTTGTTGTCCCTCTCAGTGAATCATTACATGTGTGTCCATTTGTTGTCCGATTCATAAGTCATTTTCTTCTAATACATCCTTCCATAGTTCTAGGTCTCTTTCCAGTTAGTATTTATCTTCATGGCATGACATGTCATCAGCAAAAAGCATGCTCCATGGAGCCTCTCCCCTAATCTCTGACATCAAGGTGTCCATTACTATCACAAATAGGAATGGGCTGAAGGCTGCTTCTCACTACTGTTGAGATACCCTTGGTCATGTCCTTGATAGTCTGAGCATGTGTCTTTGGCAGATTGTGCGACCGCAAACAACACTATAACAATTCTCCACAAACTCTGTCATAAGCCATCTCTAAAGTCACAAACACTATGTGCAATTTCTTGTTTCTCTCCCTATACTTCTCCTACAATATATGGGCTATAAGCGCTGCACCCATTGTCGACCCTTCTGGCATAGACCCAAACTGGCTGTCACTTACAGTCCTCCCAAACTCTCTTCTCAATAATTCTTTCCAGTAATTTTATTGTGTGAATCATTAACTTGATGGGTCGGTAACGACTATATTTTTTGCATACCCTCTATATACATTAAATGCAAAGTTCACTGATGGATTTCCTGGTACATACAGTCTGATGCATTTAACTTATTAGACACAGATCCAGAAATCACTTCTGCTAGCACAGACCACTGCATCTTTGTAGCACCCCAGGGTAAAATCATATAGAGGTGCAAAGGCTTAGACTAGTGCCTGCAAATTCATTGTTACAGCATAGAAAAGAAGGCTGAAATTTTACCTCTCACTGCAGAATTGCTTCTAGACCACAGAAACAGCCTGTATGAGTGGATATGAGTAGCTACGATCCTTAAAATGAAGCTGTTCAGTTTTCATGCAGTCAAACTCAGCATCCCAGATTTGGATATGAGAGCAGGTCCTTGTAACAGAAAGAATGTTGTTCAATGATTCTGCTTAGAAGATGAAAAAACCTTAGGTTCTATGGCAAATGTGGGGCTATGTTAATCGTTGTAGCCAGATCTCTCATTTCCCAGTAGGAAGTGGGGTTAGTTGTTTAAGAGGACAGGATGCACAGAGGCCCTGTGCTGTGTTGAAGACAGAGATCATATGCTGGAAACGGGAGCTTCTTACCATCCTCAGGATCAGTCTGGCAGGCACAGAGCTCCCTTCAATGGAGAAATCAACCCGCAGTGATTTAGCCTGTTGTGGTAAAATGAACACATGTGCTATATGGTAAGGCCTTTAGCAGGGAAGTTCAATGTGGATCTCTGCTCAGCAACACAAATCCATGAGCTGTTCCTTTGTCTGTAAGGACACAAGTTATGAAAAGGAACCCAAGGCCAAGCCAGAATTAGCCCACCAATCTGTGACAATCCACCTGCATACAGTGTGATGTGTACCTTTCAGCACCAAGATAAGCGGGGTGGAGGGTGCTTCTGGGACAGACATGGCAATTTTGTGCACTATCCTGGACTAACTGTATTAAATTAAACCCTATTGAATTAAGTTTAAGTATTTTAGCAGTTCATTGTAGTAAGAATGCACATGTTTATGTATTGTTGTGTATCTCTCAGAGGGGGACATGACTAATATAAAACCCTAAGAAGTGGTATGAGCTTCATAGAAGGGCCTACAAGAAAGAACTTTTGGGATAAACAAAGTTAAGTTCTCCTAGGAAATACCTGGGGGTCGGAATGCAAATTCCCCACCCTGAGACCCAACCTTTCGTGACTGTGCCTTGAGGAGAAACCCATTGTCTGACTGATTACTCATTCATGGTCTCTAAGGATCAAAGACTCAAACTGTATAAAGGAGAAAAATCACAGACTCATGGATGTGCTTGTTCTATGACAAGGTGGTTATGAACTTGTAACCAAACACCCCTTCGTAGGGTTTGAAGGATTGCTCATCTGCCAATCCCTTGTTGGATGATCTCTGGTAAGCTTGTTAACATGCATGTAGGCTCTTTTATTATTTTAATGTTTTCTCTGTAATGCTTTCACCTTAAGAATAAATTTGCTTGCTTAGAAAGAGCGGCGTGGTAACTTAGCGGTGGTCAATTACGCTGTTTATAGCATCTGAGGAAGAAAGGCAAATCAGGCCTGCTTAGGCGGTCTTACTTGCTGGGGAATTCACAATGTAGGCAGGGAACTGTGCAGCCTGGAATACCCCAGTGAGGAGGGAGAGCGACACTTCTGTCCACCCAAGAGAAGTGACCGCGAGGAGCTGGAAGCCTAGAATTGGTGCCCTTGCTGGACCACAGAGGGGAATACAGGTGTGGTTGCCCTGGACTGTGACAGCTGCAAATTGCTGAGAGGAAAAAAAGAAAAGTACGAGCAGCAAGGGGAATAGGAGTAAAGAGGAGAGTCCCACGGCAGATTGAGAGGCATAGGCATAACGGTGCAGAGAGCTAGTGAGGTTCACCACGGACAGAGGCAACCCACTAGGAAAGTGACTCACCTATGTAACAGGCACACGTGAGCACTAAAAATGTCTAAGGTGCTTCTGCTAATGCCTATATTCAACTATCCAAGGAGTCACTCTAGATTGATGGATGATATGTACATAAGAAAGCAGGTGACACTTAGCAGCTTTAAATTGGATGCTGCAGCACGAGAAGATAGACCGACCATGGGGAATGTTTGAATGGCTTATGATCACTACCATTTCCTTTTTCCAAGCCCTAACTCGGGAAAGCATCCCTATTCAGGAAGGGCACTTTCACCACATGCTGAGGTTTAAGCACCTGCTTAACTGTATTTGACTTAAGCACATGATTAAGTGCCTTCCTGAATTGGGATCGGCTTAATCATAAACTTTCCTGAATCAGCAACTTACTTCACAGGTTTGGCCATCTCTATGGGCGATGCTGAGTTGTCAAGTACTAATGGACTGTCTTCTCAGTTGATTATTAAATTATTGAATTCATGAATGAAGAAAAAAAGAACAGTTAAGAACTTAGTTAAAAACAAGATTTTAGCCTCAATGATTAGGGAAATGATATGCAAATAAACTCATCTTGCCTGTTTGCCATTCTCTGGAAACTGATCACAATCCCTAAATTAAACAGGTTTAAAACGGAGCAGTGAACTCAGTTTAATTAGTTTTAAAATATCGACACCACAGTAATAGCTGTCAGATGGAACTTCAGCACTCGATCAAAAGTACAGCTTTATCTGTGCCCGAAGTAAAGCTTTGCTGCTCAAAACTTCTTATCGCTTAATGGCCTGGCTGGAAAGCAAGCTAATTTGGGATGGCAAATGGATTGACTGACCAACTGGTGTTTTAAGACTCTAATCCGCATGTGCTAGACTTCACAGCGCTCCTTGGTGAACTCCTCACCTTGTTCTGAAGCTTTCTATATGAGCTATCTTCGGTTACAAGTGCGGGGAAGATGCAGGGAAGAGTTAAAAGTGAATCTCCTGCCTCTTTGAACTGTTTTCTCAGTACTGCGTGTACACAGATACACTTTTGATGTGTTAACTAGAAAATCTGACTGAAAAAGAACAAAGCAGCTGTCACTGAAAGGAAGACACTGACGAAGAACCACACAGCCTTTTATTGAAGAACTGTCAAGATTGATCCTACAGCACTCAGTTTGTCTGTAGTATTTATCAAAGACCTAGATCAGATGAAGGAAATTAAAAAAAATAATAAAAATTCTATCCACTGGACATTTATTAATGGTCTCTGATAATGTATTACATTTAAAACACTCGTGAGGAATATGTTTTAATAGTTCAGGGACAGGAATACATACATGTGGGCATTTTTTATAAAGCTTAAAAAAAAAACCCCACAATTTGTCATCGTTGAGCAAACCCACTTAATTGCCTGCAAAGTGTTAAGTTGCAGACACACTCAGTTAAAAACTTTTCTGGTTGGAAAAGTTCAAAAATGGTTGCCATTTAAGGAAAAGTATAATGTTCAATAAACATTTGTATTGTTATTTGTACTGCAGTAGAGACGAGTGATCCCAGCCAAGATCAAGGCACCATTGTTCTAGGTGCTGTACGTACACCTCTACCCCGATATAACGTGACCCGATATAACACGAATTTGGATATAACGTGGTAAAGCAGTGCTCCGGGGGGACAGGGCTGCACACTCTGGCGGATCAAAGCAAGTTCGATATAACGCGGTTTCACCTATAATGCGGTAAGATTTTTTGGCTCCCAAGGACAGCATTCTATCGAGGTAGAGGTGTCTGTATATTATGAAACCATCCTTGCCTGGAAGGCTTATAATTTTGAAAGACAAGACAAACAATGGGTGGAATAAAGGGAGTATAATTATCCCTTTTTTTACGGCGGGGGAGGGAGGGCGGGAATCCAAGAGATTAATTTACTAACCCAAGGTTAGTCTGTGGCAGAGTTCAGAACTGAATCCAGACTTCAGTGTCTCAGTCCAGTTCCTTAATTACAAGATGATCAAGTAAACAATCAGCCTTGCCTGACTGTTAACCAAACACATCATATGACCATGGATGATAATGGGTTACACATTTGATATGACAGACAGTAATTGCCTTCAGAAAGACTTCATTTGCCAACGGCTACCGTAGTGTGACATCGAAGATCCTGATCTTGCAATGAGCCCCACTGAGAGAACTAAGACCCCACAGTTTCCCCAATAATTAGCATAAAACTCACTATGGAGTATCTCATATTGACAATTTAGTGATGAAGACTCTAGTTATGTCTGACACACAGCCAACAATAAGAGCCATTTCCATGTTACACACACCTTTACTAAAAAAATAAGGCCAATGTTTCTTTAAAGTAATAACAATACTTTACCTTTCCTCCAAAGATCTAAAAGCATTATGCAAATGTTAATTAAGACTCAAACATCTCTGGGAGGGCAGTTAAACTTATACCTACTATATTTTCTGGAGGAGTAACCTTAAGCATAGAAAGATAAACATTTTTTAAAAAAGAATGTCCTCTTGCATCATGCACAGTTGCACACCTACAATTCCCGTGGTTGTGCACACATACTAAAGTTTTGTGCACGCAAGTGGCACTTAGCAGCTAACTAGTCATTTTCAGTTGATTATACCCTATTTGCACATTGATTAATGTCGGGTGTTACCAAAGGAGCACACAGTTGTATGCAGATGTGGGACTGCTTTGGAAACTAATTTGGTGGTGTTGTATGCAAAGTCATACAGTGAGTCAGTGACAAAGGCAGGAATAAAATCGGGGGTATTGGCTCCCAGCCTTGTGCTCGAATGACTAGACATCCCATTTTCCATTTTACTAAGCAACCTCATGTATATAAAACACCAAATTGTTGTGGATGGACTATGTAAAGCACCTGTCAATCTTGTACAGCCATAGAAATATTGCACAGCCTTCAAATTCTTGTACGCATTACTTCTTTATCAAGAAGGATAAACCTCACAAGAGCAATTGACATCAAATATAAAATACACAGAAATCCTTCTCCACTTCCTAGGGCATGCAACTGAACACTGGGTAGCCAAAGAAATACACTACCAAAGAACTGGCACCAGTGGTTTTATGTTGGCAAGCAAAATCCTTGCTAATAAGGTACGAGCTATCTGTGGGTTATTCATGTGCCAACTGACTGTATTAAACCATTTGGCACTAAGCTGCTGGTCTTAGAAAAGTGGTACTTTCAGAAGCGGCAATCAGCATGGCAAAGTGAGAGATAAATACTTGGAAAAGAAATAAATATATGCCTTAGGTTATCAGTCACAGGTTAACTGAGGATGGATGCCACTTAAGTTCTAATACCACTCGCAGTGTTCTACAGTTTGTAGACCTACACCGCCTTCAAAAGGCCAGCCTCATGGATCACTGAAATTTGAAGTATTTTATATGGGGCAAACACAAGCGAGTAATATTACTCACTCTGGGTGAAATTTACCCTTGTGCAGATGGCCAAGCTAGGTACCATGTATGCCCTTTGTAGAGGACGAATGTAGATTTTATGTGGCACATTGATCTTGTGCTGGCCTCTCTGCACTAGGGTGAATTTTCCCTACATGCGTAAGTGTTTGCAAGATCAGGTCCTTCAGCTTCTTTGAGAGAAACAAGAAATTAAGTAAGACATGCTCTTTAAACTGTATGAGACACAAGGCAGATCCTCACCAGGTGTCAATTAGTATAGCTCCACTGATGTCAGCACCAACCCTGCATCAGGATCCACTAGCATGAAACTCTGTGTGGATTCCTCTTGAATACAAGGGGCTTCATGTTACTGAATCGATGCCAAGGATGGATCAAAGCCCTAGGCTACAAGCTCCTCAATACAAGAATGTATCTAATCTCTGTACAGTGCTACACACACCTATGATGCTATATACAAATGATTAATAAGCCTCAATTAAATCACACTTAGAGAAAATGCATCCTTTAAAAACTCCCACCAACTAACTTTGGTAACTTTAAAGGAAAGTTTTTGTTTCTTCCAACCCAAAGAATGGAAGTAATTCATTAAGGGCAAGATCCTGAAGTCCTTATTTAGTTTTTGCTCACTCCTTGTTCAGCCAGAACTTCACCTCAAGTCAATAGATGATTCGTCCAAATTACAAACATTAGGATAAGAACGGCCATACTGGGTCAGACCAGTGGTCCATCTAGCCCAGTGTCCTGTCTTCCAATAGTGGCCAATGCCAGGTGCTTCAGAGGGAATGAACAGAACATGTAATCATCAAGTGATCCATCCCGTGTTGCCCATTCCCAGGATTTGTCTGTAGAGACAGGATATTGTTGACGTGAGATGATTTAAGGGGAGCTACCCTGATTTACATCCACTAAGGATCTGGCCCATAGATTTTACTTTTTCTGAAAAACACTGAAAACTGCGGCAGACATAGCCCAGTATCAAATGCCTGAGCTATAATACACAATAAAGATATGGCTTTAATAATTTTCAGTTATACTTCCTCTGCAAGCATGAATCTCCCCCAAAAAGTAAATTATTCAGCCAAGATGATATAGAAATCTTTTGATGAGTGTCACTTTTCCATTTAAAGTTTTACCAAGATCCTGTTGGATAAGCTGCCCTTTTTTCCGATGGCATATTTTGTTTCTATGCCTCTCTTTCAATCAGCAAGCTGTTTCTACTTTTTAATATACTTTTCTAACAAAACAGAGTGGCCATTCAGCTGGGTCTATTCAGGGGAAGTGCTCACATTCACAGTCAGAAATACTGATATATATTTTATTTAGTTTTAAGAATACATATATTTTTTTAATTTTCAGAACATGAAAGCAGGAGCCAAATAAGAAACGGCAGTCTTTTTTGAAGGCAAGTTTGGAGGAAGACAGAGTGGGTTGCATTAGGAATCCTTTTCTTTCATGTAAATAAATAGATCATTTACAAGAGCTTTTTAAATGGGAAAAAGTGTCCAGGACACCAATACATTTTAACTCAGTGATACGGAAAAACGTCGCAAACTGAAAGGATAAATTCCAGAATGTTTCTTTCAATATAGGTGCTGATATACTGAAGCCAGATTTGCACAAATAAAATAACTATAAAATAAAAATTAAAAAGCAGTATAATTAGCAGTCATATCCCCTTTGCTTTAATTTCAGGTATGTACAATAACTGGTTACTTCATTTTCCAGCTACTCGGTTATGTCTTGCAGTTTATTTAAAAACCTGTATTTGTGACTCTATCCCCTTACAGCCCAAAGTAACATCACAAATTTAACTCTGATCTGAGCCAAATTCTGCCCCTTGAAGCCTTGTGTTCACTAGGGACATTCTGCAAAAAACTCCTCATTGGTTCAGTGCTACAGATTGTTAACACTGTTAAAAGTGCCATGTCATTTAGACCTGCTTTGGGAAGGGTGAGATGACATGATGCTTCAGATCCCAATTAAGGAAAGTGTCCCTGTGATAAATAAAGTGGTGAGGTTGCTCCCTTTGATGGACACCCGGCCAGCCAGTTAGCTGTTCTCTGCTTGCTTTACCTGTAAAGGGTTAACAAGCCCACAGACCAAAAGAGCCAATGGGAAGGTAGGACTTTTTAAAATGGGGAAAGAAACTTTCCCTTTGTCTGTTGTTCTCTGGGCTGCAGGGACATGGAGCAGCAATGCTATAAGCAAGAGTGCAGTTTAAGGTATGAAAAAGTATCTTCCATACCTAGAAGAAATCATTTGGATAGATGCTATCAGGTTTATTTCTTATTTTGGCTTGTGGATCTCCTCTGTGCTAACCCCAGATGCTTTTGTTTGCTTGTAACCTTTAAGCTGAACCCCCAAGAAAGCTATTTTGAGTGCTTAATTTTTGTAATTGTTTCTTTTAAGATCTAGCAAAAAGCCTAAGTTCCAGATGTATCTTTTTGTTTTTAATAAAATTTACCTTTTTTAAGAACAGGATTGGATTTTTTGTGTCCTAAGAGGTCCTCTCCATCACTGGGGAAATTTTTGCTAGAAGTTTACTGAATCGCCTGCTCCCTCTTGCAGAGGAAGTACTGCCAGAGTCCCCGTGCGGCTTCAGACCATCACGAGGCACTATCGACATAATCTTCGCAGCCAGGCAGATCCAGGAAAAATGTCAAGAATGCCACCAGGAGCTGTATATGGACTTTATCGATCTGACCAAAGCCTTTGACTCTGTCAACTGTGAGGCTATGTTTAAAATCATGTCAAAGTTTAGCTGCCCAAGCAAATTTATCACCATTGTAAGACTCTTTCATGACCAGATGACTGCCTTCATCCTGTGCAGTATCTCTACCTCTGAGCCCTTTATCATCCGAACAGGTGTAAAACAAGGCTGTGTACTGGCACCCACTCTTTTCTCCATTTTCTTAGCAGCTGTGAAAACACTAACCCAAGACCTTCTACCACAGGGCATTGGCATCCAAAATTGGATTGACGGCAACCTCTTCAACCTTTCTCGTCTCTATGCCAGAAATAAAGTAATATCGTCAACAATAACCAAACTTCAGTACACAAATGACTGTGCTGTAGTTGCACACTCAAAGGAGGATCTACAAACAGTCCTTAATTGCTTCTTTGAAGCTTACAAAAGCCTAGGACTAAACTCTGAACATTGGCAAAACAAAAGTTCTCCACCAGCCAGTCCCCGGTCAATCATCAGACCCAGCAAGGAAGATCTACATTGACAAAGAAGAACTGGAACATTTAGAATACTTTGCCTATCTTGGCAGCCATCTGTCACAGAGGGCAGACGTAGATGTCGAGATTCAGCACAGAATTTGCTGTGCCAGCCTTGCCTTTGGCAGACTGTCTCACCGGGTGTTCAACAATCACAACATCAGAACACACAGTAGACGTTTAGTTTATAAAGCGGTGTTAATCCCAACTCTCCTCAATGGCTGTGAGACTTGGGAGACCTACAGAAAACACTTGGAGTGGCAGCACCAGTACTTTCTTCAGAAGATCCTCAACGTAAAGTGGGAGGATCATCGCACTAATGTCAGTGTCCTCACTGAGGCCAACATCTTCAGTGTTGAGGCCCTGATTATCCAGCACCAGCTGAGGTAGAATAAGCACTGTGAGCACATGCCTGATGTACGCTTACCAAAACAACTGCTGTACGCCCAACTCACCAAAGGAGAAAGAAAACGGGGAGGCCAAAAGAAACGCTTTAAAGACACCTTCAAGACAAACATCACGAGATGTGGCATCGACAGCACACACTGGGAGACTGCAGCCCAGAATAGGGATAACTGGCAAAGACTTGTCAAAGAGGGAACATCCACTTTTGAGGAAAATCGCAGAAAAATGCCAGAAAAGAAAGGAAAGACAACTGTCAGGCAGCAATCGCATCCCAGCCCTGTCTTCCAACACCACCTGCAATGTCTGCCAATGAGCCTGTGGCTTAACGATCAGACTCCTCAGTCACCAAAGGACCCATGAAAAATAAAACTTGTGAAAGATCATCCTCGTCCTCGAGGATTCGCCGACAACAACTTTTCTGATCCCCATATCTGCAAAGTTGAACCTGTGTTGGCAATAGTGGGAAATTTTAGAAAAAAATTCCCTAGTATAGACAAGTCTTGATATTTATGCTCAACGCCTCAATGTGAAATTCATCCAATAATATAATTTCACAGTCAATAATTTGCTCAGCTCTATTCACTAATTAAAGCTCTCGTTCTTTTTTTGCCTTTGAGGGATACAGCTTCTGCCAGTCTTTTGTCTAATTCTTTATAGTTATATTTTTTCTTTGTAGTTAAAAAGTGAACTGAATTATATTAGCAGCTTATAGCGAGTGATGTGAATCCATGCAAAGCCCTTAGTTGCCAGCATGCATTAGTGAATGCCGCAAAGTATTCATTTATTTCCTGACATTAGCCAAGTGGAGCTCTCTCTCATTCTTGGCCCAGCCTAGGCAATGCAATTCATGTGAAAGTCTTGCTGTGGCTAGTTACAAATAGTTCACAAATACTGAGGTTGCCCATGTCTTTTGCATCTGGTTTAACAAAAGGCATTTTCCTTGGCTCTCTGGAAAAGCTTTATACAAATCTTTTCCCCCTCCATCTCCCAGTCTTAGCAAAACTTTTCCCATCAGGTTGCCTCCACAGATAATCTCTTGTCTTTAGCTAGCAATTTAATTGTGGCAGATATTTGCAACACTTTATCTGAAAGATTGCCACCAAGGTAATAGGACATCATAGTCCTGATTTCCATCCCCTAGGAAAGTGTGGATTCGCGTTACACTAATAAGGTGCCACAGAACTGTGTGATGTTCTGCATCCCAAATTTATAAATAGAACTTAATACAAGCAACCACAAAACTTGGAGAATAATAGATGCCCATATAATGTGTTAACTCTCTTTATATCAGAGTTACTTGATTTCTTTCAGGATATATGTATTCTAAATATGGAACACAAACTAGCATTCGAGAATAAATAAAACTAGAATAAGGAAGTCCCCAGATGGGGTTCAAAGAAGACTGAGAAGAATGATCAAGGTCCTAGAAAACCTCTTATGTGAAAAGACACTGATAAAAATATAGGAAACAATGAATGGTCTACAGAAGGTAGATTGAGAACTTCTGCTTTGTGTCTCAAAACACAAGACCAAAGGGACAATCAGTGAAATTAAAAGTTGGGTAATTCAAAACCAATGAAAAATAATACTTTTTCACAGTTCTGTGTAAACTGTGGAATTTACAACTGCAGGAAGTTGTTGAGGCCAAGAACTTATGAAAATTCAAAAAGGGACTGAATATTTATATAGATCTCAAGAATATCCAGGGGTGCCATAAGTAATAGCAATACATTTTGGAAGGGATATTCAATAGAGCTGGTTGGGAATTTTTTTACAATAAGTTTTTCCATCACAAATTGCTGATTCATCAAAAGCAAAACTTTTTGTGGAAACTTTTGTCAGGAATATTTGTCAGGTTCAGGATGGACTGGAGTTTCAGAGCAAGAGACACCTATCCTAGAAGAGCCAATAACCCTGTGGTTAGGGCACGTACTTGGGATGTGGAAGACTCAGGTTTAAGTCTCTGCTCCAAGTCCTACAAATCATTTGCTTATACAGTCAGTCTCAATCTCAAAAACTGTTCCACTTTGTATTTATATTTAGAATAAACAGACTGCTCTCTGCTAGCCCATGCTTACCAGGAATACTGTCCTCGGCTGAACCCAATCAGCTCTGAAAGGACATCTGCAATTCAGGTTCTCAGTTTCCTTTCAACCTGTTTCCCTCAACTGATCTTCCCTTGCAGCAGCAGGAGTCTTCAGCCTTTATTTGGCTAAATATATAAATATTTAGGCACTTACAGATTTGAAATATATGTATTTGTTGGAACATTTACCACCTGCTATGTAAAGTTAAATCCATATATTACAGAAAACAACTTCTTTATCATGTTTAGTCTAATGCAAAATTAAATGCAGCTCGATGCCTACAGGCGTTTAATGCTTATGAATCAGTATTAGCATAATTATGCCTTTAAGGCGTAAAGAGTGGTATATAGCCATAGCCTTGCATTAGGGGCAGGGCAATGGTGCAGGCAGCACTGTGCTCCCAAGGAACACAGCCATTAAAACACGGGCAGCAAACTAATGAAGGGGCTGTGAGCTTGTCTTCTTTATAGAGGCTCCTTGCAGAGTGGTTGTGCTCCCTGAGCAGAAGGACTCAGCCCATGCAGGAGGGTGGCTTGTGGTTCCTTGTGTACCCCTCTCCCTTGAACACACATCCAGTTTCCTGGGCATGAACCGGCCTTAAGTTTGGAGATCATTATTTGCTCTGTTGGTGCAATGCACTCACAGGGCCTGATTCTTAGTTCCACTAGGGGGCCCGTACACCCATATTGACGCTGCCAGAGAACCGGGCCTACAGAGCCTTGGGTGGCCCTCTCCAATGTAGTCTTCCCTACAGGAAGAATTGGTACCCTCAACACGGCAGGGTGTTTTGCTATATTTTGTGTCTCATTTACTTCATGCAGCTTATACCGTGTAACAACCCCTTTGCACTTGGAAAAGAGGGGTTGCTTTGGGAAGCATTTGGGGCCTTCGATATGTACATTGAATCTATGTTCTCCTGGCGTTGCCGGGAACCAAGTACCTAGCAGAATGAGGTACTTGGGTGTTGCTTTTGTAAAGTTTCTCAGGTGGCAGTTTGATCAGGCATTGCACAAGTACCAGGAGCAGTAGAACAGAGCCTGAATGGACAGCAATTCTTTGGGGCGATACCTCACAGCAGATTAGCCACCTCTTATTGTTCTTATACATCAAATTGGGCTTGATCGTTAAATACATGGTGTTTTTTCCCTGTGGACTTATAAAAAACAAACCAAAAAAGAGTAGCCCCCTTAAAAATACCCAAATTTACCTTAGATGTTTTGGAAATTTCTAAACCACCTGGCGTTATTTTCACTAAACGGATATCAACATCGTTGGTTCATTTACAAAGCCCAGGCACACTTCAGCATTTAAGCTACAAACAGTAAATGGAGTTGTACACTGAGGTGACAATTCTTTACGCTGACAATAATATAGGACATGACAGGCCTTGACTTAGACAATATAGCCAACACCTGGGGAACACGTAGAGAGAGTCCGCTTTGATCAGACTGCAGGAATTCAATACCCTTTTTTTGTTCTACAGACAAAACCAAATGTTTGCAGAATCTGAACAGAAGTATTCAGGGTTGGTGATAAATTCAAATATTTTGCTATGAGTCTTCTAGGAAAAGAGAAGCATGTATCTAACCTCTAAGGAAAAGAGAAGTAAGATGCTTGAGAATAGCTGCGCTGGGCTGAGGAATATGGCTTCCCATTTGCACTGACACCTTTAATTATAACTTTTGATGTTCTGACATATAAATAGCTAAAATGTGCTTTTGCATTCTTGTTCACTCGTAAGGTTGAAATGTCATCAAGTTTCATTGGGATTGAGATGGGGTCCAATTTGCTAAGAAAATGCCGCATGCATAAGAAAGTTCTGTGCACTGTTTCACATGGGAGCCTCTCTGTCCAATTCATCATGCGTTCATCTTTCACTTAGAAAGAATCTTGACACACTGCTCAGGTGAGTTACTGAAATGCAGAGAGAGTAACAGCAAAATGTTCTGGATGTCATGGCCCACGTGGATGTATTTGTACAAATATTGCTAAAGAAAAAGTGCAGATATTTTATCATCTATTTTATTTTTTTGTCCCTTCTGGCTAGTCAGAAACCATGCAAAAATCTTCTGTTGGGGGGGGGGGGGGGGGGGGGGGTTCTTTTAGAAAAGTCAGACCCTGAAACTTCTGAAAGATCTTTTGATAAACCTTCTCAGTTCACGAATATTTGGAAATATGAAATTTGGACACATATATGGATTTTCGCTGACACTATCTAAATTTCAGGTCCACATGTTTTCAGTTCAATATGAGGTGAAGCGCTGGTGATTTTACTTTGAGATTTCAGAAGCTCTGGGAGCGCAAACTCACGTGCATTAAAGCCAAACAAAATGTTTGTATGAAGCAAAGCAACAGTTTTGCCAGGGGTATTTAGAGCAATTCCATGATGTGAAAGAACATCTCTTGTTGTCCTAAAACTGAGGCTCAGAGGGGTATAGAGCATGTGCCATGGAAATAAGTCATCTCGAACACAACACTGTAATGGCATTCAGTGTGAACATCTATCTGCAAAGGGCTGGTTCAACAGGCCCAGAAAGCATGCAGCTAGCCACAAGTCCAGGGCTCTGAACCCCCACCCCCAGGCTCCCCAATGCACCAGCTTGGGAAAGAGGATGCCCATTCAAGCAAATCTCTCTGATACTTTGTGCCCCAAACCGTAGAGCATTCAGAAGCAGACTGATACCACGTGAAAAATAAATGTCAATGCTTCAGTTCTCCCAGTGTCTCACCAACAGTGGCATGGCTCAACCAAGCCAGAAGTGCTGCTCCTCAGGCATCCAGCCAGCCAGGAGAGTGGGGTCACCCAGCTACTTTGTTGGGGAGAGGGAGAAAGGGCAATGGAGAGGGAAAGGGAAGGAAGAGGACAAAAAGAAAGAAGAAAGGCAGGGGCGGGGAGGAAGAGGTTTCCTGCCACCAATCCCTCCCCTCCCTCCAACAGCAACTCCTAGTTAGGCTTTGACCCAGCAGGAAATCTACAGCCAAAACTAAAACAATCCCCCAACCAAGGTTTAATAAAACTGACTGCGTCAGAAAGTCAAAGCTGTCCTAAGGTAAAATTAGTGTCTTCATTTGGGCAATATTGCCCCCGAGGTTTTAGGCAATATATCACAATCCCAGTCGGTATTTTTAACTTAAGGCCATATTTTTCTACTACTGCCCTCTCCAAAATACACTGTTCCCTCCCATCGTGAGCATTAGGGTTGGGTAACGTTGGTAGAGTTTGAGGTTTTGCAAGCCTCAAACTCTTTTTGGAGTTAAAATTGTTTGGAACACTCATTTGACTTTGCAAAACTCCTGCAGCTCCATTAATGACCATGCACTTAAATATGTACTTTTCAGAAAGTCCTATACATTAACTAGTGTCCATCAAAGTTATGTGAACTACTGTCAATGGTGTATGCACTTATTCACACCAAGGAAGGTACCAAAAATCTGAACCTAGTGTACTTATGTAAACAATATGTGTTTCTTAGTTACTACAGTAAGAACTAAATCCTGGACCCACTGAAATCAATGGGTGTTTTGCTCTGAATTTCAAATGGACAAGGCATTGGCCCTTACTCTATGTTTTTTTGTTTCTGTATATAATAGTTGTGTTTTGGGGATACAGTTTGTATGAGAGATGCAAACACAAACTGTATTGCATTGAAAACATGTTTCTCATGTTGCAACCTCTCCTTTTCTAGATCTCTATGTAGTTCAAGTTCCTTTTCCGGACCTTTAGAGATGTATGAATCATGTATTAATTTGGGCAGTTCACCTGTGGCACAAATAAAGAGTTTATATTAGGTTGACAGCTATTATCTTGTTTAGGATGTACAGTTGCCCAGTTCCAGAATATCCTGCAGCGTACATTCTGTTTTCAAAGAGCGTTCTGCCGAATACAGGCATCCAATTACACATGTTCACATCCTATTTACATAACATTCAACTAGGAATATTTACAACTTTCTTTTGAGGCTCTTCTCTAGGACAAGGCAACGCATTCCAAATAGAGCTGTGCAAATAACAGGAAGTTCCGAAGAATCGGGAAAAAATTCATTTGGTGTCAATCCAAAACACTTTTTTTAAAATTTTTGTTAAACAAAAATTTGTGTCAGGTTAAAAAAAAAAAAGCCAGTTCATTCCCCCACCACCAGCAAAAAAAAACTTACAAAACCCCCAACCCAAACAAACAAACTGTTTCATTTTGATTTTGAGCATCTTTTTTTAACTTTTTAAAATGAAAAAAAAAATGGAAAGACATTTCAGAAAAAAATTATTTGGTCTCAATAAGTCAAAATGTTTCATTTCGAAAAGGTCAAAATGGACTGTTTCAACTTTCATGATTTTTTCCCCCACATGAACAATTTTGCAAAACGGAGCTGATTTTCTAGAAAGTTTCAGTGTCACTGAATAGGCATTTTTTGCTGTAAAAGGTTCAGCCGAAAATTTTTGCCCAGCTCTAATTACAAACACAATCTGAAAAGAGAAACCCGTAAGGTATGTTTACACTGCAATTGGGCGTGTACCTCCCAGCATGCGTAGACAGACTCATTCAAGCTCCACTCAAGCCAGCATGCTGAAAATAGCGGTGTGGACGTGTGGCAGGACTGGCAGCTCAGGCTAGCCCCCAGAGCTCGGATCCAAGGGGCCAGGTGGGTTTGGAGTCGGGTGGCTACCCCAACAAGCCTCCCCGGCTGAAGCCTCCCCACTACTATTTTTAGTATGCTAGCTCAAGCCGCTCTAGCTAGAATCTGCCTACCTGGTGTGGGAAGAACATTCCCAGCTGCAATGTAGACATAACCGTATAGTTTACCATTTTCTTGGGTGGAAGATCTGTGCCCAAGTATGCCCTATGATTTTGTTCCTAAAGGACAGAGTATGTCAGATCCCAGAAGTTTCTGTAAGGAAGGAAGGAAGCCACTGTTCATTTGGAAATGCAAGGGATAACTGATCCCATTTCTCAGAAACTTTGATAAGAAGTCTGCCATTACAACACACAGCTATCTAATTTATCAGACATGCTGATGACCAAGATATAAAGGATGTCTAGATAGATAGACAGACAAAGACAGACGATGCAATTTTTACGCTGGAAATATTTGGGTGTTTATATATTTATATATATATTTAAAAAAATCGATCGATAGATAGATAGATCTCAAACACCCAAATATTTCCAGCGTAAAAATTACATTGTCTGTCTATCTATCTAGACAGTATATATATATATATATATATATATATATACACACACACACACACACACACACACACAGAGTATACAGCGCATCCATATACTAACATCTGCAGAAATATCTGCACAACCTCCTTCCTTCTTGTAACTCCATTAAATTGTTCATTGACTCTATGGAAAGCTCCTTTTAATTCCTACGTACAGCTGAAGCAATGTGATCAATATGCTATTGAGAAAATACGTCAGTTTCAATAACCGCATTTAAATATTTATCTGCTTGTATCAACATCTCGTCTGGTATTGAAACATTGCAAAACTTCAGAGGTTAACCCTTCATTAACCGGGGATAAAAATTCAGTTAGGATCCATCATCCCTCTCTATAGTTCCTCTCTTTTTGTGGCTGTTGCCCTAGTAACAACTGTCGAATGGAACTGTTCAACATTTTTCATCAAAAACATTTTTATAAAAACGGCTTTTGTGAACAAAACAAATATTTTTGCAAACAAAAAGCATTTTGGCAGAAATTTCCAGGTTTTTAATCAAGAAAAATGGAAATGTAAACCCTAAAAATTCTCCAGAAAAAAATACTAAGACATACAATAGCCACCAATATGCAATCAAAAAATTAAAAAAAGATTGTAAGGTGTTCAATCTAATCCAAAGAAAATTTTCTGGTTTTGAAAACTAGCAGATTTCAATTTCCAGTAAAAAAAGAATTCTTGCCCAAATGAAAATGTTCCACAGAAATTTTAGTTTAAATGTTTGAACAGAAAAATGCCAACCAGTTCTAATTTGGACTCTTAAAATGCCTAACACATGCCTGAACTGAATGACCATCTGATCATATTCCTGCAGCTAACTAGGATACTTACTGTGTGCTAATCCCATTTCCTGAATCATTTAAACAAATTAGGACCCAGTCCTGCGCACATTTATGCACAAGTTTAATGTTAAGCATGTGAGTAATCCCATTGAAGTACTCACATGCTTAAAGTTAATCATGTACATGATAGGATCTGAGCCTAAAAATGCAAATGGTTAGCAGTAGGGAAGTTGTCAGTTTCTTCGATGAAGATCATTTGATACTCTGGAAGTAATAATGGCAAGTGAATTTGGAATAAATTCAACAGCATCACTGCTACAGGTTCTAAACCCAACTGCGGGGCAGGAACCAGCAGAGAGAAGAAGGCCGTCCAAGAGCATTATGGGGGTCAGGAAGGCCACTAGAAGGACGATGAAAATGGTGACAGCAGGGTGTCAGGTTGGTGGCAGTGTGTAGGTGCGTGGGCAAAGGGATTTGCTGGAAAGCTTAAGAGATAAGCAAGAAATCACCCGGTTAGGAGATATTTGCACTTAAAAAGTTTATACCCACGCACACACACCCCATTTACTTCTTGTAGCAGAACCTGACTGAGTTCTTACACGAGTTCCTGGGGGGGAAGTTTCTGAAAGAGAAAAGAATGAAAATTAGCAAATGGTAACATCAGAAAGAATGACCTGCATTCAGACTGAACATCTCAAATGAAATCCACTGTTGTGCCAATATCAGGGTCTTGTGTTAAAGCTTTTACCTTCCAGACTTGGGGAAACCTGAGGAGTTTGTAGGCAGAATTAGGACCTGGGGCTCATTTTAAAATTCCCCTATGCTCAGCTATCCTGCTTGTGCAGTAGAGTAGCTTTGGATCTCCTCCAGTCACATAGCTAGAAGCTTGGTGGTGATTAGTTTTACCCTGTGTCTGAAGATAAACAGGTTTCAGAGTAGCAGCCGTGTTAGTCTGTATCCGCAAAAAGAACAGGAGTACTTGTGGCACCTTAGAGACTAACAAATTTATTAGAGCATAAGCTTTCGTGGGCTACAACCCAC
>NW_020664440.1:7809290-7955069 GCF_002925995.2 Terrapene triunguis | reverse complement strand
CACACACACACACACACACACACACACACACACACACACACACACACCATCATTTCAGACACCCATCTCTCAGGTATCCTAAAGCTGTTGAAAATTATGCACAAACTGCAAGGCTACAGTATACTTCGAAATCAAACTTGTACGAGGTCACCTGTGGTACCTATAGCATTCTGCGGTGTCACTAACACATTCTTTAAACATGACCAATGATGGATGGGTGAACTGAGGTGACATAATTCCTCTTTCCTCAGACGCCGGCATAAAATCCAGTCCCACTTTCATGTCAAGTTCAAGTCTAAATTGTATCATATACATTGAAGAGATTGTATTTTTTAAAAAAAAATCTAATATTATGCTTCTGAATACAGAATTTACCTAAGTAAATAATTATTTTTAAACCCAAGATTTAGGCAGCTTTAGTATTCTACATTATGCTAATGTTTGACAATTACTAAGTGTGGGTATCAGCCACTTTTTTTTTAAGTTTAATTTAAAGCAATTTGACATGGAAAGGTTATTACTTTAGTTGCCAATAAAAGCTGTACTTTTAACATAAGTGTACACCAAGCCCTAGGGTATGTGACTATTATCTTTTCTGCAATTATGTGGTGTTCTACATGAATGTTAAAAAAAACCCTTAGAAATATCAAAAGTACTAACTTAGATACAATATAAAAGTTGAATAGATAAATGGGAAACCCAGTTAGTACAGACACAACATAGGTTGAGGTTTCCTCCTAGAGGTAAAATTAGGAACAACGCCATCTGGCTTTGACTGAATATATTAATTCAGACTATATATTAACACCACAAACACTGCAGGAGCAGAATATTGGTTTATTTTATAAACAGTCTAACTTGAGGTGCAGATGTTTCCGTTTTGCAAGCTCACCAGCATTTGCAATAAGGGCATCTTCTTTCAAAAACTCACCTATCTTCTGTGCTTTAAGTACTAAAATACAGGGGGGGGGGGAATCATTTCTTATCATCCATCTTGAGCTTTGTTTTTTTTCTCCCCTTCCAAAAGAAAATATGTGCTTGCCACTAACTCCAGGGCTACATTAATAGACTTTAAAGCCAGAAAGTGGCACAGAGCATTTGATCGCACTTCCTGTGTAACGCAGGCCATAGAACTTCACCCAGAAATTTTGATTGAAGTGACTTGCCCAGCACCACATAGCAAATGCACGAGAAAGCAAGGGATAGAACCAAGTACTCCTGGATCACGGGTCAGTTGCCTCAATCACAATACTGCCCTCTCTCTTTAAGGAACGGACCACGTTGAGGGTACTCCAGCAGTACACCTCCCCATTAAGAGTTTCTGGGGCCGCTGTGCCTCCCTCTAGGAACACAGGGGAAAGGGTGACTGCTACACCAATCTTTAACTTTCTAAGTGGTACAACAGGGCAGAGGCATGGCAGGACTATGCTCATACAGTCCCTGAATAGAACTTACCAAGTGACTCCTCAGACCACGAGAAAGAATTTTCCACACATAGCTTGCCACCAGGTCAGACAAACTTCAGAAATCAGTCAAGGCCAGAACACAGCCTAAGGCAGGCCCTCTAGATGAACAGGTTACATTTAAAAGTGACCCACGCAGTAGTGTTCGGACAACCAGGCACTGGGGCAAGAAGCATTCCAGAAACGTTTCCATCCACGGGGCCTATGCTCAGGGGCACCGGAAAAGGGGGGGGGCACCTTTTACCGGCCGTAAGGGTGAGCGATGCGGGGAGGGGGCAGAGAGGAGGAAGCAGGGGAAAGAGTCTTAGGGATAGGAGGCAGCATAGGAGCGGGGCTTCAGGGGAAGAGGTGGCACGAGGGCAGGGACTTGGGGAGAAGGGGCAGTGTGCGGACAGGGCCTTGGGGGGGGGGGGACTAGTGCAGGGGCAGCACTCCTGCCTACGCTTCCACAAGATTCATTTCTCTGGACAAGGTGAGAACTCCATGCTGAGCCGGCGCTAGGCATAAGCAGACTAAGCCATTGCTTAGGGTCCCGAACAACTCAGGCCCCCCGCCCATTCGCTTTTTATTATGTGTTGGGGGGGGGGGGGAAGGCAATGGGCTAGCACTGTCTCTGATTTCATGCAAATCCAAACCAATGGGAATGCATCCACCTCCACTGCAAATACTCTGCCACTTTCACCATCCATTTATTATTGAACCAATCCTCTAGAGTGGATAAATCCCAGTGAGAAGATACTTCCCTAACGACCTCTGGAGAGGGATTGCTCTGGGGGAACCATTACTGTCCCACTCAACAGCAAGCCTCTGAGCTGGGCTGGGCTTTATTAGTGTCCCTTTCAAAAGGCAGTAATAGACCATTGTCCTCTGGGAACAAATTGGAGATCCTGGGAAAACACCCTCAGGAAGAATTCTACTTAAAAGGCCCAATTAATCACCTAAAGACCCAGATGATCTAAAATTCCCCTCTATTTGTCCTGCAGGCAACAAAAACCCTAGAGAGATCTCACACCCTGGGTACAACTACCTAGCCTGAAAACTGGTGTTGATCATAAGGTAAGCTAGAGACCCTAGTCTCCACAGGCTACTGGGGACAAAGGGGGAGAGAGGACATTTCTTTAGCAGGCATGAGCTGGAGATAACCTGAGACCAGCAAGCTGTACTGATTGGAGTCTATAAAGCTGAGTTGTAGACTGATAGCCAATCAAACAGGAACACCTTTCATTGATCCTATAGAGCTCTCTGGGGAAGCGACACAAGTGGGCCTTCCTAGGTCCTACAAGGCTCAAAATCCAGACTTCCAAAACAAATTCAGATAAATGCTGGACATGCACAAGTCTATGGGTCCAGATCTAACGCATCCAAGGTTGCTGAGGGAGTTGGCTGATGTGATTGCAGAGCCATTGGCCATTATCTTTGAAAACTCGTAGCGATCGGGGGAGGTCCCGGACGATTGAAAAAAGGCAAATATAGTGCCCATCTTTAAAAAATGGAAGAAGGAGAACCCGAGGAACTACAGACCGGTTAGCCTCACCTCAGTCCCTGGAAAAATCATGGAGCAGGTCCTCAAGGAAACCATTTTGAAGCACTTGGAGGAGAGGAAGGTGATCAGGAACATCAACATGGATTCACAGAGAGCAAGTCATGCCTGACCAACCTGATTGCCTTCTATGATGAGAGAACTGGCTCTGTGGATATGGGGAAAGCAGTGGACGTGATATATCTTGACTTTAGCAAAGCTTTTGATACAGTCTCCCACAGTATTCTTGCCAGAAAGTTAAAGAAATATGAATTGGATGAATGGACTATAAAGTAAATAAAAAGGTGGCTAGATTGTCAGGCTCAAAGGATAGTGATCAATGGCTCGAGGTCTAGTTGGCAGCCGGTATCAAGTGGAGTACCCCAGGGATCAGTCCTGGGGCTGGTTTTGTTCAACATCTTTATTAATTAGCTGGATGATGGGATGGATTGCACCCTCAGCAAGTTTGCAGATGACACTAAGCTGGGGGGAGAGGTAGATACGCTGGAGGGTAGGGATGGGGTCCAGAGTGACCTAGACAAATTGGAGGATTGGGCCAAAAGAAATCTGACGAGGTTCAAAAAGGACAAGTGCAGAGTCCTGCACTTAGGACGGAAGAATCCCATGCACTGCTACAGGCTGGGAACCAACCGACTGGCTAAGCAGCAGTTCTGCAGAAAATGGCCTGGGGATTACAGTGGATGAGAAGCTGGATATGAGTCAGCAGTGTGCCCTTATTGCCAAGAAGGCCAATGGCATATTGGGCTGCATTAGTAGGAGCATTGCCAGCCGATCGAGAGAAGTGATTATTCCCCTCTATTCGGCACTGGTGAGGCCACATCTGGAGTATTGCATCCAGTTTTGAGCTCTCCACTACAGAAAGGATGTGGACAAATTGGAGAGAGTCCAGCAGAGGGCAACAAAAATGATCAGGGGGACATGACTTACGAGGAGAGGCTGAGGGAACTGGGCTTGTTTAGTCTGCAGAAGAGAAGAGTGAGGGGAGATTTGATAGCAGCCTTTAACTACCTGAAGGGGGGGTTCCAAAGAGGATGGAGCTTGGCTGTTCTCAGTGGTGGCAGATGACAGAATAAGGAGCAATGGTCTCAAGTTGCAGTGGGAGAGGTCTAGGTTGGATATTAGGAAACACTATTTCACTAGGAGGGTGGTGAAGCACTGGAATGGGTTACCTAGGGAGGTGGTGGAATCTCCATCCTTAGAGGTTTTTAAGGCCCAGCTTGACAAAGTCCTGGCTGGGATGATTTAGTTGGGGTTGGTCCTGCCTTGAGCAGGGGGTTGGACTAGATGACCTCCTGAGGTCTCTTCCAACCCTAATCTTCTATGATTCTAAATGCCCTACCTCTCTCCTCCTTGCCCTTCCCCACACATTCAAAAGGAGAACATGGAGGATAATAGACTGGAGGGAGACAGGCTCTGGATCCAAATAGCTGAAGCTCATTAATTAAGGGAGAGTTTGGATTTTGAAAAATGCAGCCTCTCATTTTGGTTGTCTGGGTTTTTGTTTTGTTTTTAAAGTGAATGTGTAGCTTGTGAAAATTCCCTGAGTATCCATCTTGTTCTGAAACCTCCTCTCCCCAGAACAGATAAAGCCAAGGCAGCTGAAATTCAGGCTTCCCATAATAATCTACCAACGTGCTTCCATGTTAACCTGGAGTGACCATCTCTAGACATGAAAGGTTAGTTCAGCTTCACGGCTTACTCAGTCCTTGGTCTGTCTGCTGAGACTGAAATCAAGGAGCTCAATTACAGCGCCAGTGGCGACTGTGATTTGTGCTTCAGATTAGCTGACGTTTGCTATTTTACCCTTTAAGTAGGAGCTGCAACAAACTGTTCACCAGAGGCCCAAGCCATGATATACAAGCCCCTCTAGGATTATTTGGAATCGCTCCTGATGAGTTCACCAATGTGTGCACCTTGGGATGAAAAGCCAGCCAGAGAGATGTGAGAATCGCACGAAGCCCTCCAGAAAGTGACACAGAATGAGGCAAGTGTGGGAGCTAATAGAAAGACAAGAGTCTGTGACCTCAGAAAAATAATAAAATGTTTAAGTCCTTGTTTTGCTTGATAATTTCTCCCATAATTAAGCTTTCCAGAAGCTTATGAGTTTGCCGAGCATTGTCAATAAATTAGATCCTGCACACGAGGCAAGTTTTCCAAGCCAACAAGCTCTAGTCTTAACAACACTACTCTCCGGAAAAATGAATCTACATGAAACATGAAATATTTATTAAGTATCAATGGTCTTATAGAAACCTTAATGAAGACAGGTATCTTCTTACAATTTATCCAGTAGGACGACAGTACGTTAGCGAAATGCATAGCTAACAGCATGATGTTGAATGTCAAGTCTGAAACAATTATAGCAATTCACCACAATAACGGGTAACCAGCGTGTGGACGTGTAGTACTAATAAAAGTAATGACATCCATCCGCAATTATTTATGTTATAGTAACATATGGCTGCCAAATGGAAAACAAATGACAAGGATTTGCAAGTGAATTCTTGCAAATAAATTTTCTTTAATCACACAAGCTAGGCTTAAAAGTCCTCAAATGGGAGACAATATAAATGCAGAGTACTGTCATTATTATTGTGCCATACTTTACTGTCTCTAAACAATGAGCCCGATTCTATTGCCCATATAGGTTTTTCCACTGATGTAACTGCATTAATCATTGGAATTATTACTGAGTCACGTCAGAGAACTAGCAGTTCTTAGGAATTTTACAGAAACAAAAAAAAGTTTAAGTAAAACTTTGGCTCACCTTTGCCTGCCAAAGGGAAAAAAAAGCCCAATAGTGCATATGCTTAACTTAAGCATATGAATGGTCCCCTTCACTTCAATGGACTTTGGATCAGAGCCATTATATTTGCTAAACATAATTCTCTGTTAAATGTATACTTTTCTGGCAGAGAAGTGTATATGTGTGTGAGAGAATGTGTGTGTGTATATAAAAATACTATGAAAAATACACCAGTAAATATAAAATGGCAACATTCAGGATCAAATGCAATCAATTTATTTTGTGAGGTCACATTTAACATGGGGGGGGGGGGTTAAAAAAAAATCACAGATGTCACTGATACAACATAAATAAAAAACACCCAAAGAAAAGCATGCAGCACAGACCAACTAATAATGTTTGCTTTAAAAAAAATGTTCCCCTGTTAAACTAAATACCAGCTGAGGCCTTACCTGTAGTAAACTTACATATACTCTTATAAGTACTAACTTCACAGAGATTAAATGCAGTAGACAGGTCTTCAAACAACATTTTAAACAAGGAAGCAATAATTTTGTTCTAGGTGGTTATTTATACCATAAGGGCCAAAATCAGCACTGTTTTCAGAAGTGTTTTATGCACAAACTTTTGAAAAGATATATTTTTATTTTATTTTATTTACATGTAAGGAACCCAATTTTGTGATGAACTCAGAATTCTCTGGGCGCATCTGGGAGCATCTTGGCTTGTAGACTATGGTGAGAATCAGGATTCTTTCCTGTCTACTTCCCACTCTTGTGCTCATGCATTAGAAGTGCTACAAAGAAGAAAGATGCTCAGTTCTTTTCTACCACAAGCTTTGACCACCCTCTATGGCCAAATTGTGGCCTGTCATGTAATCTGAAGCTTCAGATGCCAGGTATACTACAGCCGCCTGCAGGTCTGTCACTTGGGCCAGCTTCCCAGCAGGGATATCGGTTAGCCAGCGCTGTACCAGAGGCTTCAGCTCTTCAGAATGGATGAGCAGCGTGTCTACAATTCCCCTATAAATAACACACACACAGTTACATTTTTCAGACGTAGCACTTATAACTATAAAACAAGTCGTGATGGGAATACAAAATGCCACTTAGAAAAGAAAACCATGAAATAATAAAGTAAGCTCCCAACTTTCATAGGTGATGGATCTAGTGGTGCCGGTTGCGCTGCTGCACCCCCTAGCTTGAAGCAGTTTCCATTATATACAGGGTTTACAGTTTGGTTCAATACCCCCACGATCCAAATTGTTCCAGCGCCCCTGCCAATGTTAGACAGCATGTAGCTCTGCTAAGGAGTTACAAACACAAACTTCAATCATGGTTGTCCTTTGCTGTCTGTCACTGTTGATAAATCGACTTAGTGGTTTACTCTTAAAGAGAGGACTCATAGTTTGTATCATTGGCTAACATAGGTGCCCCATTATCTTAGGTTACTTACCATAATACTCACTTTACATTTTCCTATAGAAAACAAACGTGTCATAGAAACAAAATGTGCGCAACCAGTCTGTCTCTGCATTTTGGAAATGTGTTCCATTTACCAATTTCTTTTTCATCAATGCACAGCCTAATGTTACACAACATGTTTGCATACAGTTCAGAAACTGAAAACAGTCCAAGTTTCCATATGCCAAAATACTGAAAACAAAATCCAGCAGCACCTTTCACAGCACTAAATTCACTTTAAGATGAAAAGGGGGCAGGGAAAGGAAAAAAATTAAGCAAACTATGCCAAGTATAAACCCCCATTAAATAAATAACACGACCAGTTACAAAACGTGTACTAAGCTGGGATTGTTTCACACTAACGAGCCAACTTCAGAATGCATTAAAACTCTGCTAAGTTCATTTCCCTCACATGCCCTAAAAATGAGTGGAAACTGTAGACTGCACATTACAGTACTAATATTTGGCTGGCTTTGACGACTTTAACTAGCGCTGATTTGTCATACTCCTCCTTCACAACATATTTGTATTTTGTGAAATGTATAATTTTTTCAGTCCCTGAACAAATATATTTACATAACTGTGTCTAACGAGAAATTACATTTAACTTCTCAGAAATGACAATAACTAAAACCTGAACTGCCAATTCCACTTCATTAGTGTGGTAGAAATGCATTCCAAATGTTAATAAAAATTCCAACATGCTGATAAATTAGCGCTTCTAAGGAGCATGTGACACCTTGGTTAACATATTCAACCTCAATTATATTTCTCTTCAGCACCCTGTTATCTGGAACCTTTGCTGGCAATCAGAGGTGCTGTTTTTCAGCGGCCAATTTTCTAGATAATGTAGCTTATCAACACTGTGGGTAAACTTGCCAATGAAATCAGGCTGCACTGAACCACACACGCTAATTGCATCTCTTTTTTATGCATATTTACAGACTGTCACTTCAAAGAAATCAGTGGCCCATTGAGGCACCCAGTTAGCTGGAAGAATTGCCTCTTGCAAATGAAAATTAGCAAACAAGCTAGTGATAAATATGAAATGAACAAAGTATAAAAATACCGTTTTGTTCTGAAACTTCATCATCATCCCAATTTATACTTCCAAGGAAATAGGTTTGAGAAACACACTGGATTCTGGGTACGTGATTTACCTTTTGTTTTAAATGAAGTCTGAAATCTTCGATTTACCACGTTACTAGGTGGAAGTAATTCAGAATACCCTCCAAATTTCCATTTTCAGTAATAGGACACACTTTAAATACCAGCTTTATTTTTGCTTGTAATTGTCAATGAAAACCATAACTATTCAGAAATGCTGAGCTAGGGCAAATTGATTGAGCTCTCACAAAGTAATAAAATAGAATAAATTCCAGTATAACTTGTAGACAGTCTACTTATTTCTCCTAAGTACAGTCTTCCTCCCACCTGTTTAGCACTGGTTTTCTGGAGAGAAAACCAGAGTTTTAATTGCAGAAGTGAAAGCTATGGTCCTAATCCTCCTCTCACTTACACCAGTTTTACACTGGTATATATCCACTGAATTCAATAGAGTTACTCTGAATTTACATCAAGCACTATATCTGCTGGCAAACATTTGCAGGATCTGGTTCTAGGTTTCCATGTCTCTATAGAGTTTTGATACCCTAACTAGCAAAAGCTAGCATTTTTAAATGAGGGTTTTGTTTTACTAAGAGGAGGACCCAGATTAACAAAAATAATATATCACTCCAATATAATGTAAAAATAATACAGCTTAAGAAAAATAATATTATATATAATAATATATATATATATTCATCAACCAACTTCAAACAGATAACATGGAGACTAAATATAGTCAGAACAAACTATAAATCATTGAACCAGTGCCTTCAGCTGCCCTTCCTTTAATTTTGTTTCAAGAGTAAAAGGTCTGATGAAAAAAAAATATCCCAGGCAATTTTTATAAAGAGAAAAAGATGTAGCACACAACGTAAAGTTGCAAACACACATACTGATGATACTATAAATATTAAGCATGTCATTGATAGTACACATCTTCTGGGAAAGGCTTGGTGCCAAGTTGGGCAATTTAATGTTGTAGAACCCTTTTAGGCAGATTTTAGTTGGCTTCTAACCAGTTCCAGCAAAGACAAGTGCCAATGCATTCATTCCCTACCTCATCTAGTATGCAGTGCGGAGCCAATCAGTACTTTCTGTTGCATGTCAATGTTTTATCAAACTGCTGGTTCCTTAAGGTTAGACATGAACATCAGTATTCCATTGTTGATGCATAGGGCAATTTGAGACAGTAAAAAACAAAATACAATTGCCTAAAGCATCTCCACAATGAGAGAGAGAGAGTGGGGAAAAAATTACTTAACTGGAATTATGTGTGTTCAATCCCCATATGAGGGGGGCGGGGGGGAACCTTCCCTCTGAGTGTAACTTGATTTCTTTCAGATGAGTTATTAATTTGAACGAGTTAAGTACACTCCACTTAATCAGAAAATGTTTAATCAGGAGATCCACTTAATTGGGACCTCTCTCGAGGAATTACGTTTAAATCCAAAGATACTTAACAGCAATGACTGTTGCTTAATGGGGATAGTAATGCTGCTTAATTGGGACGCCTTTGGGTGATATCGTGGTGCTTAGCTCTTTCCTGTGCTGCAGTCTAACACTGGTTCGGTGTGTGAACTCCCCTAGCAATGGTTTGCAGACCCTCCATAATTGGGGCACATGAGGAAATTTTGATTTGCTTCACCACCTCCTATACTCCTTTCAGACCAACTCTAGATACTGAGCATCTTATAGCTGCCTCTAGTCTAGACAGTAGCTCGCCCTCTCTTTCATTGCACATGGTGCCTCCTTCCTACTCCATGCACCTATCCAATAACATGACAAGCTCTGTAGCGCCCTGGACTGCAGATGAAGCAGGAGATCATACACTTGAGAAGCTTAATATCCCTGTAACCATGGGTGATGGCGCTTGTATGGGGTCCAGGTTAAGGAGCTTGTAGCACCTTGGAATCCCCACAGAGCAAGGAGCGGACACATTCTGCTGGTGAAGCAGAGCTTATTAGTCAAGGAGGTCAAATAGCTATGCATAGAGATGGTGTTAGTTGCATGTGGAACCTGTGTTGTTTGGAAACTCAGGCCAGTTAGCTTCTATTGAAGTTGCTGACAAGGTCTGCAGGGGTAAGACAAGAGAGGGTGTTATATGAGCAAGCCAGTGAGAGCACTGATTAGCACAGCTGATTAGCGCAGGCTTACAGGCCTGGCCTACTGTGTTGCTATGCAAATCAGAAGCTCTGCAGGATGTGGGCTTCAAATCAAACTTCAGGGGACACATCTGACCCCCAGATGACTGAGAATTTTGGTTCACGAGGGTTCGGATAACCCAGGTTTGACCACAGCTGCTGTTCAAGCTCCAGCACAAACCGCCCTAACCAAATAGAGCACCAGTCTGAAGCTCTCCCCCTTTAAGAACAAACTGGAATGAAATGTTTTTGGGGGAAAAAGTATTAATGCAATCCAAAATTTGCAAAATCAAGCACGCAAAATACAGGACCTCCCAAGAAAGCAAAGGTTCTCTTACAATATCGACTCAGCCACGCTGCATATATGCAGTATTTTCTATCACTCGTTAAATAGAAAATGTCATATATTATTGATTGTTGTATTAATGCCTGTACTAACATTGTCAAGGCAGCTTGATTAAGTAGGGGGCACTGTCCCAGACAGAATTCATCCCTGCCGTCCCTCAGGGTTTCAGCTGCAAGAGGGCAGCTGTAAGTTGTTACCTGGACTGTATATAATCCTCACTGGTTACTACCCAACTGAATCATTGCATCCATTTCTCATTCTCGTCTTGCCTTCTCACCTGCCAGCTTTGTCCAGTTTTGAGGCTGTGCTGTTCTCCCATAGACCCTCAAATGAGAAGTTGCAAGCATTTAATGCTGCTTCAACCCTCCTCTAATTGGGCTTCCTGGGCAGAAATTAAAAGTGGCACAAGACAGGGTGAATCTAGCCCAGCATGCAATGTGACCAATTAGGAGGCATTTGAGACACAAGGCGTTACTAAAAGTTTCTCTTGAAATATTTTGCAATTTCCCAACCATGGAATGCTCCAATTTTCATCACCTTCATATAGCATCAATGCCAGTTCTTGGCACTAAAATAAGCAGTAAATTTTAAGCATATGATTCATTTAACTTTACATAATTAGCAATTTAGCTGCAAAAATCAATCACCACACAATATTTGATTCTCATGGGACGTTAACACTTATCTTTCCAGTTCAGCAGCTATTAGGCATTGTATGTTGTGTATACTGTTCTTGATGAAGATGGGTTAATTTAATGTGGGGTTTTATTTTTATTTTTTTCCTCATTTTGTAGTGTTTGGGACAGATCTACTGGTGATCATAGGAATTTTGTCACTGATTTCAATGGTTTCAGGATAAGGCCCTATGTTAGTAATATCACTTGAGAGCAAAGTCTAATATAGTCATAAGATTCTGGCATGCAACGTAAAGGGCTGATAGGTTTTTAACACTACGCATTGGCTATTTGTGATCTGGGTTGGATCCAAAGAAAATTTGCCTCGTGAGTCTACAAGCTAGGAATGAACTTCTCTCTTACTCACTCTCCAACTCCCCCCATCCTCAGTATCCCTCCCAAAAAGAAAGCGGCTGTACTAGTGAACTATCTAAAATGTGAGGCCTGGTCAGCAAGAGAATTCATAAATTCAATAAATTATGCTAAAAGCCCTGCCATAACATTTTATGCACTGGTACGTTTTATGCATTGCTGCTATGCCTACGTTTTATACACTCATTTACAAAAATAAGTTGATGAAAGCTGACAAGAAAGGAAGAGACAAAAAAGAAAAAAGCGCAAATGTTTGCATGTTGAAAGAACGTTCGAGGTCCGATGTGACTATGTGGAGATATAAGGACACTGCTATAGCCAGGATCCAACAAAGCACTTCAGCATGTCCCCGATTCCAGAACACATCCCTGTTCAGGAAGAAGGATGGACTCAAGTTTGTGCTTACAAGCTTTCCTGAAGTGGGACCCAAACACTTCCCTGTAAGCATCAGGCAGTTCCATTGACTTCAGCAGGAATACTTGGCCATCTTAAAATAAAGTACGATCTTAAGAGCTTTGCTGAACTGAGGCCTCTGTGCACACTTCTGGGGCTCCGTGGGTTCTTTTATTGAAATAGTTGCATGTTATAATAAAGTCTATATCCCAGGTTCACTTCAGCATTCAGGTAGATCTGTGAAACTGGGCCAGACCCTCACTCTTCCACCCAGCAAAGCATTCAGCAACGTCAATGGGCCCATTGCCCTAGAAAGGAAGGAACAGGGCCTGAAATTGTGAGGTGCTGAGCAAAATAAGTGCAATGGGAGCTGGAGATGCCCAGCACCTTGCAAAATCAGATTGTGAGCCAGGACTGGAAGATTTGACTCATGCGGATTGTGTGATCATATCTCTGGCCAGGCCAAAACCTTTCTTTAATGTACAGAATGAGACTGAAATGTGTATTCCACATTTCCACGTCAGCGGACAAATGAATTTGAATATCCAGTCATTGAAATGAACACAAGTATATTTGAGTTCAACATGCAATGTTTTAAGTACATGCAAGTGCCAGCATGTATGTATCAAGAGCTTCTTGGTACATTGTTAATAATAATCCAAGAAAATCATGGACAATATAAGCCTGATCCGAACCCCATTGAACATAATGGAAAAACTCCTGTTGATTTGAGTGGGCTTCCAGTGAGATCATATGTGATTATCAAATATTCATAACTAGTATGTCTTCACCAGGGTTCCTCGGGTATAGCAAAAGCTCTTTTCCTCACTGAGCATTGGCAAGTCTTCAATGAACAAAAGTCCCCCTTATTACAATGGGATTCTCACATAGAGAAAGATCCAGGTGTGGGACCAAAGTCTAGGATGAGTAAGAATTATTAAAATTAAGCCCAGTTTTGGTGAATGATAGAAAAAGAAAAGCCTCTGAATGGATTTTTCCTTTCCAAGCATCAATATACCTTTTCTCCATTTTCAGACAACTCACAGCTAACATGACGTTTTACTAAACTCTCTGCAAAAATGTTGTTTATATATATATATATTCCTCAAAAAACTACCCGTTGGCCTGAAATTTCTCCTGCAGGAAGTTTTAAACACCTGAAAACTAGGTGCTTATAACTTAAGTGCCTCTTTAACCACGGTTACTCTGAATGTGACACTAATATTCCAGCTATAGTAATAAAGGGTACCAATATATTTCTAAGCCAGAAAGTATATTGAAACATGACCAATATTTTCTGATTCTGGTGGGCCCCAGGAGCTCCAACCTATATATAAAAATTAATTCATTGCAGCTAAAAGCCTCTCTGCTTCCTACCTCTATTGTTAACACTAGCTCTGCCTTGCCAGTTCTCACTGCAGCTTTGTTAACTTCATTCAATCTTCCTGGCCCTGGAAGCTAGAGTCACTAGACCTAGACACTGGATCAGCAATGTTGAGCTGTTGGTATTGGTGTGAGTAAATCCAAGTTCAGAAACAGGATGTTATTTAAGTAATCTGTGGATTGCAATGAGCTAAGGATGGAATCACAAATTATTAGTAGTAGTAATAAATAATAATAAATAATAATAATAAATAGAGTCAGCATACAAAAGTAGAGACCAGACCAAGAATCAAAATTAAGATATTTGCAATTGAGTTCTGTGATATTTTTCTCCACTTTATGGATGAAAATATTTAACTTGTTTTTCTTAATTTCATGTATATCATATTTTCATTATTACAGTTAGTTAAACTTCTGGGTTAAAATCCTGTGCTTCTTACTCTGATTGACTTCAGTGGTCTATGGAATTTGACCGCTCCCAAATAATGCCATCCACTTGAGTTTTTGCTCAGTAGTAACTTGTACTGAAAATTGTGTAATAAAGAGTGTGTGGGTGAGAGAGAGCGAGAGAGAGAGGAAGAAAGTGTGTGAGGCAAAAAAACTTTGCTTCATGCTATTATAAAAAAACCAAATAAACAACATAACTCAAAAAACCCAGACATCTTTAAGATTTCAAAAATTAGGTAAAATGTAACTTGTAATGAATATTTTTTGACAAAATTACACCTAGAAATCCTGTAATTGCCAGAGCTAAACAGTGTCTCAATTACAGCACTACAATATGGCTTTTAATGTGCCAGTATATTTGTCTGAAGTGAAAGAAAAAAGAAAAAAAGGAGAAGCATTGTCTATTAAATGTCAAAAGTCTTTTCTTTAACCACAGAAGGCTTGGACAGAACTAAGGAAATATTTCATCTGGAAGAGAAATGCTAAAAATTACCCTTCATGTTATTGGAAAACCTATTATCAAATGCTAAAACCTTTTCTCAAATCCTTCAATATACACAGCCATGGAGTACACTTTGGTTATACTGATTAAACCTTTGTTAAGCAGAAGACGAAATAAAAAGGGATGCAATCCACCTGCTAATTAGCAACTTTGTTTTCCTAGATTTTCTTAATTTGAGCAGTGAACACTTCTTATAACATTTCATTTTTTCTGTAATTTATAAAATGAGACTACATTTTACTTACGGGGAAATGCAGTTGACTCTTACTCCCCTGTCAATCCATTCAGTTCCTAATGTCTGTGTTAATTTTACGACCCCAGCTTTTGAGGCGTTGTATGCTAACTGCTTCTGCGGGTGAGGCACTAGAATAATTCAGAAATACGAAATATTGATTCTTCACGTATTAATATGCACAGGGAGGCTAAAAATCACAACATGGACAGACGAACTAGCTGCCCTTTCCCTTGATGTTTGGCAAGTAACATGAAGGAATTACAATATAGAAAACCCCTACATCTATATTTTTCCTAATATAATATTTTCCATCTAATATTTTTGCATTAACAGCTGGAGGATTGAAGAGAAAATGAAGAAACAGCAGCAATAAAACAGACTGCAGATTTTAGAACTACAAAAATAGATATTACAGCGATATAGTCAAAATATTTGGCAGTATCCCATAAATATAAACATATGCACAAACACGCATATACTTTTTATAATAACACATACAAGTAACTGCCTGGAACAAGTTATTCTGCTTAATTTATAACCTCTCTATGTTATCTAATCAGGTGTTTGTGTGGATGTGAACATGTGTGCCCAAAATTCAGATCTCCTACCACTTTCAAAATCTGAAGCCTTTGAAAATGTTTCACAGATGTCACATGTCAGTCATAAAGGAAAATGATCGGCTTGTTAATTACAATGTTCAAGCTTGCTTCTGCTGTATGTTCTGTTAGTTCTACCCCGTCACTGAGCTCTCACACTTACCCTGTTCCAAGGAAAACTACTTTAGGCAGGGCCTCAGCTGGTGTAAATTGTCATAATGCCACCAGAATCAGTGGAAGTCAATTCCGCTATCGCAATTTACACCCACTAAGGATCTACTCCTTAAGTATTTTTAGCTACCTGGCTTCCATTCTGACCTATTTAAACAAAGTTGTTAAAGAGCAGTGAAATCTAAACATGTGCAGTTTAATATTAAATACACCTCTACCCCGATAGAACGCTGTCCTCGGGAGCCAAAAAATCTTACCGCATTATAGGTGAAACCGCGTTATATCGAACTTGCTTTGATCCGCCAGAGTGCGCAGCCCCGCCATCCCCGGAGCGCTGCTTTACCGCGTTATATCCGAATTTGTGTTATATCGGGTCGCGTTATATCAGGGTAGAGGTGTATTACTGAGCTGTAATTCTTTATTACTGAGGGGAAGGAATCAGTACTAAATACCATTAATGAGGTAAAAAAACCACACAGTTTATTTTATTAATGTGTTTTAAAAGGCAGGTGCACTACTGAATTTTTGTAAGGTGAATCAGCATATCAAATTGGTTTTACTTTCATGTGGCTACTGGCAAGCACTATATAATCCAGGTAGGAAAATTCAGTTAATAAAAAAGGGTTTGAAAATGAGCATTAAAACGGCTTAGCTAGCAATTTTATGTCACCATGATAAGTACCAGATGGTATTCACCCAAGAGTTCTGAAGGAACTCAGATAAGAAATTGCAGAACTTCTAACTGGTATGTAAACTATCACTTGAATCAGCCTCTGTATCAGATGAATGGAGAAAAGCTAATGTAATGCCAATTTTTTAATATTGTACCAATTTTTACCATTCAAGAGAGAGCTCTTTAACAAAGAGCTTTTTTAAAAAAATAAGGCTTCAGAGGTGATTCTGGCAATAACAGGCCAGTAAGCCTAACTTCAGTACCAGGCAAATTGATTGAAACAATAGTCAAGAAAATAATTATCAGACTACAGATGAATGCAATATGGTGGGGAAGAGTCAATATGACTGTTGTAAAGGAAAATCATGCCTCACCAAGCTATTAGAATTCTTTGAGGGTGTCAACTAGTATGTGGACAAGAGTGATCCAGAGGATATAGTCTACTTGGACTTTCAGAAAGCTTTTGACAAGGTCCCTCACCAAAGGCTCGTAAGCAAAGTAAACAGTCATGGGATAAGAGGGAAGGTCTTCTCATGGATCAGTAACTGATTAAAAGATAGGAAATAAAGAGTAGGAATAAAGGGAAGAGAGAGTTAAATAGCGGGATTCCCCAAGGATCTGTACTGGGACCAGTGCTGTTCAATATATTCATAAATAATCTGGAAAAGGGGGTAAAAAATGAGGTGGCAAAGTTTGCAGATGATACAAAATTACTCAAGATAACTAAGTCCAAAGCAGACTGCAAAGAGTGACAAAGGGATCTCACAAAACTGAGGGATCGGGCAAGAAAATGGCAGGTGACATTCAGTGTTTATAAATACAAAGTAATGCACATTGGAAAACATAATCCCAACTAGAACATACAAAATGATGGGGTCTAAATTAGCTGTCACCACTCAAGAAAGAGATCTTGGAGTCATTGTAGATAGTTCTCTCACAACATCTGCTCAATGTGCTGCAGCATTAAAAAAAGCTTACAGAATGTTAGGAACCATTGGGAAAGGGTGAGATAATAATCTCATAATGTCACTGTATAAATCCATGGTACGCCTACACCCTGAATACTGTATGCAGTTCTGGTCGCCCAATCTAAAAAGATATATTAGAATTGGAAAAAATACAGAGAAGAGCAACAAAAATTATTAGGGGTGTGGAAGAGCTTCCATAGGAGAGACTAAGCAGCCTGGGACTGTTCAGTTTAGAAAAGAGATGACTAAGTAGGAATATGATAAAGGTCGATAAAATCATGAACAACATGGAGAAAGTGAATTAGGAAGTGTTATTTACCCCTTCATAGAACACAAGCACCAGGGGTCACCCAGTGAAATTAATAGGCAGCAGGTTTAAAACAAACACCAGGAAGTGCTTCTTCACACAAAACACAGTCAACCTGTAGACTTTGTTGCCAGGGGATGTTGTGAAGGCCAAAAGTATGACGGGGTTCAAAAAAGAATTAGATAAATTTATAGAGAATAGGTCCATCAATGGCTATCAGCCAAGATGGTCAGGGGTGCAGCCCCGTGCTCTGGGTGTTCCTAAACCTCCGAATGCCAGAAGCTGGGACTTGACAATAGGGGATGGATCACTCCGTAATTAAAGTGTCCTATTCATTCCCTCTGAAGTCTCTAGTGTCTGCCACTGTCAGAAGACAGGATACTGGGCTAGATGGACCATTGGTCTGACCCAGAATGACTGTTTTTATGTTCTCACTTCTCCTATACTCCTGAATTTGCATTTATCCTCTAAAACGCACTGTTTATAAATGTTGCAACTTAAAGTATAGGAAAAGGCCAGTAAATAAAGAATAATATTGTTGGATTATGCAAAAACACTGAAACGACATAGGCCCCAGTTCTTCAAACACTTAAGCACGTGTAAATGTATGCATGTGAGTAGACCCATTAACTTCAATGTGACTTCTCATGTACTTAGATTTGAGAACTTGTGTGTGTGTAGGATTGGGAGAGAGGAGGGCATAGCTAATAGTTCCTCCTCTTTATGTATGCATTAAAGATTTGAAAGGTCCTCCATTTGTCAGATAAAGCATTGTGTAGTTTGAAACCCAAGTCCATTCCATTTTTTTTTTTTAAAACAAAATAATTAGGATTTTATTAGAAGAAATATTTCTCCTTTCTCTCTCTCTCTCTCTCTCTGTGTGTGTGTGTGTGTGTGTGTGTGTGTGTATATATATATATATATCACATCACAGATGCAGCACTCCATGTGGGCTATTGAAATGGAGTGGAATATAATTCCTTGATTAATTGCTGTACACCAGCTCCAAGTTATGTACAACTTCAGTAGTTAACCTTGGCACCTCACAAAAGCAGTCGTTGCTAAACTTTCCCAGTTTGTCTGTTTGTAACAAATAACTTGGAATTGCCTAAGAGGATAAGGGCTTTTGCATCCTCCCCAGTCAAGGTATTGCAGTTTTCAGTGTGCACAAACTAAAACAGAGATTTGCTATAAGATATTGGAATCTGCCTGCTGATTTTGGGACAGAAGCTCATTAGATATTTTCTATCCTTCCTGCTTCTAAATGCATCTCTCTTTACAGAAAGGGTTAAGGAAGGCAATTTAGAAGATAAATATACACCTCCTGAAACACTTGGCCCCTCTTAATTGAAAGCACTCAAGAGCTAGCCAAAGGGTGTCACAAAGTGGGTGGCTTTCACAGTGGGTACTGTTTTTGCATTAAAGTACACAGTACCAAATCCTGTTCTCCTTCTGCTGTTAACTTCAGCTGGATCTCTCATGTGTACAAGGACAGAATTTAGCACACACGCGCGCGCGCACACACACACACACACACACACTATCTTCTATTAAAAATTGACTAGAGCATCTTTATAAATGTAAAGATTTATCTTCACCCCAGTGGAGAACACTTTAGAAAAGGTCTCTTCTCTTACCACTGTGTGGGGGTGGGGCTGGAAGAAGGGGGCTAATTTCCCTACTGTTTTGCATACACAGGGCTGGGGGAAATGTAGGTAAAAATGATACCAACATCAGCTGAGTTATATTTTTAATATCCAATATTATGCGATTGCTTCTTAGCTTGGTGATTGGGGGGGTTCTACCCTGCCCTTGATACATTAGTGGGGAGTTCATACACTTACATATTAGAGGATAGACCTCTTACCACTAAAGATAGTCACTGCAAAAAATAGGGATCTTAGCTACACCTGGATAAATCAGAGTAACTCCAATAGCATCTGCTGTCTGTTACATGGGCATATATATATGGAATACCTCTGGTGAAGCCACTGGAGATACTCAAAATTTATACAGGCAAAACTGAATGCAGAATCTCAGCTTGATTATATTGTTTATTAAACTAGTTTAGGGAAATATATCTGGGAAACCACAGTCAAAATTCTATCCAATAGGATTAACTCCTCTGCTCATTTTGTTGTATCTACCAAAGAGAACTCAACCTATGAAAAATTATCCAGTATTTCTAGAAACATTCCATACTATGCCAGTTGGCCAAGATACTTAAATAACCAACCAACCAACATATTTATTTAACATTCAGCAGATGGACACAATATGAACATCGTCATTTTCAGTTGTACTTTTAGAACTATTCGGCAGGGGTGGGGGGGGGCAACGCCAAGATTCAAACAGGTTCATGAAGTAAACACATTCCATCTCGTCTTAATGACCGGTCTCACCACGCCCACTTGGATTAAAATTCTTTGACATGTAAGTGCACCTCATGCTGCCTTTCCCAAGATATTTTCACTTAAAAATACTCTTATATTTCAGTAAAGATTGCTAATTGTGATTAACATACTTCAGGGCCAGATTGTCAACTGCTGGTAATGGACATACCGCCATTAATCCAACCGAGCTGTGATGATTTACACCAACTGAGACTCTGACCCTCCGTTTGCAGTTGCAGTAAGAGAATTGTAATTTAAATATTCTCTTTGGAAATATCACTCATTTCTATAAATAAGAGACAGCACTTTTGAACAACAAAAACAAGAGAGAGAACGGTATTTTAACACTCAGAGGGGAAAATCCTTAGCTGGTGTAAATTGCTATAGTTCCATTAAAGCCAAGGACTTACCTCACAGTTGTTGCCTAACATTCTATAGTGTCTATATCTACTATTAAGTCTTGCATTGTTGTTACTTTTCTAATATGAATTGTGGTAGCACCTCAGCGCCAGAGTCATGTACTAGGACTCCCTTATGCTAGGCACTGTATGAAACACATAACACAAGTTTAAAGCTTTGAAGTTCCTTTTTTATTTTTGTTTGTGAGATTTGCAATTCTCCACGCTTGGGGAAAGGGACTACTCTTGTGTTTAACCATAAGTAAAACAGCTGGTAAGGACACTTGTAAAAAGATTAATAACAACATTATAAATGCATTTTTGAAGAAATATTTAAAGTTACTATGTAATAAACCGAACAGAATGTCATAGAATGTCAGACTGGGCACAGTAAAAATAAATGTTATTCCCAAGGAAAATAAAAAGACTGAATATTTATGTAACATTCAGCAGATGGAGATGATATTAATATAGGGGGTTTTCTGTTGTACTTTTATAGCTACTAGATTTTCTTGTCTAACTTGGTAACCCAAAGCACCATTTGATTTTTGGATTTGGACAATACTGCAACAGATGTCCAGACCAATCAAATAAATTCCTAAAGGGCTATGCTTAATTTGTGTAATTGATCAATTTTTGTTACATGGGCTTCAGTTCACCAGCATGTAACTGCTTCCCAGATTAGCTCAGCAGTTGGGATTTCATTCCATATGTTCCAACAATAGTTTATTGGCTCTTTGATGACACTGCTGATACAGCAGCGTTAGTGGAGACACCTGTTGGCGACGTAATGAAATAGAACAACTGGTATTGCAGTTAACGGTAGAGTGAAAAGTTTTTGGATAGATTGTAAACACTAGCAAAGCACAGTTTTCTGAAATGTTATACATTGTGCTCAGATTAATGGGAATTACACCAACACGTTTCTTCCATTATGAATGTGTCAGACTCAAGGAGGGTAACTCCATCTCTTCTATAAAAAAGTAATATGTGCTCTAAAACATGGAGGACAGATAAATGTTGAAAAATGATATCATAAAAAATTTGTAGTACATTTTCCCCTAATACAAAATGTCAGTGATTTACTCCTTCCCAATACAGGTTTAATTGATTCAAATAGCATTGGTAGTAATTAAAATATGGATTCTGAAGCACAACTGTTAGATATCATCACTCACCTATTAAACTTGCCATAGATGCTGTGTTAATTATCTTCCCATATCCTTGCTTCAGCATAATGCGGCCTGCAGCCTGTGACAGAAATTAAAGGAAAGACCAGTGACCCCTTTTGTGATTGTGCTAATAATTACATGATAATAAATTAGTCTTCACTTTTCAGAAGAGTTTATGGATTTTTTTTAAAAAGTGCACGATGTAAAAATTTGGTATAAAATGGCTGATGCTGAAAAATTTCTCTTGTTATTTTAATTCAGCTACTGTGTTGCCAAAATTTTCAAAAGGTGAGTAGTAATATTGGGTGCCTCAAGTATTGGGCACTCCAACTGATACCCCACAAAAGGGTCTGATTTTCAGCAGCCGCCCTCTCAAAATCAGGTCTCTTTTTAAGGTGTCTCACGTTGGACACCAATAATCACTAGTTACTTTTGATAATCTTGGGCTAAATGTAAACCTGATTCACAGTGTTGGCAGAACTGAATTTTTATTTTTTTATAATTTCAACAGATACAACCAATGGCTATTTTAAGCATTTTAAAACATTTTTATCTATTTAAATTTTCACAGTTGAAAAAAATGCTTAAAACCTATAATGGTATGCAATTTTCATTTAGTTAAATTTTCATAGTTGTGGGAAATTATGGGGAGGAGTCAGACAATTATTTAATGACAACAGACACTGAAATATAAGAAGTCAAAGCTTAATAACCATTAAAATACAAATTGTCAACATCACATGTCAAAATATACAAAGTAAATATCCTTACACGCTAAATAAGTTCTCAGGCAGCATTTTTCTTACTTTGCCTATCTGTAAATTTCAGTTATGGATGGAAATATTTTTTCATCAGTTTGCATGTGTTCGCTGAAATCCACACTTACTGACAAAAATCTAAGATGGCCAAGCCTACGGATACATAGCCAAACTATTATTAACACCCACTAATATACGTTCGATTTTATGATGATAATTAGCAACAAGAATATTATTAAACCTCTGGCTAAGTCAAATGCTCAGAAAACAGCTACATTTCTGTGGAAAATAGTACAGATCCTCATACTTACTTGGCAGCACAAAAACAAGCCTCGTAAATTAACATTAAAAGTTTTGTCCCATTCTTCCAGTGAAGTGTCTTCACTTGCAGAATTCATGTTAATTCCAGCATTGTTACAGGCAATATGAACTGTGCCCCATCTAGCTACAATCGCATCAAGAATCCTTTGCACATCTTCAGGTTTGCTTACATCTGCTTCCATTGCCATGCTTTTTATCCCTAGATTAAAATGAGATTGATCAAACAAATATAGGCATTCATAGAAAACAAGATATCATTTCTTGTGTACCTAGTTACTAATTCTTAAAACAAACAACAACAACAAAACCAGTTTTATCACCACTCCACTGAGGACAGCAAATTATGTGCTATTTATGGAAGCATGATGCATTGGGAAATGAATCTTTTCAAAAGTTTTTAAGTTTAACTTTTGTAGACTGCACATACTGTAGTCTAACACAATCAACTTATCTAAAATCAGAGTTCTGACTCTCCAATTGAATGAATCTTTGAATACTACACCATCTTCTGGTCAAAAGTCTAACTGCAACTTATCAACTAAAGTGACGGTCATTCCAACAATTCTCTGAGTGCTATGGATCATGAAGTGCATCACTTTCAGATGACGGTTATTAGCTCATAAACAAGATAAAACAGAGGAATATTTTATCTGTTGTGCTACAGATGTTTTTACAGTGAACCCCAGATGTCACAGAAATCGAATCAATTTGTCAGCCAAACTGATTCTAAACATCAGGTTTTTAGAGTTTGGAGTGTACATATTTCTGTAATGCGTAATGGTGTATGAAAAAGCCATCTAGAATTATAGCCATGATTTAAACATGAAAATCTAAATATTCAAAAATATGGTGCACATAAGTAACTAATTCAGTGCCATCGCAGCTACACATTAAAGCACAAAAGTTAATATTATTAGTAAATAGCTGTAAAAGTACCCTATGGATGTGAAATGTGACCGTTAAATTTGCTTTTGCATCAGTAACTTTGCATATCTTGCCTTTTGCACATGTACAATCTCAATCAAAAATTATTCCAATGCAGATTTTGCATTTCATGTTTTATTAGTGCATATGCTAGAAAGTTGATTTTTAAATAAAACGTGAACCCTTTTTTTTTCCTAAGGCTCCAATCCAGCAGAACACCTGAAGTCAATGAAACTACAAACGTGCTTAATGTTAAGCATGTGCCCAAGTGTTCTGCTTGACTGGGAATTAGTTCACAGGAGTGTAGACAGCCTTTATAGTTATAGCACAGATCAGTATTCTATGAGCAATTAACAATGGATATGGAAGAAATTATATATCATAAACAGGATCATAAGAGATTTGCTCTTGTGTGGTTTATTAATAAAAACAGGAAATAGTCAATAACTGAAAAATGAGCCATATAATATGTCAAAAAGGAAAATGTCTAGTCTTTTCCCAAGAAGAAATGTTTTAATATGTCTTCTGAAGCATTATAGGAAAGCACACAGGGTCTTTTTTTGGGGGAGGGAGGCGAGGAGCTGCACCTTCCAATATACATATATATGATTGGAACCCAAATTGAAAGATTCTGAAAAGATCAATCAGGTGATGATGCAAGGCAGTGTTTCTCAACCTTTCAAGTTGGTGATCCTTTCATTTGAAATCGAAAACAGTCATGACTCCCTTACAAGTTTTACTTTTATTTTTATATTAAGTGTATCTGTAATAAACCTGTATAATTTACACGAGAATAGAGCTGGTCAGAACATTTTCAACTACATGTATTTTCATCTAAATATTCTGTTTCATCAAAGCCAAAAATGTTTCATGGAGCCTTATTGATTTTGAACAAATTTGCAGTGGAAAGGTTACTGGGGTCCAGGATGGACTCTCGGGTCACTTCTGAGAGAGACTGAAAACCTGACCATTTTGATCCAAAAATGGACATTTGGACATAATTCAGTTTTACAAACACTTTTAAAAAAAATTGTTTTCATTCCAATGCAGATCAAAAACAATTGTCAAAACTTCCAAGTTGTGACAAAACCGAATTGTCATCCTCCAGCCAGTTCTGTTTGAAAGGTTGACAGTGAATTCTTTACCTTAAAGGGCAAGGATGTATGGGGAGTGAGAGATGGAGGTTTTTCTCTTTGCTTTAGATTGTAATAAAAAACTTCGTGCCTTACTACCACTCTGATTGCTTTCTGTCAACCCCCTAGGAGACACAAACCCTTGGTTGAGAAACACTGGGAGGAAAGAATGATCAACTCCTCTGGTGAAACTGTCCCAGAGAAAAGTTAAACTGGGCTTCCAAAAGGAGTTTGCCAACAAAGTGTCACATCTCCAACAAAGTCTCATGTGTCCCTCAAAGAACCCATTTTCTTCAGAATACCCTGCTTGATACATATAATCTAACCATGAAAGCATGTCCAAAAGGCTAGTTAACTTTCAAGGAGTAGCTATGGTTTTCCAGGATCCTATACCTTTGGTGCACAGGAACATGAAACTTTTTCAGGAAGGAAGAACTGGATATCTCAATTTGTTCTGATCTATAACAATGACCTAGAACTGAACTGCTCTGGATCCCACTACAAAGTCAAAGATCCAATGGCCAGACCCAGTAGTCAAAGCCTTACCATTAGACTGGTATTCAATGACCTAGGTAAAATGAGTCTCACATCGCTTAGTACTGTTTCTAATATATGGAGATATACCTATCTCATAGAACTGGAAGGGATCTTGAAAGGTCATCAAGCCCAGCCCCCTGCCTTCACTAGCAGGACCAAGTACTGATTTTGCCCCAGATCCCTAAGTGACCCCCTCAAGGTCTGAACTCACAACCCTGGGTTTAGCAGGCCAATGCTCAAACCACTGGGCTATCCCTCCCCCTGCTGCACAAACTAGCACCCTTTTAACTTGACTTAACTTAGTCTTACCAGAGAGACCAAGGATTGTATAACCATGGAGTCTAAACCACTCCTCTCTCTGACAGAGATATGCCCTCAGGAAATGGACTTCAGCACTATGGCAGAACAGTGGAAGGAAGTTTTATTGCCACTGCTTGCACTGTAACTGTTCTGCAGAACCACCAAATTTGCGTTGCAATGCTGCAAATGTACTTTTCACAACCAATTTTCATTTTAGAAGGAAAATTTTTACTTCAGCTAATGCACCACAGAAAAACTCCCGTAGGTTCTCCCTGCAGTAGTATACGGTCTATTGCACTATCCGTTTACACAAATATTAGAATACGGACCCAGATGGCAGTATCCCACTTTCCTGAATGAAGCTACATCTTTGATGATATTGAAGAATCCGATGTAGCAGAGGGCTTGGATGTACTTTCACAAGAGGAATTATAAAATGAGTGATACTTCATCTCTTTTCTCATTAAAACACTATTTCCAATTGTCTATGTTTCTTTTATGAATATAGTTTAGCTTTATCATATTTGCAAAGGTCTTTGGAGAGGAATTGAATTTTATGTCCTATTTTAGTAATGAAAACACAAAATGTAAGTGGTTTGTAGAAGATTTCACCTATTGTTTGGGACTTTACTTGTGATGTATGTCAGTATTATGTACACCTCTACCCCGATTTAACGCGACCCAATATAACACGAATTCGGATATAACGCGGTAAAGCAGTGCTCTGGGGGGGAGGGACTGCGCACTCCAGCGGATCAAAGCAAGTTTGATATAATGCGGTTTCACCTATAACACAGTAAGATTTTTTGGCTCCCGAGGACAGCATTATATTGGGGTAGAGGTGTACTTATATCTGACCTCTATGCTTTTCACTCATGCATGTTTTGAGGAACTATGGCCAATGTTTTCAAAAGTGACTATTGATGATTTTGGGTGTCTCTAAAAAGATCGGCTCCCAAAAATTAGCAGGCCAGATTTTCAGAAAGTGCTGGCTACCCTGGCCACTGAAAATCAGGACCTTTCAATGGGTCCCAAATTGGGCACCCAAAATCAGGCAGTCCTGAAAATCTTTTTTTTTTTTTTCCAGTATGTTTATGTCTGGCATATCCCTCAAAGCGGATCCCCATTAAAAATGTCAGGCATGATCAGCGTTGCTTCTCTTCAGCCCCTTCCCTAGCTCCTCTCCTTGCTTTCTGCCCTGTGAACAAATCATTCTTCAACGATGGCTACGCTATGATGCAGCGAGTGAAAGTAAAGGCACACACACAATGCCTGCAGCCTTTTCTCAGGCAAAACCCTCACGGAAGCTAATGGGTTCTGAACAAAGACTTTGGCCCATAATTATTAGATATACAGGAGACAGATTCATGCCATAAGAAATATTACCCTACACACCCATGACGTGTTGTGGCCGTGCGATTGGTTTTGTGTGTGAAAGGAGAAGTGGTGGTTGGGATATGTACTAAAGGCTGCATGGGCTGTGTCTGGCTTTCCTTTATTAGCTACGTCTTGAGTGCCTTAGCTGCCACGTGATATAATGTATGGAACACCTCTTTTTCTGGCTGATTGGTGTGTATTATATAGCACTTATTAATAAAAGATTGCTATTCTCTGTGCCAGTCAGTCATGGCTCATTTTCCTTCAGGTACCCCAGATAAAGAGTTTTATATGGGGTACTCTGCTTTCCTGGTTGCACTTACTCTGCGAGGTAACACAAGCAGGCAATGTGACATTGGTTATTGCTTGCAGAGGCAGTGCTAAGATGCTGCGTGAGGCAATCACGCTCTGCGATGGTGGCATGCGTGTGCTATTTGGAAATTCTTTCCTTTGCTATTTGACTTATTCTGCATCAAAACTCGATGCAAGATATTCTCCAACAGGCTGCCAGCTACGAAAGTTTAAAATAACAAAGCACACCGGCATTCCAGGGATGAGCACTGTAGAAGTGCATGTGTAAGAGCAATCAGAGAATTAGTACACTGCTTACCTTTCAGGCTGAGCTCTTCTGCTACCACTTCTGCCTTTGCAAGTACCAGATCAACAATGGCGACCTTAGCCCCTGCTTCCCCTAATGCATGAGCAAAGGCTCTTCCTATCCCCTGGCCTCCACCTGTTACGTAGGCCACTTTGCCATCCAAACGCAGGCGATCAAGGATGTGACATTTGTTATAGCCCCAAAAGACATCATCTTTCATCAATTCTTTCTGTAGCAAAACAGCACAATGTACTGAGGGTCAAAATTCAATTATGTTAAACCCATTAGCCTCCACACACACACACATCATAGAAAATTAGGGATGGAAGAGACTTCAGTAGGTCATCTAGTCCAACCCCCTGCTCAAGGCAGAACCAACCCCAAGTAAATCATCTCAGCCAGGGCTTTGTCAAGCGGGGCCTTAAAAACCTCTAAGGATGGAGATTCCACCACCTCCCTAGGTAACCCATTCCAGTGCTTCACCATCCTCCTAGTGAAATAGTGTTTCCTAATATCCAATCTAGACCTCCCCCACTGCAACTTGAGATCATTGCTCCTTGTTCTGTCATCTGCCACCACTGAGAACAGTCTAGCTCCATCCTCTTTGGAACCCCCTTTCAGGTAGTTGAAGGCTGCTATCAAATCCCCCCTCACTCTTCTCCTCTGCAGACTAAATAAGCCCAGTTCTCTCAGCCTCTCCTCGTAAGTCATGTGGCCCAACCCCATAATCATTTTTGTTGGCCTCCGCTGGACTCTCTCCAATTTGTCCACATCCTGTCTGTAGTGGGGGGCCCAAAACTGGACGTAATACTGCAGATGTGGCCTCACCAATGCCGAATAGAAAGGAATAATCACTTCCCTCGATCTGCTGGCAATGCTCCTACTAATGCAGCCCAATATGCCATTAGCCTTCTTGGCAACAAGGGCACACTGCTTAGGTGTGTTAGGGTGGGGGGTAGAACATGCCGGGAGCTGTTCCTTCCTGCCCCATTACTTTGGTGCAGAAGGTAGGATTGAAATCAGGCCGCCCAGTTCAGTGAAGTCCAAATTCCAGCAGAGCTCTCAGCTCCAGAGGGGGTATGGAGGGGCAAGGCAATGGGGCAGAATGGCTCTGCTGCTGAAAATTTCACTGGATGCTCTAGTTCCATAAGTGTAGCGTAGTGCACTTCCCAATGAATTCCCTTGCGTGCCCAGGGGTCATCGTGAATGTCAAAGGCATAACACCTCCAAAGGCACAATGTACCTTCAACCGCTCCACTATGGGTATGTCTGTGGCTGGCCTGTGCAAGCTGACTTGAGCTCCTGGGGCTCAGGCTGAGGAGATGTTTAACTGCAGTGTAGACGTTCCGGCTCGGGGTGGGGCTCTAGGACCTGCAAAGTGGGAGGCTTTAATCCAGGGAACAGTGGGGGAGGGAAACTGGGTGCCTATTGCATAGAGTACACATAAAGGGGTAGGGTAGGAGGGGGAAAATGGCAGGGTGACTGTAATCAATGATATAATGATATAAAGAAAACAGCTGGCTGCCCCACGGCACACTATAATTTATGATATGCCTCACTCGGATACTCGTTTCTTTTACGATTCTTACTCTTTAGGCAATTACTGGGAAAAGTGATGCATGCAGGATCCATTCTTCAAACGGGATTGTCTCTCTAATGCGTACCGTGAAAACAAAGGGTGACATCCTGGCCCCAGTGAAATCACTGGGAATTTTGCCACTGACTTCTGCGGGGCCAGGATTTCCCCCATACTGCTTATGGAGAGAAAATACAGACCTTTGATTCAATCACCCTATCTGCGTGTGCACGGCTCCTTCGGATGACACTCATTCCGCCTTGCACAGGTAAAATAACCTGGAAAAACACAAGTGTCCAAATCAACAACGTCAGGGCATACGACATTGGGCCTAAGCCAAAGCCCACTGAACTATGTTGGAGAGTCTTCCACGGACTTCAGTGGGCTTTGAGCTAGGCCCATGCTGGGTATTATGGTGGTTTTCTCTTTGCATGCTGCTCCCTGCACCTGGAAGTCTCTTCCTATCCCAATCTGACAGTCCTCCATCTTACCTCAGATTCCCATTCAAGACTCACTACTTTTACACATGTTAGATCAATAAAAATGCCATTTTGTCTTCCAGTTTTATAAACAAGAGACAGCCTCTGGGACTTCCAGTGCATCTGATTTTGATTGTCTAATGAGATTTTATGTTCTTTGGGACTTGTACCAAGATCACTCTTGGAGCTTAATAAATAATAATAATAATAATGACTTTTAATATTCTCTGGACAATCTTACCTACCACTGTTTGTGTACTTCTGTATATTACTTACATTTTACGCTCCACCACTATGATTTGCGGGCCTGAACTAGTGACCTGGTGCCATTGTCTAGATGGCAACCATACCTTAGTGAAAATGACACACCATCTTGTAGACCCGACACCACTGTCCAAACACAAGAAAGTAAGATGTGCAGGCTAGGTACCAGGGTGACTTAGTGGTTAAGAGTAGATTTCAGGGCCTGGACAGTTAAAGTGTCAAAGACCCTCTTCTGCAATGGAAGGCAATTGTTCTTGATGACAAAATTGAGCATGATGATGCACAGTGTGAACCATTTGGATCTAGTAAATCATGCTTAGTGTTCCACTGAGTGAATATATAATGACCCCTTTTTGGTTCTCTTGCATACGCTGCTGGAACTGACCAAAGTACTTTTTCTAGCATGGCCACTACTGTAGGAAATAGACAGCAAGAGTGAGACAGCCTACTTCCAGGACTCTTAAAAAACAATACTGCTGAAGCAATTTCATAGATGCTTACAAAACCAATATAACTCTTAACTAATTGTATAGCACTAACCTGCTCAACGCGAGGATCTGAATTAATTACATTATTTAAGTTTCTGACAGCTAATACATTTTCATCAGATACATTCTCCAGGTAGACTTGTCCTTTCATGAGAGTATTCTCCACACAGATCACTCCATCCATTCTCAGCAAGTGGTTATCCATGACAAAGTTGTAGGCGTTAACGGCATTTCTTTGATCAGCATCAATAAAAACTATATCAAAGTGTTCGCCCACAGCCACTAACTCCTGGAGAAAAATAAATGATGTCAAAAAGTACTGTTTCTATGCAGGTGGAGGGTCTTGGAACCACCCTTCATATGAAACACATGAAAAACGCTTAACAGAAAATACTATTTAAAAGTAATATTTCTAATCAAAGGTCATTTCTGCTTGAAAGCAACTTTTTGATTTACAGCGAGCAAGGTAGAACTGGTTGAGATGCTTCTGTATACAAGTTGCCTTAGCTATCTACATACTATCTATCCACACAGATAGGTCAAGCCCTTTAAATCCCCCCTACCAGTGCCAGTGCCCACATCTGTGTGAACAACTGAACCCACAATCTTTTAATACCTCATAAAGCACCACATTCCCAGCTGTTGATGGGTGCTTGCAGTACAAGTCAGAGGAAATACAGATCAAGATCTCTTGCACTGGCTTAGAGGCACATCTGTACCTCCTCACTGTGGGGTGTGCCTGCATTTATATTCAATACATTTAATAAAGCTGCATGTATCAGGGAATATATGATGGAATTTTCACACATGCTCAGTGTTGACTTAACTCTATTGAAGTCAACAAGAGTTTTACTATGGACTTCAATGGCAGCAGAGTTAGGCCAATGCTGAATGTAGCAATGCACAGCAAAGAAAATATTTTTGAAGAGAATTAAAAAAAAAAAAAAACCTCATGAAACAAAGGCACAAAGATAGTGAGGGAGTCTACCACAACACATCCAAGCGCCCAAGTCTACAATTCCTGATTAACATCTGAACAATGCCATTCTCATGGGTGTGACCCTTGCTCTCTCTCTCTCTATAATATAGTCATACCATCATGCACCCGCTATCTGTGTTTTTGGTAAACGGACAGGTTAGGAGATTGCTGCTGGGACACTACGTCTTTTGTTAGCAAACTTGGCTTATGTCCCTGGCATGGTGGCTTATGAGATTAGTAGACTCTCTCAAGTCTAGCTCCTGGTGAGTTTGTGGACCTCTTACAGAAATGTCCACCATTAGTGGAACTAATTGGCACCCTTATTGGCATTGTAGCAAACGGGACAAGAAACTGAACGAATTCATGAAGAACGAATCACCCTGTAGAGACGATACATCCAAAAACGCACTGAGGGCCATGGGTGGGGAAGTTCAGAGAGCTCGCACTGCCACAGCCTGATGTGTGGATAAACATAAGCCTTCATACTCCAGGGCTGTCAATGCAGCACTTTTCACCAACCCTAAGGACTAGATCACGGCATTCCCACCGGCCCAGAGTAAGGGGAAGTGCGCAGTTGTGCTGTCCTGGAAGTAGACCAAGAGTCACAATTCAGTCCCTAATGCCTCCTTTGCATGAGCTCAGCTGCAAGGACCGATGCGCGGTAAAGGAGTAGCAGAGTGAAGGCTTCACCCACTCCTGTTTGTGCCTGCTCACCCCCTGCTCACCTATATGGGAGAGAGTGTAATGGCTGTCAGGAGCGCCTCTCTCTTGCTTGTTTTGGTGCATGACAAAGGTAATCCACATAGGTGAGTTAGAGGGCATCTCACCCCATTAATCTTCTGCACAGTTTGTCCCAAGGTCATGATTTAACCCTCTATGCACATTAAAATATAGTCAGGGAAGTTCCTTCTTTCCTGTGCCAGTGATTATTTTGTATATGTCTATCGTGCACATTCTTATTTGACTTCTCTATAAGCAGACCTAATCTTTTCAATCTGTCTCCATATGGAAGTATCTCTGGACCATTTCTATTTCTACCCTATATCTTTTTGAGATGTGTTGACCAAAGCGGAACACAACATGCAAAGTGAGGGCATACAACTGATTTATACAATAGTGCTATAATACCTTTAACGTTATTTTCTATCCTTTTCTTCAGACATCCTACCATTTTATTTTGATCACCACCGTACACCGAGCAGATGTTTGCACTGAGCTCTCCACAAGACCCCTGGCTTTTTTCCTGAGTGTATTCAGTTATTTGTAGAAAGCAACAACGTGCGAGAGTAGTTAAAATTATTTGTTCTAATGTGCATCACCTTGCACATGTGACCAATAGATTTCATCTGCCATCATGCTGCTCAGTTACTTAGCTCTGGTAGGTCCCACTGGACTTAGGCACAGTCTTCCATACTCTTGACTAACCTAAATAATTTTGAGTCATCTGCAAAATGTTGCTACCTCACTGTTTACTCTGGTTTCCAGACTATTAATGCACGCTCACCTCACTGTTCAACTTTATACCATATTGAACACTGACCATTTATTTCTAGCTCTTTGATTCTTTCTGCTAACCAGATTCTGATCCAGGACAGGACTGTGCCTCTCACCCATGACTCTCAGTTCCTTTTATAGCATCTCTAATGTTTTTTTTGAATGAGGTAGTGACCATGCTGTTATGGAGCCTAGAGGAAGTTCAAAGGCACAATGTAATGGCCCTTGCCTCTAGTAGCTCCCTGAGATCTACACAGGTCTTGGGAGATTTCTGGGTTTAGGAAGGAAACCTCTCTCACTTCCAAGGGTGAGCAAATCCCTCTGCCTCCCAGCAGAAGAACTGGGAGGAATCGCAGAGGGTATAATAACCTGAACAGAAGACCCCACACACATAACTTTTGTTGCTCTGGGTTACAGCAGAGACATCTATACATATAGAATATAAGAGAATCAAATCCTCAGGACCGGATGGCACACACCTAAAAGTAATGAAGAAATTTAAGAATGAAGCAGCTAAATTGCTCCCCAAAATATGCAATCTCATTAAAATAAGCAATTGTTATAGAGGACGCTGATGCTGATTATGATATATAATGGTGTTGATTGGTGACCAGGTGGGTGGCCTTATAGATTACCTGTGTAGTGACTGATGCCCTCTCTGCCCAGAAAGCTGCTCTGGGACATTCAGAATTCAATCTGGGGCCATTTGATCTGCAGCTGCATGTGTTTCAACAATGCAACATTTCACCCATCTACCTAGAGCAGATTTAAATTCTTTTAAGCCTCGGCATTTAGACTAAAAGGAGACTAATGACGTTTCCCTGGACTGACTGTTTCTATCCCAGTAAATCTTAACAGCACTTCTCATCTCCAGCTTTTTCTCTGTCATGTTAAGACTTTGGGCAAAATGAGGAAGAGCGATATCCTGTGATGTATGAAAGGAAGAGTTATCCTTAGTAACAAATGACTTTGAAGTATGAAGTATTGTCTTATCCTCCTGGAATATGTAGTAAGGTTCATGTCTTCTAGCAGAGGTTTCAGAAACTCTTCTAAAAAGGTGATTCGGACCATCAAGCATGTATTTATGGTGAGAAAATATGGGAAATTAGATAACTCCAGTGCGGATGGATGGGTTATGAAAGCTCAACGCACCGTGGTCTGGTCAGAGGTCAGGAAGATAAGCCTGATTGTTAGTATGGATAGACATACTGCTGTAAGGCACTTAGATAGCACTGGGAGGTCTACCAGAGACATGCATGAGCCTATATTTATGACACTTTTTACTGTTGCGATATAAGATATCAGATGTAATTGCAGGAGATCTTAAGACCAAATCTAGGCTATTTTGTAATAAATCCAGCAGATCTGGGTCATCTGGTTTCCTGGAGCTGATCTTGTTATCGCAACACGAATAAGAGACTTTGACTATACTCCTACGTAGGCCGAAGTGGTGGAAGGTCTGTGGGAGGCTAGGAAGGTCACTGTTATTTTGGGAAAGCATCTCATCTTGTTTAGGCTTGTTACTCAGTAGCCAAGCGGTCAGGTTCAGGTAATCTGGGGAGGGAAGGAGGAGCAATCCTTTGAATAAGAGCTTGCTGGGAGGATGGATTGGAGGTCTCTTGAAAATTCCACTAGGTCTGACAACCAGAGCCCGTTTGGGTTGACTAGAATAACCATTGTTTCCTCCTTTTTGATTTTTCAAATTACCCTTCTTGCTACAGGAGGAAGACATGCAGAAGCGGATTTGGCCCTCTCTGGGCCAGAGCATCTGATCCCAATGATTTCTGGTCCGCTTCCCTAGTGAAGAAAAAGCTTTTTTGGCATGTTTTTACTGAAATAGGTCTACCTGGGGATTGCCTAGCGCCCTGGATATCAACTGGATTTCTTCATGATTCAGACACCAGTCTGAGATCGTTACCTGCTGACAATTTACCTGCTTTTGTGATCTCTTTTATGTGGAGTGACCTGCTGGAACAGCTTAGGTTATTTAGGTCACTAGCTTAGGGACAGATCTAGTTATTCTTTCTCGTGTCTTTAGTCCAGAGGAATCCATGAAATTCCTTCATGATCAGGCTTCCCTATGGTGTAATCTCTGCACATGAGATCAGAAGACACAAGAGCTGGCAATAAAGATACATGGATGACACTCACTTTTGTGTCACCTCGGCTCTGTGCCTGGATTTTAGTGATTATCTCCTGCCTGGGGAGACTGTGGCCCTGCCGGTCTCTGATGAAGCTTTGGAGAGGAGAGAGGATGCAGAGGCCTCAACAAGCCATCCGGTCTCTCACCCCCTTCCACTGGCAGAGTGAGTCCTATGGGCAGGGAGCAGTTGTGGCTAAAATCCCCTGAAAGGTACCACTTAGCCATGGCCTGGCTCTATTTGGGCAGGATTTAAACAGAGAGAAAGTGTAAGCTCTGTTTGGGGAGCAACGCACATAAAATATTGGTACTGTAAGGGAGCGGATAGGATTGGAGGGGGGGGGAATTCTTCTCGCTGCCATCCCCAGAAGTACCTTTAAAATATGGGATTGCAATGGGTAGAGAAGGGTTGTGGCCCAACCCAGGACACCTTGGGCAGTCTGACCTGTCTTTACTATTTGCAGGAAGAGAGATGCAGCCCAAGTATCTTGGACCGGGTGAGAGGCTGAGATCCAGAAGGAAATCATCTGTCTGCAAAACATTTGGCTGAAACCCACTTGGGAACAATTTCTGTGCAATCCCCATCCCTCTGCTTCAGAAGCATCAAGACAAATTGTCTTAATCCAGGGTTAGCTTGGCTGCCTGCAATTATTGTTTTTTCTTACAGTAAATAACTATTTCTTTAAAAAAAAAATCATAAAACTGTGTAGTGTATTGAAAGTACGCTGGAAGACAACATGTTAAAGAGCATAGAACTATTGCTAGTTATGGGGGGAAAAAATTAGAGACAAGACACCCTGAATAAGCAAATGAATGAATCTTCTGCCAAATCTTATTTAAAACCTGATGTAGTCTTGACTGGAACCACGGCTCACTCCAAGTACCTCCAGACTCGCTCAGCAGAATGACTGTCCAGTTTCTTTGATATGGATCGTATAGTCAGTATATTCTAATAAAGATAAACTCCAAACTCATTACCTTTGATACGCCTTGCTCTTGACCTAAATGTAATAGTAATTTTTCCTTAGGGTACATGATATACATGAAAAAGTTCAACTTCCTTTTAAAACACCATTAGAATATTTTACTGTATGTGGACATACACTCTGGTTACTCCTAAATGCTATTCTATTGAGTACAGTTTATATTCACTGGCAAAGCTAAATCTCAGGGGAAGCTAGAGAGGGAATGCAATTTCTAGTAATAACAGCTCACAACAGTGAATACTATCCACTTATCCCCACAATTTCCAGCTATTTTGGACTCCTTTCTGAATTAACCTTTCATATCAAAAGGAGCAATTCTGCACACTAGAGACTCCGACACAATTTCATGCATAATTTATTCACTCAGTTCAACATTAAACGCAGAGTCCTTGACTTTGTCAAGGTGGATTCTGTTGGCAGACTTCACAAGCAGCAAAACAGGAGAAATGAGATCTGCAACTCAACCTATTCACCTATTCTCTCTGGTAAAGAGGCAGAGGGGGGGAAAGAGAAAAAACCCTACATGGTTGCACAATGCCCTGTAATCAGCGCAATCTTCTGCAAGCACGTTATTTTTTTCACGTTGTATTTTAGATTTTGAAATGGACATAACAAAAACAACAGACTTGAATCATTTCCCCTGCACTTTGCATTCACCTTGGGCCCGATCCTGCATTCTTTGTTCAACAAAAACTCCCCCACGAGTCAATGGGAGTTTTGTATGCAGGATTGGGCTCATTCTGTACAACCCTTGCATATGTGTGAAGGCATGTTATTCAGAAAGAACACCACACATCAGAGTATTTTTTGAAAGGGCTTTGTTTGGAAATGACTCTGAAGTGTCAATGTGAGCATCAGAAGTCTGAACACAGAAAAGGGAAGCTTCCATGCTTATTTCAAGAGAGTTTAAAATTATTGAAGTCATTGTGCATAGATGTATGCAACATGCCTCTTTTTGTTCCCACTCGGAAAGAAATGTATTTTTGGTCATTCATCTGTACCAAATTCGGGACCCAAGAGATTGGTTTTTCATGCAAGCAAGTGGATTAAGAACACCTCATGCTAGGCTACCACTGCCCTTTGCTGCCTATTTTTACTTGCACCCAAAGCAGGTTTGAACCAAGTATTCAAATGTGAAAAGGCTATTGCATTATTATTATACAGTATGCCTCTTCCGTGGATGGATTTGTATATGTCAGCTACCGGCAGGAGGTAGGTCCCTACACACCCAGTGAATCCCTTCAGAAGTGGTAGCTACATTTCTAGGAAAGATTTTACTGCACTGCACATAAAGTGAGGAGAAGTTGTCCAAATGCATTAACAAACATGCAGCTTTTCACCATAAGCAGCATGTCTATCTCAGGTCCCGCTCCAGCAAAGCACTTAAGCATGTGCTCAACTCTAAGCATATGAGTACACCCATTAACTTCAATGGGAGTACTATGCTAATCTAAATACCGTACAACCTGGTAGCGTTCTGAGACATGGATGGAATACATAGTGCTCAGAAAATATGCCAGGCAGTCCTATTAAAGATGATTTTGGCATACATGATGTATCTTCCCAGTGTTGGTGGTATGCAGTGTTCACAGAGTTGATTTCTACCTGCAGTGCTAAACAAAACAAAGCCATGCAATAGGATGTGCAGAGCAGGTAATCTTTAACAAAGGGACTAAGAAACTTGCTACATTTATATATCTAAGTAACTAGAGGGAGAGGCTTTAGGAAGCCCGCATGGGGGGATATATGTATCCTCTGTGCTCTGCTGCTATGCTTCATGGATGTTCCATCATGGCAGTAGAGAGGGCTCTGGGGATGGGGTGAATTAGGAAAGCTGTGGAAGCATGTCCAGTAGATATGACCTATATGGATCAAATTTGCTGAATAGCTGTGGGCACAGTTCCTGTGGAGACTGTTGCAGATTACGGGCCACAGTAACACTCAAGGAGAGTTTTTGTTGCCACTCTATGACTTGGGGGTCAGGACGATTCTGTCTCCCATAACCCCTGTGGAGCATCTGTGAAGAGAACTAATTTATTGGGGTTCTGCCATGGAAGAGAACATTTGGGCTGAGCTTTCATCTCTTCATAAGTTTAAGACCAGAAGGGACCATTACATCATCTAGTCTGACCTCCCACATATCAAGACATTAAATTTCACCCAGAGAAGCCTATGCTGAGCCCAATGACTTGCTAAACTAAAGCATTTTAGCTCTCAGGAGACTCATCTATTGTGCGCCACCGGCAGAGGACAGGAGAGAGACTTAGGCACCGATGTCACCAGAAGGGAACTGATTAGGTGACATATGTCCCGATGATCCTACCAGGCACCCATGCTCCATTCTCCAGAGGGAAACAGAAAACTCCCAGTGTTGTCAGCCCATCTGACCCACAGGAAAATTCCTGGTGGTCAGTTAGACCCTGAGCACATGAGCCCGACACACCGATCAGGCACCTAAGACAGTGGATTTTCCATACTACCTCAGAGCACCGGTTCACCACAACGATTTCTAGCTCTAAGGTTAGAAGGAAGAGGCTAACACACGTCTCATTGAGCACCTGTGTAAGGTACACAGATATCTGACCACTTCAATAGAAGAACATAACTAAAAACATCTTTTGGCTCTAAGAAATCAACTCGAGCTGCACACAGACGTTTTCAGCTCTCGTTTTCACAGGTTTACCTAAAAATGTCACTGGGATTTTCACAGCTGCCCAATGGAGGTTAGAAGCACAACTCGTCAATTTCAAAGGGAATTGTGCACCTAACCCCACCCCCTGTTCTTTATAAAATGTAATATCTTTTCCATGAAAAATATGTTACTGTCATTATTGCTGTACCTTAAACCGTTTTTTTTCCAGGTACACAAGAACATAAGAACGGCCATACTGTGTCAGACCAATGGTCCATCCAGCCCAGTATCCTGTCTGCCGACAGTGGCCAATGCCAGGTGCTTGAGAGGAAATTAACAGACCAGGGCAATTATAATATGATCCATCTCCTGTCATCCAGTCAGAGCTCATGGTAGACAGAGGCTTAGGGACACCAGAGCATGGTGCGGGATCCCTGACCATTTTGGCTAATAGCCATTGATGGAGCTATCCCCCATGATCTTATCTAATTCTTTTTTGAACCCAGTATTGTTTTGGCCTTCACAACATCTCCCGGCAATGAGTTCTACAGGTTTTAGTTACTCTAACAAAATTCCCATCTCCTAAGAGAGTGATCCTACTCCTGTTGAAGCCAATGACAAATCGTCCATTGACTTCAGTGGTGCAGGGTCAAGCGCTGATACAGTAATTCTTCAATCGTTTCATAACAAGGAATCCACAGCCATGAGGCAATAAGCGCCTCCAACCAAATACCGAACACCTTCGACTCCCACTAGCTTAAATGGGAGTTCAAGGCATTGAGCCTCTTGCAGGATTGTGCTTGGAATGTTCTTTTGGTGGTTGCTGATAAGAAGCAACAGGAAGATATAAAATCAATTGCAGCATTATGTTTCAAGGATTTAATTTTCATGTCTTCGCTCCCATTCTGGTCCCTTCTTTAATCTCTTCACAGCAGGTACCCCGCCTGCCTCTACGTATTTTAATTCAGTCACAGTAAGTCAGTTGCACAGAATGAGCACTAGAGAGCAACAGCAATTCAATTATTTTCACACTCACTGCAGGGAGCAAGGATTTTAAACACCACTCCTTGCAGGTGATCTGTATCATTTCGTGTTCAGGATGCATGCCAAAGCTCTTTGTTTCTTTCCTATCAAATGCATAGGTCACAAAAGCCAGAGGTCAAAAAGCTCCTGGCCATTCAATTTTAGAAACGAATACAATCCCTGCTACTACAAATAATGTTACAGCTGAGCCCACACTTCAAACTGACGTCATTTTCAGTCTCAAATTGATTGGCATTAGTACTAGAAATGTCCCTTACTTAATGATGCCTATCATGGGTTATCAGCAGAAATAGAACCCTCAACCTTCAGAATCAAATGTTTGGGTAGCTAACACTTCAGATAAAGGAGTGCCTCCATTAGCAGGTATCAGTGGTAGGCTTTACTCTCCCATGGGACCAGCCAATGGACAAGACAAACCAAATCTAGCTACCATGCTAGATAATGCTTTGGAAGTGGAAAACTTTTGTCCTGATTCCCTGATTGTGTCATCAGTAGAAAGATATCTAGAGAGTATCACCAAAGCGAAGACCTCTACCACTTCAGCTACAGAACTTGGTCCATCTTTTATAAATTGTACCAGATGGCTAGTCTCTGTGGGGTCAGTCACAGAGGGCCACGTGTATACTTTGCCCATGTGTTGTTTGGGAATTATAGGCTCTGATCCAAAGCCCATTGAAGTTAGTGGAAAAGCTTCAATTGACTTCTATGGGTGTGATCCAAAGTCCACTGAATTTAGAGATGAATTGTTCTCTTGATTAAAAAGTTTCAACGCTTCTAGATAGGAAACAGAAACAATACCATGTGATTTAGCGGTCCAGACACACACCAGGAATAACAAATAGCCCCAACTAAATAGTTGAAATGAACAGTTCATGAACAATCCACACACTGAACATTTTTTTGCATATTTGCAAATGACAAAGAAATCAGGATAAATCAGCAAACAACCTGTGGACAGGAAATAGGACTAAATGTATTTGCAAACAATACCACAACCAGCTCTAAAACGAATGTCCCCTTCCTTAAGATTGTAACCACTTTGGGCAGGAAATGTCTTTTTGTTCTGTGTTTGTACAGCATCTCATGTTAAACGGGATCCTGGTCCATGACTGGGGCTCCTAGCTGCTACAATAATACAAATAATGAATTATTATTATTAATTAATAAACAAATAATAAGTGAGTTTACCTCCAAAGTGTCTGCTATTGGTCCCACTTTCACACTTATCTGTTTAACATGAGATGAGTAATCAGATGCTTCCTGGCTTTTCACTCCAAGATATGGCTCTACTGCACATGCAGTTATTTTTCCATCATCTGGCAATGCCTCCACCATAGCAAGGATACTGTAACCTTTAAGCCTGCCAATTAATAAAATCCTCTTGGCTCCAATCATATGAACAAACATCCTGAGAACTTGGCCTATTCAAAGAATAGAACAAACGGTTAAAAATAACCATATTAAAGACAATACACTGTACATTGTTCACAATGAAAATTAAATCTAACTTCTAAGTGATCGTCTTTTTTTTTTTTAAATCACATCTTAAAACACTTTAGAATAGGAGTTTAACAACAGAATCTGACAGCATCTCCTCTAAAATGCTACTAACGACAACAGAATAAAGGTACTGGTTTTAAGTGTAGAATCTTTATCATCAATGCTGGTATTGTTTAAGTGCTTGTTAAATAGTGCTTGAAATATTGCATATTTTAACATTCCCCCCAGAAGAAAATGGCTTTAAGATGTCTCCTGTATTCTTTCTGGGACCAGGTTAAAAAAAATCACATTACCTTGCATTTGCTCTTAGAGTCATTATCCCTAGACAGCACCATCATTTAAGAAATTTATCATCAGCGCTGTCCTTTGAACAATGTATTAGTGTAATACATTACAAGAGTGCTTCACTGCAATGATGTATCACGGAAAAGATGGCAACATTTGGGAAGAATGAGTCCAGGAATAGATTTAGTGCAATAGCTTTGCACGTGAACACAACCCCAAGTGTCGTTCGCTTGGAAAGGACCAATACTTGCCCCACTGCAAGCACACTTAAACAACCTCTGCCAACCTGCCATTTTTAATAAAAAAATTGCCCTTCACCCCATTAATCTGATCTCTTTATTGTTTGTGAAAGAGGCAGAGCAGGTTTGAAAATTAGATTTTCAAGAAAAATGAAGAAGAATCCAACCATAGAAAAACCTCTCATTTAAATCCTTTTTGTCCCAAACACTTTCACATTGTCTGCCTACACCCATCAAACCTTCTCTCCGGGTGCATGGGATATAGTGGGACGAGCATCATGGTCTTACTGGTATCTGGCATTCAAAGTTCGTAGCATTTGATTACGACTCGGACTGATGGACTTGCCTTTTAGATAGCCAGAGGCGCATTCTTTATGAGGCTTAACTTTCGTTTCAACTCCTGCGACGTTCGGTTGCCAGCCTTCAAGTGAGTCTGTTCTAAAAAGGAAACAATCAGCTGAGTGTTATTGTCTTGTACAAAATCTGCAAATCCCTCCTCTCCCCTCCCCCTCCACACACACACACACACACAATGACATGAGACAGGGCATGCCGGCAAATAATGGAATGATATGCAAGAACATTGGGGCCCGGAAGAACAACTGGTACCCTGAACGATGAGGGTCCCCAGAGGGCTCTGTAGCAGGCAAGCAGCATCACAAGAAGAAAAAAGAATAGACTGCTCTGCTGCGGTAAGTTCCAGAGCCTCCTATGCTCCACAAGTCACAGAATGCAGTGTCAATCTAGCTCTAGGATAGCAAAAACTCTCCAGGAATCAGGTGGGCTGTGGTCATGATTTATATAAAACAGAACAGCTGTAAAGGAAAGGAGATCCTTCATTGAGAGCTGATGTGTGGCACCTCCCCAGCTGTTCTTGGTATATTATCTCTGTGACCTCCATGGAACACTGCTCTTCTGGGCTGGCAACTCCAAAACGAAGCTACTGCCTTCAGAAGACTCAATTCCTTGGAGATGGAGCTCATTTAACCTCCGCCCTGTAACCCGGGAAGAACCCACTGGACATCAGGAAACTCCCTGAAGATAATCTTGGGAGTTGCCAGGCATTATTCCACAGAGCCTAACTAGCATACAGTGTATGCCAATCAAACAGGGCTAAATAAGGGTATGTCTCCACGGCAACTAAACACCCTGGCCTGTGTCAGATGATTTGGGCTTGTGGGGCTCAGGCTACAGGGCTGTAAAACTGCTATGTAAAGATTCAGGCTTGGGCTGGCAGCCGAGTGCTGGGACCCCGGGAGTAGTGAGGCTCTGCTTTGGAAAGAAGACAGCATGGGATACCAAAGGAGGCAAGAGGCACCAGGCAGGCGAGATTCCCCCATCTGAAGAGAATAGCTGCCACTGCTGTCAATCCCAGGAGGCTCATGACGTTTCTGCAGGCCAGAATTTTACGCCACGGAAGCTATTTTTACTCTTCTCCCCCCGCCAACCTTCAGTAAAATGAGAAAGAATTCATAACCCATATCAGACACACTCAGATAATCCAAGCCTTGACGAGCTGAACATTTCCTATAACCTCTTTTCTGCCCCTCACAAATGCTTTAACAACTTTAATAAGATAATGTATAGCTATTATCATACAGCTAGCGCAAGTCAAACAACTATCAGCTATTATTTCAGCAACAGAACTAATGCTCAGCGTTCCCGTAATCCACAGACTGGAACAGTTTACACATTGTCAATTTCAGAAAGAACTGGCTTTTTCCACAGATCAGAATTTATGCTGATAGATGGGAACTATTTAGCAGACCCTACACACCCAGGTAATATGCTGCAGCTCAAAGAGGAATAATGAGGGTATCAACTGGACTTCTGAATTAATGATACCTAAAATTAGTTTAATTAATTAGTTTAGTTACTAAAATAATTTAGTTAGCAGCATAATTAATATTTGTAGAGCACTTTTGAGATAAAAGCTCTACTGCATACAAAGGCAATTATTGCTGGGCTGAATCCTCAGGCTCCTAATGTGTTTTATATAGAAAGTTCATCTGTGTTTACTCCTAACTAGAAGAAGCAAATAGAGAACAGCGTTTAAAAAAAACCAATGGCTGCATTCGAGCAGGATCTCCAATGTTGCAGACTGTTAAAAACACAGCTTGTTCTTATTATTAGTGGTTAAATCCTGACATTCTTTCTGAGGTCTTGATCCTGCAATGAGCTCCACATGGGGGGATCCCTGTGCCTGGACAGAGCCCCAGTGAAGTCCATGTGAAGGTCAAGGCAGAATTGGGGCCTTAGCTATTAACCAAATGTTTTGCCAAGTCCTTCCTCAGACAAACTCCCTGGTTTTCCAGGAACAGAGAAGAATCAAGCCCCTTCTTTCTTGGCTCTCCTAAAACCAGTCCAAAAAACCATTGCACTGTGGGTTTTTAACGAGTTCTAAAAGAGAAGGAAACTGTTAAATGGTACGCATATGGTGAATCTACCAAGGGGAGATCTCTTGAAGTCTTCAAATCAAGACTGGATGCCTTTCTGAAAGATATGCTTTAGTCAAATACAAGTCCTGGGGCTCAATATGGGTAACGATCACATTCTATGGCTTGTGTTATACACAAGGTCTCTTCTATTCAGGTTGTTATACCATGTTCATCACCACAGTATCTGAGCGTCTACCATTAGTGCATTAAGGAACATGACTAACATCTGTCTTGGCCTGGTCTACACTGGGGGGGGGGGGGGAAATCGATCTAAGATACGCAACTTCAGCTATGAGAATAGCATAGCTGAAGTCGACGTATCTTAGATCAACATAGAATCACTTACTCTGCGTCCTCACGGCGCGGGATCGACGGCTGCCATTGCCCCATCGACTCCGCTTCCGCCTCTCGCCGTGGTGGAGTTCCGGAGTCAATGGCAGAGCGATCGGGGATCGATTTATCGCGTCTACACTAGACATCCCTGATAGATCGATCACTACCCGCCGATCCGGATAATGTTTGTTTTCTCATCCTCTCCCCAGTGCAGTTTTGGTTTGGATTTTTTTATTATTATATTGTAAATATATAATATATAACAAACATGTAGCAATGTGTGTGTGTTTGCACACACGCCCCCCACCCCACACAGGTACATTGCTTTGTGTTTGTGTTAGAGAAGGCAAGGTTAAAGAAATGTGCCTTGCACTTTACAGTGGAAAGAGGTGAGGTTGTTGTTCCTGCAGGAGTTTATTCCACAGTCTTGGGGCAGCCCTGAGATTATGGATCCCTTAGGCCCTTAAAATCTACGGCTTTAGGGATCAGACCATGAGACAAATGCACAAGGTAACGAATAAATCTCATTACTTCTTTGCAGTTGCCATTGCGTCCAGGTAAGGGTCCAGTCCAACAGCAACCTCCAGAGCTTTCTGTAAATAATGTTTTAGCTGTTCAGGAACACGCGAGTCACTGTGTGCTATTTCTCTGGCTTTCCTAAGGTTCTCAGCAATGAGCCCCATTGGTGTTTCTGAAAGAGAAAACAAAAAAGGAAGTACTTTTCAAACTGAATGTGGCAGTACCTGGTCCAGTGATTTTGTGACTGCTCGGGGTTTAATGGTTGTCCAGTGGAAAATGGGGGGGGAAAAAGGGGGGGGGAAAATTAAAACTTTTCTGGTTTTGAAACCTGGAAACCAAATTTTGTTTTTTTGACAAAATGAAAACAAAATAAAACAATTCCATTAAAAATCCAAACTAAGTAAAAAAAAAAAAATCCAGACATTTTTATTGAAAATATTCATCGAAAATACATAGAATTTTTCAACTTGCTCTTGTAGACGTCAAGACCTTCTGCTCCAAAACATGCAGGCCCCTCTCACCTGACTTGAAGGAAAATCTCCATTAACTGTAGAAACAGCCACTAAAGGGCATTTGATGTGCACATAAACCACTGGTGAGTGTGTTACAGGATCCTTTCTGTGCCTGATTTACGGGGGCAGAGTCGGTTATAGCCCCAGCAAGGAAGCCTCGGCTTTTCAGTTTATGATTCTAGCTCCAGCGGTCCTGGTTCAATCCCTGTGTGTCTGCCAAGATGGAGTTGTCGCTCTCTCTTGCGCGCACACACACACACACACACACACACACACACACGACATTCTGTCTGGTACAGGGCAGTGGTATGCACGCACACAGTATTACACGTTCCACCAGTCAGACAAAGTTTGTCTTAAAGCACCTGGGTGTTTAAAATGAACATGCTGGCACTGGTCCATGGTTCAAACTGTTCATTAGCGAGGGTCAGGAATTTTTGACACAGCAGGGTTTTTTTGGAGAGGAGAGACGGACTCTACAGCTTGGTGCTCAGGGCACTCTCGTGGGATGGGGGAGAACCAGGTTCATGTCCCTGCTCCAAATTAGGGACTTTGACCTGGGTGTCCTCCCCCCACACTCCCATAGCACATGACAGCCTTAAGCACTGGGCTGTTGGCTTCTCTGGGGTCGCCCTTTCTCTGCGTTGGATTCTGTGAAAATTTTTGAAAGGTCTTTGGTTTGTCTCACTGATGAACGGGAAAAACTTCTGAAATCTCAAACATTTTCACAGGTTGGGAAAACCGTTTGGGAAAACCGTTTCTTGCCCCACTCTGCTGTCACTGAACTATACCATATTCAGCTACAGGCACAGAAATCAGCACCTTCTGCTTCAAAAACACTTGAGTTAAAGCAACTGTGCTATTAAGCACTGCAGTATTAGGACTTCTATCTGTAGCAGTAAGTCATCAGCAGGGACTGAACATGGCGGCTCTGATTTTCAAAGCACTTGAGCTAAAGAACCACTTCTGGTAGGTTAGTGACAGGAGCAGACTCTCAAACCTCTCTACATGATCAAGGAGAGTAGCTGCATTACATCTGGGAGTGAGCCTCCCAGGCCAGGTTCCACTGACTTGTGCAGTCTCATGCAAACGCACTAAAAATAGCTGTGTAGACCTTGCTGCTCAGAATGGAGCTCGGGCTTTCAAGGAGACAAAGAAACACTCCCAGATCGTTTTCCATGAACCAGCCATGGGCGGCGACTCTGTGGGTGCTCCGGGGCTGGAGCACCCACAGAAAAAAAAAATAGTTACAGCTGTTCGGCAGCTCGGGGAGGAGCTTGGGGGAGGGCGGAGATCAGCGAGCGGGGACCTCAGGGAGGGGTCAGAAAGAGGCGGAGTGAGGGCAGGGCCTTAGGAGAAGGGGCAGAGTGGGGGCGGGGCCTTGGGGCGGAGCGGAGCACCCCCAGGGAAAAGTAAAAGTCGGGGCCTATGGAACCAGCCACTATCAGATAAGACGCTTGCAGCGACATTTCTTCAGGTAGAGAGAAGCAGTGACACACACACATCACACCAGCCAGTCCTGCACAGAGCGTTTCCAATAGCAGCTCACTCAAGGCTAGGGTGACCAGATGTCCCGATTTTATATGGACAGTCCCGATATTTTTCTTTTTCTTATATAGGCTCCTATTACCCCCCACCCCTGTCCTGATTTTTCACACTTGCTGTCTGGTCAGCCTACTCAAGGCGCCCAGTTGCAAAGTCTTGGCACGTGACATTCGTGCTGCCTTTTTTGCACAGGTTCTCACTGACAGCTTCTAGCACCGTACAGTGAAAATCAAATGACAGGGGATATAAGGTGGGGAGCAGGGAACGCTCCATAACAGCAGCAGTACGATCCAGTATAACAATAGATTCACGTTAGCAGAATTCTTCCAATCTCCATTTGTCAAAACGCACGTTATGCTGTGAAAGGATCTGATGATTTCAGGGCAGGACAAATCAAGCCATTTTAACACAAGAAGGGGGTGGAGCTGTTTTCTGAAGGGCAATGTTTTAGTCTTTCTGTGATAGAAAAGCTGCTAAAGAACATCACAGCAGCAAACAGGACCAAAGGGCCACAGCCTTGGCTCCCGAGGGCCTGATCAGCACCACAACCTGCAGGGAGTCCGGGATGGATGGCCACACCCACCCACCCGTAGTACTCTTGGGTGGGGAGTGGTCTCCTCAACAGGGAGGTCTGTAATGGAACTGCAACTACATGCCTCCACCTGCCGACTTACAAACTGTGCCTGAGCCGAGGATGAGGACAAGGTACAACAGCCGGCGAGCTGGTCGCCGGCTGACCTGGCAGCAGGATTCCATCTCCCCCGATGACTGAAGAGCGTTCATACGAACAGCTCATAGGCAAGCCCCTGCGCACTGACCTCACTCCCCAGCAGGAGCTCCAGGCGGGCGGAGCAGGTCGGGCCATGGGGGCGCCATTTTTCCAGGGTCCCCCCAATTGACCGGGGCCCCGGGCACAGGCCTCGGTGGCCCAGTTGCTAATTCTCCGCTGCCGAGGGTGATCTGTTCTGTAGCTGTCACAGTAGGCAGATGTGGATAATCTGACCCCACATTAGATCTCATCCTGATCTCTAATACGTAGAAATTGGCTTAAGCCCTGAAGCATGAGGTTTAATATCCCTTGCAAAAATGTTTGTCATTAATTATGATAACTCTGCATATCCACAGAAATGTCTAATCCCTTTTTGAATCTTACTAAATTCTCAGCCCCAACAACTTCTGGTGGGCATGAGTTCCCTGGTCCAATTACATGTTTGGTGACAGTCTATTTCCTCATATTAGTTTTGAATTTGCCACCTTTTAATTTAATGGAATTAAATTATGTTCTTGTATTGCAAGGGAAGAAGAAAAGACGCTCTGATCTATCTTTTGCAGAGCATTTCTTATTCACTCTGAACAAGCAAAGGTTTTATTGACAATGCAGGAAAAGAAAAAGGGTTTGCCTCCAGTCTATGATTTTAGTTTGAGTAACAGACGCAGATTCAGTTAATTCTCCAGAACATTTGCCTGCCAATCAAAAGAGATTTTGTAACTCAACCCTACCTTTATTATAACACCAAGCTCAGGTGCCAGGAATTGTGAAATGGAGAGAGATGGTGAGAGCTACGTGCCGACATTAAGTCCATAAGCATTACACAATCCCCCCAGGAAGTGCTGCACTTATTAATGATACCTGGGCCCAACAGCAGAGGTCAGAATTGCTTTAGTTTATGCAAGCCCCAGACAAGTCCGATCAGGACACAATTCATGGCTAGCTCCCTATCAAAGGCTACATATAATTTTAAAAGTTCAGCATAGTATTTCTATTCTGCATAATCTAGGCAAGTGATAAGAAAACATTGAAGCAGCCACTCCTCTCCTTTGTTGCTTTGGGGAAGGACCTGTCATTTTTTGATTGCTTGGTTGTATAACACCAAGCACAAAGAGACTCCAAACTGGTTGAGGCTTCTAGGCACTATCACAATACAAATAATAACAACTCCCTTCTTTTCAGTGTTCACCACACATATTTGACTCCATTTTCTTTTTTCTTCCCTAAGTTTCTCTTGAAGACAGCAGATCCCCCCACAATCTCCTTTCGACACCTGTCTTCCTTCTCTTCACCCCATTCCCCTCTTTCTACCGTTCTGCACCCTCCCCAGCCAATCTAGCAACATAATTTCAATGTGTGTGTGTGTGGGGGAGGGAGAAACTGACTCGCCAGAAGTTGGAGAAACACTCCCAGATCCAAAGCCGAAAAGGAGCCACAATCACAAGGCAGGCAGAAGCTACTTGGAGCTACTGGCAGCTGCCCACTGAGTGGCAGCACCTTACAGAAGAAAACAATCCCGCAGTTCTTAAAACAGAACCACCACTGTTCAGCATCAACCAGCATGCCCCAGTTGCAAGTTGAGAACCCCTTCTTTTTTTTTTTCCATAGAAAGGAAGCTGAATCAGAGGGAGGTTATAACTTCTGGATAGAGCCGAGCTAATTTGGGACAGACTTAGGCAATTTTGGATTCAGATAAGCATTCAGGAAACTCAAAAAGAGAGAGCAGAGCACGAGGGACTCTCTGTATACCTTGTGTCATATACCTAGAGCCGCATTCTTCGCCAGTATAAGCCGGTGTAATTCCATTGACTCCATCGGAGCTGTGCCGATTTGCGCCAACGGAGAATTTGGATACATTCAGAATTCAAATAGACCTGAAGTTTGGGCAGATGATGAGAGGGTGGAAAGATAAAAGGTGAAAGACCCAAGTCAACCTTCTTCCCCTACACTCACCTCCAGTGCAGAGTCAATGACTATACATATAAAATGAGGGGATCTAAATTACCCGTTACCACTCAAGAGAGAGATCTTGGCGTCATTGCGGATAGTTCTCTGAAAACATCCACTCAATGTGCAGCGGCAGTCAAAAAAGAGAACAGAATGCTGGGAATCATTAAGGAAGGGATAGATAATAAGATATCATATTGCCTTTATATAAATCTGTGGTACGCCCACATCTTGAATACTGCATACAACTGTGGTCACCCCATCTCAAAAAAGATATATTGGACTTAGAAAAGGTTCAGAAAAGGGCAACTACAATGATTAGGGGGTACGGAACGGCTGCCATATGAGGACAGATTAATAAGACTGGGACTTTTCAGCTTGGAAAAGAGATGACTAAGGGGGGATATGATAGAGGTCTATAAAATCATGAATGGTGTGGAGAAAGTAAATAAGGATGTGTTATTTACTCCTTCTCATAACATAAGAACTAGGGGCCACCAAATACAATTAATAGACAGCAGGTTTAAAACAAACAAAAGGGAGTATTTTTTCACACAATGCACAGTCAACCTGTGGAACTCCTTGCCAGAGGATGTCATAAAGGTCAAGACTATAACAGGGTTCAAAAAAGAACTAGAAAAATTCATGAAGGATAGATCCATCAATGGCTATTAGCCAGAATAGGCAGGGATGGTGTGCCTAGCCTCTGTTTGCCAGAAGCTGGGAATAGGCAACAGGGGATGGATCACTTGATGATTAACTGTTCTGTTCATTCCCTCTGGGACACCTGGCATTGGCCACTGTCGGAAGACAGGATCCTGGGCTAGATGGACCTTTGGTTTGACCCAGTATGGCCGTTCTTATGTACTTACAAGTGAAGGCTTGATCCAGCAAAAACACAAGAATGTGGGTAAGATTAAATCTTTGCAAGATCAGACCTGTATAGCATCCACTGGGAGGCTTGAGTTATAGGCTCAGATGGACCCTGTCTACTATATGAAATAAAACAGGAATCCAAGGGTATTATCTAACTCCTGGTGAATCAGTTTTATTGTTACACAATGAAGCTGGATTGAAGGGGAAGGAGGGTGAAGTAGAAAGAGGTGAAGAGTTTGCAGGCTGGGCAAGTAAACACAGGAAGGGGGGGTTCTGGGAAGTGCTAAGTGTAGCGGTCAGGGGGGAGATCTTGTCTTCAAGAGAAATGGGAAAATATTGTCAAATAAATGCCTATTAGTGATAATCTGGCATATCAGGCATCAGAACTTGCCTTAAGATAGTTATGTTCTTAAATTTTTGCAAGGTGAGGATCTACAGCTGGGGAAAGGAAGGGGAAAGAGGAGTGGATGGGGGATCCTGAAAAGAGAAAAGCAACTTAATTAATTACACACAATCACTTAGGGAATCATTATTATTTGTGAGTAATTATGTTCAATAACTTTTTTATTTCATGTGCATCGTTTAAATTCAGGAATTTTACCACAATACTCTATTTTAAAGGGCAGTGCCTTGTTTAATACATGATTTATAGAGAGACCACCATCATCATTTGTGTATGCTGGCATGCACCACGTGCCACACACTTCCCAGACAAAGAAGGGTTCCTGAAGGAGCTCAGAGTCTCAGAACAGATGGATGATAGGGGAAATGGGACAGACAAATAGGGATTTAGTAGTCCGCGTGGCAGAAGTGGGAACAGATATGTGCGATGGGTGGGGACCGTAAGGATGAACTCAGAGAGGTTGTACCGTACATAGGGACCCATGCTGAAGAAGGCAAAGAGATGATTGTGCACCAAGCTAACAGATGCCAGGGATAGTTTGGGTTTTGCAAAGACAAAGCCAGTGATGACTGGCCACAGGGCCCATGTTTTCTGAACCCCGGAGGTATGAGGGGAGCAGAGATTGGATACGGCAGTGGCTGGTTTGCATGTATGATTCCAATTCTGGGGCCATCTCTATTTCCCCATGTCCCACACTCTTATTCCTTCCTTATAGTAACTAGGGCCATTTTATAACCACAATCGGGGCCAGATTTTCCAAACAGCTCCAAACAAGCCCTTCCCTCCTCCCCTCCCTTTAGTCACCAAAGTAAGGTCTGGATTGGCAGAATGGCTCCGCACGTTTGGGGTTGAATCCATTTGAAAATTTGGCCCTAAGTGCTACAATGGGACGAGCTGAGCACTTGACAGTCTAACTCAATCAGACACTTCAGGATGGTTTTGGCAGTCAGCCTCAGTGATACATCTCAGGCATTGGCAACATCTCCCTGCAACATTCACCAGGTCTGATTTCATAACTGTACAGCCACTGAGACACTTTCCCAAGTATCTGTGTTCACATAAACCACAAGAGCAAAACTCAAGCGGTTTCTTTGCATCAGCCAAAGTCTAAGAATAGAATTATAGACGTAAAGGAGAAGCTGGATTCTACTGAGACTTTCTGGGCCAAATTTTGCAGTTGGAACCCATATATATTAAAAGTCCACAGTACCAAAAGGGGCCATGTGGTCTTCAAATGGCTGATCCTGTGCTTTCAGCAGAACTCAACAGCCAGAGGAAATGAGAGGTTGCTCGACAAAGGATCTGATCCAAACCTCTTTGAAAGCAATGAAAAGACTCGCATCGACTTCAGTGAACTTTGGATCAGACAGTGTTACATTCTCAGTCCCTGTGTACTTCAGGCGGGTCAAAACTCTGAGGACCCTTGCACTGAAACATTTCCAGACATGAGGTATTTAGTATGAGGCAACAGGTGACCGAGGAAAGCAAGAGAAAACACAAGTTGACAATAGCTTCTCTTTTACCTGTTACCTTCTTTGCAGTGTTACTGAAGAGCTGAGAACTCTTACGTACTCATCTGCCTATGATAGGTATGTCCTGAAGTCAGGATAGCAAGGCTAGTAATATAAAGAAAATCATTTTCATAGATGAAAATGGAATGTCATATATAATGTTCTATGTTGAGAACCTGATGCACAGTCCTGAGAAATCAATGGGAGTTTATTGACCTCCGTGGACTTTGAATCAAGCCAGGATGGGTAAAAACAAATGATTTTTTAAAAAATTGAATTTTCATTGTAATCAGATTTTATTTAAATATATTTTTCTTTTTAAAAAATAAACCTATTTGAAAATAATGTCAACCGATATTCAGGCTTAGATATACTATAATAATCTACTAAAATCTTTTAAATTTAAATAAAATAATAATGTTCGATCAGTAGCTTTGCTGCCAAAGCTTTAAAGAAATTCGAACTACTGAACTGGTAAAAGTAACTGACTTGGCACCTGGAACCAGAGCTTGTTGAAGTGCTATACCAGCTTCTGACAGAAGTAGCCTTTTCTGCAGGTGCAGATAGAATATTTCCTTTGTTTCAGTTTATTCAACCACTTCAGTTCCATGACTAGTTAATTCAAAGTTGAGAAACCGATAAGGAGTTGAAAAAACAGGAAAGCTCATTTTGCTCTTCTGATCTATGAATAAAAAGTAGGTGTGAAAGGATGAGATCTCCTAGTTCTAAAACCTCAAAAGAGCTGCTGACCAGAAATAATCAGTTCAATTTATAACTATCGTTCATACTTCCTTGGTTTAATAAATCAGTTTTAAACACAAACAGGTTTTAATAAAGTTATTTCCACTTTCCTTATGTGTCCCTAACCAATAATTAAATAAGAAATGCACCATTTACATTTTCTAACATAAAAAAGGTAAAATTTAAGAACCTTAATAAGGTATGTTGCTTCAATAAATGTGTATCGATATAGTGTATACTCCTGGCTAGTAAAAAGAAAACTTGGAAACTATATATTACAACACCCAAACTCAAGTGGTATAATTATGCAGTGAACGTTAATGATTCAAATAAATAAAAAAATAAAACATTTTGAAATATATCCTAGCTCAGGGCAATAAAGAAGAGGATTTGCTATTTGAAGAAAACAACTAGCTAAGAAAGATGTGTTTCCATAATACTGGAGAATGCCCCTAAAAAAAATAAGGGGGGGGGGAAAATCATCAGCTGGTGTCAATAGTCAGACACCGACAGTGATTTCAACAAAGCTATAACAATTTATACCAGCAAAGCTTCTGCCTGAAAGCACGTGTGCTTTTGAGAATAAAGATGATCCAGACTAGGAAACTAAGACAGTTTATACCAAGTGCTATATGAAGTGGAGAGAATCCACTGCTCTTTTAAACTATGTTGTCAATAGTATTCTCCTAAATCTTTGAGAGCACTTCCTTGTATGGCAAGGTCAGCTGGAGGATATGATTTACCGTCTGCCAAACATGTGACTTTTATTTCCCTATGAGGGAAAAAATGGATTGTGTCCATGTTTTAATTGAATCTAGAATGACTCACAGAGGGGGAACCCCGAAGAGACCGGCTGAGGACAGTTTGCATTGCTAAGAGTTCTGGGACATTCCCAGAACAACAGGAAACCCACCGATTCAACTGGCATCCTAGTTCTTCCTGCTCTGCTTGCCACTCCAGACAAAAGACAACCACCTGTCCCCAATAAATCATTAATGTGCATTCCCAGCACCAATGCCTTCCCTCCCCAAATGGAAAAGGGGGAACCGATTGCTCTTGCCTGGAACCCCAAACTCTGCCAAAAGGGCAGCCTAATTGAACGCCGCAGCAGGAGGAGAGGTTTACCTGTGGGGCGGTGCATGATGCTCCAGTTCGGCCAGATTCCGGGGGATGCTGCGGTCTCTGTGGCTGTGCAGTGCTCAGCTTGGCAGTGTGCATCCCTCTCCACGTGAGGGGCAGGGCTGAGATGGGGAGCACGTGGGCAGAGGCAGCAGAGCCTGTGGTTGCTGCTGGTTATGGAATGCTCGCCCCTGGCTTGGGCTGGGCTTCTTAGCCCCAGCTGCACCAGGCAGCGCCCGGGCTACTCCCTCCCCCAGGCATTTCCGATAGATGCACTAGGTCTGGGGAGAGCGAACCGCCTCACACAGAAGGCAGGGGAGTTTTGGCATCTATTTGTTTTATGTAAGTTGTTTGCTGGCCGCAGAGCCCCATGTCTGGGGTTTGGGAAGTTCTGGGGCTAGGGGAGAAAAAAAAAATCGGCAGTTACACAACCTTAGGGCTGCACAGTACAAAAGACTAGAGGTACGCCCCAACCAAACGCCCAGAGGTGAGTTGTGAGGGGGCACGCGTCCCCCCAGATTTCTGCCAGGGTTTTGTGCCCTGCCCCGAATCCTGCTGCATACCACCAGAGCCTTTAAATTGTGACCCCTTCCCCCTCCCCCGCCACTATCAACAGTTACGTGTCGCCTCTGCAGAGCCCCAAAGTCGGGAGGAATTTGAAAGCCCCATAGCCCGCGCTACATTTCCTAAGGGGTCTCTAGCTTTACAAGAGCAGGGTGTCAGGGTGCCTATAGTTCCGAAGGCATCTCTGACGCAGTGCCTGCTGAAACACCACTGCCTGATGCTGGCGATATTGCCATGTATCGGCCTGTGCGGGATCACCCTGGTTTGGAGAAAGGGAATTGAGGAGCTGGCAGGTGAGCTCTGACGGGCTAGTGGGATCTTCAGACTTTCCAAACCCGGGTCAGAGCTAGACCTTAGAAGCTGCATTGGTCGGGTTGGCCACGTCAGCCCTCTCTTTGAATCCCGACGCCCCCCTTCTCCAGCACATCAAACATAAGCTGCTGCTTTTTCCTTTCAAGGCCCTGCACAGTCAGTCCTGGCCAGACCTGTCATCTTTCGTTTGTTATCAGGCTGTCGCTGCTCACCTCCAATCCCCGAGGATGCCGGCCTCCCATTGCCCACCTGTTAAATTTCCAAACAGGCACCTTCAAGCCTTCTCCCATTCCTCTCTACGCCCTTGGGTGGGGCTCCCTGTAAAGATCCACATATCCACCTTCAAATCCCTCCTGAGAACTTTCCTTTGCCCAGATGTCTGCAAAAGAATGGACAAAACATAGGCCGCTGGTGTGTTGAGAACAGCCTATCATGCTGACCAGTACTGTCTCGCTGTTTACTTGTACTCCCCTGTCTGTCTGCATCCATCTGTCGCCTTTTGTCTTATTCTTAGATGGTAAGCGCCTTGGGGCTGTGGCAGCTTTTTTGTTCTGTTTGTACAGCACCTAGCACCACAGGGTCCTGGTCCAAGACAGGCACTCCTAGGTGCTACAGTAGTACAAATTATCCCTTCCCTGATGGGGAAAGTGAGGTGCAGTGCGGTTTAAGTGATTGGCGCAAGGCTACCCAGTGAGTCAGTGTCGGAGTTGAATTTAGAACCAACATCTCTAACCATTAGAATCTACTGATAGCCATGTAACATCCACAGCCCCTAAAGGCTTCCATTCTGCTGGCCCAGGCTGGTACGGTAGGTAATGTACCAGGTCAAGCAATGCAAGGTCCTGGTGGTAGATGGTCATCATAACTAGCCTGACATTTGAGACTAGCTTGCCAACATTTGAAGTGAAAGAGCAGATATATCATGTCTCCCAGAAAAAAGCTGAAAAAAATATAAATGGGAAATAATAAAATGTGCAGAACAAAATCATAAAAGGAAAAGCAAATAAAATATCTCTGACTTCAATCTCTTACTGCTATTAATCAAAACAGACAAGACTAAATAGATCAACCCCCTTAGATACCCAAGATTATCCCCACATGTCACTTAGTAAACAAGGAGCCAAATTAGATCTTATAGCCCCTATAGAAACTGATGCAGCCTACATATGGATTGGGAGTTAATAGTTTTAGGCAAGTTTTTAGTATTGTTAGGACCAGAGCCGATGCTCTAACCATTCCACAAATCATCTCTCCACAGGTTTGCTGGGTGACCTTGGGCATGTCTTTTCTCCCCATCCTTCAGTTTCGCCATCTGTAAAATAGGGATAAATCTATTAACTTCCTTTGTAAAGCACTTTGAGATCTACTGATCAAAATTGTTATGAGAGCCAGGTCTTCTTGTTATTAATAATAATTAATAATGCTTTCCTTGAGGTCAAACTTACTTAAAAGATTTTATCCTAGGAAAATTCTGATTCTATTTTAATAGCCTTTTCCAGGCTAAGTTTGCTGGTCTAAATTTCAGAAGTGGTTTTCAATTTCATTTAGCCCTTCACTGAGCTGTAAATATTCTTAGAGATGCTTAATAATTCTTGTTTTATGGCTACTTGAAAACTAGTGTTCTTATAGTCTGTGGTTTTAGGCATGTTTTTAATTTTCTTCATCTTTGTTTTTCAAGTTGCTATGCAACTCCCCTATCTTATACAGTAGCATTATTTTTTCTCCTCCAAAATAAAATCTCTCAGTAACACAGTGTGTTCTGTTTTGCTAATTATTTGTCATTTTCCCATTGATTTTGTTCATTTCCTTAAGCGGTTTAACCCCTGGTCAGTCTACTTTTACTTTGTCTAGGCTGTTCTAATGTTGTTTGTGTCCATGCTATCTAAATGATTTTGTTTCTACCTGGAATTTGACTTGAAACTTGGCTTTAGTTTAAAATTGCTGGCTGAGGAGCTCGCTGGATCATTAATGTTGAATTTCAATAAGTCTTGGAGCACTGGGGAAGTTCCAGAAGACTGGAAGAAAGCTAATGTTGTGCCAATTTGTAAAAAGGGTAAATAAGACAACCAGGGTAATTATAGGCCCGTCAGCCTGATGTTGATCCTGAGCAAGATAATGGAGCAGCTGAAACGGAATTTGATTAATAAAGAATTAAAAGAGGGTAATGTAATTAATGCAAATCCACATGGGTTTATGGAAAGTAGATCTTGTCAAACTAACCCGATTTTTTTTTTTTTATTAGTTTACAAGTTTGGTTGAAAAAGTTAATAGTGCTGACATAATATACTTACACTTCCTGTAAGATGTTTGACTTGGTACAGCATGACATTTTGATTAAAAAACTGGAATAATATAAAATTAACATGGCATACTTTAGAGGATTAAAAACTGGCTAACTGATAGGTCTCAAAATGTAACTGTAAACAGGGAATCGTCATCGTCGGTCTGTTTCCAGTGGGGTCCCAGAGGGTTGGTCCTTGGCCTTAAGCTATTTAACACCTTTAGCAATGATCTGGAAGAACACATAAAATGATAAAATTCACAGATGACATGAAAAATTAGGGGAGTGATAAATAATGAAGAGGACAGGTCACTGATACAGAGTCATTTGGATCACTTGGTAAACTGGGTGCAAACAATGTGCATTTTTAAATGGCTAAATGGAAATGTATACAGCTAGGAACAAAGAATGTAGGCCATACTTACAGGATGGGGAAGCAGTGACTCTGAGAAAGATTTGGGAGTTGTGGTGGATAAGCAGCTACTCCCAGTGTGACACTATGGCAAAAGAGCTAATGCGATCCTGGGATACATAAACAGGGGAACCTCAAGTAGGGGTGGAGAGGTTGTTTTACCTTTGTCTTGGAACTGATGCGACCACTGCTGGAATATTGTGCAAAGTTCTGGTGTCTACAATTCAAGAAGGGTGTTGACAAACTGAAGAAGGTTCAGAGAAGAGGCAAGAGAATAATCAGAGGAATAGAAAATATGCCTTATAATGATAGACTCAAGGAGCTCAATCCATTTAGCAAACAAAGAGTGTTAAGGGGTGACTTGATTACTGTCTAGAAGTACTACGGGGGGAACAAATATTTAATAATGGGCTCTCCAATGGCTGGAAGCTGAAGCTAGACAAATTAAGACTGGAAATAAGGTGTAAATTTTTAGCAGTGAGAGTAATTAATTGGAACAATTTACCAAGGGTAGTGGTGGATTCTCCATCACGGACAATTTTTAAATCAAGATGGGAAGTTTTTCTAAAAGATCTGCTCTAGGAATTCTTTTGGAGAAGGTCTATGGCTTATGTTATACAGACTAGATGACTACAATGATCCCTTCCGGCCTTAGAATCTATGACCCTAGCATGGTGGTGATCAAAGGACATAATTGGCAATAGGAAGGGAGACAGACTTTTCTGTGGGGGTGGTCCAAGACTGTGGAATTAACTTCCCCCCAGAACTAAGGACCATCACAAACTTTGTCACTTTCTACTCCAAGTGCAAGGTGCATTTTTATCTTGTCTTCTCTGATATAAACACATGGCAACAGGAAATTCATATTAAAACCAAAAAATAACAACGCCCATCCCGTCCCCCCCACCCACACACTACCAAACCAAGACACTCTGCTGCACACACTTCTCCCTCTGGGGAGAGGATGGGAGAACAAACAAAGGACAGATGTGTTGTCATGTTGCTTAATGCACTACTGGAAGGTGTTCAGATTCTATGGTGATGAGCATGATACAAGACCCTATGAAGAATAGAAAAGAAAAAGAAGTCCTCAAATATTTTGCAAATTCTGACATCATTTGCTCTTGTTAGAGCATTCAGCTAGTCACCTTTTATGTCCTGTTATGAAGTCTAGTTCAAACATTAGTACTCATCACTGGAAATCTGATGGGCAGGTTTAATAAGTAGAACATGACGTTGCTGTTTCTACCCCCATCTCCATCAAAAGCCATGTAGTTATAGTGGGCTGCTCCAGAACAGCAGAGCAGGCCACTCAACCGGCTCCCTGAAGCCACCAGAGGCTAGGAGGAGAGAGCAGGCTGACCAGTCAGCCCTGAACTGAAGACCCATTTTGAGGTGGGGGGGCGCGGAAGAGTGGAGATTCTCTTTTAAGGAAGGTACAATATAGTGACCCCTTTTTAAAAACTTGTTCAGCAGGACGACCTCCTCCTTTGCTAATTTGTTCACGTCACATCACACCGTTGGATCAGAACATCACATCACAACCGTAAAAAGTTCAATGCAAGGAACTACGCAGAAGAAGCCATTTGCAGTGCACAATAACTTTATTGAACCTGCAGATTATAAACAATACAATATCCCTCATATTTACATGCCAATGGATGGCTCTCTTTGTATACAACAGCTATCTACATGTATTCAGGTGCTGCTTTTGTTATACAGCATGCCCGTCACAGCACCTAGGCGAAGGCTGAACCAAAACCCTGGCTCTGAATGCCCTGAGCTAGATGCGAACCCAAATCCTATGGTTTGAGGCCACCGCTCATTTTGATGTAATGTCACCATAACAACAATGCTTCACAGGGTCCATGGAAAATTGGGATTGGCCCGGATCACATCTTGGATGATCTCACAATAACCACACAATGGGCAACTGTGATTTGTTAGCATTAAAGGGTATTATTTTGATTGTCCCCTTGTGTTTCCAGTGGAACACAGGAAGGAAAACTCCCAGGGGGCCTACATAGCCTGCACAAATCTCCCCACCATTGCCGCTTGTGTTCCCTCTTTGCCTCTTGCACACAGAGTGGGGCTAGCAGTTAGATAAATCAAAGGTCCTGCCCAACAAAGGAATTCTTGAAATGGCATTGATGTTTCATATAAATTATTTGTCTTTCATAACACCCATTTCACTGCAGGGCATCATGTGAGAAGCTAATTTATGGATTTGTATTGTATTTCCTAAGCGTTATAAAACTAACCAATTATACAACGCTAGCTTGGGTCCTACATGTGTCTCTGGGTGAGTTGTACACCTCTGACTCGTGTCCTCAGATTAGATAATACTAGTTTTATAATTTCCTCCACCCACCCACACACACAGTACCAACAGGTGAGGAGTAGACAGGACCTCCTCTTCCAAAATATGGTCAAACTGGAGCCTTTAAAAGTGGCTGGAAGGCACTCACTTAGGTGAGATCTCTCAAGATAGAGATTTCATCTGCTGGAAAGATGCCGGTGTCTGAAGAGATCTTAGCCAAAAAGGCCACAACAGTCATACCTGAGAATCCCAGACAGACTGATTTTCAGCTGGTGCGGGTCAAGAGCACTTGGTGTCGCATCAAGAAGGGGGATGCCATATGCAACTCCGAGGATAAGATAACCATCTCACAGGCTAAAATGTAAGTATAAAAGCTTGCGCTAGGAGTACTTGATAAAATCTGATGACGAGCTTGCCATCAATCTGGCTTGGGTTAGTCATGTTATATTACCTTTCAGATGGGGGAAATTTAGAGATATGTTAGGCTTGTACAACTGAAAAATGTTATCTAATGTCGCTGTGTTGAATGTGACTGAAACCCACCAAAAAGCAGACATTCCAAGTAAAGGCTCAAACATATTTCTCAACCCATCTTTTTGTGTGCCAGTACTGCCACACAAATCATGTGTTCGCCATACACCTTGGCATAAATGGAGTGAGTTGAAAGAGAGATCATTATCCCCCACTCTGATTTTTTCACACTTTTGTGTATTTATCAAATAAAGCTTGGAAGCTTTCTTAAAATGTTTGAGGAGTATTTAGAGGAACGTGGGGATTTTTGCAGCTGGGTTCATTCAGTGCATATTCAAAATCATTGTATATAAAAGGGGGTGTGTAACAGACATTTACAGATTCGGGTAATGAAATACATAGCTTGGAAAAACAAATACAAAGATACTAAAAATCACTGACATGATCAAAAAGCAGAATGCAGCTGTCATAAACTTTAGGGGAAGTTCTCTACCTGTGGCAAGGTCAGAAAAGGGTCACAGATGGGTGAATATTTTCCCTTAAGGCCAAACACGGCTCTCTGCAGGAATGTCTCCCTCCTTAATTAACCTTGGATTGCAGGAGGATCCCCTTTCAATAGAATACAGAGACTCCTTTTGCTATTAAATATTAATGGAATACTCACAAATGTGGGGCTTTGTTTGTTTTTTGCACATCAGAAGTTTTCCAATATTTGCAGTGTCTTTATTCTATTATCACTGGGTCCGATCCTTCTCTCAATAAATTTGATAGGAGTTTTGCCGTTGGCTTCAGCAGGAACAGGTAAAGTAAGGTGCCACTTCTGCAGCAGACACTGCGTAGGCAGATCTGGATTGAATTCAGTGGGGCTCTATCCAGGCACAGAGGTCTGCTTGCGCAGAGCTCATTTCAGGATAGGGTCCTTAGTCAATAACATAATTCATTGACTTAGGGCCCAGTCCGCAAAAAAATTGCTCATGTAAAATATCCATTAGCAAATGGCAGGTTTGGGCTCTACTTCATAGGCATTCTGCAATTCAGACCAGGCTGTATCCTCACCTGCCCATCTGCCATGTGGCCAAAGTTACCTCTGAGATCTAAAACAGATTCCTGTACTGTAATTAACATTCAGAACCACACCCTCTCTTTAGTGGCCAAAGTTTCAAAAATAAATGCACACAGTAATAATCTTCTCTGAAAATTATTTATTTGATTGAGCTTATTTTATATTCATATAATTTTTTTACTGTATTAGCTTAAACAACGACAGAATAACAGCCTCTGAAAAGCATAAAAATCATGAGTACAATTTTCAAAAGTCCCTAAGTCACTTAGGGCCAGATTTTTACTGGCATTTACATCCCTAAAGAGGCAGATAGGTGCCTAGTAGGAAAAGCAGGTAGGTACCGAACGTCCATTGATTTCAGTGGAAGTTAGGCAGATTGCCAAAGGTATTTAGGCACCTACCTCCCATTGACTGCAGTGGGAGGCAGGTGCCTAAATACATATGATGATCTGGGTTTAGGTGTTTTTGGGTACGTCTACACAGACTGCAGGAGCGAGACTCAGAGCTCAGGTCGGTTGACTGAGGCTTGCGGGGCTCAGAGACCTACTCTCCTCCCCCCCCACACACACACAGACCAGGTTTTAGAGCTTGGGCTCCAGCCTTAGCCCCACCATTTACACTGCTATTTTTAGCCCCCTAGCATGAGACCAAGTCAGTTGACCTGGGCTCTGAGACTCGCTGCCACGGGTTTTTTTTTGCTGTGTAGACGTACCCTTTGAAAATCCCACCGGGCAGCTGTTTGCTTCCATAGGCCTCTGAATAATACAAGTGACTGATTTTTCTCTTTGGGCGCCAAATCAAAAAACCTGGGAGGAAAAATGTGGTTAGTTTCAAACCAAACCTGGGGTTGTTGGTTTTTTTGGTTTTCTTGCTGAAATGACAAGATGGGGGAGAGAGGCGGGAAGAAACTGTTTCTGATAAAAACAACACCTGAAATGAAACTAAATATAAAAACCTAAAAGAGTTTTTTTCAGATTTTCATTTCGTTCCATTTCCAGGGTTTTTTCCAACCCAAAATGAAATTTTTAAAAAAAATGCATCCAACTAAGTTTCTAAACCCAATGTCACTATGAAACGAAAAGTCAAATCATTTCATTTCGAAACGGTCAAAACTATTCTGACTTATTTGAAAATGAAAATGTCCTTTTTCTACCTGAGACTGGCCACTGACTTTGACCTGAATTCAATTTTTCCAACCCTAAAGCCTTGATTAAGCGAAAAAAGCTTTGACCTCTGTCCTGAAAAATCACCAAGTATAGGCTATGGCAGACTGACCTCTACTGGGAAAGCTCTGCTATTTCATCCCAGAAAGGCAAGTTCTATCTCAAAAGGAAAAACAAGAAGCTCCACAGTAGATCTAAACTACTATTACAGAATACAGGACTGGGATTAGGGCCAGAATATGGACCTGAGTTGCAGAAGTAAGAACGCTATTTCAGCTGCAGAATTGCTTAAACGTGGAAGGACTTGGCTGGCTTAAAGACAGAGTGTTCAGTTTTGGAGTTACCACAAGCTCTGAGAAAGCACAGCGCAACTATGTGTTGCCTCTAAGAGGATCCCTTCGCAAACATTAGAAATAAGGCCCGGTGAAGATCATGATTTCATGGACTCCACTGAAATCATGAAATTAGCCCAATATCATGATTCTTCCAACAGTGGGGAGGTGGAAGTGGGCACGCCTACCTCTGCATCCCCGTTGTTGGAAAAATCATGATATTGAGCTAATTCAGCTGCTTGCAGCCGGTGGGCAGGCGTGGGGGAAGGGGTGTGATGTGTCTCACCATGTGGCACTGGCCATCTGGTTCAGCTCCAGGCCGGGCCACTATGCTGCTTCTGGTCTGGTGGGCTAGTGGGGAGAAGGGAGCAGGGCTGACAACGAGTGGCATTTAGGAGCCTGGGCCTGCCCCACGGCAGCCCCAGGGAAGACACAGCAGGAGCAGAGACCAGGATCCACTGCTTGGAGCACAAGCAGGAGTGAGAGAGGGTGGGGGCGGGTGGAGGAGCCCCTGTTCCAGTTGGGGGATGGATTCCAGTCTCACCCCAATCTCCCCACCAAGGCAGGGCCCCTTCCCACACCTGCTCATGCTCTAAGTGTCAGGTCCTGGTCTCAGTTCCTTCAGCATCTCCCGTGACCTATTGGGGGCAACTATATGGTGGGCTTAGGGTGACCAGGTGTACGGTTTTCAACCGGAACACCCGGTCGAAAAGGGACCCTGGTGGCTCTGGTCAGCACCACCAGCTGTGGTCTTGCCCCCCCTTATCCCTGTCTGGGTCCCCCACTCCCGGAGACACAGCCTTGCTCCCAGGCTCCGGAGAGGGGGTGGACAAGGGGGAGGGGGCTGGCTTTCACACACCCACTACTAAAAATGTTCCGGCGCCACTGGGTGCCAGAAGAGGCAGGCAGCCTGCCTTAATGCCCCGGCTGAGCCACTGACCAGGAGCCGCCCAAGGTAAGCTCATGCCCCAACCCCCTGTTCCAGCCCTGAGCCCCCTCCACAGCCAGAGCCCCCTCCTGCACCCCAAACCCCTCATCCCCAGCCCAGATCCCTCACCCCCCTGCACCCTAACCCCCTGCCCCAGCCCAGAGCCCCCTCCCACACCCTGAACCCCTCATCCCCAGCCCCACCCCAGAGCCAGCATCCCCAGCCCAGAGCACTCACCCCTCCCGCACCCCAACCCCCTGCCTCAACCCATAGCCCCCACCCCCCAGCCTGGAGCCACCTCCTGCACCCCAAACCCCTCATCCCTAGCCCCACCACAGAGTCTGCACCCCCAGCAGGAGCCCTCACCCCCTCCTGCACCCCAACTCCCTGCCCCAGCTTGGAGCCCCCTCCTGCACCCTGAACCTCTAATTTCTGGCCCCACCCCAGAGCTCACACCCCCAGTAAGAGCCCTCGCCCCCTGCTGCACCCCAACCCCCTCCCCAGACCAGTGAAAGTGAGTGAGGGTGGGGGAGAGTGAGCCACTGAGAGATGGGGAATGTAATGAGTGGGAGGCGGGTCTTTGGGGAAGAGACAGGGAAGGGGCGGTGCCTCTGGGCAGGGCCTCTAGGTGGGCTAGAGCTCCTAATCACCACGCATTGTCCCTGCCTCCCCACTTTCCCACCAGCTCGCTAGACAGCTTTGCTAGGTCCCTCTGAAGAAACGCCTCACAATCTTCCCTAGTCTTGACTAACATCAATAATTGTGTCATCTGTAAGTTTTGTCTCAGCACTTCTCACTCCCTGCCCTTCCAAGTTCATTTAAAAAAATGTATATGGAACATCAGTGTTAATACAGAACCTTGGGTAACTTGTTGTTAAAATTTTGCCATGTTGGACATTGATCTCTCTTTCATAGCCACATGTAATAGGTTTTCCTGAAAGTCTAAATAAATTAGAGCACTCATCTCCACTATCTTATAGACAAATTAGTGAATCTGAGAGGAGCAATTTGCCTTTACAGATGCCATACTAATTAGTCTTTGTTGTATCATCATCCACCTACGTGTTTACTCATTCAATTTTTAATTATCACATCAGCCAATTTTCCTGGTGCTGAAGCAAGGCCAACTACTCTACAATTCCCAGAATCCCCCCTATTGCCTATTTTAAAGATCAGTACAATATTTGAAACCCTACTATTTTCTGGTGTAGTCGTAGACTTTAATGAGAGATTGCGTATTTCAATCCGTAAGCTAGCTGCTTCATTTGTAAATTCTTTTTGACATAGAGGGTACCTAGTGTATTGATCTCACACCATGTTTTGTGATCCCTGACAGAGGCAAAAGTGTGTCAGATATTGGGATTTCCTGGACAATTGAAGCTCCTATCTCTTTCTGCTACAAAGTGGTGGAAACATGCAGTCTTCTGGATCCTGCCAACAGTACACTCCTTTTTGGGCACATCATAGATCCTCAGCAATTAGAGATGGCCATTAACAGAGAAAGAGAACAGAGGCGTTTTATTGTAATTGATCAGATTGTCGATGAATATTATGGCTCAAAAGTGAGAAAGTACTTTGAAGCCAATAATGTTCATTATAAAATCCTCTCCCTGCCCACCACTGAAGAAACCAAATCTATGGATCTGGTCCTCAACATCTTGGAAGAAGTTCACAACTTCGGCATCGACAGGCGTAAAGAGCCCATTATAGCAATTGGAGGAGGGGTTTGCCTTGATATCGTAGGCCTTGCAGCATCACTTTATAGAAGACGCACCCCTTATATTCGTGTCCCAACAACCCTCTTGGCTTATGTTGATGCCAGTGTGGGAGCAAAGAACGGTGTAAATTTCCTTCAGTGCAAGAACAAGCTTGGAGGCTACACTCCTCCTGTAGCTACTTTTCTGGACAGATCCTTCATCCAAACTATTCCCCGACGACACATCTCCAACGGTCTTGGTGAAATTTTGAAGGTACCATTTTTTGGAATACAGATGTACTTTTGCTATATTCATTATTAATAAAAAGTTGAATGTGTGTGAGAGCCTAGGGCTTTGTGTAAGATGTTTTATACATCCAAAGGGTGGGCTTTTCAAGGCCACCTAGAGAAGTTGGACAACCAAATCTCATTATTTATTAATCATGCCCACCCACATAGTTTATAGTTGTTTGGCTTCTAAGAATCTAAAAGTGTGCCTAGCCCAGCCTCTAGGGACCCCTGGTAATTTTTTAAGATACACACAACATATAACAAAGCCAGATGTCAACCGTAGAGCAAAGAGATGGAAGAAAACTCTTTCATAATGGACCTGATCCAAAACTTATTCAAATCTATGAGAGTCTATTTACTTCTATGTACTTTGGATCACCATCCAATAAGAGTAAAGATAAACTTTAGTTTTTTCAGAGTGGGGGAAGAACAGGGAAGTTACGGTAGTTAAATTTTTAGCCAAAGACATGTTCTACAAGGCCATTTATACATACCTCAAATGTTGAAAGTGTATGTTGAGTTTGGTTGACCAATGGTATTATCAATCTTTCTGGGCCAAATTCTGCTCTCATTGTAAATCTATAGTTATTCCCTTAAATTTACATATGCAAACAGTTTTGAGATCTATCGATGTCATGTAGTGCAAAGTAGGATTAATGTGTCAATTTAAGAAGTATTTAAATGTATTAAAAATCCATCCATCCTGAATGCATGCATGCGATATTAGTAAAACCTATGCAATTTGAATGGCTGCCCACAAAACTAAAAACCCTTCCAAAACCCCAAGCCCACGATATCACCCTACACATCCATTCACTCAATTCTCTTTACAAAAAATCCTGGGGGGAGGGGGGGAAGCCTGGATTATCCTGGTGAGGTCCAGGAGCAACCAGTAATCCAACCTTTATTGACATGCATGCTCTAGGATAATATAGTACTAGTTGTATGTATTTCAATATGTACTTTTCCTACAGTGTATTATTGGCTTATATAAAAATTCATCTTTTTAAAGTACTTCTTTCCGTTCTTTATTCAAGATGGCGCTAATGAAACACAAAGGGCTCTTTGATCTACTCAAGAGCCATGGAAAATACATGCTGGACACAAAGTTCCAGTCTCACAACGGTTTGGTCAATCATGGTGATGCTGCACTAAAGACAACCAGACTTGCGATAGAAACAATGCTGGAAGAGCTTGCACCCAACCTCTGGGAGGATGACCTGGACAGATTGGTTGATTTTGGTCACCTTATAAGCCCAGAACTTGAAATGGTAAGTCACGAATTTTATTTTGCAATGTCCTGTTCGAAAAAAGCAACAGGTTTTTAATCATAGTAAAAATGTTCTTGGAAGGTTTTGGTTTGTATTATACTTGTGAGGCAGCATTGCCCAGTTGATAGTGCACTGGCCTGAGAGTCAGGAGACTTGGGGTCTAGTCCAAGCTCTATCTGATGTACAACAGTGGGCAAGTCATGTCCCGTCTGTGTGCACCTCCGTTTCCCCTCCCAACTTTGTCTATGTTATCTATTTTGATTGTTAGAAATTTTGAGCCAGTGTTTGTTCCATTTGTACAGAGGCACAAAGGAGCACGCATATCTAGGCATTAGTGTAATATAAATTGCAGCAATAATCTCAGCTATAACAATCCAAATATTGCAGGGTTTTAAGATTCCAGACCCTACTGCTGCGATAAACTACTGTTCAGAAGTGGGGCATGGGGACGAACAGACTCAGTCCCTGTGAAAAGGTTAAAGTGAGATGTTTGCCACTCAGTAATCTTCCCTCCCTCTCATTCAAAGTTCAGCCCTTGCCTTCCAGAGGAGCAAAAATCAAGCTCTCTGTGGGAGATTTTATGTACCATTAATCATGTGGAAAATATTTTCCCCACTCCCCAGAAATAAAAAGGATGCTGAGATTCAGCAAATCTCTAGTTCTACTACTGAGAGCCATATACTAATTTTCATCTACAAACTCAGATTAATTAAGAAAACCCGGACTAGTTACTGTAAGGGGGGGAGAAGCTAATTTTACTTTCATTTCAGAAAGTTTTGCCATCACTGATGCATGGAGAAGCAGTAAACATAGACATGGCATTCATGACTTACGTGGCCTATGAAAGGGGGCTTTTAACTACGGAAGAAAAAGCCGACATCATTCAGTGCATGAAGGGTTTGGAGCTCCCGGTGTGGCATGAAGACTGCAACATGTATCTAATAAAGAAGGCCTTGGTGGAAAGGTTGAAACACTGTGGAGGCCAGATGAGAATGCCTCTCCCAACTGGACTTGGAATGGCAGGTACTGCAACATAGCTTCTAAAGGAACAGACATTAACCAAGGGAAAGGGGAATTTTCACACCCATTCACATATACAAGAGCAACTCCCAGACACACTCACTAATGGCCAGATTTTTAAAGATGTTTGGATGTAGATGGCTGCTTAGTGCGATTTTCAAAAATGCCTAGGCACCTAACACTCATTGTGCCGAGGCACTTTTGGAAATTCCACTAGGCAGTCATCTATATCTTTAGGTGCTGTATCACCATTTAAAATCTGGCCCTGAGAGCAGGATCAAATACTTGTTGAATTCAATGGGAGTTTTTCCATTGACTTCAAGGAGCTTTGGATCAGGTTATTACAGTAAAGTCTTTTGGGGATATTAATTACTTTTCTCTTGGAACTTTGTCAACTTTTTTGTTTTTACTTGTCCTGGCAATATCCAAAGGGAAAAAAAAATCCTTGTTACACCACCACTAAGGAACACGATATAACATGCCAACTGCCTGCCCTGCCATTTGCAGTTATATATATAGGGCTTTAATTGACCTTTTCATCTTATTATACCTGGACAGAGAGGGAATTCAGCTCCTGCATCTCACCACCAGAACTTAATTAAAGACTGAGCGCTAATAAATTGCCTTAAGGCTGGCCAATTTACTTTGCAAACATATAAGCCCTACTGGGTATTATGTCAGGACAATCCAAATACAGCGCTAGATTTGTTTAAACAACAACAACCAAAGTAGTAACAGTAAAAATTCTTTTGTCGTGCTTGAAAACATTTTGAAGTAACTCTTGGAAAAAGGCAGCTGGTATATGATGCAATTAATATACGTAGAACTAAATAGCATACATCCTCAGTGATACGAATGTCTGCCCAGGGTGACGATACACATATAAATAGAATGAAAATTCAGAATCAGCTTGTGATACGTCAGTCTACCGCTCGTTTGTAATAATTCCATCTGGTTGGATCTCTGTGGGCTTCATTCACAAAGGAGATTTAGGCACCATTTCTACTCTGGGGGCAGCATGTTGGGTATGTGTAGCTAAACACCACAGGGAGGCTGCGTCCACACTGCAGTGTGTAGTTCCATGTGTCGGTGAAAAGTTCTCCTAGAGGGGAGGCAGCAGGGAAAGGCGCTGGCAGCTCCCTGCAGCAAGGAAAGGCTCCGGCAGAGCCTTTCCTTGCTGCAGGGAAAGACTCTGGCAGAGGGGCGGCAGTGGGACTCTACACTGCTAAGACAAGTGGGGGGACGGCAGCGGCTGAGGACACCTGGCGGAGACTGGAGGGAGGCACCTATCTTCACCTAGGATTCTCAGCCTTGAACGCTCTGCTGGAGTAGGTTAGGATGACCAGATGTCCCGATTTTATAGGGACAGTCCCGATTTTGGGGTCTTTTTCTCACATAGTGACCTATTACCCCCCCACCTCCTGTCCCGATTTTTCACACTTGCTATCTGGTCAGCCTAGAGTAGGTGCCTGTGTCAGGTCAGCCCTTTCTCGTGAAAAGCCACAGAGAAAGAGCCTCCCCCCCCCGCCCCGACAACCCCACTGTAGCCAATAACCCAGGTACTCTCAGGAAATTGGAAGAGCCAGGTTCATGTCCCTGCTCCAATGAATGTTTAACTATTTATACAAAGTAGAACAGCTTCTAAAGAAGAGATGGAGAGCGAGGCCTACCCCACATTAGCCTGGTAGTTAGGGCACTCACCTGGCATGGAGGAGACCTTGGTTCAAGACGCTGCTCCAAATCAGAGGTTCAAGTCTGGGTCTCCCCCATCCCAAGTGGGCTCCTGGCTATTCTGGGATGGATCGACACAAGCAGCCTGCAAAATCCCCACCCCGTTGGCCCCCCCCAGCTGGCTCCCGTAAGGATTAGACATGCTCAAAGCACGTTCGCAGGATCGGAGCCCGCTGGGGAGTTAGGCAGAGGAACGCCTTGTATGATAATCCCGCAGGAGTAAGGAATCAGAGCAGCTCCTTAGCTCTGGGGGCTGCATCAGGATTTAGGCAGCTTTGTGCTATGCATGCCACCAGCGGAAACTCAGGTAACTAGAAGGAGTTAGGCAGCCACTAAACAGTGATTTTGTGAATGTCAGTGGTGCCTAAATGTTAGACGTAGGTGCCTGACTCTATCTTTAGGTGATCAAGTCCCTTTCTGAATCTAGCCCTGTGAATAAGTCTTTGTAAAGCTACTCAGGGAGAGTTTGCCTCACTTTCTGTGAGTGAATTGGACATCCAGCGAAGCTTCTTCTACTAACTAAAAATCTTATTTTGCAGAAATATTCAATGATATCAGCGAAGACACCCTGGAAAGAGCGTACAAACTGTGGGCCAGCGAATGTAAGACAGCAATGGAAGAGGACTTTCCGATTCACTGAAGGCTGTAGAATCAGATCGAAGCAATACTGCCCCTTGGATGGCATCATGCAGAGCTGTAATGTAGTGAGCAGGGCTGGATTTCAAATAGAACCATTTCAGATGACCTTATGAAATCAGCACAAAAGTTGGGTTTGGGTTTTTTTAGGCATCTGATCTGTTATGCCTATTACATTTGTACAATTTGTAATAGAAGCTCATAGGGGCCACATTTTGCTCATATAGCTCCCAGCGCCTGGATAGCACAAAAGAAATAATTAACATCAGTCCCTGGAATTCTCTCATGCATGTAGCATAGTATATTCTGAGCACAACACTGCTCCCATTGAAGTCAATGGCAGATTTTCCATTCCCGTTCCTTTATTCCATACACTAGTACAGATTGTGGGGTGTTCTAAAATAGAGCTCGCAGACGGCTGACTCTCCATTGTCTACCAATGGATCTGGAGTCAATAGAAGTGTTTCCCGAGTTAAGATGGCAGTATTAGGTCTTTAAGGGATATAAAAAGGAGTTGGGTTTGATGATGTAGCAACTAAATACATTTCCTATTTATAACATAGTCTTTATAGTATAAGATTGCACTAGTTACTTTTGCAAAAAAGAAAAAAAACCTTTTCTATTGTATTGTAAATTTCTTTGATCAGAAAACAATATGCTATGTAAAATAGCTAAAGAAAAGTAAAATGCCTATGATACATCATGCAGCACTGATCGCATTTTTAAGCTACTTTCCATTTTAAATGTTTGAGGCAAAAATACATATTGGCTTTTACTCTAATCATGTACAGAGCCATACATTTTGAACACAGTAACCGTTATATAGTGTCAGATTACAAAATCTCTTTGTTTCAATTAGTAACAGGCAACAGTAGAGTCTAAGTAGCTGTGGAAGTCCTACAACTTGGGACTTTTGAAACTACACTGAACAAAAGGTTAGAAAGTGTATAGTAGTGAGCAAGCCTGAACTGGCAGCAGTCTGGCCTCAAAAAAATTATCTATCATCACTTGTATGATTCTGATTAATTACATTTACCTTAACTAGCTAGAAGTATGTACTTACAATTATATATCAATAAAACATACTTGGTCAAATTCCGCTGTGATGTAGATAGTGATGTAAGTTACACATTGGGTTTAGGTTGGCCAAAAAATGGGTGTTGGTGGTTTACCTGTGTAACCTGTACAAGTCCAGAATTCCTTGGGTGTGCCACATAAGTGCAATTTGTTTCACTTTCATATTGTGTAGAGACAAGTCTATGTGGTATATGCAGAAGCAGCTCCCACTGAAATCAAGGGGGGCTACTTTATGCCTACTTACCCCAGGGATGAATTTGGCTCATTCGAGCTCATAAAATGTTCACATTCAAGGCAACTACAATCACTGAAGAATAACCACTAGAAACGGGAAAAACAAACAAGATTAATATCCCCAAATAGCATGAACATCATATCTCAGTAACTTGACAGTCACAGAAAACGTTATGTATCACATGAAGAATGTGAAAAATATAAAGGGCTATGGGCCTTTTGGTTGGAGGTGGATGCAAGGGAAATGCAGTCAACATCCTGTTTTATTTACAGAGTTTTGAATCAATCAGTTTAAATGCTATACTAGTGTTTGCTGGTGTGTTGGTTTCTTACTGTTTACTGAAGTAATAAAAGCCATTAAACCATACAGTTTGTAAAGAAAAACTGTGTGTGTGTGTGCATGCGTGTGAGAGAGAGAAAAATGGAATCGACAAATGATATCTCTCCAATACTTCCATTCTACCTGGAGGAGTCTTTAGCCACTCTAACATCACCCTTTGAAATGCCGCCTTTGCAGTACCTTCTTCCCCTGCCTAGTCTTACTTCAGCTTTTGCTTTTCTGCTCCTTGGTTTTTGTTTGGGGGAGGGATGGGGAGAGGTCTGACCCAGCAGAGTTCCCTCAGACCCTTGACACTTGAAGCGTTGATACCTAAAACATGCAAATAGAACAACGCTGCCCCCTACTGAAAGCCCAGCCCACCAGGTTCTCCTCTGGCTTCTGACCTGAGGCTGCTCTGGAAAGAAGCAATCCTCGAGCCATGGGAAGGTGCTTCTCACAAAGGATGCCAGCATTAACAAGAAAACCCAATAATCCAGGTCTTGTCCAGGCTCTCCTGTTTCATGACACAATTTTGATGTTCACATCCATTTCACCTCTGCTGATTCTGCACGTAGCAGAGAAACCAAGTCAACAAGGTCCCCCGTGGTATAGCAGTTTGTGTTTCACTTGAATGAGATAAAAAGCAACAGAGTCCTGTGGCACCTTTAAGACTAACAGATGTATTGGAGCATAAGCTTTCGTGGGTGAATATACACCCATCTGTTAGCCTTAAAGGTGCCACAGGACTCTCTGTTGCTTTTTACAGATCCAGACTAACACAGCTACCCCTCTGATACTTGAATGAGATAGGAACCCAAAAGTGCTGCCTGGCCTCTCCTTGTCTTAATTTATTTGTATCATAGTAGCACCTAGGAGCCCCACTTAAAGAACAGGCCCACTTTGTGCTAGGCACTGTACAAACACTGAACAAAGAGGGCTTAAGGCTCCTGCATTCTTACAGCCTCTCTGTCTGTAGGCTATTGCTGCATCCTGGTCAAGACACAGGAGGCACTGGAGGACATTGGTACTCAGAGCAGTCTCTCTTTTCTTAATAACTATGTTAAGTGAGCAATCAGCAGGTCCCCATGAGGTCTGGGACACACCAGAATTGAGGATAGTCAGGAAGTTAGTCTATCTGGGGCCACCCCCGTTAAGATGGAACAGCGGAAATCTACGGTGGCCCCTTTTTGACCCGAGCAGTGAGTCAAATTTCAGGGCCCTAGGGGAGGTTCCAGGTGGAAGTAAAAATTGATGCAATCTGGTATTCTCTGGGATGCAATCTTGTTGATTTACAGGGAACGTACAAAGTCCTGCTTCTCTGAACACAGAAGGAACCAAGAACAAAAGAGGGTTTTTTTTTTGTTTGTTTGTTTTTAACGTTTACAGCCCCAAGCCAACAGACCCCAAAACTGGGTCTCTAGCTTACCCAGGGTCACACTGTGCTCACAGGCTACTGCCTGGCTTTCTTGCTTTTTGCCTCCCCCCGACCGCTTGTCTGTTCTCAGTTTGTGTGTTCTCTCACATGCCTGGTCTCACTACCCAATGGACCCCCCTATACCATGCCCACATGGTGCTAGTTTATGGACAGACTCTGGCTTTGTTTTAGGTGCGGGCCCTTAGCGGTCTCCTACCACTATGTTAAATGAAGGGTATGTACATACAAAGGTTTGAACGAGGATTTAACTCACCCCATACCAAGGATTCACTCATCTCCTAACACTACCAATGGTATTAATTGTTCCTCAGAGACATTTAGAAAAGCAGGGGTTGTTCCCTGTAACCACTAAAGGGCCCAAATGATCCAGAATGTCCCCATTATTGGGAACATTCAGAGAGGGAAACATGGTGTTTTCTGTGCTCCAGGAGCAGCCCCTCCTGTCAAACTGGCAGGGCTGAATTTTTGCAGAGGATCTGACCTTCCCAGAGACCTGCCATGTCAAGGACTTTCAACTTGTCCCTATAATGGAGAGTTCATTCTGTGTATATGGAACTATGACATGTGCACAGGGCCGGCTCCAGGCACCAGCCCAGCAAGCAGGTGCTTGGGGTGGCCAAGGGGAAGGGGCGGCACATCGGGCTCTTTCGGCGGCGGGTCCCTCGGTCCCTCTCGGAGGGAAGGACCTGCCACCGAATTGCCGCCGAAGAAGAAAGCGGCGCGGTGGAGCTGCCGCCGATCGTGATCGCTGGTTTTTTCCCCCCACCCCGCAGCTTGGGGTGGCAAAAACCCTGGAGCCGGCCCTGCATGTGCAACGCAAGCACATCCTGTGATCAGAGAAAGCCTCTCCACAGGCTGACCCTTTCCATACATGTTGCCGCAGTCCTCCCCGGCCTGCTTGTGACCCAGCAGCAAGTCAGCTGTCTGCATTCTTTCAAGCTGCTAATTCATTTGGATAGCACAAAGCTGCTCATAAACCACATACAGTGCACAAAATCAAAGATATTTTAAACAATCAAATCTCTCTCTCCAGTTCCTCAATAGCAACCAGTTGAGAATCACATCCAAATGGCAACCTTTTCCCACAGGAAAGGAGTTCTCTATACCTCTAATTAGACAAATATTGTGAGAGACAAAGCTGTCATGTGAACACTGATTAAACACAATTCTTAGGCTAGATCACAAAAAAAATGTATGTCAGTTACATAAACACAGGAACTAATGGTGTAGCAATAAATCTTCAGACTTCAGGCTGCAGAATAAATAGATGTCTATGCTCAAATGCCCACATTCATAATGGCTGAGAGGCAGATAAGGGCCTTGTCCAGCCAACTTCCATTTAAGCTAGAAGAACGAATACCAGTGACTTTGCTGGGAGTTTGGACTGAGCCCCTAAATACTAACACATCCAGGGGCAGAGTCAAGGCTGTTTGTATGTGGAATGAGAACGTTTCTGTTTCATAGTCTCTGTGTCCGCACTGAGTACTAAAGTTGGCATAGAAAATGTGTAAAATATTTTTTCTGGAACATATGACTGACAGATTAGAAAATACTTGTTTTGTTAGACTGTGGAACTCATTGCCACAGGATGTCATAGAATCTTGCCAAATGATTGGCTTCAAAGAGGGATTGGACATCAGCTATGATACTGAGCTTTTATGAATTTATAGAATTCATTTATGACTAATGTGAACATCCTAAACTCATGTTGATAAAAAACATCTCATGCCATCACATAAAATCATATCTATATACCATAAAATGTATTGCTCAGCTTTAAAGTATGCAATGTGTTTCATGCTGTCTGGTAAAGAAACTACTGTAAAACCTGTGCTGGTTGGTGAGCCAGGAGACATTACACAGCAGATGCAAAATGAGTAAATATGTAAGGATTAAACATGAAGGGGGAGATTTTCAGAGGCATAACGGACAGTATGGGACCCAACTCCTATTGAAAGCCAAATGAGAGTCGGGTACTTAATTGTGCTTCATATCTCAGAAATTAAACTACAAAAAAATTTTTTTTTAAAGAATGCCAGAAACACAGGAATGAAAAGCCTGCCTATAACGTCTGGTCCAGTGCTCATTGAAGACAGTGGAAAGACGCCCACAGACTTCAGTGGGCTTTGGATCAGGCCCCCAAATGCATGACATTTTAAGACACTGATACCATATCAACTCCATCGGTGCGGTCACCTGTAGTGATCCACCAGAATTGCTTGCCCTCCCTTTACGCCTCTGTCTTTATGAAATAGTGTGCATCACAACATATCAAAGTAGCTAGAGTACAATTAAGATTAGAAGGTGAACATGTGATTATTATTTTCCCCCTTCTGTCTACCTTAGTGACAGAATGCGATCAACCTCTGCCATGCTTTGTTGCTTAGTAGCAGACATTTTTAATTATATACTAAAATATGCTAAAGAACATGGAACTGCTCTGTGACTAATACACATATATCAAGAAAGGCACATGACAGCAACTCAATTGCTTTAGTGTCAGCCAGACTTGTCATCAAAAAAATCAAGGAAAGGAGGTGGAAAGGATTATTAATAAAACAACTACTTTACAATACTCTTCATTGTTTGCAATGCGTTTTTTTTAAATCTACCCCCAATTTAATTCTTTTCCATTTATTAAGCTTTGATTTAATTCCTGCTTCTCAAATGGGGCTATCATCACTAGACCTAAAATCTCAGCTCACTTCCTGATTACCTTCAATGAAATATTAGACCAAAGAGAAAATGTAATGAAGTGTAGGCTCCATCAAGGTGTTAATCAGCTGTAAATTCTTCACATATTTGTTTGTACTAGATTATTTCTGTAAAGAGAGTGAGATTGTTTTGAAATGTATATGTGCTGGAGTTAAACAATTACTCCTTTTCCAACTGTCTGGTCTACAAACAGCAACTGCACCACAGGAAATTCTTCCCAAATGAGGAGGAAAAATTCTGGGCTTTAATTAAGGTCCCTTTACAGAATTCAGGCAGCATAAGGTGGCCTTAAAGTGGGAGTCATTACAACAACTTTATATGTGTTAAAGGTATCTTGGGGTAAATGAGAATCAGGCCAGATTTCTTTAACAGTGGCAGATGCTAGAAGATATTTCTTTAAAATGTTTAAGTGGAGAGTAAAATTTCACCAAACACAACGGAATTTTAATAGGGAACATGTGGACTATCCTATGTATTGTGTAACAGACTACTAAACGTTTGTTTGGTGTCTGTCTTAAGCTGCTACTGCGGATGTAAATTACATGCTACATTCAGATGAAACTACTTACAAATTAGGGTATTAAATCATGACTCACATTAGAGCAACATGAATTTACTCGGTCTTCATTGGAATAGAACTGATCATATGGAACTAATGTAATGTTGTGTGTGGATGTCACATTAGTTATGCATTTGTTATAGGAATTCTGCAAGTGTCAGAATGTAATAGAAATCAAACCTGGCAGAGTGACATACAGGCCTCAACCTGTAAAGGGAAATTTACTTTCATTAAGCTTCACACAGAAATGAAGGCTACGTCTCCATAAAGTTTTGTTTTTTCTCCCTTCTTAATGATTTGTCTGGTGACAGTCACTGCCATCAAGGTGAAGGGGAATTGGAAAGTCTTTGGTACTGGATAACTCCTTACGGGGAGGAGAGTCATTGCATACTTTGTCTTCACTGCTTGAAAAAGTGCTTTATTTTAAAAGAAAGATAAACACGCCATAGTTACCTTGCTGGGTAAGAGGAGACAAGGCGCTGGGTTTACCATGATATGGCAAGGCAAAGTCAGCATTCAACCCCCTGCCTGGGTTTGACCTCGCCTCGTTTACCTCACAGCGGAACTAAAGAGCCTCGTCTCCACTCTGTTTTATAGCTAATGCGGGTTAAGTGCGTTTTTACCCTGGAATAAAAAAAGCGATCGGTGAAGACAAAGCAATAGGCTATGTCTACACAGCAGCCGGGAGCTGTAATTCTCAGCTCAGGTTGACGCACATGTGCTAGCTCTGCTTGAGCTTGAGCTAGCGTGCTAAAAATGGCAGCGTGGTCATGGCCACATGGGCAGTGGCTCAGGTTAGCCACCTACCCGAGTACAATCCCATCCAAGATCCTACATACGTACTCGGGTAGCTAGCCTGAGCCACCACCCGTGCCAACAAGACCACCCTACTATTGTTAATGAACTAACTCGTGAGTAGCCAGGATGTCTCCCCGAGCTGGGAATCACACCTCCCAGTTGCAGTGTAGACGTACCCTTAAACTGCAAGCACTTTGGAATGGCGACCATCTGTTCATTGCATGCAGACAGATTAGTACGATAGGGGGGGGGGGGCAAACCGTGATAGGGGATCTAGGTATTGCAATACAGAGAACATAAATAATATTGTGTTTCCAATGACATTGTATCAATAGATATCTCAGGTAATATTTGAATTAAAATAAAACGAAACCTCCGAACCCACAACAACCTTTCCTCCATGACTAGTCAGTTGTCTATATCACTTGAATTTCACTTGAAGCAATGTTCTGATTTGCAGAGTCAGATTTCATGGCTATGCATTGCCATGAAAACTGACCAGCGGAAAAGTGATAGCTATTACTTTCCCATTGGCAGCTAGACTGTCTTTGGGATTTGCTCACAAGAACAAACCAATAGCTCCGTCCATTCAGACTGTTCTCATATCAATTGTTAATCTTTGGATAGCTGAATGATGATCCTCAAAGTTTGCAGGTGTTTTCATCCAGGATTTTAGTTCAAACCAATCTCTAGAGTAAACTAAGGTTTAGAGAGCTCCGAGTTTATCAAGTATCCATATTGGAAATAGGTTCATCTCCCACCCTGAAGCAGGTTTAGTTTTGCAATTTTGCAAAACCAAAACACAGGATAATTCAGATCTTGGTCTCATTTCTCCAATCCACTCCTGTAACAATGACTAGGCAAGTTTGTGTGCTGTGACCATCGCTTGTTACACTAATCATAACCGACTCATTCTTACCTTGTGCTTCTCTCATCTCTTTGTTGTGTCCACTTGTTTCTTACCACATATGTAAGAGCACGCTTTGGTGCAGGGATTAGCTTTTCCTTATTTATTCGTACAGTGCCTAGCACGAGGGTGTCCTGAACCCTGACTGGAGCTTCCGGGAATTAGTGCAACCCAAACAACCATTTGAGTGTAACGGGGAGGAGATAAATGGCTCTGATTTGGCCTGTCTTCAGTTGAACTCAGAATAGAACAGGGGTAGGCAACCTATGGCACAGCAAGTGAGCTGATTTTCAGTGGCACTCACACTGCCTGGGTCCTGGCCACCGGTCCGGGGGGGCTCTGCATTTTAATTTAATTTTAAATGAAGCTTCTTAAACATTTTTAAAACCTTATTTACTCTACATACAACAATAGCTTAGTTATATATTATAGACTTATAGAAAGAGACCTTCTAAAAATGTTAAAATGTATGACTGGCACGCGAAACCTTAAATCAGAGTGAATAAATGAAGACTCAGCACACCACTTCTGAAAGCTTGCTGACCCCTGTAATAGAACATCCACACAGTGTGTTGATGCCATCACCTGGTATTTACCATAGGGTTTTTCACTCCATGGTGTAAGGGAAAAATGTGTAAAAATCACAATAATTATTTGCACTACAGTAGCACCTAGGGACCCCACAGATATCAGGGCACCATTCCACTGACTAAGGGACGTACGTAAGACAGTCCTGGACCTGAAGAGGTGACATTCTAAAGACTGGAAAGGGAATAGAGGCACACAGAAGGGAAGGGTTTGCTTAAAGTCACCCAGCCAGTGCGTTGCAGAGTTGGGCCCAGATCTCCTGATTCCCAATCCAGTGCCCTGAATCAGGCCATCATAAATCACAACAGTGCACAATATCCAGCTATGAGGTAATTAAGATTGCGGCTGCAGTAATAGCATAAATCCACCAGAGGGCAAAAGAAAAGGAACATAAATGGAAGGTGCATCCTTTTATGACTAACAAATCTGGGAAGCAGAGAGTATACGCCTCTATGTTGCTTTTAATAAGTCAGGAGGCCTTTTTCAAACCATGCCTGTGAGTTCCTAGGGTATTGGAAAGATAGTGAACTTCAAAACTTTTTGAAAACTAGTATTCCGTGTTTTTTAGACTCAGCACTGCCATCGGATGTTATAGCAATGAGGGAGCACGTGGGAGAGTGGCCCCTCGCCACCTAAGTTTGGAAACGTTCAGCTCAGTGATCACACATGGCCTCTGCCTTCTGCTCAGCCTGGTGGTGGTGAGTCGGAGACCTGTGTCCAGATGTGCTGAGCCAGCAACCTCCCCTACCCCCCACCCAGCAGAGCGCTCTGCTACAGCATCAGCCTAGAGCAGGGGTGGGTAAACTATGGCCCGCGGGACCGTCCTGCCCAGCCTCAGAGCTCCTGGCCCAGGAGGCTCACCCCCGTCCGTCCCCCGTCGCCCGCAGCCAGTGCAATGCTCTGGGCGGTGGGGCTGTGAGCTCCTGGGGCAGCGCAGCTGCAGAGCCAGGCCTGACCTGGTCTCTGTGCTGCGCAGTGGTGGCGGCGGTGTGGCCCAGCTCCAGCCGGCCAGTGCGGCTGTAGTGCCGCCAGCCACGGGTGCTCCAGGCAGTGCGGTAAGGGGGCAGGGAGCAGGGGGGTTGGATAGAGGGCAGGGGAGTTTGGGGTGGTGGTCAGGGGTGTGGATGGAGGTTGGGGGGGAAAACAGGGGGTTGAATGGGGGCCGGGGTCCCAGGGGCCATCAGGAATGAGAGGAGGGGTTGGATGGGGCGGCGGGGGTCCAGGGGCAGTCAGGGGACAGGGAGTGGGGTGTGTGTGGATGGGGGCAGGGGTCCCAGAGGGGCCTTCAGGGAACAGGGGGGGTTGGATGGGGCAGGAGTCTGGGGGGGGGGGCAGATAGGAGATGGGGGCCAAGCCACGACCCCCTCCCCTAACCGGCCCTCCATACAATTTAAAAAACCCGATGCGGCCCTCAGGCCAAAAAGTTTGCCCGCTCCTGGCCTAGCACTTCCAGCGGGTAATCTCCCACAGATCTGTGCCTTCACACCGGCCCAGAAAGTTAACCTGGCAGCTCACAACACCCTCTGTTAACTGACCAGTGCAGAGCGAGGGGTCATAAGAGGTTTCGTTTTTTCTTAAGTGTACCCCTGCCAAATTTTTTCCTAAGGAGGAAAAAGGCTTCTAAGGAGAACTGCAAGTCAGCATCAGCTCCTCCCAATTCATCAGCCTGCTGGATGTTTGCTCATCAAAAGACAAGGAACCATTAGTAGGGATTACCAGGGCTGCTCACTGCAGAAATTAATAAAGCTCAATATTAACCACTGAAATAAATCCCAAGCAAACCACTAAATTAGAACATAAGAACGGCCATACTGGGGCAGACCAATGGTCCATCTAGCCCAGTGTCCTGCCTTCTTAGTGGCCAATGCCAGATGCTTCAGAGGGAATGAACAAATAGGGCAATTATCACATGATCCACCCCATCATCCAGTCCCAGCTTCTGGAAGTCAGAGGTTTACAGACACCCAGAGCACAGGGTTGCATCTCTGCCATCTTAGCTAATAGCCATTGATGGACCTACCCCCCATGAACTTACCGAATTCTTGTTTGAACCCAGTTATACTTTCGGCCTTCACAACATCCCCTGGCAACAAGTTCCACAGGTTTACCATGCATTGTGTGAAGTACTTCTTGATGTTTGTTTTAAAACTGCTGCCTATAAATTTCATTGGGTGACTCCTGGTTTGCGTGTTATGTGAAGGGATAAATAACATTTTCTGATCCACTTTCTCCACACCAATCATGATTTTATAAACTTCTATTGTATGCCCTCTTAGTTGTCGCTTTGCGAGGCTGAACAATCCCAGTCTTTTTAACCTCTCCTCATTTGGAAGCTGTTCCAAACCCCTAATCATCTTTTTGCCCTTCTCTGTATTTCCCCCCCCCCCAATTCTAATACATCTTTTTTGAGATAGGGTAACCAGAACTTCACACAGCATTCAATGTTTGGGCGTACCATGGATTTATATAGTGGCATGATATTTACTGTCTTATCTATCCCTTTCTGAATGGTTCTTAATATTGTTCTTGTTTTTGACTGCACATTAAGCACATATTTTCAGAGAACTATTCACAAGAATCTCCATCTCTGGAGATATTTAAGAGTAGGTTAGATAAATGTCTATCAGGGATGGTCTAGACAGTATTTGGTCCTGCCATGCGGGCAGGGGACTGGACTCGATGACCTCTCGAGGTCCCTTCCAGTCCTAGAATCTATGAATCTATGAATGATTCCAAGATCTCTTTCTTGAGTGGTAACAGCTAATTTAGAATCATCATTTTGAATATATAGTTGGGATTATGTTTTCCCCTGTGCATTACTTTGCATTTATCAACACTGAATTTCATCTGCCATTTTGTTGCCGAGTCAACTAGTTTTGAGAGATCTTTTTGTAACTCTGCACAGATATAGAGAATCTCAGTTAATAGACCCTCCCCTAAGGGATGTGTCTGTCCAAACCATGTGCTTCTCCGCATCTGTTAGCTTTCCCCCAACCCTTAGTTTTAAAACTCCTCCATGACCTTTTTAATTTTACATGCCAACCATCTGGCTCTATTTTGGTTTAGGTGGAGCCCATCCTTCCTGTATAGGTTCCTCCTTTTCCAAAAGGATTCCCCAGTTCCTAATAAATCTAACCCCCTCCTCACTATGCTATCGTCTCATCCATGCATTGAGACCCTGCAGCTCTGCCTGTTTAACTGGCCCTGTGTGTGGAACTGGGAGCATTTCAAAGAATGCTACCATGGAGGTCCTGGCCTAAATTTGGCCCCACCCCCAGGCTTCCGGCCCAGCCGTGGCTCCAGCCTGGACCCCCTTACCCCGTCTGGTGCCTCTGAACCCTGACCCCGGCTCCCAGTCACAGCTCCGGAGTGGGGGAACAGAGAGCAGTAAGGGGGGAGGCATGACATGAAAAGTTTGGGGACCACTGCCCTATTGCCATTACCAGTCTCATCCTAATAACTGGGGTTCCCTCCCCTAGAGGCATCTCCTCAGTGTGAGGGAATACCGTATCATCTGAAAGGAGGGTCCCAACTAAGGGATCGTTTCCCTCCACTCCAGTTTGATGTTCTCCTTCCCCGAGACCTTCATCCTCCTCAACAGCACAGAAGCTGTCAGACTGAGGGTGGGACTGCTCTACTGTGTCCCAGCAAGTCTCATCCCTCTCGGTCTCCCTTAGCTCCTCCAGTTGAGCCACTCTGACCTCTAGAGCCCATATTTGCTGAGAGCCAGGAGGTGCTTGCACTGAATATGCCACGTGTCCACAAGACAGGCAATCATACATGCTGAAATCAGCGCAATAGACTGCATAGCCCCACTCTGCTGCTGGACTTCTGCCTCCATTATTTTTACTCCTGCCCCTTTTTGGTTTTTAGGGGGGGGGAGGAGGTTTTTTGGGGAGATTTCTTGGCCTAAGTTTAGAGAATGGTTTTTGGGTCTATCTGGTTCTCAACCTCCCTCTCAACTCTTTCGCAAAACTCCCATTTGCTAGCTGCTCTGGTCGCTTAGGAGCTGGCTTTTTAAACCCCTGTTCTCCTTGAATATCCCTGTCCCCTGGTTAATTGATCCTAAAGGGATTACGGATCAAAGCCTCATTAAGAAGTTCTCAGCCTTGCCTATCAGGCCACTAGGCTCAGGACAGGGCCCCCCACACAGACCACACTATAAACTTCAGTCAAGCAGGCACACAGCAAGCAAGCCCTCAAGCTACAGACGACAAACTAACCCCAAGGGTCACGTAGTCACTCCTCCTTCACCAGTTTTCACGTTAAGAACTGGACCCTGGTCTCCAGTTTTATAGAAGACCATTACAACACTGTGCAGTCTTATGCTAAACTCCTAATGAAGACAACAGGAATTCAGGTCATCACATAGTCATATGCATGTGTGCTGAGATGCAAACCACTGATATTGTCCCCGCTACCCATCCGTATTAGACAGGCCAAATCATTGCCCTTCAGATCAGGATTAAAGTTTCCCCAAAGCTCACAGTGTTCACTCTGAAATCCTCTCTAAGCCACACGCATAGTAACAGCCTTTGTCTTGCTTGGTAGTGCATTTCTGCCCATTATACACAAAAGCATCACATAACGCTATAAATGCTTATATAGGCTTCAGTTGCACAGATGAACTCACATTTGATAGGAATTCTAGTCCTGCGGTTAAAGCATTGGCGTGGGACTCAGAAGAGCTGGATCCACCTCTGCCACAGGCTTCCTTTGTAACCTTAGGCCTATTGCTTCGTCTCTATGCTTCACTTACCCTTCTGTGCAAGAGATAATACTTGCTTTCTGCTGCTCTTAAAAATTAGGGGCCACATTTGCTGCTGGCAAAAACCTTGGGAGTCAATGGAGGTAGGCCAGCAAAAAGAAAAGTGGCCCATAATCTTCAAGACAATCACACATTTCAGTTGTAAGTTAATGCACTCCATGGTATTAAGTCAAAGCCCTTCTAATCAGAGGTCAGAAGTTTAGGTCCGGCTAAGGATTGTAGACAGGCTGCTTCTAACACCATCCAGTTCAAGTACTGTATTGGATCCTTAAAGTACTGGTCTAAAGAATGCCAGTGTAGGTAACAGAAGATATAAAGGAACCTTACTTTTGCTCTTTAAATAGGGTGATATAAAAGAGGTTGTTTTTAATTACATACCTAGATAAACCAATGCATTCTATTCCTAAAGCCTAAGAATTTTCACAAATTTAGGCACAGACAATTACATCTCTCTGCAGTTTGAGGTGGCTTTAAGTGATTTCAATGATTAGAGGATGCAGATATCAAGTGGGATCTTTCCCCCAAGCTAAGGGGCTTGTGGGAATGACGGATGCTCAAGGCTGACACTGTTAGAGCAAAGTCAACCTCACAACGAGACAGATACATAGGATGCAGCTGAGTAGTTCAGGGAGGGATGGGATGTTAGGACAAAGATATTGTGCTTCACACTACAGGCGAGAGGGAGCCATTGTAGGGTGAAGTAGTCAGAACAACAGGCCAGGAAGACGATCTTAGCAACTGTAGTTTGAATGGGGTTGAGGGGCAAAAGACAGCTGTCGTCAGATTCCAAGAGGAGGATGTTTGTCTGTAGTGACCAGCTGTTTTTTGTTTTATGCTTCGATTGTAAATCCTTCAGGGGAGGAAGGGTCTTTGTACTGTGTCTGGACAGTGCCTAGCACAATGGGGTCCTGCTCCATGACTGGGACACGTAGGCACTACCGCAATACAATAAATAATACAGAACAAAGGCTGCAACAACACAGTAAGAACTAAAATCACTTATTACTGTAGCTTTAAAAACTTTGGCACAATCGGTCAGTGACTAAGTCACAAACATGACATGTACTGTTGGGGAGTCTTAAAGACATTTAAAACCAAGATTCACTTACACTGGACACAAGTGGCTTACACAGAGGATGTGAAAAACCAAATGCTTTAATCCATCTATCAAGAACAACAGTTCAAAGTATTTCATGGGATACATTACTATCGATCCATAATTTACAGTGCTATGGACCATACACAAATTATTGCTGCAGTCAACAGCAGGTGAATATCAACAACATTACAGTACCAAGCATCATAGCAAGAGGCAGTAATTCATGTCACCTTTTCAAGAAATATAGGTATTTTATATCAACGTCTGCTTCTTCCCAGTGCATTTTATGTAAAAAAACCATCAATGTAAGTGCATTATTTTGTGCTTTGCTTTTTTTTTTTTTTTCCTTGTACACTTCCTATTTGCTTTTATAGGCCGCAGAGTTAATATTGCTTTAGAGTCTAAAAACAATAAAGAACTTCATTATATTCTATACGTTCACATTTGTTGCATGGTTTTGGCAAAGTGAGAATTGTTTGGTAATCCATTTACCTGGCCAGGTAAGCCAGGCCTGGCTCACATTGTTGGCATGTGGGCCATACAGTCATTACAGCTTGAAGCTTTGGGCAATAACTGTCCTAGGGATGCTGCTCCATCTTGCTGACGCAGTGTCTTGCCTCAAGCCGCTGACTCCACATTAAGGGCCATATGCTCCATGGTGCATGTACCGTAGAGAGAATAAGAGCATCAGAACTTAACTGCCTGAAAAGCCCATGCCTCCTACTGGCGTACCAAATGAGAACACTCATGTGCTTTCAGCTGCAATATCCCAAAATGGGGTGTGACCCAAGGAAGCGTAAGAGGAGTTGAGGAAAAGGCCAACGTTGAGTATTATGTACAGTGTGCTCCCTTTACGGACAGCACAATATGGCTGCTGGGGGCCATAGTAATGTTCATCCAGAGAAATCCAGATCTTGGTAAGGAATCATATTTTTGTCAATTTCTAAGCATACGGGGACCATCTACAAATCGCATGAGGGCAGGGGATCAGGGTTTCATTTTAGTCCACAGAGGGCTCAAATAAGCATGATGCATATTTGCATACCCTACATCCAGGCCCCACTTCTACATAGCCCCAAACTGGATACCGTGTTGGGTACCATCTTGAATGGATTTTTCTGGTTACAACACCCAAATGACCTTGTGCATCCCATTTTTGTCCAATTGCTGCAGCTCTCTGGCCTTTGCTCACCCTTTTACTCTGAAGGGGAATATATGAACTTGCATTAGAGCTATAGCCACTCTTTTTTAAATTAATGGAGATATCCTATCTCCTAGAACTGGAAGGGACCTTGAAAGGTCATCAAGTCCAGCCCCCTGCCTTCACTAGCAGGACCAAGTACTGATTTTGCCCTAGATCCCTAAGTGGCCCCCTCAAGGATTGAACTCTCAACCTTGTGTTTAGCAGGTCAATGCTCAAACCACTGAGCTATCCCTGTTATTTCCTTCATCTGTCACCGTTAAGGTATTGCAACAACAGGAGCAAGTGACTGCATGCATAGTTGCTAAACTGTGGCACAGCTGCTGTGCAAAGAGCCACCCAGGATATATGAACATCTTAACTGCATTGCTGAGTATGGCGATGGGCTGCAATAAGCAATGCTGGAGACACATGTGCACTGCCTCTGGGCCACAGTTTGGAAACCACTGGTCTAACAGATACAAAAAAAAAAAAAAGAAAAAACTGTCCAAAAAACAGGCTAGGAAGAACAGGCATTTGTTGTAACACTGTGAGCTGACTCTTGCCCCCCCCCAACCCCTCCCAAAAGTGACAAATCTGGTGATTATCAAAGCGAATATACAGTTAGCTATTCAAGCAGAAACAAAGAACTGCATAACTAACCGGTGAAAGAGCTGTACAAATATAAGAAAGAATGTCAAGAATATAGAATCATAGAAGCGTAGAACTGGAAGGGACCTCGAGGGGTCATGGTCAGGTGTCCTGCACTCAAGGCAGGACTACATAGTAAACTAGACCATTCTTCCGTATCGGTCACATAGGAGAGTTCCCTCTCTAAGCCCCAATCCACCCCAAGTACCAGAATAGAAAGCAGCAGAGCTGATAACAGGCCCAGTCATGCACTCCCATTGTCAAACAAAAAACTCCTATTGGCTTCCATGAGAGCAGGACTGGGCACCAGTGGTTTCAAGGATTTTTCATAATAGAAAGTATATGTGAAAGATGCAGCAACCATCAGTATGAACCTTCCACTAAAACTCCTGACGTTTTGTCCTCTGTCTTTCATCATCACTATATTCACATTTGATTTCGGAACACTATTAGACCGCCATGACCAAGTTTTCTTGTCTGCCATGTTGGCACTCAATCACTAAACAAGATTTAAATTTTTATATATTATACATATCTTTCCAGTGTAGCACAAAGAGAATGGGACGCTCTTGTTTTCTAAATAGGGCACCAGGCTACACTCAGATTTCCTATAAATATCACCCCAAAACTTCCTTCTATGCCACACTTCAGTCAGTGCTAGTCCAAGAAGACTACTACTACAATTTAAGGCACTTCATTCTGAATGAGATGCTTTTCTGATACATTTCAACTGTAGGCTGCTACAGAGAAATCCAGTCGATCTGGCTCATAACACCATCTGTCATCTTTGTAAAACATCTAGGTTTGATATAATACGATTATAACTACTGTTATTGCATAGGACTACACTTGCGTAGATAATGCACCAAAACTACTTTTACAACATTGTTGCAAGTTAAATTAATACGATGGTTATAAAGTAACAGTTATTTTAAGATACAGTAAATTTACTCTTTTTAAACCAGCCGTATTGCTGAAATAAAACACCAAATTAATTACTCTAAGGGGCATATTAACTATATAGTTATTAGGCTTCAAGCATATTACTATTCTTTCTGTATCACTAAAAATAAATATGTAAGTTCATTTTCTCTACAGAGCTTTGTTTTATTACCTAGTCTAAATTTGTACTACACCTTAAATTGTGTTTAAAAATATTTCCAAAGTGAGACTGTAATGTACAAAATATTCTCAAAATCTCTCAATACACAGGATCCTGCATAAAAGCTTCCTTTCAAGTGTTTACAAAGAATGCAGAAAACCTCCAGTGAGTTTTAAACATGTCAAAAAATTGTTGCAATATTAAGAGGCATATTCTTATAAATGAAATACAGCTATATTTAAAAACAAAACAAAAACATGAGGATAACTAAAGAATCCATGCAAATGAAAAACCTGTACAACACTTAAAAAAAATAAAATGTAAGGCCAGTTAGAAATATACAACAAAATGTGCCCAGTTGATAAAATGTATTGAATTTTGTCTGAAAATGTATACCAGCTTACAGTGCTCCTGTCTGTTTTACTGTTGATAAACAATTCTAAGTGTCCTTTCCAAAATAAAAGCCTTTAAAGAAAAGCTTGAAGTGGGAGAAGAAGGGAAACCCTTTCAGTTGAGAGTAAGAATAACAACACTCCAAGAAACTGAGACAGATTCATGCCTCCCTACACACTCTCCTTCATTTCTAGCATCATCATCAGGAACATTTCATATTGGAATCAACACAATCAGTATGTGTTAATGCTAGTTTTATTATTATTATTACTATTATTATTATTATTAAAGTAGAATAGTGATTTATTTTAAACATCTTGTGATATAAAGACTAAACTAAGTTTGAAGGATACTGTATCTTTAAGGCAGCACTATTAAATCAACACAACATGGTTACAAAGTGGATATTTTTGGTTTCTTCACATTCTCTCTCTCTCTTTTTTTTTTTAAGCTTTACATTTAGTTTCCAAGTAAATAACTTGTTAGTTTCCCCTGAATAGAAACAGACTGTTGTTTTGATTTGTAATTCTATTGCTTTGAGTAGATTTGACCAGTTCAAAGTTCTTAGCGAATCCAGTTCACAAATACTGTACATAGGTTGTACAATATTTTGGAGGCATTGGTACTTTTAAAATAGAATATACAAGTCTTTTCACAAAATTCAAAAATATATATATAATATATATACTGGGCTATTGATGAAGCACAAGTAGATTAATATTAAAAGAAAATCAAAAAACCTAAAAATGTAAATTATTTAATCTACTGATTAAGAAATGAAGCAGTTTATGAGAGGCCATGCCAATTATCTGCTAACAAGCATGATCAGTATCTTCCATGCTCATGCTGCTTCTTCTGCTACTTGTTTTTGAAGCTCCAGGAGACACTGAGGAAAGGAGTGGGTCAGTAACTCCTACAGGGGAGAGAGTATCGTCCATCAAAATATCTTCCAGTTTGGATCCCACTTTTGTGGGGACACTGTAGGTTCCTAGGTTATCATTGAAAGTTATGGTACCATCAGTAAGATCGAGGGTAGTCGTGCAAGATAAATCTGAGCGGTGCTGCAATACGTCTTGGTTGCAGTTGTCAATTACCGGTTCTTGCTTGATGACCCGGTTTACCACATCTGGTGAGCAAAGGCCTGTAGATGGGACAAGGGAAAGTCCGTGTGCTCGAGCCTGCATCTCAAGTTCCTGTAAAGAAGGCAACAGACACAAATAAAACCTGAAAGCAAAGATAAAGTGTAATGCTCTTGATATATCTTTGATGTACAATTTCTGATGGACACTTATAAACTGCATCACCCTCTCAGCAGCTCCCATCTCCCTACGAGAGCAACAACTGTTGCAAGAACTGGACTTGATATAACTGTCATATCACCCTCCCAAACTTCCTCCACCCAAAATCACTACTTAAATAATGTTCTCTCAATTAAAAGTCTGCAGAGAGTCAGTGGTGGCAGACCACTGCAGGACTTTTCCTGGAGAACCATCTCATTGCCAAAAACAAATTTCACAGGCAATACGATCAAGATGTCTTCAAGCAAACCAGCAACTTAAGTTCTCAAGGGATATCCAGATCAGCAGTGCTGACAGCAACCACAGCAAAGCCTTACAGTGCCGGGCCATGACGACAGTTACACTACATCTTTTTGTATTATTTAAATCCATAACTACCATAAATAGAGCCACCAAAATAAACTGGTAATAATTGCAAAGTCCTGCTATTCATAGGGGAAACTGAGGAGCTCTCCAGGAAAAAGACACCATCATAGTATATTACTTCCTCTGGTGAAAATCCCCCTGGCTTTCATCAGTGCACTGCTTAATTTCCTGTTCAATGTATTTTTTAATAGACATGCAGCCATTGGCTGGCTCTCCCTGCAGCAGCTCAGTACTAGACACAAAGGGAATGCACAACGCAGGGAGGAAGAGCCGCCAGCTTGGTGGCTTTCAAGGGATGGTGCTGCAGAACAAGGCTGGTATCCTGTTCCCCTCAGCACTGCCTCCAGGCTCCACTGAGTTCACTCTGTGCATAGCAGCAGCTGAGAGGCTCCTGCAGACTACCAGGGAGGAGGCTGTTAATGTAGCATCAGTCCCTTCTCCCTTGCAGAGGGCAGGGAGACAACCTTGCATGGAGGACTCCCGCTATCTGCAGATCTCTGGGACAGCCTGTGCCTAGCGTTGGCGCTCCGTGTGAATTGGTAGAACATCATTCTACTCAACTGCTCTGTTTAGGAAGCAGTGTCATGTGAGTGGAAAACCATTAGCAGTCTTGAGTCAAAAAGCATTTGAACTAACTTGACCATATTGACAATTGCTCCATACAGAATATGGCACCTTGGGTCTCATCCTGCTCTTATTGGAGTCAATGCCAAATCTTTCTCTGCCTTCAGTGAGAGCAGGACTAGACTCCTTATCTGCATCTACAACCTAATAATGCCCAGTGTAGTTTGAAGTGCTTAGAGTTGTGTGGTGAGAGCAGAGAGACACCAGTGGGAGCAGAGAGACACTAAACTACAACTGCTTTACAAAAAGGCTAGAGAATTATCTGCTATCCAGAAGCATCTCACTTTTTAAAGTTCCTCCTACAACATAGCTTGTCTCCTCTGGTAACTGGAGGACCAAGAACTCTACAAGTTCAACTCAGCATTAATCATAGGTATTGCAGGACCAGCACAATGGCTCCCTCTAAGTTACATAGTAAGCTGGTGTTTCCTTGTAGCAAATAGATGTGAATAATATACATACATACAGCTGTTAAATTCATTCATAATGTATGTATCAGCAAACCTGTATTCTGAGCAGTAGATGTCTGTTGGCATGTTCTAGTTTCTTCTGCCTGTTCTCAAGTTCTTTTGTGCGTTGTTGTTCTCGCTGCAGTTTGCGGATATAGTCCACTGACGCTTTTAAAATAGTGCCCTTATTCCAGCGCATGTCCCTGTAAAATATTGTTTGGGGGGGGGAAAAAAAATCACTCTCTCACCCAAGCACATGGATCAAGCCAAAGCATAGAGCAGAACCGCAGCAGCGTTTAACAGCACACAAGTTACACCACACCTGATCAGAATTACAGTATTACAAACTATCGACTTTGAAAAGAGCTGTGTGAAATACACTAGGGGGAGCCAGAGGGCAACTCATTAGCAGGCAGCCTACTGTACGGGATTTGGATTCACGAAATTACTGAAGAGGAGACATGTGCACCATTGCTTTCTCATGGGAATGAAACTGCAGGGATGGGAAATTGCAGTACTCAAGGAGTCGTGTTTCGCACACAACTCATACTAGTGCATTAGTGCCAAGGGACAGAATGGCTAAAGATGAGAGGACTCACTCAGCTTTCAATGACGTCTGTGAGGCTGCTTGACTACCCCTCGTCGTACCCCCCTCTGAATGAGCAATGCTGGATTTCAACTTTGATCTTTGAACAACATAGTTAAACTCCCATTCACTAATGGCCAACTCTAGTCCTGGACTGCAAAGATGTGTTATTGAGTGGGAGAAAAGGGCATGGGAGCCTTGGACACCCTCCTATGCAGTCTCAGGGCAGGACTCCTAGGCTCTTTTGAGCCACTAACATAGCCTCTGAGTGGGTATGTCTACATTTATGGCACCATGTAAAGTACAGGCCCTACACATGTAGCTACACACAGCAGGGGAAGGCAGGCTGCGTCCACACTTGTCACTGCAGCGTGTAGCTACACAAAGTAGGGAAAGGCTCTGGCAGGGCAGAGCCTTTCCTCTGGCCAGAGCCTTTCACTGCCACCTCCCTGCTGTCAGGCTCTTTCCCCACTACAAAAGCCTTTCACTGTGGCGGGGAAAGGCTCCAGCAACAGTGAGGCAGCGGGACACTACACTGTCAAAAACAGCAGTACGGACGTGGGAGGCATTGCTTGGACGTGTAGAAAGCCATGTAGGGTATAAACCTTGGGGGTTCTACTCGGCTCACTTAAGCCACACCATCTATGTGGCTATTTATACCCATGCTAGGTGGGTGTGCAGCTGATTAGGGGGTGTGGTGAACCCTCCAGCCAGCCAGCACACAGAATTCATGTGTTAGCTAGGAATGCATGCTACTCCTTTGCTCATGGAAGAGCGCACGCACAAACAGCCTCCCCTATGGAGTCCTACCTTGGCTGGCAAGACACTAGAATTAAAAGGTTTCATTGGGAAGTATCTGTTCCCATTTACACTGATTAGGGCCCAATTTTTCCTGGTAGGGTCTTATCACACCACCAAGCTATTAAAATGTATACACAGTAGCAAGGCTCAGATCTAACATGTTGGCACAGAATCAAACACAACTGATTAATGATGCATCCGAGGGTGCATTTTCCAGGGATTTCTTAGTAGGGAAGGAGGAAGAGACATTGTGTGTAATGTGGGAGACAAAGACCAATTAATAGTGCTGGAAGGAAATGTTTTTTTGTTTTTTTTTTAAAGCTGTTAAAGAGACAGACAAGTGTATTTTCCTGCTATTCAGTGCATCCTTTACGAACTTCAATGTACTGATCTTTGCTCTTCTGATTAATTGGTTTCAAGCAATATATCAAACCACTTGATAAATGCTTATGTAGCTAATGCCCAGACCTAGCACCTGCTTTATTTATTTAGTCCATGGCACTGAGAAACTTACGAAGAAAGAAATATAGAATATTATTTTCAATTTTCAGGATAGCAAAAGCAAATGCGCAGTCTCTAGATTATCCTATCTCTGTAGCAAAAATGTTAACAGAGTGAAAGGTGAACCGACAGATTTCTTCTTGGCGATCATTCATGAAGAATCAAGAACTGTTGTGTATAATGAGTTTTTGTGGCAATGTAAAATGGATGTAGGTCATCATCTCAAGAAATATGGGTTAATCAAGTTACTCCATCAATTTTCCTCTGGAGGGAACAATAACTTTCCAGTTTTGATACTAGCACATACTGATAAAGCTTTATTGCTAGTGGAGAGCAGAAGAGATTTCAAAGTACAAATGGCCCAAATCCTGCGCTCCTTGGATAAAGTGCCTGCTCACTTCCATCACCCCAACTGGAGTTTGGTCAAGACACCAGGATTAACACCTTCACCCTTATGAAAAATGCTCTGGGATCATTAATGAGCCCAAGGGGTCAGATAATTGCTTTATGTACAGCTGGTAGATTTTTCAAGCGATCTCAATGCAAGGATAAGCCTACTTGAGGAATGGCAGCCACCCCAAGGACCTCTCTTTCTAAATGGGCTGACCAGGAATTGAGGCAAATGCCTACTCTTCAGGTTCACATCCATCTGCTGAACAGGGCTTCGATCTAGGGGAATACATTGGCAGTGCTCACAATTAAGTCCTTGCTGTAAGGGGTGTACTTCACAATACTCTTCTAAAAATTGCAAGAGACACTGTATAAGGGATTCTTTACATGGAGAAATTGACTGGCATAACTACTGCTGGAAAAGCTATTCTGCGATAGCTATTCCAGAATAGCTCCCTGTGTGGACACCCAATCCAGAATAGAGATACTTCTAATCTGGAATTGCTATTCTTCTGAAGTGGAGTAATTATTCTGGAATAAAATCACTTTTATTTGGGAGTAGTGTCCACATGGAGGAGTTTTTGCAGAGCAGCTATGCCAGTCAGTTCCCCCCATGTAGACAAGGCCTAATTAATACCTCTGGTGCCTGGTCCTCGCAAGAGGGTTAGGATACATAGATTGCTTGAAGGCATTGTACTGGAATGTGCAGATATTTTAACCCCCGTCTAAGCCCATCATGACGGTACTTATGTGGGTTTGCCCTTCTGTGGATGGTGGGAGTATAAGCATGTCAAGATAAGATTTAGGTCCATTGGAACATGGAAAGCATCTGGCTCAGCTCAGCAGCCAGCAGGAATCCTGTTCTGGGTTCTGCATCAGAGACCAGGAACTCCCAATTCAGGTACTAGAACAGGAGGTAAGCACCAGCCTTGTTTCCCGTTTTTTGACTTGAGAGGACTATCCGCTTGGGAGCAGTATTATTTTCCATTTGAATTGCCAGACCAATCAGAGCAATGGTCCACTTGGTCCAGTATCTTATCCCATAGTGGCCAGTATCAGAGGAAGATATAAAACCTCCATGGGGAACAGTTATGTGCCAACATGCCAGGAGGAAAGTTTCCTCCTACCCAAGGCAGTTAGTGTGAAGCACATGATCAGACATCCACTGAATCAATGATAATACGCCCACTGACTTCAATGGGCACTGATTCAGGCCTTTAGTGATTGGCTTTCATCCTGGAACATGAAGGTTTCATATCCCTTATATATTTTTATCCTAGCTATGGTAAATTAACTATAGTAAATTACTTAATAAAGCTATTTCTGCATGGATGTGCAAGCCGGGGTGTGCTTGTGGCAAGTTTGTAGTCAATGATGTGGAGAACCGGGAAGAAGCAACATTTTGTTTTTTCTGTTTTCTGAAAGGGCGGGGCAGTACACTGGGTGCTCACTGACACAACTGCAGCCAAGTTCCTGCGGGCCAGAATAGTGCTTCTGCAAAGGCGAACTCATTGCCTGATACGGTTCATTAAGATACACCATCTACACAAACTTCCAGGAGGATCAAACACAAATTATTCAAAATCTTTAAAAGATTTCAGTTACTGTGAAGAGACTCAGTGGTGTGGCCTTACAGGGGTTTGTCTACACAGGGGTATTAGTGCACAACAAACTAGGGTGTGAATTTCAAGCACACTAACTACTCCACACTAACTGTCCACGTGGACACTCTTACTGGGTGCCCAGACTGCCCTTCAGTGGTTTAGCTTAATGTACTCCCAAAGTATAGTAAGCTATTGAGCACAAAGGCACTTAAGACATTTAAACAAAAATTCACACATCATCATTACCAAGAGACAGTACCATACTTACGGGTCATTTGATTTTGGTATCAACGTGCCTAATTCTTTAATGCGATCGTTAATATTAAATCTTCTCCTTCGTTCAACTTTAGGAAAATAACAAAGAAATATACATTAGTAAAAATAATGCTTTCTGCTTACAGAATGAAACCCCTTTAACTTAAAGATTTCAAAAACACTTTATGCTTTATACATACATGTATACTTGATACCTGTATCACAAGTATGTTATAAAGCTTAAGTGAAGTAAGTCTTATACCCACTTTTCAACTGGATAAATTAAGACACAGAAACTGAGTGATTTGTCCAAGGACATCCAGTTTGTCAGTGGAAAGGCAGAAAAAGACCTAAGGTTCTGAGTCCCAGGCTCATTCTTTAAGTACTTTGCCATACTTCCTCAAAACACTACATGATCCAATTTAAAAATCTTAAACCATACTGTGCCATCAAGGAGACCTTGCTATTGAAACCAATGGGGAGTTCTGTTTTCTAACAAGAGGCATGAGATTATATCATTTCTAAAAACAAGAAACAAAGGATCCTAAAGCGTCCTTTTAGAATTTTAAAGTTAGTAAAACACGTGTATTCTTGGTTGGCAAATATAAAAGTATGCTCCTTAAAAAAAACAATAATAATAAAAAAATATATGCACACAAGTTTAAAGAAGAGATACATGAATTGATTGCATACATTAAGTTTTCGTTTAAACTACAAATTTTGGTAAAATTTTGTATGGTGTATTTGTCAAAGGCAACTGGCCACATTCTACTCTCAGTTATACCAGTGCAGGTGAAACCCCTTTGAATTCAGAATTTGGATCATATTCTCATAAGTTTAAAAAATTGTTCTCAAATAATTGTTTTAAAAAAATATTGTTTTCAATTCAATAGCGAGTTTCAGCAATCAATATGAGCGAATTTGGGATATTCGATCATTGGCTATAACCAATAAAGTGGTGTAAGTACTGCACAGTAAACCACCCAAAGCTTTAAGCAGCCTGCATTCCAACGCCTTTTTAAAAATAATTAAATCCTTAATAATCATCTGTGTAACTTACTTGTCACTGTGGGTCATCAACTAAAAAATTAAGGAAATATTGTATACTGAGCATAATCAAACTTACTTAAGTTGTGATTGTCTTTCTTCTGCCTCTCTTTAGCCATCGCCCTTGCTTCTGACTCTGTAGGAAAAATACACGCTGTGCACGTGAATGAAGTCATTAGAATTTTGGAAATTCAAGGAGTACAACATAGCAATTTATACAGCACATCCATATTTCTGATGTCATTTATTTTATCACTAGGGATATGCCTCACTACAGAGACCATAGTAACACAGCTACATCGCTGTAGCTTTGCTGACATAACCCCATCCAGCGTTCCTCAAACTGGCGGTCCCAACCCAAAAGGGGATCACAAAGCAATTGCATGGGGGTCATCAGATCACAAAAAATATTGGGATAACCTTTCGATCCTTCACTCGGGTTACCATACTTTAAGTTCCCAAATAGAGGACACTGCTGGGGGAGGGGAGCTGGAAGGGGGGTGGGTACAGCAGCTGCCAGTCTCCCGCTACCCAGCTCTGAAGACTGTTCTGCTGCCAGAAGTAAGGGTGGCAATACCATACTGTTGCTTTTCACTTTTTGAGAGGCTTCAGTGCCTTTGACTGCAGGGATAGCGATTACATGCTTCATTTAGTGCTCCTCTGAGTATGTACAGTAATTTGGGGGCGGGGGGGCGGGGAGGGGGATCGTCAGAGCCTGAAATATTTTCAAAGAGGGGCTCAGCAAAAAAAGTTTGAGAACCCCTGGCGTAGAGGAGGCCTACAGAGACAGAAAGGGTTTTTCCATCCATGTGGAAATACCGCCTCCCCAATGATGATAACTACGACGATGGAAGCACCATTCCATTGACACAGCTGTGCCTATATTGGGGGTTAGGGCTACATAACTGTGTCAGTGAGGGGTGTGTTTTTTCACACCCCTGATTCACATTGCTAGGTCAACCTAACTTTAAGTGTAGGCCAAGCCTAAGAGAAGAGAAGGGACCTATTTCAGCAAGGTACCTAAGCACAATGCTAAGACACAACAATGTGCTTACAGCAGTGCAAGAATTATCCAAGCATTATAGAAAAAAAAATGTTCAGTTCTTTAGAAGCAATAGGTGAAATCCATCCCTGAGTAAAATATATTGACTCCATTGGAGTTACAACAGGGAAGAAGTTAACTCAAAAGTTCTAAGGAGGCATCTGCATAGCCACCTAGAAACAGGGTGAGATTCTTCCACTGGATTTGAACCTCTCAGCCATAGTGTGCAGACAAGCAAAGGGTTTAAATCCCACAAGGAAAGGTGGTGTGAAAAATATGCTTAAAAACACTTTAAATCTGCAATTACACATATTTCTGTTGCAGCACAAATAATTTTACTCATCACATGGGAACACAATACAAAACAAGTAAGAAGCAGCTCTACCGCAGATCATGATGTGTTTTCCTGAACACAGAAAAGGGATTATGATGTTCTCAATACAACCGTACTTCCAGACCTCAGTTATGGGAGAGCAAAAGGCTTTTCTACCCTGAGGATGCAGAGATCAGAATTCTGTGTCTGTGTCCACACTGGGGACAACGAAATCCTCATTTACAACAACAGATCTCCTCAAGGAAAACACTACTTTCTGATTTGAACTGATACACCCCCATCCCACACGACATCAAGAGTATTGCTTTTTAAAGGGAAATTCTTCAGATGCTTCCATATTTTTAGATGCATTCTGGTACCATACATAAGATGTGAGGCACTGTCCACACCCAGGAAGCTAGTCCCTGCATATGACCTGCTAGCACATATTCTGATGTCTCTGCTCTTACAGTATGCAAACCATTGCTCTGAACCACCCCCATCTAAGAGATGATTGTGGCAGGAAGACAGCCGACCTAATTCCAGACACTTATCTTGACTTAACACCACATCTGAAAGAGCATTACTCATTCACAGGTTTTTTTTTTGCTTTATATCCCAAGTCATAGGCGCCGACTCCGTGGGTGCTCCGGGGCTGGAGCACCCACGGGGAAAAATTGGTGGGAGCCCTGCACCCACCGGCAGCTTCCCGCCTCAGCTCACCTCCGCTTCCGCTCCACCTCCACCCTTGAGCGTGCCGCGCGGCCCACTTCTCCCCCAGCTCCCAGTGCTTGCTCCTGCGAAACAGCTGTTTCGCGGCGGCAAGCGCTGGGAGGGAGGGGGAACGCAGCACGCTCGGGGAAGAGGTGGGGCCGGGCCGAGGAGTTAGGGAAGGAGTCCAATAGGGGCAGGGAGGGGGCGGAGCTGGGGCGGGGACTTTGGGGAAGGGGTTGGAATGGGGGCAGGGCAGGGGGCGGAGTCAGGGCGGGCTGAGCACCCACCTGTGCCGGGAAAAGTTGGCACCTATGTCCCAAGTCTTACACAACCTTGTACTGTGCATCTGCCAGTCTGGCTGCTTTCCTATGTATTCCCTCAGGCTGTGTGCTTAGCTTGCATCCAGAGGCTCAGCTAACTTTCCGCCATTGTGGAACATCCTGTGCCTGGTTGCTATGGTCTTCAATCAGACTACTTTCGCAAAGGGCTTTTGGAGTAGCACCCCTTTTTAAAGCATCTCTACACTTCTAGTGCAATCCTAATGGCCTTCCAAGGCAAGCGACCATTTTATCAGCCACAACAGCCTTTGTTTATGTGGCGTGACCACATGTCAGAAAGCAAACGCCGGTGCCAATGGCTTGGCGCTGGCACAGAGGGAGGACTCCCGCCAGAAGAGTCAGCACGTGCAGAACTGCTCAAGGAGTACATTGGAGCTCGCTGCTGCCCAATGGTTTAGTTTGGTCTATGGTTTAGTTCAGTGAGCTTGTGAGACTGCAGGACGCCAACCTAGCAAATAGGTAAGAACGTAGGCAGCCAAGAAACTATGCCTCTAGCATGTCTGCTGAAGGTTTCATCCCCAAATCGTCCTTAGAGTATGTCTCTTGTTAAGAGGAACTGGTCATGTACTTAAAGCCAGTTTTACATGGGCATAAGGTGTACTTAATAAGTGGGCTGAACTATCCCCTAAATGTGGCTAGCTGCTATTTTGCCTCATTCCCAAAATGAAAGTGAAACGAAGACACCGAGAGGTGCCTCAAAGAATACCAGCTTTCCCGTCTCTAAAACACACCCCCAGTCTTAAAGTTTCACTCTAGTTTGCGCTTCTGCATACATTTGTATTTTAAACAGTTGAATAGGTTTTTGGGTTATTGCTTTTTTAAACTCATGTCTTTTTTAAATATATGTTCTTTCCCTTGGAGCTGCAACGGAAAGTGATTTTATCCATCTGTTACTTCCTAATGCATCTAAACGTTTGGGATCCGAGCACTGTTCATATGTAAGGAAAGGCTGTTTTAGGACTTAGGTGATGAGATTCTTGGAAGATTCTTAACCTTTATTATGATTTAAATGAGTAAATATCCATTCATTCCTCAATACCTAACCACCTAAATGCAGCAGCAAGGGGTAATTTGACACTTGTTATAGGATCCCACAGTATTTCAAATTATTTTCTTCTTATTAATAATCACCCCCATTGGCAGAGTCACTACATACAGTATTCTTCTCCGTGAAGTCTCTTGAGAAGCATCATGTTAATTCAAGTTGCTATTTCACCTATAGCCGGAGCAGCATCTAATAGATCCAATCTAGAGAGTAGCTATATAAGAGATGCAAAGAGCTTTCTATCTTAAATGCTGCAGGGTTTTACTCTGCAGGTTGATTATGAAAACCCTTGGATTTCCACGTATTATGGTACTGTCCTTGTTTGTTACAAAGCAAACTGATTACATATCTACGGAAAGGAAACTAACCCCTCACGGGCTGTGTAGTGGAAGCCAACAGGCCTGCTAGGAAATGTACAGCAAACTGGAGAATCCAGCACCTCCAAATTTCCCTTTGCATAACTGCATTTTCAAAAACATCTCTTAAAAAAGGAAACCCTCATGTCAAATCATTTCAAGTGATAACGTTTTAAGATCATTTACCTGTGAGCTCCCTTTTTATATTAGGAAGATTAGCTGGACACGAGTTGCTGATGTTCAGCCCTGAAGGAGGCATGCCTTGGTTGCCATAAAGGTCAATCAAATTGCCAGATACGGGTAACTGGAAAAGATAAAAGGGAGAAGGGTCACTTCTGTGTCCCATCTGAAACACTTGAACAAAGCCAACATTTGCTAAGAAAACTGTTCTCGGCTCCATGCGCATACAGGGAGCTCAACATCACTAGTGAAAATGTGCCTGGACATGAAAAATAACTACTCTGCAATCCTTTCTCAAAGGCGAGATCCCAGAAGACACAGAAAGCAAAGGATGATACAGAATATATAGACAATGCCATACGGATGCCAAGGAACTTCACTTTCCAGGCTACGAAGGACCTCTGCATAAGAACTAACTAGATTTTTCATATGTTATGATATTGTTCCTGTAGAGTTAGTTTAAAAAAACTGACTATACTTGTATTGGGGAAAAAAGGAAAAAAAGCCTTTAAAGTTTAACATGTAACCATAAGAGGGAGCCCAAACTCTCCCATAAATGTTAAAGAAGTGACATTGCCTAACAGAAATGAATTACACATTCATGTAATGTGGACTTGTTTAAGCCAACTGTATTTAGTTGACCTGAGAGCTGCCTGCATAGTATAGACCTACCTGGATTTGGGATTTTCCTGTTCTAACATGAAAAACACACAGGTGGGTGGGGGAGGTTTCCACACTTTTTTGCATTATATGGGCCAGGGTGTCTCAAATCACGGAGTTAAAGTGCCATTGCATTCTGCAGGAGTTCCAAGTACCTGAGAAGGCTTGCTAGGAGGAATCGGCAATAAATGGAGCCTTATGGTCACATGACCTCATGTTAATGATGTGAAGTCACCATGTGGCAGGAGAGGATGCAGGCTGCACAAATTGTGCAACTGATAAACGTTGGGGCACAGGGGCTTATTGGAGAAATATCGAGTCAAAAGTGACACCAAGAGTCTTAACCTAACTACATCCAACTCCCCTAAGCATGCAGGGTACGGTTATGAGGCGTCCGTTAAAAGTCCGGTCAGCGGTGCGGTGGGGCTAAGGCAGGCTCCCTGCCTGCCCTGGCTCCGCACGACTCCCGGAAGCAGCGGCATGTCTGGCTCCTAGCAGCGCAGGGGGGACCCAGGGAGGCTCCATGTTGCCCCCACAGCTTCCATTGGCCGTGAGCCACAGCCAATGGGAGCTGCAGAAGCAGTGCCTGTGGGTGTGCTGCCTGCACCCCGAGCCTAGGAACTAGACATGCTGCTGCTTCCGGGAGCCGCATGGAGCCAGGGCAGCCTGGGAGCCTGCCTTAGCCTTGCTGTGCCGCCAACCAGGTGCTGCCTCAGGTAAGCACCGCCCCCCAACCCCGCCCCCCCCCCCCCCCCCCCCCCCCCGGGTCGGAACCCCCCCCCCCCCCGCAACTTAACTCCCTCTCAAAGCCCGCATCCCAACCCCCTGCCCCAGCCCTGAACCTCCTCCTGGAGCCCATACCCCACACCCCCTCCTGCACCCCAACCCCCTGCCCCACCCATGAACCCCCTCCCACACCCAAACGCCCTCCTGGAGCTGTACCCCCTCCCACATCCCAACCCCAGTCCTGAGCCCCCCTCCAACACACCCAAACTCTCTCCCATAGCCCACACACCCTCCCGCACTCCAACCCCCTGCCCCAGTCCTGAGCCCCCTCCTGCACCCCAAACCACTCATCCCTGGCCCCACCCTAGAGCCCAGACCCGCTCCCGCACCCCAAATCCCTGCCCCACCCCTGAGCCTGCTCCTGCACTCCAAATCCCTCATCCCTGGCCCCATCCCAGAGCCTGCACCCCCAGCCGGAGCCTTAACCCCCTCCCACACGCCAGCGAAAGTGAGTGAAAGTGGGGAGAGTGACTGATGGAGGAAGGGGTGTGTGTGGAGTGAGTGGGGCTGGGGCCTCAGAGAAGGAACGGGGCAGGGGCGGGACAAGGGTGTTCGGTTTTGTGCAATTAGAAAGTTTGCAACCCTAATGTGGGGACATAGGGAATACATAATGCACCAGCTGTTTTTACACGCAGTATGATATATATGAGTGAGGAAAGTAGAATTGGAGTACACCTAGTTATTTCTATCTATTTTCTCTCAGTTACAACTGTGTAACCTGTAGGCAGCGCTGTTAACACGCAAAAGCTCGTTAGGCTAGAACATCGAGCAGAGGTTGCTTATTATAGGCAAACAGGAGCTACTTATTATATGTGCACTGGTAGCAATGCCTAGAGTTAAGATTGCTGAGCATTTCCTATTACCGGATCATGTTTTCAGTTGCTCCAATTTTCCATACCAGGTGTCTGCCTCAGGCTGAATTTGTTTGGGTACAAGATTTGGAGGGAAAATACGTTGCTTTGCTCACGTTCAAAACTTCTTACAACTGTTTCAGACGTAATGATAAGCTGTAGTGCCTCAATGCTTTGGAGAACAAACTTGAAATTTGACAGTTGAGTCTCTAGTGTCAGGGATGTGCCTTCTGCTGTGCCCGGGAAACCCCACTCAAACTTGGCCAAGTTACAAGCCTCTGAAAAAGTGAGGCCTGCTAGCACATATTCTGATGTCTCTGCTCTTACAGTATGCAAACCATTGCTCTGAACCACCCCCATCTAAGGGATGATTGTGGCAGGAAGACAGTCGACCTAATTCTAGACACTTATCTTGACTTAACACCACATCTGAAAGAGCATTACTTTTAAAGGAAGTCAGGCTAAACGTTCAGGAAGCATTCCATTCCATTTCGGAATTTTGCTTAAGCTTCGTTGGTTTTGGTGAGTTTGCAGTTAAACTTCCCCACCCGGCTCCGCTTTTTAAACCTAATTTGTATAAGAGCTAAGCATTAGGTACAATACCCCAGCTATTCTGCTGCTGGGTCACTTCCAAGCAGACTGCAAGTAGGAAGTGGCCTTTGTTATGTTTCTTACTCAGATCAAATACATCACACTTGAGTTTTGGTCACAAGTGAGAAGACAGGTCTTCGGCAGCGAAGGGCTCGTGCTGTAATTTATTGCAAAAAGCCTGATGCTTTTCAATTAAGTGGTGCTTGAACCTCCCATTAGCACTCTCTCACTATAGATCTTCTATTTTGAAAGTCAAGTGCACTTAGGGTGACCAGATGTCCCGATTTTATAGGAACAGTCCTGATTTTGGGGTCTTTTTCTTATATAGGCTCCTATTACCCCCCACCCACTGTCCTGATTTTTCACATTTGCTGCACTGTTACCACATGGGGCAAACTGGGCCTTTTCTTTTTTGTTTCTAACAGAACAACAAAGCCTTTGTTATGGTCTAAGCTGAGCGGAGCTATTTATAGATTGAGAGTCTCTGAGGACTGCTTCCTTTCCATGTTCTTTCACCTCGTAGTTAAATCAATAGTAAGCCTACAGATGTTTTACAATGTTACAGCAAGACAGAGTAAGTTCTAAGGACCCAATCCTGCTCACAATGGCAAAATTCCCATTACTTCAATAGGAGCAGGATCAAACTATTTGAACAGTAATTGCAACAAGATACGTGATATGGTTTTTCTTGTTGCTGGAGAAGAGCACTGGCTTGAAGTTTACTGGGGAGAGTGGGATAAGCTTCCTAGCCAATGCAGTTTTACTTTGATGACACGAAGAAGCCCAGATGTTGCCAATCATATTATAATATCTCAGTATACAGCAAAGTGTAGAAAGCCTGCATCCTTTTTTTAAGTAATTGATCAAATTAATCCAACGGACAGAGTTTTTCCTAATGCTATTTAAAGCTACTTATACTGGAAACTGAATAAATAACCATGAACAATGCAATAGTATTGGACTTTAAAGTTCACTCTCATTTCATTTAAATCACAGGTCTCACCAGCTGATGAGAAAGGTCATGGGAGCAGAAGGGAGGGAGTGGCAGATCAGAGAGCATGAGGGTTTGGAGGTCTCCATTACAGCTGTGAACTGTAACTGCTGGCATATGTGCCTATTGTGTTGTTACTGGGAGCATGGATGCACATGGGGCAACTGAAAGGGTTCCCCACTAAAGCAGCACAGAAAAGCACTGGGTGCCTTTCTGGGGGTGCAGAGTTCCCACATCAGGGGTCCCTGTGAAAGGGCATGGGGAGGAGAAATGTAGGAATCACTTATGGAAAGGTTCTATGGGATTTAGTAGGAATTTTTTAAAACCATCCTATAGAATTCCACAGCAGAGATGTGCATTTTGAATCACGCTATGAAATTTAGGAGTGAATTCTATCCCTGTGGCTCAAAACACCGATTTAAAAGTTATTTTTATAATCTAGAGAACTTTTCTATGAGGGATAGAACTAGAGCTTCTGCAGTGGAGCACACAAGCTCAGAGTGTGTCCCTAGGATAGGTGTGGGATTTTCTGGGAAGAAAGGGCTAGGCTGTATAGCATCAAGCAGGTATTATAAAGAGATGGCAACTAATGCCAGTAAGTCCCTTGAGAGTTAGCTGTTAATTCTGGAATTAAATAAAAAACAAACTAATATCAACTGACTCAGTTCTACCGTGTCAGACTTAATAGCACTGATACCCTACGCAAACAATTTATTGGTGTCTCTTCCATCTCACACATCCCTCCTTTCTCCTCTCTGGTTTTCTGAGCTCCCTTTTCTCTTTCCTCTCTTTCTTAAGCTGTCATTTTCTTTACTCCCTTGTGTTATTTTTCTACCCTCTTGCCAACCTCTCCCTCATCTAGAAAGAGATGTCTTGTCTCTTGTCTACACATAGAAGTTACACTGGTTTAAACTAAAGGTGTGAGGTTAAACTCATTTGGTTAAACCTGTGCAGTTTTGCATGTGGGTACAAATAGACATATACCAGGTTTAAACCTATCTGCTTACCTTGCACCTGATGTAAAGCTATGTACGGATGTAGGGGCACAGGGATCTTTACATCTGGGCTGCTGATTCCCCAGGCTGAATTTAACTTCCCTGGGCTAGCTCCATCTCACAGTGTAAGGAGAAGACTAGGTGAAATGAGCTTAACCTTTGCTAATTGGAGACTGGGCCAGGTACCATGATGACCTCCCACTAGGGGTGAGGGGAAAAATCTCCTCCCCTTGCAACTAGCCCAGGAACCCCCTAAATATGACTCCAACACAGATGGTTGTGGCTATACCAAAATCCAACCCCTTGTAACTGCTGTCCCACAGCAATTGCTAATTTTTTTAAACCAAGTTCCACCCTGTTGCTTTCCAGTGTAAATTCTTAATAATCATTATATCATCTACCTAACCACTAGAGACGGTGGTTAGCAAAATGTGCTGTGCTGTGATTTCACACTAAAAGCTATTCTAAAGCGGAGGTGATTTAGATGTAGCTAGACGAGGACGCCTAGCAGTCACTATAATGGAAAAGAAAGGACCATTGTACCGTATTTGCCATTTGCATGGCAGGATCCATCAGTCCAAGGATTTCTTCATTATAACTGGATTCCAAGCTAATTATGTCGTCAATTACATCATCCATCTGCAACAGAAAGGTGAATGGGGAAAAATGCAAATAACTTGAAACTGCGTTTGTAACAGGGTTGTACACAATAGTAATATTTAAAAATTAAAGAGAGACCCAGCAATGCATACAGCCCTCCTCATTAGTTCTGTCTCTGTTGGACCCTGAAACCTATGCATTTTTGCCATACTCCAATTCTGTCTCCCAGTGATAATCACTACTCTCCAATCCCAGGAGTGGGTAAGCTGCCTTCAGATATCATCAATGACATTCTTTAATCAGCAGGAGGAGTCAACATTGAGTTGCCAAGCATATCAAGACCAAATGTGCCACAAGTAGGTGGGTTTGGGAGGCGTAGGGCAAAGAAAAGGGCACTGTCTCCAGTGCCACCAACCAGCGTGGCAATTCTACACATTTCAGAATGGTTTCTGGTGGCAACTTCAGAGAGTCCATTCTTGTATAATGGCCAGCATTTGTATTCCCAGGGACTTTGATCAGAGTGAGGTTTGAAATACAGCTTTGTAACTGACAGCCCCACAAGCTTTTTTTTTTTTCTGGAGTACCATAAAATCAGAGATAGCAGTAAACCGTGATGGCATGTGCACTGGAGAGGATGGAAACAGAAGTCTATTCAAACACTATCAGCAAAACACATACATAATTTGAGACTAGCTTCTGTGAGTTTTTTAAAACTGGCATATAACTTTATGAAAGAGTTGTGGGACTAATATGAACCTTCCTTCCTGGTCCTCATCTGTTTCTTCTTTCCAACCTCCTCTCCTCATCTTTCCTTCTCTCCTCTCCTAACCCTTGTATTTCACTTTCTTGCCTATCACCATTGCCAAGGATTTCAAAAGTTTGTCCTTGAAACGGTTGCCTCCATCTCTGGTGGAATCCAACTGGTTCACATCCCTGATATTTCTCTATTGGCAGCTATTTCCATGGGCGACTCATAGGAGATGAGTATCAGAGGGGTAGCCGTGTTAGTCTGAATCTGTAAAAAAACAACAGAGGGTCCTGTGGCACCTTTAAGACTAACAGAAGTATTGGAGCATAAGCTTTGCGTCTGATGAAGTGGGCACTCACCCACGAAAGCTTATGCGCCGATACTTCTGTTAGTCTTAAAGGTGCCACAGGACCCTCTGCTGCTTTTCATAGCAGATGCAGTTTCCAAACCAGCTCAACAGAGCAGGGAGTCCAGAGAGGAAAATATAGTAACAAAGAGACACTGTAGCAATTACAGGCTATATACTAGACACCATTTTTGCAGGGGAGTGAGAATTCATATCCTTGACCCATATATCCCTATGCTAATAAGGAAATATTAAACTACCTCATCTCACATTATCAAATCTGAATGTAATCTCCATAGAAAGAGGGTGATTCAACTGGGGCTACTATAAGGTGGGTGCGTAACTGGCTGGATAACCGTACTCAGAGAGTTGTTATTAATGGTTCCCAATCCTGCTGGAAAGGCATAACGAGTGGGGTTCCGCAGGGGTCTGTTTTGGGACCGGCTCTGTTCAATATCTTCATTAACGACTTAGATATTGGCATAGAAAGTACGCTTATTAAGTTTGCGGATGATACCAAACTGGGAGGGATTGCAACTGCTTTGGAGGACAGGGTCATAATTCAAAATGATCTGGACAAATTGGAGAAATGGTCTGAGTTAAACAGGATGAAGTTTAACAAAGACAAATGCAAAGTGCTCCACTTAGGAAGAAAAAATCAGTTTCACACATACAGAATGGGAAGAGACTGTCTAGGAAGGAGTACGGCAGAAAGGGGTTATAGTGGACCACAAGCTAAATATGAGTCAACAGTGTGATGCTGTTGCAAAAAAAGCAAACCTGATTCTGGGATGTATTAACAGGTGTGTTGTGAGCAAGACACGAGAAGTCATTCTTCCGCTCTACTCTGCTCTGGTTAGGCCTCAGCTGGAGTATTGTGTCCAGTTCTGGGCACCGCATTTCAAGAAAGATGTGGAGAAATTGGAAAGGGTCCAGAGAAGAGCAACAAGAATGATTAAAGGTCTTGAGAACATGACCTATGAAGGAAGGCTGAAAGAATTGGGTTTGTTTAGTTTGGAAAAGAGAAGACAGAGGGGACATGATAGCAGTTTTCAGGTATCTAAAAGGGTGTCATAAGGAGGAGGGAGAAAACTTGTTCACCTTAGCCTCTGAGGATAGAACAAGAAGCAATGGGCTTAAACTGCAGCAAGGGAGGTCTAGGTTGGACATTAGGAAAAAGTTCCTAACTGTCAGGGTGGTTAAACACTGGAATAGATTGCCTAGGGAGGTTGTGGAATCTCCATCTCTGGAGATATTTAAGAGTAGGTTAGATAAGTGTCTATCAGGGATGGTCTAGATGGTATTTGGTCCTGCCATGCGGGCAGGGGACTGGACTCGATGACCTCTCGAGGTCCCTTCCAGTCCTAGAATCTATGAATCTATGAATCTATGAATCCTAAATAAAATGACAGGATAGAATTAGAATGCATTTCTCCTTCCCACTTAAATCCTATGAAAAGAGCAACATACAGGAGCATTCTTTCCAACAATCTTCCCAAGACTTATTTAGAATGCAGAGGCTAAGATTGGTGTGTGGAAGAAGGGTCAACCCTTTTCAGATATACGTCTAATGCACTTTTGAAATAAACTCATAGAAAAGGACACCACAGATTTGGTTTCTATATAGTAATTCTGCCACTCTTATCCTTAAAAAAAAACAAAACAAAACAAAAACAAACAAAAAAAAAAACACCCTACAAAGTAGGGGGTAAGTTTCCATATTGGTGATCATGGGGAAACATAGGTTCTCTTTATAAAGGGTTCTGTTCTCCCAACTCCTGTATCATCCAGTACCTGCATGCATGACGCTCGCGTGTGTGTGTTCAGAGCCGGGCACTCGCTCTCCACCCTGCTTTGCTCTTCAAATTTATAAAATCCCTGTGAATATAAAAAAAAGGGGGGGGGAAAGCAAAGCATGGACCTGGATTTATGGCATAGTCTCTCCTCTAGACAGGCATGGTTGAGCCAGTGTCATGCACACATGTGCCTGATGACACAGCAATGTGAAGCTTTAACTCCCTAGAGAAAAAGCAAAATGGGGGTGTGATCATGATTATGGGAAGGAGCTATTTTATTTTCATTTATTTTAAAGCATGTAAACAATGGAATAAAAGAACAGGGAAAGCCCTGCTCTCTTGGCATGTGCAAAGTGATCGCTGCAAAAAGTAAATCTGAGAAGACATGTACATTGCATTATTATATACGATCAAAGTAGGAGCACCGGATAAATTTGTTTTTAGAGAGTCTTCTTCACTGGACTTATGCAGGTGCACAAATACGCGTCGACTTATATGCACTGGATAGTCTTACACTTACAGATGTACATAAGCATTAGCATCGGCACACATTCGTCAGCACCAGTGAGGTTGTTGCTGCAAATGCTGCTGCAGAAGACTTCTAGGCATCATGCAAGTGAAATTTTGCATGTGCACAATGGAGGGCTGAGACTGAAATCCCAAGCAGTAATATTTTAAAAGGGTATAAACACAGTGATATTTTGGGAAGCTATCTAACTAACTCATAACTCGAAAGAGAGACAAGGTGGGTGAGCTAATATCTTTTATTGGACCATCTTCTGTTGGTGAGAGAGAGAAGCTTTTGAGCTTACACAGAGCTCTTCCTCCAGTCTGGGAAATGTATTCAGAGTGTCCCAGCTAAATATCAGGTAAAACAGATTGTTTAGCATAAGCAGTTAACACATACTTCAAAGGCCTATTCAAGGTGAAGTTGCCTGATAATACCCCTGTAGTCATAGGACAGAAAGGGGGGTTAAGTGGGTTACAGGTTGTTGTAATAAGACATAAATCCAGTGACTTTACTAGACACTAAAAATCACAATCTTAATAAAGATATGAATTTAAGCTCCCAGGATTATCTTTTGAAAGTACTGTGCAGGTTTCCTTCAAGGAGGACTGACAAATCAGATATAGACAGATCGCTTTTGTGAAAAGTTATTTCAGTTTTATTTTACTTCAAAAATTCTCTCCTCACAATGGTTTGTGGTTTTCTCTCTTTTAAAAAAAAAAATGCCTTTTACTCTTTATACTCTGAATGAGCTACAAAAGCATTATTCCAGAAAGTTACAACCAACCAACAAAAATGGCTTTGCATTCGTCAAAGGTCAATTACTCACTGTTCTGTGCATTGACCAGGCACAAAAGAGGCTTTAATAAGATGTGTAAGTTGAGTACAGCAGCGCAAAGGTTAAAAAAAATTGAACTGGGCCACAGATTTTTCACCCCGAATATTTTATATTGATATATACATATTTTATATATTAGAAATGACCGTTATATTTTTCAAGTCAACGCTTCACAACAGAAGATAAATTTGAGATCTTTATCATGAGTGACTCTGGCTTAACCTTATTCACAGAAGATAAGTCAGAATTTTATTAAGCATAAGACAATATCACAGCAGAGACACGATTATTTACCTCTTTTTCACAGTTGGAGTTAAGTGTAAGCATAGCCATTGGACTGTTCGGTGCGCTGCTTCCAGTTCCAGGTGGCATGACATGATCACCAGGCTGGTTTGGACAGGGCAAGCTCAGAGCTTGGTTGGTATGTTTATTTGCTAGAGTGGTAGAAAGGTACTGCTTTACCTGCTGCCGTTGGGCTTGCTGAATGTGGTACTTGGTTGGATTTTCAAGGTGAGTCTGCACCTGCAAGAACAGGGTAAAAGGACTGCGTTATTGTTTTGTGGAGTCATTAGAACATTATTCTAGATGCCTGTTTATCCCAGATATACTTCATGGGCCAGATCCTCAGCTAGTGCAAATCTGTGTTCGCACCACTGAAATAAATTGCATTTCAGCAAATTACAATAGCTGAAGAAATGTCTATTTGCCTCCTAATGTACCAGTACTTGCAGTTCATAAACTTAATTCAGGATTCCAGATTTGATTGTTTTTCCCACTATTCTGTTAATTTTAAGTGATAAAATTAAGTTATTTAGGTTGGTCTCCTGTGATCAGTGGTCAAGTGAGTCCTGTTTTTTGAAATAGCTGACAAGTTTTTTGAAAAAAACAGTAAAATATTTTTTAGTCCAAATGACAAATGTAAACAAAATTAAGCAAATTAATAATTACATTTTCCTTTGCAAATAGAACACTTAATGCTTATATATACTTAGCATAATTTGAGCGAGACTAGGATAGCCTCTTTAAAACATGCGCTGGAAATAACAGATGACAGAACAGAAATATTTCAGTGTTGAAAATCTAAGTTAAATTAGTTTCCTATTCAGTATCCTCAGACATTTTCATTAATAGTAACATTTATATTAGAGCAGCCTTTTAACACTAAGAATATTTTTAAATGAAATCACTCATGCTGAAATGAGCCTATGCTACCGTGTAGGCAATAAAAGAAAGGCAACAGCCTTCCAAGCAAAATTTTCACCACTGTTTGATCAATTTTGTATTTATCAGACACTGAACAGTATTGCTTTTATCAGCAGCAAATAATGGATAAATTGAAACAACATCATACTGAAAAAGCTCATTACTTTCAAATGTTAATTATGATAAAATTATTTTCAGTTGCTGAACAGCTACAAAAAAAGGTATCGTATCTCCCTAATTACTTTTTGTGGAACAAAACAAATAAAATATACCAGATAATATACAGATTAAAAGGATATATATATACACACACACACACACACACACACACACACGGGTAGACAATTATTTTTGTCAAGGTCCAAATTCCGTTGTCAAGGTACAGTCAAGGTTCAGACTCTAAAATAATTAATAATAAATAATAAAATAAAAAGATGTCGGGGTCCATTCAAAAGCATCTGGCTGTCTGGATTTGGCCCACGGTCCACCTATAGACAACCCCTACAGCAAATCATTTTTAACAGGTAAAGTGAGCATAAGATAACTCACCTGATAATGATTATATTCAAGCATTTCCAGCATGTTTATATGTTCCTAGCTTAACCAGGGAAATGGCTTAGCATTTATCCTTTATTTTCTGTTATTCCAGTTCAAAGGCTCATGTACAGATGCACCATAAACAAGCTATTCTGAAATGGCGGAAGAAATTTTACTACAACAGCTCAGGCTTATAATAAGCCAAGCTAATTAGTTACGCACATTGAGAAATAAACAGTTCACACAAGGGGCTTTTCTTGGAAGCCATGCAAGTTTAGCCCTAAATATTGGTATTAATTTTTTTCCATAGCTTTGACGTCATGCTTTTTCATAAACATAAAAGGACCTTTTAAGTGATGGACTATCAAAGTCAGATTGACAGTTAGCTCAAGGCCAATTCACTATTCATCTTTAGTTCCAGTCATACTAACAGACAATGGTAGTTTTCTTTAGCAGTAAGGTTAAGAGTTGTCTGTCCCGAGTAAGAAGCGGAAGCTGCAAGAAAATGCTACAAGTTTGATGCAGTATTCACTGGCAGTGGTGTACACCGAACAAATGTATGTAATTGTCTAGTCCTATGCTGAGCTTCCATGTTTATTGTATATTGTCACACTCCTCCAACCTTACCTAACCCTATCTGAATTGGGAGGACGTGGGCTAGGGCAAAACACCCACTCTCCACGGTGTCATCTTTATCCTTCCTCACCAACTCCTAGGGAATACCATAATAAGTTTATCAGACTTGGGTGTGCATTACGACCTAAACATTGATCTGACATTGTAAGTATCTAGCTTCTGGCATGTAGAATATGGATTACCAGAAAAGTCCCAACGCAATTTTACGATCTGTAATTTAAAAAAGGCTTCATCCAAAACTCGTTGGAGGGTCAATGAGTTTGTTGTGTTCATACTGTTAAGGAAACATGTCAAACTGTTCCTGTTCAATCACCACTGAAAGTGGGATTTTAACATAATTTATTAACCAGCCTAATACTTTGTTGTGCTTGAATAATTCAGATCTGTGGTGGCAGTAATAGCTCTAGGTTTTCCACTTTAACGTGTGTGTCCTGTGATTATGTACACAGTTTTTAAAAACAGAAATACACCTATCTGTAACCAAATGCCACGCAAGGTTTGTAAAAAGAGCTGTGCGCATAAGGTTTTTTTCAATTTGCTGACAATTCTGGAAAAAAAAAATTTGTTTTGGTCTCATGAAAGTTTCATTTTGATTTTGAGCAGTTAAACATTTTTGAACTTTGAAAAAAATAAAATAGAAGGAAATTTTGAAAACAAAATGCCATTTTGAACTGAAAAATTGACACGTTTCTACATTTTTCATCAAAAAAAGTTGGGGTTGAACATTTTTCCTGTTTCTGTAAACACGAAGATCGTAGCATGTGCAATTAGCTTCGGTGTCTATACTACCATGAACACACAAGACTAAGCCTCTTATGCTTGAAGATTATTTACAAAGATACTTGTACAGTTATTTGTGAGATTATATTAATTTCATTACTTAGAATGCAAATCAAATTAAACTTTACAACTAACTTCCTCTACAACCATGGCTCAAGCGAAACTGGATTTTTATGGATGAAAAAATAGCTGTTTACTTGAAGGAACACCCTTTCCACACAAATTCATTTGTTTCATCAATGAATAGGAAATCTACGAACGCAGGCTATGCATTATCTTCCTTTCCAAAGGGTTACTTAAGCTCCTAAACTTATTCTGAGCTGGGTAAGCATACCATGACAAATTTCCTAGCCTTCCAGATAAAAATTATGACCCCAGTCAGAAATCTAACAACAAAAATCCATAATTTTCCTTGTCCACTTGTAAACATTATTAGCACACGTTAACTTACAGTATGGCAGGCCGCAGTAGGAGATCATATACAAACATGTAGGAAAAGACACTTTCTGCCTCAAAATGCACATACAACTTGTGAGAGAAAAAATATAAAAGTATGAAAGGTGATGTACCTTGGGAAATAACACCAAAAGCTGGATGAGAGGAAGGTTTGAAACAAAGCCATTAACTTTTGATAAAGAGGGTTTTATTGTAATAGAAAGATGTACAAGTATGGATTGCCTGCCCCTTTTCCTGTTGTATGTCCCCTCCTTGGAAATAAGTGGCAGTAGATGGTTTAAGCAAAGAAATGTCTTGCGAATGACTCTGTAGGGGAAAGTGAGCCTCATATGGAAGGAAAGAGTGCAGTCACATGGAATGTTTGGGGGAATTTAGAATATCTCTGCATTAGCGGAAGTATTATATGGAGTTCAGAAATAGAAGAAGCTTATTGACACTGAAACACTGTTTTATTTTCAGTAATGGTGAACCGAGCAACAGCTAGAGATCAGGTCATCCTATATACACCGCACCTTTTCTTTGGATTTTTCCTCCTACAAATACACTAAGTCTGTATTTTGCTATCTAGCAAAAATTACTCTGTACTTCATTAGTAACCCATATAGGGTTAAAAAAAGGTCTCTGGATATTTAGACTGCTTGTTAATGGTCCCATAATTAAAACGGACGGAGCAAGATCCTATTTACCAGTTATGCGAAAGGACCCTCCCAACCCATTAGAGGGGCATACTGCTAAAACTATCCATGGTGTAAGGAAAATCAGTATTAGGCTCCAAGATTCCCTAGACCATACAAGCAGTGGCCACAATAACTGAAAATGTATGAAAGTTAATAGATTCATTTTTTCCCAGCCCTTATAACTAGGCGAGAATGGTTAACAAAGCTAGAGGATTTTCTCATCAAATATTTAGCTAGTGGCTTACACTAACTCGAAGCACATAATGCATACTATATTGGCAACCGTTTCCTCCAAACCCATTACATCCCATACTCAAGGTCAGTAAAGGGACACCTCAGAAGTTCCATATTAGTCTACCAGTCTAGAGAACCAAAGACACTTCCCATCAAGTGGGTTGGCGGGTCCAGAGTTCTAATGCTAATCCTGGTGACAAGTACTGTGCAGAAGTGTCTGAGAGTACTGTATGTACTAGAGTTGGTTACTGTAGGTGGGAACTACATCTGTAGCCTGATGTAGGTTGCTGGAGCTGAGGCAGTGTAGAGAAGTTGCTGGAGGTCCCTCTGAGGTTGTTCTGAACCTGGTTGTGCATTGTGTTCTATATACTTCAAAAAGCTTTGAACTGCTCCTTTTGTTGCAATCTACAAGATGTCCCTTTGCATGCAATCATCTGTTTTCTCTTTAGGAATTTGTAGGTAAATCCTGTTCATTCCTTATATGTTCATGCTATTAAGTCTCCACCCCAAGACATTTTATAAATACATTCTTTTCTCTATCCAGACTCTATTTCTGCTCCTAGCCTGGTTATTTACAATCCTATTTCCAACCCCCACACCTGGGAGAGGCTCATCTGCTCACCTCCCACTCCTACAGGGTCACCAGTTACAAACCTCTAGCAGGTACATGTTGGAAATTTTTCACAATGCTTATAAATTCCTTGATATGTTTATCTGGATACTTTCCATCACCTCACCAAATCTTAGTGTGAAGCAAAACTAGGTCTGAGAATCAACACCATTTACTTGCACGTGGCTTACATATCACACAAGGTATAATAAGAGTTATTAAGAGACTAATTCATGATTCCGTAAAGAGACACACATCTCAGAGTCCTATCTAACTAACTGTGAAGCATACTATATTTGTAAAGGATTTCAAGACAGATGTTTTTCATTTCAACGTAAACAAGGGACCTTAGTTTTACAGGAAAATAGAAATCTGCCTTGCCAGGTGTTATTTTTATTACACATAAGGCATAAAATATGAGTTAGAGTATTTTGAGCTATCAGATGGAGATCGATAACGTCTACCTTTGGACAGAGTATACAGGATTAGGTGAAAGTGGCAATGGAAAGTGAACCAACAAATTTGGGTAGACTTCCTTGGGAAAAGCAAAAGGCAGCTTCCTAACTGTAGAGCCACCCCCTTATCATATCTCAGTTCCCTGCTCTCAGATATGGGCACACTAGAGCTCCTCAGCGAAATAGTTGAAAAAGGTTTCTAACTATCAAAACTATCTACTTTTCCCCTAACCTCATTCTCTGAAGTGGCTGAACTGTGTTTGTTGAATTGTCCAAAATACTTCTGCCTGCAGGGGAGCACAAGCATAGAAAACTTCAGATAAAGTGAAAATGCTTTTTATAAGCAGCTGAAAACAGGGGCTTATAATGGAAAAGCTTAGGTAAACTTAACTAAATTTGGTGATAGTGTGTGTGTGTGTGTGTGGATAGATAGATAGATAGATAGATAGATAGATAGATAGATATGTGCATGTGCTTTCTGACATACCTCTCTGGGCATGTTTTGGGATATGCAAATACTATTGATAACAGTTTTTCTTTTTAAATATAGTTATGGGAACCCTGTATTTACTTGCCATTTTAACATGCTCAATAAGGCTTGTTAGAGACCTTGTGCTAAAAATTTCTGAACATTCATTGAGTGTGTTTCCCAGCTTCACAGAGCTACCTACATGTTAAGTATACTGAGTATACTCTCAGGCTGCACAGGCTATGATAACAGTCACTATCAGTGCTACAACAGCAGCCCCTGGGGGAAGAAGTGTTGGGTTTGACCTTCAGCTCTGCAGCACAGTCCCAAATAAAGGATTAAGTACTAGAGCTGGCTGCAGGAGTAGGCTGGTATTTTCCATGCAGGATGGGCATCATACTGAGTTATGTTTTAATGACTAACCTCATTTTACAGACTGCATAACCGAGCACATTTGGACAATTCCTTCTAGGAGGCAGTGTGGCAAAATGGATGGAACTTGAATGTGCCGTAACAGAATCCATATTGCTAATTCCAATTTGGGACGCCTCTCAGTGGGATCTGAGGCCTTGATCGTTCAATGAGGTTTATGAAGGACACAGAATTATTAACACCAGTTAGAAGAAATGAGTCTGGAACTTATGATCTCCTGGTTCCCAGTTCAGTGCACAGTCTCTAAGGTACATGGTTGAGAGAAAGATAATTTTGTATCCTGACTGGAGGCTTCAGTTCTATTTCCCACAGTAAAGCAAGATGCTGAGCAGCATGCTCATTGCAGAAGGTTCACAGAGATTTTAGCATCAGGATCCTGTACTGAGTAATAGCAGTTTTCATCAGCTGGTAACTCAGCCAATTCTAAATGGATTTTCATAGGGACAGAGGAAATTCTCTCATCCCAGGTCTAAGAGTGATTTATTTCATGTAGTAACCTTAAAATAAGAAAGTTACTAGAATAATGAAGTAGAATAATTACAAGAGATTAATGAGGAATTTGGAACATGGATAAATGGGTGTGGGGGCGATGCTGGAATTACAGCATGAAGACTGGTGGACATCATGGATGTAAGTAATAGCCTGAAAAGTGTCAGGATGAAGACCTGGATTGAATGAAATGCCCACATACAGACTGGATAAGGGCCTTGAGTTAAAGTATTCTTGTTTGACATTCTATTTTCTCTGCTACTAGGGGCATCTGCTAGAGAGAACAAGGAAAGCGACATCCCCATAGCTTCTGAATGTCACTCTTCATTCCTTCCTCACCAAAATTCAAGTTGTTCATAAAATAGCATCCAGCCTTTGAAAGACAAAATGCTGGTTTGTTAAATATGTTTTGCACAATAATTTAATCCAGCAACTAAATGGCTACAAGTTACTGGGAGTTAAGATGATGGAGTTAATTAAATCATCCATTAGTTGTGTTTTTTATTGGCTTAGAGGCCACTGGGGACACTCCAAGTCTATCCCCTATTGCAATTAATACTCTAGTTCGCACCAGTGTCTAATTTTGGAGAGAATGCTGAGAGAGTGTCTTATTTATAAACTGGTTGGACTGTGGTATTGGTGTCTACACAAAGCCAAAAGCGTAAATGGGTTCAGTATGTTTGGGATAGAGTTTTAAGACTACAGGCATAAATCTAGTACAGTTTGTATTATTAATCATAATTATTTTAGTTTATGTATTTGTTGTAGCTTGTTTCTTTAGGCAGAATGTTCTGTTCATAGGGAATTATTAAATGACTGAATTTATGATGTAGTATGATGCAAGATAGGACTGAAGATAAATGTAATATACCACCTGCCGCATAATGATCCTTGCACGTCCAATTTTACTTTCCAAAATTAAATTCTGCAAACGATTACTATACATCTCTTAAGTAGAGTTGGGTGAAATTTTTCAGACAAAAACCATTTTAGCCAAAAATAATTCAGATTCAAGTCAACCAAAACATTTTGCTAATTAGTGCTGAATTTGCCAAAAAAAATTAGCCAAAATCACCCACCCCAAAAATAATCAGTGCTTTCTTATGATAGTTCTGAAACAAAATATTTTGACTTTTCAATTCAAAATGAATTTTTGTTTGACTTTTACTTCAATTTTAATAAAAAAAATAAAGAGGTTAAAAAACATTTTGTTTGACCTGAAATCAATTTTTTTGTTTGTTTTGTTTTTGTTGGTTTGTTTTAACTTTTTTGGTTCTCTGAAAAGTTTGAAAAACTTGTTTTGAATCAACCCAGAACTATTTCCCCCTTCCGCCCCCATTTTTTGGTTCAGCTTCTGACCCAAAATTTTGTTATTTGCACAATTCTACTCTTAGGTCATTTAGAGTTGCTTTACTGACTGGCTGTTTTTCTGCCACGGTTTGACAAGTTACATTACATTCAATACCACTGACATAATTGCTGCCAGTGTATAGTAGGGCTACTACTAAGAGACTCTTTCTGTAGATGTTTCCAATTTCCTGAACATAAGAGATTTCTGCAGTATGGCTACAAATGATCCCTTTATTAAAACCCCCAAAACTTGCTGAGTTTGTAGGTGAATGGAAACCTCAGGAGGGGTGGGGGGAGGGAATCATTGAATTTGGATCCATTTCCACTATTTCTTTACTAACTTTCCATGAATGTTCTTGCAAACAAATTTGACCAGAAAGAATATTCAGGGAAAGAGGAAGTTAAGCAAATTTTGTTCCCACGAAGCAAATTCTGAATTCAAATATTCACCCAGACACCTAGTTCTATGAGTTATACTTGTCCATTCAGAGACTACCACAATACCATGTGACTTATGTGCCCAATCAAAACTAACCAATGGAGCTACAATTTTGGATAAAAAGAATCCGTAAGCCAAGGCACAAAAGAGATTAAACAAGAAAACATTCTAAAAATACATTAGAAGCAAGAGGAAGACCAAGGACAAGGTAGGTCCATTACTTAATGAGGGGGGGGGGAAACAATAACCAAAAAGTTCAGTAGTGATTGAACATCTAACATACTGAATGCTGGTGAAAATGAGATATTTTAGCCTCAGATCCTAAGGAAAGAACAAATTAAAAATTAGACAACTCTTCAAGTCTCCAGGGCCTGATGAAATACATCCTAGAATACTCAAGGAGCTGACTGTGGATATATCTGAGCCATTAGCGATTACCTTTGAAAAGTCATGGAAGATGGGAGAGATTCCAGAGGACTGGAAAAGGGCAAATATAGTGCCAATCTATAATAAGGGAAATAAGGACAACCTGGGGAATTATAGACCAGTCAGCTTAACTTCATTCAGTACCTGGAAAGATAAAGGAGCAAATCAAGCAATTTGCAAACACTTAGAAGATAATAAGGTAATAAGTAACAGTCAGCATGGATTTGTCAAAAACAAATCATCTCAAACTCACCTAATGGCTTTCTCTGACAGGGTACCAAGCCTTGTGGATGGGGGGAAGTGGTAGATCTTGACTTTAGTAAGGCTTTTGATATTGTGTCGCGTGACTTTCTCAAACAAACTAGGGAAATACAACCTAGATGGAGCTACTATAAGGTGGATGCATAACTGGTTGGAAAACCATTCCCAGAGAGTAGCTCTTAGTGGTTCACAGTCAAGTGGAAGAAACTATTGCGTGGAGTCCCACAGGGATCAGTTCTGGGTCTGGTTCTGTTCAATATCTTCATCAATGATTTAGATAATGGCACAGAGAGTACACTTATAAAGTTTGCAGACAAATACCAAGCTGGGAGGGGTTCCAAGTGTTTGAGGATAGGATTAATATTCAAAATGATCTGGACAAACTGCAGAAATGGTTTGAAGTATACAGAATGAAATTCAATAGGGACAAATGTGAAGTACTGCACTTAGTAAGGAACAATTAATTACACATATATAAAATGAGAAAGGACTGCCTAGGCAGGTATACTGCGGAAAGGGATCTGGGGGTCATAGTGGATCACAAGCTAAATATGAGTCAACAGCTTAACACTGTTGCAAAAAAAGCAATCATTCTGGGATATATTAGCAGCAGTGTTGTAAGCAAGACATGAGAAGTAATCTTCTGTTTTACTCCGCGCTGATAGTACTCCAGTTGGAGCTGTGTGTCCAGGTCTGGGCGCCACATTTCAGGAAAAATGTGGACAAATTGGAGAAAGTCCAGAAAAGAGCAACAAAAATGATTAAAGGTCTAGACCAGTGCTTCTCAAAGCCGGACCGCCACTTGTTTAGGGAAAGCCCCTGGTGGTTGCACATCCCTCAGCCCGCGCCGCTTCCCGCAGCGCCCATTGGCCTGGAGCGGCGAACCGCGGCCAGTGGGAGCCGCGATCGGCCGAACCTGCAGACACGGCAGGTAAACAAACCGGCCCGGACCGCCGGGGCTTTCCCTGAACAAGCAGCGGACCGGCTTTGAGAAGCACTGGTCTAGAAAACATAACCTATGAGGGAAGATTGAAAAAATTGGGTTTGTTTAGTCTGGAGAAGAGAAGACTGAGGGGGGACATGATAACAGTTTTTAAGTACATAAAAGGCTGTTACAAAGAGGAGGGAGAACAATTGTCCTCCTTAACATCTGAGGATAGGACAAGAAGCAATGGGCTTAAAGTGCAGCAAGGGCAGTTTAGGCTGGACATCAGGAAAAACTTTCTAACTGTCAGGGTGGTTAAGCAGTGGAATAAATTGCCTAGGGAGGTTGTGGAATCTCCATCATTGGAGATTTTTAAGAGCACGTTAGACAAACACCTGTCAGAGATGGTCTAGATCAGTGATTCTCAAACTTCTGAACTGGTGAGAACCCCAGTTTGAGAACCCCTGGTCTGGATAGTACTTAGTCCTGCCATGAGTGCAGGGGACTGGACTAGATGACCTCTCGAGGTCCCTTCCAGTCCTATGATTTTCTGCCATACAGCTCCTAAGTGATTTACAAACCAAGATTTTTTTTTTTTTTTGTGTGGGAAATCTGTGGTAACTAATTTCAACAGCAAAAAAATATTCAAGCAAGCGGTAAGTTTCTCCAACGTCAATTCATGAATAGAAAACGAAAAGAGAAGCTCTCTGCCTGGCTGCGCTCTTCCTTCTCCCTCACTGTCTCTATATTCCAATACCACAACTAATCAAGAGGCAGCATAACAGAGTGGAGGGCAGGACATGCCCTGAAGTTCCATGTTGAAGTGCAATTATATAAGCCGGAGACTGGGGGATTCAAAACCTCCAGCCCATATGGAGTCTTCCTCTTTCCCCTTCCCATTTTAACCCTGACCTGCTGTGAGGATAGCTCATTCATAGGCATTTAACTGTTTCACCTACCATTTGAAGACTGTAAGCTCTTCAGGATGGACTATGTCTACCGCTGTCTGTGCAGTATCTAGCACAAGAGTGCCCCGATTCTCATCTGGGCCTTGACAACTGACGATGTTACAGGAGCCATGTGATTTTCTGCCTCAAGTCAACATAGATGTCTTGGCTTACATTTGTGGCCCACATCAGCAAGGAAAGGAGAAACCTGAGTTCCATGCATTACACAGAAAAAAGAGTTTCCTCTTCCAAAATGTCATCGAACCTTGCTAATAAAGCTAAGCCAAATCACTCTGCTTAGCAGAGGCAAGGCTGGGCACAGGAACATACCAGAGATTCAGAGGATATTTATTATCCAAGAGAAGTAAAATAAACAAACAAAAATGAGCATTTGTTCCATTTAAATTGCCCTAGGAGTTGCAGATTATAATTAGGGATAAAATACTTTTGAGTTCGTTTTCTCAGCTCAATAGCGCTTTTTATTACTCAAATAGCTAAATGTCATGGGATTTTAAAGAAAGGTTAAAATACTGTATCATTTAACAATTAATGATACCAAAATATAAGCCATGCAAACCCACATCAACTGAAAGAGTTGCTGACATTGGTTATGTCTACTTCATTGGAAAACAGGTTCAGAGGAGCAATATATTCTGGAAACAGGATTTCAAAGACAGATTTTAGCAACTCTAAAGGTTTTACCAATTTTGGGAGGGGGGGCGCGTGAAGGGTGTAACCAGACAATTAGTGTATTTTAATACGTATTAACTTTTTGCCATAATTGACCCCACTCCTATGATCTTCTAAAAAAGCCCTCTACGTTGTTGCATTTGCAAAGCTGAGAAAATTAGAAATAAAGTGAATGTAAGAACTGCAACAGCTTCCTACCAAGAGCCTTCCATTGCCAACACAAGAAATAGGGGGAAAACTGGGAGAAAACCCACCACCCATACCCAATATGTTTCTGTGCCCTAGATTAAAAACAGACACCTGTTGCTACCAGTGAAAGACTATTCAGGCCTGAGGTATTATAAAGATGTATAAACTAAGTAACACATGAGAAAATGGCATCCAAGCTTGATTGTCAATTATTGGTGTCTATTGCCTCTTATGTTAAAAGAAATTACATTAGTATCATAGACAAGTTGATATAGTTAATTCAGTCTCAGACAGGTGGCAAACACAGATTAGTTTTAAAACTTTAGAAACTGTCCACTAAGGGATTTTTCTAGTAACCGTTTTTAATTACTGGACTTTAATAGTCATTTCTTGACCTGCTGGTTTGCTATGACTTGAACGCTTTCCCAGTGGATCTAAAAGAAATAATATCCAAAATGTAATAATAGGAGTAGCTAAAATTGACTCTGAAACTGGAAAATTTTAAACAATGTACACATTACTTTTAAGAGTGTGTCAGATTTCAAATCTAACATTGTTTCAAACACTAATACAAAATTCTCCACGTGTGATTCATTGCAGCTCCATCTGCTAGGCCTAGAAACCCTAAATGTTATCTAAACCTTCATGTTCTTATTGCATAGAAAAATTGAGCTCTTCTTTCAGGACAACAAGAAGAATCTTCACACTATCAAACTCAGCTTGAGTAACTCAAATGATGTTGGGACAATGACTTGACCTATCCTCCACGAAATTCTCACATGTAATATTCAAACATTGTGCAATAGTATCACATTGTATTCATAGAACTTTAATAGCCTGAAGTAACATTTTATTTAGCTGTTCAATGTTCTTTAGTAGGGAAGCCCCTTCCAGAGCTCCAAGTTCTGAATTAACCACCTGCCTGCCTAACCTCAGAGTTAAGCACAGTAGAGTACATGGGGGTTTGATTAATCTTGCTCCCTCTAGAACCATCCCATGGTCAGTACCAGACAAATTCCAATATAGTTTGCATCTCTTGCTGCTTTCTCATATTTCTAGGGTATATTTGTTTTCTCTTAATTTAGTTAATTAACAGAGATCGCTGAGTTAAGAGAGTCAGAAAGTCGTGGGAACAAGAATGTCAATGGACTGGCTGGTGAATAACCAGCCATTAGGAAGCAAGAAAACCTCAACAGATAGTGTATTAGGACAGTTTTAAATCAACCACATCAATAAGCCAGGGCAAGGAAAACCCATCAGTTAACATTTAACTAGGAGCTGTTCAGTTACTTAATTCTTCAGCTAATAAATCACCATCCAAAGATTTCCCAAGTAGAGGGGCCAGGGCAGATACAAATGAGCTATTAAAACTTCAGCAACACCACTGCAGACTAAGCAAGTCCAGTGGCTACCTTCAGATGCCACCTCAAATGGAGTAGGTACCTACTTTGCATTTTGTACCCTTATGGTTAGCAGTGCTATGCTAATATTTGTTGCTTAGGCAACAGCTTGAAAAAAAAAATCAACATTTGATGCAACTTGGTACCATGCAAACATGACCATTATGGATATGGGAAAGAAAAGGCATTCTGTGTACAATGAACATTTGTTCTGCAAATTATTTTGTCCATTATCAAGGATTGCCTCCATGTTCCCCCCTGGCCTCATGAAAAGACTAGGTTAGATGTACAGTAAAGACATTTAAGAAGAGCACAGCACTTTTGCGATTCATATTAAATCTGTGCTTCAGCTAAACAAGCACAAAAATAGGATCAAAAGGAATTACGACAAAACATGTTGGCTGGATTTCTGTAAGTGATGGATATTTTAACTGTAAACAAACTTTAAGCTAGTGGCATGACAGAAGCAAGTTATGGTTTGGTGTAGCTCAGAGAACTATGGTTCTTGAATAGAAATCAGGACCATCTGAACTGTCTTCTATTAAGAGACTATATACATCAGGAAGCGAACAACTGAAATAAAACTGTTTTATGTAGAGCTTCTAAGAAGATTTTCAAAATGTTTCAGTAGTTTGGTGGGAAAGTCAGATTATTTGGCCACATGCAATATTCTGGACTAGCCCTTGTTGTGTTTCTTCCTATTCTGTCAAGGCTACACATCCAAACTGCATTAGAATAAATATTTATGGCCAACTGGTAACAATATTAGCCATTTCTCTTGTATCTGAAAAGAGGCAGAGACAATGGGACACTCAATGACTCACAAAAAAGTTTGACCTTGTGGAACTGTTGGTGCTAAAGGTCAGCCCTTAAGTGCTGTGAGCAGCTCAAGTCCGGGTCAAAAATCCCCCATCCTCATCTGCCTTCCCATAAGGAAGATGGGCTGTACACTGTGGACAAGATCCCCATCTTGGCTACAAGCCCCTTTGCATTATGAAAAAGCGCCCTAAAAGCCTCATATCAGGCGGTGGGAGAATTCCCCCATTGCAGACATTGTAAGACAGCCATAAGGCTGCGTATCAAGGACCTCTATGCAAGCCCTGGAGGGCATGTTGGAGCAAGACCACAGCACTATGGAGGTTCCAGCCAGCACTGTGGCCCAAAGGGAAGAGCAGCACAGGAGTGAGAGATTGCAAAGGTGACTTGCAGCCATCTTGATGTGGGCAAAGACTTCTGCACTAAATGAATTAGAAACGCTGCACAGGATCTCACCAAGTGTGTGGATAGGATACATTTGATTTTCTCCTAATGCACTGGTCCCCAACCTTTTCCAGGTGGCGGGTGCCGGACGACGAGCCACTGAGGACCGTGGCCAGCAGACAAGCATCTGCCGAAATGCCGCCAAAAAGCAGCAACGCCAAGAGGCGTTGCCGCCGAAATGCCGCCAAAAATCAGCGGCATTTCGGCGGCAACGCCTCTTGGTGGCGCCGCTTTTCGGCGGCATTTTGGCAGATGCTTGTCCGCCGGCCAGTACGCGGGCGCACATAGATGCCCCGGCGGGTGCCATGGTGCCCGCGAGCACCGAGTTGGGGACCACTGCTTTAATGCCATCCATAGTAGAACAACATGCAGTGTTTTATTTAGAGCTCTTTCTTTTCAGCAATGTGCTGTTTGTGACCGGTACTGGGATTGACAGCTCCAGATACTGAGGTTCTGATATCCAGAGCCACTACAGCATGGCAATGGCAACACAAGATTCTCCATGGCACGCTACACGTGTATCCCAACTTTGACCTGGAGGAGCCATTTTTAAGATGTGAAAAAGTAAAGCCTTCAAGTCCATTAAGTCCTTCACCTCTCTGCTAAGGCTGCAAAAGAAGGTGCCATAAGTGCCAGTTGTGATTTGGACACCTATTCATTAGGGAAAGGACTAAGACCAACAGTTTAGATTTTATGCAAAGCCTACAGTGATTGGATGGTAATAATTAACTTTCATTCAATATTCAGTTGGCCTGGATTTGAACCAGCAACTTAGAAAGCTCAGTAGTTCACGAATATACCCACTGAGATGCAAGTCTGAAGTATTTCTTTTATTATGGTTGAGAGCTGAAACAGTCAATGAACTCATCTTGCATGCCATTGCAAGCAGGGCCGCCCGGGGGGGGGAAAGGGGAGGCAAGTGGAGCAATTTGCCCCAGGCCCCGGGCCCTGCAGGGGCCCCGCAAGCCCTGGCCGAGAATCTCTTTCCTGGCTAGAGGCGCCTTTTTACTTACCCGGCGGCAGTCCGGGTCTTCGGCGGCATTTCAGCGGCGAGGGGCCCTTCAGTCGCTCCGGGTCTTCGGCGGCATTTCGGCGGCGGGTCCTTCAGTGCTGCCAAAGACGTGGAGCGACTGAAGGACCCCTGCCGCCGCCGTGGAGTGCCGCCCGGTGAGTATGTCCACTCCCCCGCTTTGCCCCAGGCCCCCTGAATCTTCTGGGCGGCCCTGATAGCAAAAACTCAGAACGATACCACAGTTCTACTCAGATTTATCTGACTGATCAGATGCAATTTTTTTTAAAAAAAAAAGATTTAATTCATTTTGTTCAAATGCATCGTAATTATACAATAGGAGTGAATTTGTACCACCTGCTGACTTTTTCAACTCTTACCACATGAAGTGATAGGGTTTTTTTTTTTAATACAATAAATTTACTGCTCAGTACTCATGAAAGAAACCAATTCTGGATTAATGCCCTGGAAGTCCTCAATTTAGCCACCGAAAATCCCACAATGCTCTGCCACATCCCACAATGCTCTGCCAGTGTGCCCTCCAGGTCAGGCATGAGGATCAACTCTAAGGGTTGGAAGCTATTTCATTCTCCATCCTCTTTCTGTCAAGCCTGCCAATTCAGGGTGGTCTGTGTGGGGTGGATATCTACTCACTCGAAATGATGAGATCAACTCATTTAATAGAAACCTACAAAAACTTTGGATAAGAAGATATTTTAGTGCCTACCAATCTCGGCCAGGTCTGAGGACGCTGGCCTCTAGAAATACAACGTTCCATTGCCAATCTCCCAGAGGCATGAGGCTGCACAAAATCATTGTTACATCATATACAAAAAGAGGTTTGGGTTTTGTTTAGAGGTTTTTATCCCCCAACGTGGTTTCCTCACAAAATTGAGGCTCACATTTTAAACCCACAAAATAAAGGTTCATTCAGCAACCGGGCCCCTTTCATACAAACCGTTATAAGAAGGCATGTGTTTGGTTTTGTAACATCGGGTACTATAACAGGCTTGGGTAAAAAAGAAACCCCAAAATTACACTGAGAAGCATGCAAAGTTTCAGGTTAAATGGATTATTTTTATCACCGTTGTGACTGAACACCAAAATGGGCTCAGTCACAGAGGACTTCGCAATGGTTTGCTCATTCATTGTCACCAAGGAGTTTGTGAACATTTACTCATTTTTCTAGCAAAAACAGATCCCATTTTGAATCAAGATGGCTAAACAGCAGCAAAGGTGAAAGATGTGTGGGTGTACATGTTTTAACTTCCTCTCTATTCAAAGCTGGGTAGCGATTAAGCTTGCTGGTTTGCTCTAAGTGTTTGAAATCCTAGACCTTGGCACAGAGAAAGGAAAAAGTCCTGAGAAATATGTCTGTCTGACACACAAACACACACACACACACACACGGGGGGGGGGGGGGGGATACCCTTGAGTCCTAAGAAGTGTGTGTGTGTGTTTATTTGGGCTGTTGATTAATCGCGATTAACTCAAAAAAATTAATCATGATTAAAAAATTAATGGCAATTAATCACAGTTTTAATTGCACTGTTAAACAATAGAATACCAATTAAAATGTATTAAATATTTTGGATGTTTTTCTACATTTTCATATATATTGTATTCTGTGTTGTAATTAAAATCAAAGTATATATTTTGAGTATAAATATTTGCACTGTAAAAATGATAAACAAAAGAAATAGTATTTTTCAATTTACCTCAAAAGTACTGTAGTGCAATCTCTGTCTGAAAGTGAAACTTACAAATGTAGATTTTTTTTTGTTACGCAACTGCAGTCAAAACCATTAATCGTGATTAATTTTTTTAATCGCTTGACAGCCCTAATACATATATAAAATTTAAAATGTGTTTATTTGCAAATTTGCAGTTTCATATACAGGGTCCTAACAACTGTTGTGGAAGTCAATAGAAAATCTTCTCAGACATCCATGGCCTTTGGATCAGTCCCACAGTCTGTTGATATTGGCTATATTCTTAGCTCTGGTTTTAGGGTTACCAATCCTCCAGGACTGGCCTGGAGTCTCCCAGAATCGGCATCAATCTCCCGGTGACTATTGAAAGCAAACTGGGAGATTTTAATAATGTCATTTTCTTAAAATATCCTATGTCGTGTTGGGGAAAAAAAATCTCCCAGAATAGCTTCAGTCAGAGTTGACAACCCTACCTGGGCTACACTAGAAAATTAGGTTGGTATAACTACATTGCTCAGGGGTGTGAAAAATCCACACTCCAGAGCAACACAGTTGAACTGACCTAAGCCCTGATGTAGACAGCTCGAGGCGAGCTACCTCTCGGGGAGATGGAGTACCTATGGCAACTGGAGAACCCCTCCTATCAGTGTAGGTAGCGTCCTCACCGAAGTGCTACAGTTGTGCCGCCTCAATGGTGTAGACAAGCCCTTAAAATTATTTAAGAAGCATTTTCATTTACTTTTTACGTAGAGCCTGCTCTACAAGCAGAGCCAGACATGCAAGGACTTCCACATGATCTATGGAAGGAATACATTATGGCAGAGTAACAAACAAACCAACCAAAACAAACCCCACCAACCCAAGACAAGTTCTGGTTTATTCTCTCTCCTTTAGATGCTGGTCCAATTCCCATAGAAGGATTCAGTCGGAACTAGCTCAGTCTTTAAGTTCTGAATCTTTTGCAACTCAATGACTGGGCCCATATTACTGTATGTAACCCAAGTTTTTCAGAAGTGCTGAGCACTGAAAATGCCAATCAAAGTCAACAGGGGCTGCGAGTGCTGCTCAGCCCCTGCGGGGGCGGGGGGGAGGAAATCTGGGCCCAAATGCATACGAGGCAGAAGCACACCAAGTGCAGGCAAAAAAAAAAAAAAAGCTTTTGTGAACAAAAAAACAATATTTTGAAATTAGCAGTAAATTAAGCTATTTTTGGTGATTACATTGCAACTGTTTTCTGAAGATCTGAAAACATTTTACAATGAATTAAGTTTAACAAGGAACAGACACGTTGGAAGACTTTCCCCAAGGTCACACACTGAGTCAGAATAGAACACAGAAATCAGAATTCCCAAGGCCTACAAAAAAAAACCCCAACATGCTTAGGAATGTTTTGGCATATTTATTAAAAAAGCCTCGATAAGGGAACATGTTAAAGAAATGTTGAAGTAGAATACAAAAATTAATATATTTTATTTTAGAAGTACCATTTATTTTACTTTAACAAAACTCTTTCACCAACGCTGGTCACAGCACAAAGAACACTTGTTTTAAAATATGTCTGTTTTCAGGCTACATACTTTGCAATGAATACTAAGTGCCACGGGAACAATTTAGCAAAGAATGAAGATTTTGTTAATTCAAAATATTTCTGTGCAGTTTCAGTGCCCAGAGCTATTAGACGTCATAGTTAATAAAAAAAAGTAAGCCAGAATCTATACTACTTTGCCTACAGCCTATAATGGCTTTTATGTCAGCCGGAATATGGGAAGGTTGAATAAGCTGCAGCATAAAAACAATTTAAAGGCGTTCATTTTATCACGCTATTAACATGATCATTAGAAACAGCCTTAAAAAAAAAAAAATCACTGAGTAAGGACTTGTCTACACTGCTACTTACTGCGCTGAAACTTTCTTCGCTCAGAGGTGTGAAAAAACCTGAGCGATGCAAGTTTCAGCACTGTAAAGTGGCAGTGTAGCTAGTACTCCCAGCGCTGGTAGCTATTCCCCTCGCGGAGGTGGTTTTATTACAGCGCTGAAGCCGTGACTACAATTTAACGTCAGCTGCGTAGACATACCCTTAGTTCACATGAAGGAGACATAGGCTGGCTTCCAACTGAATTGCTTGATTTTATCCTTCTGCTCAATGAGCTATGAGATTTATGTCTATGTTAAACCTACTGAGTTATAATAAAACAGTTTCGATACCACTGAACATGATGATCAAGCATTTTAAGAGTAAGATTATCCAAGTCACCTTCATGAAAACTCAACTATCCAGTACCTAAACTACTATTTTTCTGCTGGTAAACTAAAAAAGCCAAAACCAAAACACTGAAAAAAAATTTTACATTGTGCAAAAAAGTGAATTATTGCTCCAAAGGCTAAAGTTATCCAACAGGCCTAAATAATGCTATCAAGCATCAAAATCAGAACATGCCTGTTACTGTTAATTTTAATGGTGATCACATTTTGAGGTGAAAATATATGTCATGTCATTACACCCTGGAAACTTTTAATTACATATCACATCAAAAACATCAGCATCATTCTGCAATGGGATTAGACCAGTCATCATTGTGTAAGTGGCATTTCATGAATTTATTACTGCCTTACAGTTCACAGCACAGAGGACAACAGCCCAGTCCTGGAAGTTGCCCACAACTAGATATAAAAGTGAACCTTTCCTCTAGGAAATATTTGGAAGCAGAAGACAAGGGGCCAAATTCTGAAGTGGTGTAACTACTGATTTCAATGGAGTTACACCAGCAGAGAATTTGCCCAGGAACTGTAAAGGTTCTGCTCTCTGCTCACATACCTTTCTATAGTGGAGTTTCTTTCTCCGAACCAGACCCATGCACGAGGAAGTCCCACATCCTTCGCCTCTGCTCCTTTTTGGTTCATCTTCATCTTGACCAATTTCTCTCTACCTTTAAGCATAGCTTTTGCTTTTAGAGAGCACATCTGCTGACCCCTTTGATGAGTCCTTTCTCCCTCTCTGCTGTACATAAGTAAAGGTGTGACATCATGTTGGTTACGTTCAGCTCGACACACAAATAAAAGTACCTCTCTTGGGAGCATCTTCCAAAAATTTAGTCTATCTTCATTACCTCCTCTTCTCAAACATCCTGGTTTGCCAGCAGCTTCTGTAACCACAGTGCCAGCTTCTGTTCTGAACTCAGACATCCCCTCAGACATCTCCTCTGTTCACAAGTCTGCCTACCACAACCTCCTAACACTGCCATGTACACCTACTCCTTCCCCGCCAACTGAAAACCTCATCCATGTCTCTTATCTCCTTTCTCTGTGGTTTCTCTTTCAGACACTCATTTATCACAGTGACGAGTGCAATTTAAGAAAACAAGTAGATAGCTCTCCAGCATGTAGATTGCCTCCCTCCACCGTCTTACACGTTCAGTACAGCATAAATATGAATGACCACATCCCTCAGTCACGGACAACTCCATTAGCCCCCCAATTTCTTTTAGCATCCAATTCGAAGTTGCCCTCCTTATTCCCTACAGCCATCCATGGACTTGCTCCAACCCAATTCAAATATTCTGTATCTTTACTCCCTCCTCCATCTTCTGTCCCTTCCAACAGGCTTGCCACTTCCTCCAAGAGCCTTCTCCACAGCTCCTGCTGCCAGGAACTGCCTTCTTGTAGTCCCTTGCCAGTCATGGATGCCATCTCATCTCCACATCATGCTGATCACCTAAAAACACATTAGAGAATCGGCCCACAACAAACACGATTGCAAGAGAGTAACTGATTTCCCCTAACATTCCCTAGACTGAAGTCATTGAGCTAAAAACCACCCACAGGATCCCCTAGATTTAACAGCCTCCTCCCCTATAAATCTAGGACCCCGTCTCCACAAAATTCAACCTGATAACCTCATTACTAGTACCAATAGGCAATGAAGACTAATTCTAGAGCAATGGGATGCTAAGGAAAGGAAAGGAAAGGAAGAAAGAAAGAAAAAGAATTGTGGTAGTGCCTCTCAAAACACTTTGACAAGAGTTCACTTTTAAACTCTGAACAGATTAAAATAGCAAAGAAATGACCTGAGTCTTCCAGTTCCTACAATGTAAGCACTACACAATGCAGAGTAAGAAGCTGTGATCTAAAGTCTCAGCAGCAGAACGTTTTATTAATAGTCAGACAACAAGAGGAGCAGCCGCTAACATACAGAATATAGAGCATTACACGATCCAGACTTTGTTAAGAAAAGATGTTCTAGAAACAGCAGAACACAGCTGGGGTAGACAGACTGAATCATGCAGAACGGGGAGCAGTTTAGAAAGGGGAAGGCTTCTTCTGTATGTTCCACAATTAAGAGAATCAGTTTTCAATAATGTTCAGTGGATCTCTCACGTGCTTCTCCCGGCCTTACAAATATGAACTGCTGTTAGCCCCTTTAGTGATATTACTCAGTATCCCAATAGATAAACCTAATTATGCCAACAGAGAAACGTAATTATTCACTTCCAAGGCAAGTTGAGGAGCTAATTAAGGTACCCAGAAGACAAGGATGGTTGCTTATCTGTAGAGAAAAGGATGAATCATTCCCCCAAAAACCTATTTATGGTGGATCAGCCCTAGCGGTTCATTCTTTGTTCTAGTGTAATACAATTAGCGGCCAATAATGCTGTTTACATTATAGTGGAATCAAAAGACTTCAATCAGGATCCCATTGCACTACGTACTGCACAAATATAGGTAGATAGTTGCTGCTCAGAATGGGCTAAAAAGCAGATAAAGGGAAGGTACTATCTATAATGTAATGCACGGATATCAGAACTTATCACCCCTCACACCAGAATACCTAGACATGTTTTTGCATGTGTAACTACAAAATAAGACCTTGATGCATGGATGGGGGGGGGGTTCTTATTGCTGTGCAGAGTGCCAACAGTGTCAGGGTAATGCTGCATCAATCTCTTTGCAGGATTTGGGTCACAGGACTTAGTATATAGAACCAGATAAATTCGCCTTTGCAAGAAGTTCATAGAACATCCTTTAAAAATCGCCTAGTCCAAAAGTCAAGTAAAAAACAAAACCACTGCCACCACACGAAGAGGCAACATGGGCATGACAAGGATTTACTAAAGTCTGCTTTAGTTTAAGCATTTTAATCCTTTAGGGAGTCATAGAATCATCAAGGTGCCTGGAAGCATCAGCAGACAAGCCATTTCACCCTCTCCATTCAAAGGGGAAAGGTTAGCCATATGTATTGGGTACATTGCCCCAAGGGAGAAAAGCATCTCTTTGAAAGGCTGGTTTGTTTAAAAAACACACAACCCACTTCTACTGATGTCAGTGTAGTCATTTTAAAGAAATGGCACAGATTCCAAACAAGTCAGTAACAAAAACTCTGCTGTCAGAAGTCAAAGCTTCAAGTGGTGAGTTTCCTGACAGCAGTAAATGACTAAGGTCGTGTAAGATCCTAAACCCACATAAGACTGGAATAATAATAATATTTTCTCTTAAGGCAGCTCCACACTTTCTTCCAGAAGATTGTATTTCATATTGACAGAGCATAAGGAGAAAAGTGAGATTAAAGATGCACCTGATAAACTAACGTCTTTATTAGGATTTATATAAAAATAATGTAGCTAACCATGGGTTGGCAACAACTTAACCTTTCCTCCCACAACACATCAGTCTGGTGGATATAGTATTGCAAAGCAGCTAAACCTTTCCTTGTGTTATTTCAACAGTGCTTTGGGCTTAGTGCTATCATTCTATACTGAAAGTCATTCTGTGCAAGGATTCTTGAAGTAAAAATCTAATGGAGTTTACCTAAATTCCCCCCGTTGTTTCTGTTTGACGTTCTAGATTTCTATACTGGTCATAGTGTTGTAGTATTGCAGCAGCTGTTCAACAGCATTCAGCGTTTCACCCCAAGTACAGATATATTTCAGTTGGGGGTGAAGCGATCCCAGCATACAAGGTCGTGTAACAGTTTATCAAGTGCTTTGGGATCCTTTCAGCTGAAAGGCAAATTCATAGATTTTAAAGCCAAAAGGTACCATCATGCTCGTTTAGTCTGAACTCCTGAAAAGACCATAGAATTTCACCAAGTGGTTTTGGCATCCTGCCCATGACTTCTGATTGAGCTAGAGCACATCTTTTAGAATGACATCTGTGACCAGAGTCCCGGGGGGGAGGGGCAGCTGAGATCACTCAATTAGGGTGAACTGCAAAGAATGGGGCAGACAATCCCCAAAGCTAGTGGATATTTTCAATACTTAGATTTACCAAGCCAGCACAAAACAGCTTCTTTACTACCTCACTGGTTGCCCAGAAGCCAACACCACAGTTCCCTTAAAGTAACCCAGCCTCAGGCCTTCACCTAGAAACCCAAATCAAGAATGATGAAGATTACTGAAAATCTTTTTCATCATATAAAAGAAAAGGTTCTACCAATCCCAAAGGATCGGACATATTACCGCCCAGGTTAATGAATATTCCAGATCTTACCCAAATGCATGCTTACAGCCAATTCTTATTAACTAAACTACAATTTATTTAAAAAGAAGAGAGAGAGTATGGTTAAAAGATCAATATACAGACAGACATGAATTCAATTCTTGAGGTTAAGATTCACAGCAGAGATGGCGAGCTTTTGTAGTTGCGAAGAGTTCTTTTGGAATTTAGTCCATAGGTTATAGTCCAATGTCCAATATCACATTCAGGATGTACCACCTTAACTGGGATCTCAATCTGGCGAGACAAACTTCCCCTGATGAAGCTTAAGCAGATCTGAGATGTCAGGATCAGGACCCAAGGATCTTTTATACAATTTCAAGCCTTCTTTGACAGGTCGGAGTCCCTTGGCTTACAATCAGGGCAACTCTGAAGTAGATCCATCACCGCTACTTACCGACACAAATTAATATAAGGCAATTGCCTGTTTTTCACCATTCGCAGATGATCGGCTATACATTTTAAAGAGACGAATACATTGATATCCTGTGTTTACAGTTCATTTCAATGCTAGGATGTTCTTTTGATCTCTGAATTAACAGAATACAGCATAGACAGGGACTGTTGATTACATTGTTGACCACTACCCATAAATATGTAAATACACAAAAACACAAACATCATCTCCCCATATGTCTTTCAGGGTTGAATTTGAGTCATTCATCCTGCAGGATGCTTAACCATTTCTGGCTATGCATCACAACATCCAATATTGATTTGGAGACTTCAAGTGATGAAGAATTCTCCACCCCTCAGGCAACTTATTCCCGAGGTTAACTACACCCACAGTAAAAATCTACACCTTATTATTAGTCTCAATTTGTCATAGCTTCAGCTTCCAGCCATTGCCTCTTGTTATGCCTTTGTCTGCTAGACTAAAGAGCCCTCTATTACCATACATCTTCTCCCCACATAGGTACTTCTACAGCAAGATCCATCACCTCTTAACCTTCTATTGGATAAAAACTAAGTAGATTCACTTCTTCAGTCATTCTCTGTAAGACAGGTTTGCCAGATCATGAATCCAGTGAGCCATAACGCTATTACATGGCATTAGCCCTGAGGAATTTTAGGGACCCTTTAACCTCTTTATTCTCATGTGCCATGTCATAGAGTTTAAGGGCAGAAGGGACCATTATGATAATCTAGTCCGACCTCTTGGATAACACAGGCCAGAGAATTTCACCCAGGGATTCCTGAAATCAATCCTATCCCTTCTGGTTGAGCTACAGCTTGTTCAGTGGCACACCACAGTCGACAGACCACTACGTGCAGGAAGGACTGCAGAACTTGTTTAGTCAGACTCTTCCCTAGTAGAGAACCTTGGAAACCACCACCCAGCTGGAGTAACCATTCATTCACTCAGCCACCATGTCCAAGTCGGAACTACACCACACAGCAGAGCCACAGACACAGCAAGATGGCTCCTCCAGGAGTGATGACCTGCTACTGCTTCTCCATGCTTCCACGCACCGGTCCCTTCTGGCTTCCCTCTGTCTGCAGATACCCGGACTCTAGACTCAGAAAGGCACTTTCTTTCGCAGGCCTCCCACTCAAAAATGTGGGAGGGTGAGGAAAACACACACACCAAACCAACCTCCGAAACCTTTGCGTGTTGTGTGTGTGTGTGTTTCTGTATAACTGCCTTTCACAGTTTTCTTAATGTAATTTGTGTTTATAAAAGTAATCGCTGATTTCATTGAGTATCAAGCATGCAAAAAGTAGCATGAGTGTCTTTGGGACCTTAGTTGATTGAGATACACTTATACTGCAGTTTCTAAATTGCCGTTCGACACTGATGGTACACTATTCTAATTTCTGTGTGTTAAGGAGAAAGGAAGAGCCCCCCAATACCCTCTGCACCAACAAATGAAGGCTTGATTAAGCAGATATATTAGAACTTTTGGAAACTCTAGTGCCATCTGGTGACATCTTACGAAAACACAACGCTATATTTGCATCAATATGTGTTCTGATGTATTCATCCCACATGCAACAAGAAGATGTTGCATGATTTAACAGAAGTGTTGGGTTAACATCAGCCTGTTTTTAAATGCTTTATTTGGAAGTTTTTAAATCTGCAGGTCCAAATAACTTGCTAAACCAATTTTTCTTAAAATCTTGGGTGCAACTCACAGCCATTGATGCTGATACTAAACAATTCTTGCAGTGCTGGAAGTCCCAGAGAACTGGAAAAAGATAATTGTGTGTCAATATTTAATAAGGTAAACGGGATGACCTGGGTAACTACAGTCCAGTTAACTTGACAACAATCTTGGGCAAATTCATGTAAAAGATGGCATGGGATGCAATTAGTAATGAATTAAGGGATATTAGTATAAATAATGCAAACCAACCTGGTTTTAAGGAAAATAGGTGAAATCAAAATTGATATTATTTTGATATTACAAGTTTGGCTGGCAAAGGCAGCTGTGTTGACAATAATATATTTAGATTTCTATAAGACATTTGACTGAGTACTCCACAACAATCCGATTAAAAATGTTGAGTGATATAAAAAATAAAAATCCATGTGGCACATATTAAATAGATTATAATCTATTAGTTAATCGTGTTTTAAAGAAACAGCAAATAGGGAATCATCATCCAAGGGGGGCATTTCTAGTAGGGTCCCAAATCGATCAATTCTTGGCCAAATGCTAGTTAATATCTTTAGCAATGATCTGGAAGAATTTACAAATGACACAAATTGGTAAAGTGGTAAATATAAAGAACAGGTCTATTCTACTGACTATCAGACGTCACTTGTACAACATGCATTCTAATACAAATAAAACCCAAGGTCATGTAGGAACCAAGAATGTAGATAATAGTTGTGGCCAACTATTTTGAAAGTAATGATGTAAAAGAATTTGAAGGGTCATGGTGGATAACCAACCGGACGTGAGCTCCCAATGTGATGCAGTGATTAAGAATAAATGTGTTCCTTTGATATTTCAGCAGGGAAATATCAAGTAGAAGTAAAGAGGTGCTATTACTAATGTATGCAGCATTAGACAGACCATTACTGGAATACTACCTCCAGTTCTGCTATGCACACTTCAAAAAGGATGTTGACAAACTGGAAATGATTCAGAAAATGAGCAAAGAACAATTTAAGGGACTGGAAAAAAATCTGCCTTACAGCGAGAGAGTGTGAGACACAGACTAAAGAAGAACAATCTATTTTGTTTTTATCTAACAGAAGGTTAAGAGGTGATGTGATCTATAATACCTACTTAGGAAAAAGATTTTTGATAAAGAGGACTCTTTAATCTAGCAGACAACCAGGTAACAAGATCCAACGGCTGGACGCTGAAGTTACGACAAACAGACTAAAAAGAAGGTGCAAGTTTTTAAACTGTGAGGGTAATTAACCACTGGAATAAGATGGCTCAAGAAGTGGTGAATTCTTCATTACTTGAAGTCTTCAAGTCAATATTAAATGTCTTTCTAAAAGACATGTTCTAGCTCAGTCAGAAATTACAGGTGTGATTGCTGGAATCACTTAGGGCTGGTCTATACTTAGCCGCTAGTTCGGCGGCTGGAAATCGAACTTCCTGGTTCGATTTATCGCGTCTGGTCACGATAAATCGAACCAGGAAGTGCTCGCCGTCGACTGCGGTACTCCATCTCAACGAGAGGAGTACTGCGGAGTCGACGGGGAGCCTGCCTGCCGCGTGTGGACCGCGTCTGAACCGCGGTAAGTTCGAAGTAAGGTATGTCGAATTCAGCTACGTTATTCACGTAGCTGAATTTGCGTACCTTACTTCGACTTGGGGGGTAAGTGCAGACCAAGCCTTAGTGACATTCTATGGTCTGTGCTCTGCAGGAAGCCAGACTAGATGAACATGATGGTCTCATCTGGCCTTTTTAAAAAAAAAAAACTCTATAAATTTGCCTTTCAGACTAAAGGATTCCAAAGCTTAACAAAATGGTACACAACCTTGTACACAGGGAGCACTTCACACCCAATTATTATGATGTATTATTGAAAAGTAGCGATGCCTGGAGTGAAGCACAGAGTAACTGTATAGAGTAATACTACACAACACTATGACAAGCCTAGAAATAAAAAATAGCAACTAAAACAGCATGGGAAATTTATGTAGACAAAGGACTTTAATCACCCAAGACAAATCTCTTCCTGGCCAAATTCCGAATAATCACAAACTGTTACATTCATCACACAACTTCAGTTTTTACATTTCATCTGAAAGATTAACCTGCTGCATGTATGTCTTCCTCAACACTGAAGTCCAGGACTGTTTCAGAGAGGTAGAGGCTAAACAAGTGAACCAGACAGCACCAGTTCTTCAAGTGATGGGGATTCCTTGAAGGTCACTCATCCAAGAATGACTGCTGTCCAGCCCCACTTAAAATTCATTAAAATTCACATGCTATTAAAAGCTAATGTTAAAATTATATAATACACAGGTTAAGAAAAGAATGTCTGTACATCTGGGTGTAGTCGTTAGATTATCCAAAAGTACAAAGGTTTGTTTAAAAGTCATATAATACATAATTTGCAATAACCCACATTTAGAATAATAAATCTTAAGATATAGTTTAGACGTTAGAATCCAAATTCTTGGGTACATCACTCATGGAAAGTTATACAGAGAGTTGGTTGTAGAAAGCAAATATAGGAATGAGTGTAGATTGTCCCTCAGCAATTGAGCAAGGAGTTTGCCATGATCTACAATGCAGATATCACAAGCAGCAGAGCCACAAGCGATGCTGCAGAGCCCCTAACTGGGCTGAGACTGGTCAAAGAAAGAGCCATCCCAAAAGGGAGAATTTTTCAAAGTGTTATGTACCTCTGAAAGGAGTGGTTCTAACAGATCTCTAGCAATCCCAAAATGGAGCAGTAATTACACTCACTGGAATCTGGGTCAGTACAATTACAGATAGCTACTTGGGGCCTGATGCTCCACTACACAGATCCCCCCAAAAAGGTGGGGGAGGGAAGGAGTGGGAATCAGAACACCTGGGTTCTAATCCTAACTCTGCCCCTGACCTTGACCCAATTATTTAACAGCTGAGTTTCAGTTTATCCATCTGTAAGAAGAGATGGGGAAACTTGCCCATCTCCAAGAAGAACTATGAGATCTTCAGATGAAGAGTGCTATGTGAATGCAGGATATTATCAGAACATGAAATGGAGGGAGTATTCTTTCTTGATTGCATGGGCATAACTTCCATTAAGTGAATCAGATGATTCATTAAAAAATGGTTACTCATCTTCTTGTAACTGTGTTGCTCATATCCATTCCAATTAGGTGTGCACGCTACGTGCACAGTCGTCGGAAAGTTTTTCCCCTAGCAGCACCCGTTGGGTGGGCTGTGGAGCCCCCTGGAGTGGCACCTTCATGGCGCTCAATATACGACCCTGCCGACCTGGTGCCTCCTCAGTTCCTTCTTACCACCAGTGACGGTCGTTGCAACTGTGGCGTCTTGCTTTGCAAGCTCCCCATGTTTCCCTAGCTTCTATTCGCACACACCTAATTGGAATCAATATGAGCAATCACTTGAAGAACAACAACATATACCACGTATCAGAGGGGTAGCCGTGTTAGTCTGGATCTGTAAAAAGCAACAGAGAGTCCTGTGGCACCTTTAAGACTAACAGATGTATTGGAGCATAAGCTTTCATGGGTGAATGCCCACTTCGTCGGATGCATGCATCCAACGAAGTGGGCATTCACCCACGAAAGCTTATGCTCCAACATATACCACATCATTTACAGAATGACAGACTAAAATTGCAAGTCGCACATGTAGCTGCTACCCAATTTCCAAATAATAAAGGGTTAAAGAAAAGAGACTAACCATTACCTCAACCTGCCTATTACTACACTAAATTAGTCAATTAAATTCCATCAAACCATGCTTAATTAATAAAACCTGACAGGTACTCTCCAACTAAGTCAAACATTTTTGGTTTTTCTCTCCTCTCTGTCCCTTATCCTCTTTAGTGGGAGACACAAGAAATCAGAAATTTAAAAAAAGAGACAGATGATCGTCAAAAAAAATAATAATAATGCAATAATTAGCCACTAAAGGACAAAACTGGAAATTGTTCTTCAGAAATGGAAAAAGCACAATCAAAACACCAGGCCCCGTTACAGACACCACACAATATTGTTTTTGTTTAAGAGCCAAGTTATGGACTTGAAACTCGTTGATAATGAACCAGCAGGCATTATTTTAAATCAACCAGTTTTAATAAATGAGCCAGAAATGAAAGAGGCAGGGCTAATTAACAACATTCCTTGATGAATTACCTAGTGGTGTGTGGTAAATCTCTGTGCGTCTTTGTCTTTATCCCCAAATTTATCCCTTACTTATTTCCCAAGAGGTTAAAGGACATGGGGCTAATTAAGGCACCAATCAAATGACAGACAGAATTATTCAAGGTAAGGCTGTTTTTTGGGGGGGGTTTGTTTTTACTTTTAGGCTTTTGCATCTCTGCCTGGTACTTCTTAATCTAATTTTTTTATACTACTGCTAGGAAGGGGGGGAGGGGGGAAGAACTAATCTTGTCACGGTCAGGCAGGTTGAAATTGCCATGCAGTGCTGGGCAAAAAGCTACATATTTGAAATTTAGCCAGTAAGAAATTCCCTAAGCCTCTCTTGAATGGCAGGAATGTCTTCAGCTTGTCAGTTTCAATTCATTCACTCTACAGGTTCAGGTTTAAGAAATTAATGCTTCCAAACCAGCTATGTAACTGAAGCAAAGAATCACATTTGTGGGGCTGCATAAGTCCTAAAGGTACTTAAGTAAGGCCTAAATTTCACATTTTAAAATCTATTTTACAGTAAAGTTGTTACCATCTGGTGGCCCTTTTTAAAGCTACTGCCTCATTGCCAAGGAATTAAAAAGTGAACTAAGCCACCGATAGTCTGAGGTCTATTTTTTTGTGCTCTTTGGCTCCTTCTTTAGCAGCAGTTAACTGATGACCAACCCTAGTCTCCAGATTGAACTCTGAAGTAAGCAAGAGTCTCACGAGCAGATCCAAGGGCAGAGTTTGGTTCCAAAACCTGGCATAGTGCACAATGGAGCACACCAGAGATGTGCATTGCATCTTCACTTGCGATGAGTCAAGGTACTGATGTTTGTCAACAAGAACAAGAAAAGGAAAGGGCTGGTAGTGAAGAGTTTGGGACCTAATTTTACCAAGTAGCTTCTAATTTTGGGCCGGATTTTTCTGAGCAGCCACATCCACTGACTGACTGCATTTGTCAATGCTCAGCGCTTCTGAAAGTTAGGTACCCAAATCTATATTTAGGTGCCTATTTTAAGCACCAAAATTTGAAAGTTGATTTATTTAAATACAGAAGGTTTAAAAACCAAGTCGTAATTTAAGAGACATCATTCATCATAAGCAGCAGACCTCGGGCAAAATCTTGCTCTTGTGGGTCTAACCCACACCAGAGAGGAATAGTGCTGGTGCTAGGGGGAGTGATTACACCATGCTACCAGCCGTGGGCAAATAATGAATATACAGTTAGATGGCTAGGGGAAAGTGCTGTGTTGAGTGTCTGATCACTGCTCCGTGAAGGAGCAAGGAACCGGCAGGCCCACCCGCATGTCCAGCCATCACTTCAGGCTGGTTAACTGCTTCTCTATACTAGTGCTTAAGCAAGATTCCAGCCTAATACTTCCTTGGCTACTGCATGGGTGGCAGAAGCAGAGAGGAAAGGCTCCTTGTACTCCATTTCTCTCACTTCACTAGCATAAAACAAGGCAGGATTTTGCCCTAGGACACAAGGAGGTGATCTATGGCAGAGCCATGAACACACTGTTCAGTATCACTGCATAGAAAATACTAAATGATCACCAGCTCAGTCCCTTTAGTCTTAAAACATAGAAGCATGTAAAATTCAGCTGGTTAGCCTATTTTTATATAGAATACAATATTAAAAAACTACATGCACACAGATAATTGTGGCTCAAGCCGACTGTATTTATATGCACCAGCCACTGCCAGCCCAGCCTACAATTTTAATCTTTCCTTTTTTCAGTTGAAACTCTGGCATTGAGCTCTGCTCCCAAAATGCTCTACTTTGCCGAGCTGTGGCTTGAAACTATTTGTAGACACACTGCACTGTTGAAATCGCTCTCATTTTATTGAGCACGAATACAAATGAATTGGTTCCAGCCCACGGAACATTTAACTCAACTATCTAATAAGGCCTTTCTAAAGCAATGAGCAACGCTTACTGGAGTTTATCAATGGACTAAGCCCGAGAACGTACAATTCAAGGGGACGTTGAGGCGTTCGTAGGTTCTAGCAAGTTAGATTACTTTGCAAAGACACACTTGCAGGATGCACGTTTCAAGCCTACATTTGTTTTCATTGGATGGCATTGTATTTTTTCCCCCCTGTTTAAACTTTAAAACCCTTTCTTGTAGTTTTGCTCGGCTTCGATGCATTTCAGTGACACCCTCCCTGCTGCTCTTCTTGTTCCATATAGGCTGCGGCACTTTCTATTACTTTGAAGGTCCCAGCACCCTTATTCTCCTCACATTCTCGTCCCTCCTCTGGTCCTTCCTGCTCACATAAACACCACTCTACTTAGCGCTCCTTCTCTGTTGCTCCTGAGACCTCATCCACGCGTTCTGCTGTGATCAGATTCTTCTGGAAGTGCATGTTTGAAGCAAGCAATCAGTGCATCAGCCACGATGTACACACGGCATCCATTCTCCGCTCAGCCAGGGCAGTGCAGTGGGCTGTTTATGCATTAATGCTGACTGGAGGAAGGGCTTGTGGCAGCCATAGTTAACGTCTTTCGCTGGTGGGCCATGGAAGCTCTGCAATGCTTCTAAGATCCGCAGCTACAGAGACAAACCGCAACACCCCTTCCACAAGGTCTAATGCTTCGGACTCCAGTGAGAATGCTCAGAGGTTCACACAGCCAGAGAAACATTTTAAAGAACTGGTGAGCCAAAATTACTGGGTCTCTCCCTGAAGGATTTAACAGGTGATTGGACTGACTGAGATCACTCTTAGAACTGGATTACCTGCAACATGCTGAGTGATCCCTAACCCATGTGGCTGCACAACCCAAGAATTTCGGAATGGTGGCATTTGAGCAGCATGAGCCTTCCAGATGACTGAAATTCTTTGTGAGAACATGAAATCTCTCTTTTCACTGCTGGATGTTATTCCGGGATCACAGGTAAATTTGGAACTGCAAGGCTATACGGCAAAGATCCAGCTAATCCTCAGCATGGGCATGTTAACATTTAGCATCAGATCACCTTTAAATCACCTCATCCGCTCTCTGCCCACTAAACCATTTCTCCCCAGGTTTATTCTAACACACTAACCCCTTCAGCAGCAGCAAACAGCCTGCCAATGATTTCCCCCCCTTTCTCCTTCCTTTAGTACCCCCCAAAAGTGGAGTTTTCCTGCCAAGTAACGCCTACTGAAACTCTGGAAGGGGAGATTCAGCCTTGGGTAAGCACCAGCTTTTTCTTAAAACTGCAGCTAATCAAAGAGTCTTTATTGCAGGTGGCTCAGCTATCACCTACTATTAGCATCTATGGAAGTAGTGAAAGATGATCAAGGTCAAGTGTATTATACAAACTGTTAGGACTTGAGCAATCAGGAACTTGTGTGTATTATTTTACCTTTAAGTTCAAGAACTGTAGTATGTATTTTTGATCACTAGTGACTACTTTGCCATACCGAATTTTTATATTTTCTCTTTGCCATTTGACGAAGGACTCCCAGTACAAGCAGTCTCCAAAGCAAAGCTACAGATTATCCTCAGGTTCTGATTCTAAGTCTTGAGTGAACATTTTTAAATGACCTCTGACCCAAGACCAAGCAAAAAAAAACCAGAGGCGCGGCCGGGGCCAGGGGGGACTCCCTGCACTGCAGACATGTCCCGGCTAGCAGGGGGGAAGGGAAAGGAGGGGGGGGAGGGGGAGAGAGAGAGAGAAGGGGGGCCAGGGCTTCAGCGTGGCGCTCGCCACGCAGCCCCTCCCGCCACACCGCCTGCCAGGAGAGCTCCGCGCCGCCCCGGTCGGCGGGGAGGGAAGGACGCAGGCTGCCCTGCCGGGCTTGCTGCAGACCTGGCACCGGCTGGGGCAGAGAGAGTGCGCAGCCCGCTCCGAGCAGGGCGCTCCCCTCCTCCGCGCCGCCACCCCCTACAGGGCGGCCGGATCGGCGAACCAAAAAAAATAAATAAATAAGCGGCCGTGCCGTCCTAGGATTGGGCGCAATGCCGCCCCATAGAATCTGCCGCCCCAAGCACGAGCTTGCACGGCTGGTGCTTGGAGCCGGCCCTGCCCAAGACACAAGAACCCAAGTATATCAGGTCACAGCTAGTCAGACAGGTACTTTTATTTAAATAAAAACGTAGAGTTAAGCCTGCAGCAGATTCTTTATGCACAGATGTTTATATGTATCTCAGAAATCTTCAGGAAGACTACCTCCCACCATCCCCCAAAAGCTACTATAATGAAGCTTCCTAGAATTCATTAAGAGTATGGAGAGAAACTGGTCTCTCAGTATAACCGTTATATTTGCATCTCAGTACTAACTGGTCTGACTCTCCTCCCCCCCCCCAGAAAAAATCACTTTCAAGTCAAGATTGTCCATTATGTTTACTGCCCCAACTGCTTAACTAACCTTCTACTAAAAACTGGAGCTCAAACATACAAAATCAACTTGCTATCATACATCTTTTAAATCAACCTGCAATAAGAAAAGCAAGTCATGAAACACAAATCAAGTGCACCAGTACTGTGGCAGGTGCTAAATTTCACTGTTCCCGTTCTTCCGGGCTGCAAAATACATCTCCCATAAGGAAACAGATCATGTAGAGTTTCAATTCTCTGTTTCTAACTGGAGACACAAAGTTCTACTGTAAGTAGAGAGACTATATTAAGAGCACACAGTATTTCTTGGTAGCAGGGCATATTATTGCAGGAGCAGTAAGAGAACCAGACTATTTCTGGACAGCTGCATATAGCAGTTAATTCGTACCACCCAAAAGGCGTTCTGGCATTTTACAAATGGCAAAGACAGACATGGTGTCTGATCCAATTTTTTTTTTAAATGCAACACAATGCATCGGTGTGCAGACACTAGGGGTAGATGAGAGATGAGAAGGAAGGACAACTATTTAACTGTGTGCACTGGGATTCGATAATTACTTTCAAAGTAACTACAACAGAGAAAATAAATCTATAAGATACATAATAAATGTATTAGGGTTACCATATTTAAAAAATAAAAAAAGAGGACACTCCACGGGGTCCTGGCCCCGCCCCTTTCCCACCCTGGCCCCGCCCCAACTCCACCCCTTCCCCGCCCCAACTCCGCCCCTTCCCCAAAGTCCCTGCCCTAACTCCCCCTCCTCCCTCCCAGCCACGCAAAAAGGGCTGCCCGAGCGCTACCGGCTTCACGGTTTGCCGGGCAGCCTCCAGACCCTGCGCCCCCGGCCGGCGCTTCCCCAGCACAGCTGGAGCCCGGGAGGGGAAGCACCCAGC
>NW_020664440.1:7730864-7808890 GCF_002925995.2 Terrapene triunguis | reverse complement strand
GCACCCCAATGTGTCCTGATATTTTAGTGTGGTGATCTGGTCACCCTAGTATAAACAAAATCAATAACAAACATTGGAACTCTTGGCAGAGGGACTTCAAGTAGCAAAGAAAGTCCATTAACCCTCGAAACTGCCTGGGACCCAGTTTCTTGGGATGTGGAGTCTGAATCTAGTGATGCCCAGGAGACATATATGCAGCGGTACAGTGGGGAAGCTTCCTTCTCAACTGCCTGACAGTGAGCATAAATATTGGGACAAACATGCAGTAGGAAGACCACAGATTTACTACTATGCTACAGATGAAACTGGACAGAAATCTTGCATTGGAAAGGGGGAGCAGCTGGTGCCAGCCATAGCAGTAGCATTAGCAGTTGTCTAAGTGAGTAATTCAGGGAACAGCCACCACACTGTGTCACCTGACACAGGAGACCCACTGGATTCACTTTAGGGGCTGGTTTTGATCAGTATCTGGGTAACGTGACTAGAATGGATGCATTAAGACTGCCAGGGAGTTGGACGGTGAGGTCAGCACAAAAACAAAATTTGGCCCCAACATAAGCAGTAGCAGCTCTCACTGACTGAATTGGGAATTGTACTCTCTGACACTAGGCCTGAATTTGGTCCAGAGTATTTCTGCCAGATATTAAGTTTGTATTACCATAGTGCCTAAGAGCCTAAGTCATGGACCAGAATCCCATTCTGCTAGATGCTGTACAAACACAGAACAGAAAGACAGCCTCAGTCATGAAGGGCTTATAATCGAAGTATAAGCAAGAGACAAGAGATGGATACAACTGGACAAATAGGGAACAATATTGGTCAACCAACAGGCAGTGGTTTGAGCACACCAGCAGCCTAACCACTGTCAAGTTTGGTTGTTGTTTTTTTGTTTGTTTGTTTTTTTAGAGGACTCATAGCAAAGGAGAGTTAAAGGTCGAGATATAAAGGATCCAACTCGTGTAAAGCAATGGAATTTAACTGGAGTTACATCAGGGTAAAATTAGTTTAAGTGAGAGTAGGAGGAAGATGAGATGATATCCTCAGTACTTTATCTGCCAGGAAGTCTGTGCTCTGCTTTGGCATCTAGTGTCCTTGTTCAAACCATATTCTGCTGGACATGCAATGTGTGAATTACAAATAAAAACTAGGATAATGTGTCCATGTGTCCGAAGTTAAAGTAAGTAAGTAAGTAAGTATCTCCCCCATATGCTTCACCTGATAGAAATAAATACTGTTCACAAATGTTATACAATTATATTCACTTGCCTCACATTGTCATTACTTACCCATCTCAGGCCATAAGTACACAATATTCATTTCACACACCCTTGCAGCCATCTGCTTGGCCTCCATCCTACTGCTCTCTATCATCCCAACAACACCCGCCAGCCAAACAAAATCCTACAAGAACCAGGAGGAGGCCTCAAAGAGCCCGGATTCAGATGCTTGTGAGCTAAGGAAGGAAGCAAGGTCTGAAGCCAGTGATTCCTAGTTGAGAACGCCCAGGGCAGGGGCCAGCTCACCACATTAGCTTGAGTAACTCAATCAATCTCTGCGATGTCACTGGGAAAAGAGACAGCCACTCAGGTCACAAGCCATTTAAGATCATAGAATATCAGGGTTGGAAGGGACCTCAGGAGGTCATCTAGTCCAACCCCCTGCTCAAAGCAGGACCAATCCCCAGACAGATTTTTGCCCCTGATCCCTAAATGGCCCCCTCAAGGATTGAACTCACAACCCTGGGTTTAGCAGGCCAATGCTCAAACCAATGCTCAAAGTTATTCACGACTAGGAGGAGATCAGCCACCAACACAACCAGAGTGGTTTCTATACCAAGTAAAGGCCTAAATCCAAATTGACTGGAATCAAAGATACACAAAGAGTTGAGATATAATTGGATTTGCTTTACAGAAGACTGCATGGTAGTCTTCAAGACAAGGCAATAGTAAAAAGGTGACACTTTACCCAGGTTAGTATTTAGTATCCAATACAATTTAAAAGATTTACTACTGTAACTGGTTTGTAAGGTACCCAGGGGTCTTCACCTTTTCACTACATATAGAACATAAATAGAAAAAAAACACTTTCAAGAGAACCTGTGTGAAGTACAACTGATGCAATTTCTTCAGTGAAAGGGCCTTAGGACAGAACTGTGCCAGTACCAATTAATAATAATAAATTCCATACAAATGAAAGCCTTAAACTCACATGTTCCCCAGTTCAGAACTTTGTCCTCTGGAGAACAACTCAAGGACCAAACATTCAGGTTGGACAAAACATTAAACAACCCTCCCATCCCGCCAAAAAAAAATTCAGAAAGTATACAAAACTAAAGAACACTGGGATGAAAGAAGCTACTGCGTTAAAAAAAAGTCCATATCACTTAGCCAAAATACATTGAACCATTTTAAGTTAGACTTATTACAAAAATGCTAAATTCCTCCATATAGATAAAAATAGTTTGTGTTTCACACTTTAAAAATGGATTCAGATCTGACATTAACATAGTATGGAATTCAGGGCCTTGAAAATCCTCCAGTAAACAAGATATTTAATTAACACATTTTAAATTATTTTGCCCTATTTTTGATGCACAGTACGTCTAAATCATTTTGCATCAGTCTCAAGTCACTCTGTGACGTCTCTGCAGTCTTAGCTCTCAGTGTTAATTCAGGCCAATGGGAAATAGATAGCAGGATGTGGTTAATCGGATGCATTCCTCATGAAAATTTAAAGCAGCCTGCATCTATTCTGTACAGCCAGTTTCAGCTTTGCAGGAGCATAATGGAATGCCACAATAAATCCTATTATAACACAGGATCCTAACAGATACTGCTGCAGCTGCATTAGACCTTCTCCCAGAGAATATCAGTTAATTACCCTTCACCAAGCAATAGAAAATTTCATTTTGAGGGGTGTTTTCTTACTACACTAAGTTACCCCACTTCAGAGATCAAACCTACAATTAGGAGCCTATAGTTAGGCACATTAAATCATATTCATTCATGTAGCCATAAAGAACATATTACATTTTATTATGCAATTTTGAGAGTGCTACAGTTATATGAAGTGGGCTAACATGAGTTACTCTTCTTTTGCTGTATTAAGTACCTTCATAACAATCAGTATATGGTTTGTATTAATTATTGTTTTATTAGCACACAGCTTTTTTAAAAATCATCCATCTCAAAGCACTGTGTGTCAGACTTGGAAATATCACTATCCTTTTACACTGGGTGAATGCGGCACAGGAGTTAAATGAGTTGGACAAAGAAACACTTCACTGTAAAACAGAAAGGTCAATAATTTATTTAACATGTGTTCCTAAGTCCATTTTCATGTTTTTATGTATTTTGTGATACCCAATTTCTTTTCCAAAAATCAGATTTTTTTTAAAAGTAAGTTTCTATCCAAAATCCCATTTGTTGACACTATAACCTTCAGCAGCTCTGCTTTTAAAAAGTCACTTGGCACATTAACGTTTATGAAAGCATAGAAGTCCTAGTTTAGTCTAGCATTTTGTTCAGTCATTAAACCCAGACTATCAGGATAATAAACTTACCTATCATAATGACCTACTCATAATTAAAGCTTATGTCCAGTCTTTATGGAAGCTGGTCCATAGCTCAAAACAGGTGACATATAAAATAATCAACTCTGATGAACCGATAGGTAGCAAATAAAGAGTTCCTCAATATACAGCTGGCTGTCAGTTTCTCTTAGCTAACAATATCCTGGTATCAATTCCACATTTAAATCTGACGGCTTCTTTAAAACATACGTGTACCTCTGTGGTGAAATTCTTGTCACATGGATATCCTTGGGAATTCTGCCATAGACTTCTGTGGAATCAATGTCATGCCTGGAATTTTTGTGCGTTATGATTTTTGTATAGAACCTCATCCACATTAAAAATAACAGAAAAAATGATCAGATTCTAGCAACTTCCATAAATAAATAAAAAATAAAAAAAGTCATATGGATTCTCCCCTTCCACAGAGTGTCAGTCATTTCACTAACTATGGTGCTCAGAGTACATGGGTTTGCATAATGGTTGCACTTGCTGATGCAGATGGTGCTAGCACAGATATTTATTTTACTCTAAGATGTAAATCAGTCAGTCACCATGGAGTGGCACATAAGATTCCTGCGATCAGTGTCTCTGGTAGATAGTTTTCCTCCTCCATTGCCTATATGGATTTGGGGGTAGACTGTACTTTCAAGGCACAGCCCAGAGTAAGGGATGCTACAGAATGTCCTGCACCACGTGGAAAAACAGGAATCAGTGGGAGGCAAAATACTCCTTGTGCACAATGGGGGCACACTTACTACTATTCCCCTTTATAGGGTGGGCCTTACTCCCACTTGGGCTAATGAAGAGGATGGAAGCTGAACAATGGAGCCCCCTTCTCCCACCAATTCTGGGGCACCGTCTTCCCTAAGGAAGTAGTGAGGTGGCTTTTCTGAGCACAAGGATCTCACTTCTTCCTGATCCCTAGGCATCATGCCTAGCAATCCTCATGCCTCTCGCAATTGCGTGTGTGTGTGTGGGCCAAGCAGAACCTGCCCCCTTAAAATTTTATGTTATTTAATAACTGACCATCAGGTACCTCCTGCCAGCTTCTTTCTATTGGAGCCTCTGCTATTACTTCAGGCGCCATCAAAAAATAAGAGACTGCCCCTTCTCTCATGTAAGAAGGTGGCTACAAAATAATGAATCTATAGCATCTTACTAATACTACTGCTGTGATTCTGGCAGTCACATAACAAACAGGGCATTAAATATTTCCAGTAGTGATCAAATTTAGCAGAAATAAGCCAAATATGTTGCTATAATTAAATGCCAAAGGTGGCATAAAACATTACACATACCCAGTGGGAGATTCGGAAATAAAGCTCTTTCATGGAGACTCTGAATGCATCATCGTTTCCTTGTTAATTCAAGTGTATTCTGAATAGGAGAATATTTCACATTACAGTCTACACCTATCAGCTAGGTGTGCATTCAAACTACACGATAGCATTTACGCAGGAAATTCAGTACATTTCTTCATCACAAATAATTTATTTTCCAGTCAAACATTCTTTGTTCATTTTAATAGCTTCTGTATTAGGTGGAAGAGTCAGAAAATTAGAGCCTGAATCAAAATTCAGATACATTCTTTAATGTCCTTCCTTCTCACGGCCAAAACATATAAATGCTGTACTCAAATCTGATCCTATTTACTTTTTGCAGAACTCCAATAATGGCATTTTTACCATTCTTTTTATTTAACATGACAACACTAACACCGCTATAAGTGATAATGTATTAACGATAAATAAAAATACCTATACAAAACTTGTGGGATACCCAAGTGTACACAGTTTGCTTTAAGATATATTTATTTTAAATCTACCACACTATTCTTAAAACCAAGCTTAAAATGGAGTTGACACACAAAAATGCCAGCACTACACCATACTCTGAAAATATTCTATTGTAACCAACTTCAATTGGATTTACTGGTTTACAGTTTGCTTACTGGCCAGAAAGAGTTACTAACCTTCATACTGTAATATCAAGTAAACAAAGAAGGAGTTGCATGTGGTAGATAAAATTCAGTATTTGCATACTTACTGTGCTTTACTTTGATGTCAAATTATTTCATTTATCTTTTCTATCATTTTATATGTTCTTTTAACAAGGCATTTCACGCTACACTACTCTATCTCAACTTACCCAACATGTGTGAAACTAAGTCTGTTCTTGTTACAGTTTTTCCTCAGTAATTAGCAAGCTACATAGTCTCCGGCAGCAAGATACTAACAAGCTCCTACAGTTTCTAGTCTAACAAGGAACTCAAAGCTACTAATAGCAGTCAAAACATTTGAGCAAAAAGGATTACAAAGGCTAGTTGCAAAAGGCTGGAAACTCACCCGTATTCCAGATTAAGTCTTTTTGAGAAGATCTTTTGTATTGGGTTTTGATTCAGTATTTAAAACAATTATTGATCAGAAATTAATTTGTTTTAAATGGAAGGCTGGTTTGAAATATTAATTATTTTAAGAGGGAATCTTTAAATATGTGAAAGACAGACATTTTCAAACAAACTAACGCTTGCATCTGAGATCAAGTTAAAAACTTCTCATTCTTCTCTGGTACTGGGACACCGAGTTAAAGCTAAAAATGAAACCAGACCCTGCAGCTTATTTGTGAAGTTTAGTTGCCATGAACATCAGTAACCATGTCACTATTACATAGACTATGTTTAGACAAGTATGAGAGCCAGTGAACTGAACAAAAGTCACACTCACTTACCTTGAGGACTTCCATTGGCACCTGGGTAGGAGGGGGCAGGTTAGAGGGGACGCTGACGTTGATGGCTGGTGTCTGACCGAGTGGTACTCTCTGCTGCATGAACTGGGCTGCTTGCTGCTTCTGTTGCTGCTCTCGACGCTCTTGCTCCTGCATCTGCTCACGCATGAGCTGCTGTCGTAACAAAATCCGTGATGTCATACTGGAGGAGCTTAGGGGAGGCTTGGAAGCTCCAGGATGCTCGGAACTGCTGTGGGAAGACCAAAGCCACAGACATCTCAGTTTCCCCAGTTAGAATAATTATTTCCTGCGATTGCAGAGTTACGTTAAGTGTGAAACAAAGTGGCTCTCACACATACGAGAATGAGTAATGATATGCTGCCCAGGGTAAATTGGAATTTGGAGCTGATCTACTTTAGGTTCTTAGAAGCCAAATTAAGCTAAATTAACCTGATTACGTCTAGCCATTATTTTCAATGTTGATCTCTAGCAGCAAAGAGGAAATTTTTAAGTCTAATGCTCATTAACATCTAATAGAAATACAGCATCCCATTGAGCCCTGTTGTAGTATGACTATAATTCTTTCATACTCCCATTTATAGTGGCAATGCTTTTATTAATTAAAAATCAAATGAATGTATTTAGCATCTTCTTAAGGTTAAGAGGACTTTACACAACCCTTTATGTAGGCATTGGGGATAGGGGAGGATTCCCAGCACTACTGAGGCCTGGCGCTAAAGTTCCACCACATGTTCCTGCCTCCCCGAGAGCACATGGAAACCCCTCCATACTAACTTGGTGTTCAAGAGTGGGTTGGGGCAGTGGCTCCTTGCACCACATTCGAGTTTGCTAGTACCACTCTCTTCAGGGGCGACCACCACCTGTGACAGTATCAACTCACTTTGATGGCACTAGCAGGCTTGAAGTGAGGAGTGGGATGTGGGTGCAGGTAGGGCAACCAATAGCAATAGCTTGTAATGGATCCATGCTAGGAGGGGAAGTGAAGGGCATGAAGGGTATAGGGGAGTAGCTGCGAGAGGCCTTCTGCAATGCGTTTTTTCCACAGATGGAATGATCTGGCCCGTTCTTTGTTCACAACACAATGATCAATACAAATCCCATATTTTACATACAACACGACACAGGAAAAGCAGACAGAGAGAAAGAGAATAGAAGAAACTGGAAAGGTTGAAGACAAGATATTTGAAGAGGACATGAGATTTGTTTTTTCCTGAACACGTGACAATCTGAAGTGTAAAAGGAAGACTCAGTTCCGGTTAATATTATTATTCAACCTGTTCATTTTATATCCCACCTACCAGGGACTGCTATAATCAAACAGATACTTGACCAAGGACAACTTTGGGAGGTTAAGAAAGTTTCTGGTTCATTCACATTTTGATCCATTTCACATATTCCACTTTTTTAAAACACACACACACACACACACACACACACACACACACACAGTATTGTAAAATATTTTTATTTGAGCTGATTTTTTCCAACTACTATGCTGTATAATGCCATGTATATTTAGATTTGTTATAATTACTACAGTCAGACTTTATATTGAGATTCTATTTACGAGTAGTTTACAAAGAGTTAATAAATGAATAACAGATGTGTGTTTTACAGTAGTATATAAAGTAGTATGCGGTATATAGATGATTACAAGTACATCAGTAGAAGGTGTTTAAAGTGGTTATATTGACCTCTTGCATGCTATAGCAATCTACAATAGCCAATTAATCATTCATTAAAAACCCTTTAAAAATGGAACCTTAATAAAAAATAACCATTTTTTCTATGGTGTCTTTCATCCAAGAACCACCCAAAATAATTTAAAACCACCGAGCAGCACCTCTATGGAAGGTAGGCAAGTGCATTTTGTAGATGGTTAAAGCTACTCAGCAGTTAAGAACAGATAATATTACAGAAATAATGCATCCACACAAGACAGTGAAGTCTCTTTTAGGTATGCACCCCCCCCCCCCAAGTACAGACATGAATTTGTTGCTTGAACCTTCACCTTTGCAGTTGATCGGTGTAGGATCAAACCCACAGCATATGCCGAGTTCATACAGTAGGACTGGGATTTTCAAAAGCCGTAACTTCTATTGAAGTCAGAAACAAAGAACACTAACACCTGCTATGTCTGACTTCTTATTAAGAACCAGATCCCAACACCTCCCAACAGAAATCTCAGCTGCAAAGCACATTTTTTTTCTGATTAGATTAAATGTTAAATCAACAGCATTAATCACACAAAAATTAAACGGTATTATGCCCATTAACATTTAAAATGTATGATGCTTTCAAATGACAAGAACGACATTAACATGTTAAAGTGCAGCCATTCCAGTCAAGCGACACCATTGCATAGGTAAAGGGCCAGATTTTCAGAAGTGCTCAGCACCCAACATCTCCCATTGAAAAATCTGATCCTCAGGTGCTCAACACCCAATAGTTCCCATTGCGCTCAGTGGGAGCTGAGATCTCCAGCAAATCTGGCAAGCGATGTTTAGAACCAGTACATTAAAATTAAATTGTTCACAGTAGGAATAAAAAGGGAAAGGGGTTATTTTGTTTAAATAACATTAAACCCAGATTTTCCAGAGCGCACAATCTAATTTTCCTTAAAAAGGGGCGGGGGGAAAGAGGGGAGAAGAGACTGTGTTGCTATTTAAGGCCTGTCAGGTTGAAACATTCCCAGAGAGACTGATCCTTTTGATAAAACAAGAGAAAACCTTTGTGGTGAAACTAATGCAGCTGTGGAATAATCGTACTAATTAGCTGCTCAAGACAAGTCATTGACTGTGATACTCACAAAAAGAGCCTTTCAATTAACAGTGAAGTATTCTCACATCCTAAACCCATCACAGTGTTCTTTAACTTTGTTAAAGTTTGGAAGAGCTTTTAAAAAGACATTCACACATTTCCAAACTGCAGAGAGGTTCTATTTAAATGGTTGCTTACTAAAAGAGCTACAGGTTAGAGCTGAAATACCATTTCAGCTGCAAAAAACAAGGATCGATCCCACTCCTATTCAAGTCAATGGACATTTTATTTAGGTTTATAGACATGCTAAAGAGGGTGCCCATCCATACGCTCTAGGTGTCGTTGGCAGAGATTACAAGTACATACCAAGTTTAGCAAATAGATATCCCACTCCAATCCCTCCTCAAAACAATTTACCCCTCCATTCTTCCCCATTTTCAACTGTCATGAGGGTGGGGGAAAGGGGGGATAGATGAGCCTTGCGAGGCGCCCTGAAGTTCAAATCAGAGCTATTTTGAACCAAAAGAGGGGGAAGTGAATTTCGAAGCTGTAGGGCTTTTGCAAAGAACGGCCTGCCAGCAACCCCGCCTCATTTACATCAATGAGGCTGCAGCTCAAGGACCTCTGCTGCGCTCAGCTATGGCAGCATGCCATGAGGGGAGAAACTGACTCTGTTTTGTCATTTATGTCAATGGGTGCAGGAGCTTGCCCACTGTCTTTAATGGCAATTCATTTCCCTGCTACAAGTGCAGAAGACTGGACTAGATGACCTCTCAAGGTCCCTTCAAGTCCTATGATTTATGATCCTACGATTTTGTGTTCTTTAAAAAAAAAAAAAAAGTTCAGTCCTTCCTCAGAAATGACTTAGATAACCTGGCAACAAACTCATCCGATCTCTGATTTTAAGTCTGTTGACCTTATAAGTCTCTTCAACGTTCTGGGCTGCTAAAAAGACATTGTTTTGTGTGTGACTGACTTGGAAATAGAAGATCTGAGAGTATACTCCTAACACAAATGCCATAAAGGAAAAACAAACGGAGCTTGATCTTTTTCACATCCAAAACATCAGATTTGGGGGGCCAGATGAGAGGGGAAGAACAAGCTCCTGAGATTACAGAATGTTCTGTTCATCCTTAATACTCAGAAGAAGCCAGAAACAAATTATTTAGCAGCAAAAGAATTTAGTGAGCTAAGCAGATGTGTAGCTCAGTTTTTATTCATGCACAAACTGGTTACATAATGGAGGTAGCCAATATAGTTTAGTGGTTACTCCTAAAACGGACAGGATTCTGTTAGTGAGCACACACCATAGCGCTCACACTGGAATGGAGGCTCTGAAGTTGAGAAACTTTCTGCTCTGACTCCCTTTTCCAGTTGAGTAACTTGGCCCAAATGAAACTTATATGAGAAAAATATTCCATATTGGATCTACTACTTGCTTTAGTAAAACAAGTTACACTTTCGGGGTGGGGGTGCACAAACTTACCTTCCTCACATTTGTTCTACTGACAGCTATGTAGTCACATAAAAAGGTACTAAAACTGGTCAAACCTAGAGTCTTCAGACTAGAAGCTCTGGCAGCAGCCTCTGTCCTGCAAAAGAGCCAATGAAGTACTTGCATTACAATTAGCTCCTCACCCTTCAGGGCTCCAGGGGTCAAGGAGAACTTCATTGATTTTCTGCTATCATACAGGTGATGTGGAGGAAAAGACTACATCATGGAGTAGGTTGCTCTTCCTTCTGCAAGGAGGAGAGGTCAGCGATAGATGCCGCTGGTGGGGACTACACAGAGCTGCTCCATCTGTCCGAACACTAAGCACAGCTGCCCCTTGTCTTTATGGCACAGGGGTGGCCTTGGCCCCTCTAGCTTGTCATGTGCAAGGGAGAAGGGGAAGAGGTGCTTTTAAAAAAGTGACAGTTGACATTCTCATTTGCCCCCTTTTCTTAATCAGCACAAAGAGGCAAAGTTGGACCTTTCCTAAAGTGCTGCTGCTCCTTCCCCAACAGGGAGTTCCCCTACGTGAGCCGAAGGCTGTTAGGCAAGTGGCAAATGAGGCGGCTAGCGAAGAGAAAGAGGATTTTTAATAGATGCATTGGATCTTCCTGCTAACCCTTCCCTGAGTGCTCGCTATTAGTGAGTTAGTTTCAGTCGCTTTTATTTGTACAACATGATGCATGAGGCCACCCCTGGTCGTTACAAGATCGTTTGGGCTGCCGTGCCCTCTGTGGGATGGACTGTCCAGTCCTAGGTCTTCTTCCATCAGACCCAGCTGCCCAAACTAAAGGCCTGGACGAGACTGGATTGAGTGAAACTCAATTTGGACTGAATTCAAAGGTTGTACGTTCCCTGGCAAACGGTCAGCATCCCCCCTCAAGGAAGTTCACAATCTAGGGCCTCTTTGGAAATCCCACTGCCAGTGACCAGGAATATTACAATCTTCTCTTCTTGATACACACTTCACCACAATGAGCCACAACTGCCACTTCCAATTGTGATTATCTCCCGCCCTGCCACCCCCCGATTGGGTCTACCCCAGAAGGTCAGCTACTGGCTTCTGCTAGTGCAGAACATGGCAGTCCACATGGAAACTAGCCAAGACACTGGGGAAACACCCTTATTCTTGTGAAGAGTGTGAGTAATGGGATTGGTTCCAGTGGTAGCCATGTTAGTCTGTTTTAACCAAAAAACGAGGAGTCCTTGTGGCACCTTAGGGTATATCTATACTACCTGCCGGATCGGCAGGTAGTGTTCGATGTATCGGGGATCGATTTATCACGTCTCGTCTGGACGCGATAAATCGATCCGCGAATTGACGCCTGTACTCCACCTCAGCAGGAGGAGTAAGCGGAGTCAATGGGGGAGCCGAGGCAGTCGACTCGCCACCGTGAGGACGGCCAGGTAAGTCGAACTAAGATACTTCGACTTCAGCTACACGAATAGCGTAGCTGAAGTTCCGTATCTTAGTTCGAACCCCCCCCCCTCCGCTACTGTAGCCCAGGCCTTAGAGACTAGCTTATGCCCAAATAAGTTTGTTAGTCTCTAAGGTGCCACAAGGACTCCTCGGTTTTTGTTTGTTTGTTTGTTTTGTAATGGGATTGTTAACCACACAAGGTTTGGAACCTCAGTTTTAAATCTCACCCAGACTGCATATCTGACAGCAGAGCCCTTAACACCATGCCCAGGCATTGATTCACACTAATTCAATTGGTCTACCTTTTCCCAACCAATATTTGTAATTATAGGTTATTAGGAGATTTTATGAACTTTCACACTTTTTTTTACAGGTGAGCTCACAATTTAATTATTACAATAGGTGGTACGGTCTTCTGCTTTGAATGCCCACCAGCTTCTTAAGAGAATCATCTTTGACTCGGACTCAGTAAAAGCAGGATGGACAACAACCCGGACCCCAATACCCCCTGCCCCGCCCCCTACACACACACACACAGACACGACCTAAGACATGATGGGTGGATGTCATCAGACACTGGTCCCTCACTGACATCCTTCCCGGTAGTATACCAGATTTGGCTCAGGACAGAAGATCAGGGAGGTGCCTAATGCATTTAGTGGCCTCTATGCGGCCCATCCAACAGCATGAGGACTAACCCCTTGTACACTCTTGTGTAACTAATGAATTGTTTAACTCTGCAGTAGGAAAGCTCTGTGACACAGTAAATGCTATTTTGATAAACAATGAGATTGAGGATCTTTCTACAAATGCAGGAGGTGATGTCATTAAATTCCACCTACTGAAACTGACCAACAAACCCATCTTTTAAACTGACAAATCATTAAATTGGTTATCAATATTCTAACAAGCATACTTCAGTATGGAACACAAGTAGTTAGGTTTGTACAACAAATACATTTATGAGCACCACAAGCTACTTTGATGAACCATAAAATGCCTGACTTTTTATTTGCTACTTTGAGCCCCAGAGAAATTACTGATTACAGTTTTTTAATGACTACAGTCCAACCTGTGTGTTCTGTCTGTATGGATGGCTGGAAGATTTGAATGACTATACATGTTACCCATAATATAGATGGTCATAATTATATCAAAAAAAGGACACTGGCCTTTTTTTTTTTTTTTTTAAATTACATTAGTCTAAACACCCAAATTCCTTTACCATGTTACTAACATCAGATTATTAAAACCAAACATTTTCAGAACCTAATTTACCTTTCACTATTTATGCAGTTGGTTTCGGTCTTTATATGTGTCTCAGCTCAAACAAACAAAAAATAGACTAGACAGTTTCTAGTCAGTCAATTTGGCTTGCAGCTTCTTAAGTTCCAACAGCATTTTGAACGGTCTTGGTGGCAAAGACTAATTTAGGTTGGATTCTTTTGTTTAAAACATTTCCAGAGAAATTTCTAATAAAGAGTTATGAAAATATTCCTGTAGACCTTAGATTTTACAATGTAACAATAGTTTTAAACCTAAATTATGGGCCAAGTTTTACTCAACCATGTCTCTTCCATCTAAAGCTTTTTCTGAAGACACACAGTAATTATGTTTAAAAGAAATATGGATCAACATTCTTATTGTTTTCCATTTGTACAGCACCTAGCACAATGGGGTCCTGGTCCATGACTAGGGCTCCTCGGCGCTACAGAAATACAAACAAATAAATAACTCAATCTAAGTTCTTGAAAAATAAGGTCCTCATTTTCAGTTTGTATTCCATGTTTATAGGAAATAAAACCTCCTATGTCTTTTGCCTAGAGTGGCACACAACCGATAACCCAAAGCATCTACATGGCAATCCAAACATTCAATATAATTCCCGAAGACACTGTGCAGAAATGCAAGGACCTCCTTCACAGATGTAACAGCCATTCAACAATTTTGACAGTATAGGAGATCCAAGCTGCAGCCATCACCTCTGGATAACTTGTGGAAAATGGGAGTAATCAACTAAAGTTTCTATACAATCTTTATTTTTATCTAGTGAATGTGGTAAAAAATGATAAATTAAGGTAACACGCTTTTGTTTTCCAGTTTGTCCCACAATTTTTGACTAGCGAGAAAAGTGACAAGCCCAAACTCTTTCTTCACTGTTCCTTTTTTCATTTATTTTGCTGAGCCTATGAATTGTCTGAAGCAGAGTTGTATGAAACTCAGTGGTTTAAATTCACAGGAACGCTGTAATTTTTCCCTCATGCTTGTTTCACACACGAATACTTATATTTAGCTCTGGATTTGCCCTCCCCCCATACAACACCACCAAGTTTTTTCCTCTTTTTCAGGTTGAAATGCTAGGTGGTTCGGGTGGAACCCACCCACACAATATCAATCTAGGCCGGTTCAGAGCTCAAAACAGGTCCACTAGTTTCCTTGAACCACTAGGCAAACAGGTATAGAGTTTTGAGTTTGTAATTGAACTCAAAGCCAAGCAAGCAGAGGGTTTTGTGTCAAAAGAGCTAGAGTGGATAAGTTTTGGAAGGGCTCCCCCTAGCCCCTGCAAGGATGAAATTTACAATATCCCTTCCTATTTAAAGTTCGGATCAACATGGCTTAAGATGTTCGAAGCCAAGGAATTGGAAAACAACTTATTCTTGCTATAGTGTCCAAGAAATGGATGTGTTTGGAATGCAGAGGATAAAATCATTATTCTGCACAATACTCTGTTCTGTAAATAGCTCCAGACTGGCTGGCTAATTTGGGGCTAGCTCTTGAGCTTCCAGAGGTCCACAGTACTTCAAATAAACAACTGATTGATAGAAACAAAGAAATATGAACCTTAAGAGATCTACGTAGAAAAGAGGCAATGACAAGGCCACAAAATGAGCAGATGAGTATATTTCCATCCTGAAATGTTACTCCACATTCTTCTGGATAAAAGAAGGGGTAGAGCTTTCAATCAAGGTATTAAAAATGCTAAAACGTGATCCCTGCCACATTACTCTACCAAGGGAGAAGCCGACTGCGGAGGGCAACAGCTCAGAAAATAAGCATAGGATACTAGACTTACGATTAAGCCATTTGGGGATAAAGATCCGATAAAACTTGCTTACCAGGAAGTTATTACTCCTTTATAAGCCTGAACAATGATGATAGGGCTTTCAAGAACCCCAAGGATCTGAGAAAATCTTACTAAAGCTCAACTATTTAAGTGGAGTGAGAGCACAAGCAAAAAGCGAGGCCACTTGCCACCCTATGTTCCTGTGATGACTGAAAGCAGTCCAGCATTAAAGGTTTAGTCAAGAGATCATCCTAGCCAAAACTTGTAGTGTACAAAAAAATCAAGCCAACAGAAGCAACAGAGATGGTCAAGCACAAAGATTAAACATTCCAAGAAATCTACTGAGCTGCGTGTCCTTATGAGGCCCAGAGGTAAGAGAGAATGCACAGTTAGAAAAACTTGCATTCAAGGTCTTGCAGTTAGCCAGTCCACACTGATTTATATAGAGAGAGTGACTTGTGTTCCTAGTCGGTACAGAACATAAGTGGATATTCACATTGTTATTTCTACCTTGGATCTCAATTTAAAACATATTCATTTTAATCTGGAAATTTTTGTTTTATTTTGTTTGAGCCAGAGGTGTTATCAGAAGAGCACTGATAAAACCTTTCCCATTCATGTGGCTCTGATATTTCTGTTTTTGATTAATTAAAAACTTCAGCACCACAAATTAATTTGTATTGATTCAAGTTTCAGTCTCGCTACACAGAGGAAAAAAATCCAGAATTAAGATTTCAGACCGACTTTGCACTACTTAACCTCCACTCAAATCAACACCCCTTCACCCCCCCACTACATTCCCTACTCTATTGATAACTGTGAAACTTCTGATTGCGTCTTAAATGCCAGTGGATTTTGCTAGTCACCATACTGAAGGCTACCCCATGGAAAAAAGATAAGGAAGCACATTATAAAAGTTATAATAAGGGAGAAAAGATTGAGTTAGGAGAGTGATTTTGTACGCAACAAATTACTACAGGTTTCCCCGTAGCACTTTGTACTTCATTCCTAAAACTTAATAATTGATTGTGGGTTATAGTGACACTTCACTCCGCAATTCTATTGGCTGCCATAGCTTAAATACCAATGTGGAAAAAAAAAAAAAGTCTTGGCACACTGCTACGTCCTTTCCTGCCAAGGACAGGGCAGTAAAACTGATAAAATGGTTACAATGGTTTATATAGGTCCACACACCATACATTTCCTGCTGCTTTGATGCAGGAAACTGAAATTTTCCACATTTGAAAGTGACACGTTCATGGAGATAGGCTACTTGCTATTGCCCTCGCTTCGCTGCTGACAGGAATACCTCCTCCTCTCCATTTCCCCCCCCCCCCCTCGCTCCTCCCCGGCCCCCCGCCAATGGTTTCTGTGTTCATCCCAAACTACACTTGCTCTGAGCTGCTCTCCTCCAACCACACCATTTAAAGTCCATCAAGCAGTTGGACGTACTCTCAGTACAGTATGCAGCAAAACTGGTGTGTTCTACAGTGGATGCACCTGGGTGTTTTGTCAGCAGTGCAGGACTAAAGAATCTTTCAAAATGCCATTTGGGGGGGGGGGGGGGGGAAGGGGGTGGACTCTGCAGGTGAATCAAAATGACTTTTTATAAAAAGAGACAAAAAAGAGTCTCACAAATAAAGCAATTAATTGTTGCAACAACAGATGGACTTTACAGGATGCAATTGTCTTTAACCTACAGTTAAGTACGGATTTTTTAAAATTAAAAATTCTATTAAAAGTAATGTACTATTTAGTATTTTTCCATTTTTTTCTACCAGTCTTTAAAACACACCTTCACAAGCTGCTGAACATAATGCTGTTCCATCTTAATGAAAACCTCTCTCATGACCTGAGCGCATTCAGTAAATAATTATTAAGCTCTGGTGGTGGCTTTTGCATGAGTCTTGACTTAATAAAATGCCGTAAGTTGATTTGCTTGAATGCCTGTTCACTTGGGGACACGGCTTTCAGTATTGTTTAGAAAGCTTTATCACCATATCTCTAAGCAGGGTAAATGTAAAGAGGCAATATCTAGAAGTTGCAAAGGTCATAGTAATAAAGGATTTTACAGTTTGTATGTTAAAAGCTCAGAGGATAATTATAAGTTCAAAATACATAAAGGAGACTTTCAAATATATTGGTTAAAAATAATCACTTATACAATCATTTAATATTAATTTATGTTGTATACTTCAATTTAACCAGGAGAGGTCAGTAAAAAAAAAAAGCTTAGAGATAAAACCAAGATTTTCAGGAAAGGAAAATTTGCCATACATGTATATCCCCGTGTTGATGCATTCAGAAATGAGTGTCGGTATAATAAATCAGAAACACAACTAATCATGTTATCCCAACCCGCACAATACATTTATATCCTATATCGAGCCCTGCTTTAGCCCAACCACCATGTTTTGTTTAACAATTTCAAAAGTCATTAAAAACAAATTAAAGCATTTCTAGGTCCCCCCTACCGAAAGTTGCTATCTCTGTCTTAGCCAGTCAGACACAGCTGTTGTAGCTTCAAGCAAGGTGCCGAGGACAAGTTAACAAGCACAGTATTTTTAACTCTCAGAACAAAACCTCCACCACAATCAATCAGACAATTTGTTCACAGTGCTGTTTCTGAAATAAAGTCTCACTTACAGATAGAAGCTTTCAAAGGAGCATGGCATGAACATCTGAACTCTAAGAGCTTCCATCTTCCCCCCCCTCCACCTCTTTAAGGTGTTCTGCAAGCCCTTGGAGAAGAGTGAAAGTCAAACTAAGTTCTGGCAGTGGATATGTCACTAGGGGTGGCTCCAGATAAGACCCTGGCAACTCCAATCCAAGCAGAGTTCTGTGCCAGAATGGTGCCCTAGAGTCTGTCTGCATCAACAGACCTGTTTAATCCAGCACCTACCTGGGGGGAAAGTGCTGCTTGTCACAGTAAAATGAAAAGCCTCACTTAAAAGTGAATGGGAAGAAATTCAGAGTCAGGGTTCCATAAGGTGTGATATACTTATCTCTTACCAACAACATGTTAAGCTATTGCACATGAAGTATTTGATCAGAGCATCCCAGAACAGTAGATATACATGCTGTGCCATGATTTGAAGAAATAAAGCATGGTTTGTAGCATTAGGGCCCAATCCCACAAAGACCTATACACAAGTAACTATACTGCTCATAGGCCCACTGATTTAATGAAACTTTAGCCAGATATTGGCGGGCGGAGGGGAGAGAGAGATAAGAGATGCTACCGAAAGCAGCTATCCCCTTCACAAATTTATGGCCTGGTCACACAAGCAGTAATGCTCACTTACTCTGCAGTCGGAGAGCACTGGCTAGCAAAGGATCCCCTAGCAACCAGGACTTTCACAGGAACTGAACTCCTCGGGAGACCAGAGGGGCCTGGAGAAGCAGATGGGCCCAGGAGGGACTGCAACAGTAAGTGACGTCTATTTCTGCTGGCTTCTGGGAGATGAACCCCTTCTTGCTTCCACCATGGGACAAACTCTGTTATCCGGTAGAACAACTTATTGAAACATTGTGTGTGAAAGCTTGGAATTTACTGCTCCTTAGGCAAATGCAGCCTATGTGTGGGAAGACAGGGCCTTTAAGTATATATTTTCTTTAAAGTGTAAACCATTTTCACCTTCTAAGTTTAAGAAAAGGCAACCGGGTCCTCCTGGTGATAAGGATATAGCTGTAACAAACACTATAGTCAAAGCTATACGGATGTCATTAGTTGACTCCATTAGCACTGTTACAGAACCTATTTTCAGCTGTGTTTGAAAGAGACAGAGGCAGAATCCCCAAGCAGAAGAGAGAAAAACTGTTAGGTAAGATTGACTTCCAGCTTTCCAGCAATTGCAAGGTGTCAAAAAATAATTTTAAAATGTAGCGGACTTTAGTTAATATTCTCCAATAAACTTTTAAAGCCATGCACCATGCGACCAAACTTAAGCTTTTCTTTCACAGGTATCTGCTATGAGCTAGCTTTAAAGATTTGCCTTTCACTTGAAAGTCTTATTAGTCACCTTGTTAAAGACTTTTCCAAGCAATTCAGACACTACTTTCCTGTTATCAGTACTTACTGATAAAAAACATGTTTGCAATAAACAGACTACACACTACAATAAAAGCCAAAGGTGGTAAAATGGAGCAGCCAGCAGATAACACCGCCCTGATAATCTCTACAGTTTAGGAGTTTTGTAACGTAAAATTTACCTTCTTTATCTAGGTAAACAAATAGGAAGATAATGCTGTCGCCAATGGGGTAGACAAAACGTTTGTTAATTTCACTACACTACAGCTTTACAACTGGTTGGCCCTAAAAATCTGACCTCATGTCATTTAGTTAAAAGAATAATGAGTGGTGTTAATTATCGCTTGACTCTTGGGACCTGTAAACTCACTCTTGTGAGCAGCCCCACTGAACAAAAACAGGAATAACTCAAGTTGAGTGTTCTCAGTTTCTGCACTTATTTGTCATTTATCAGAACCTCTCCAAGGGAAAAAAAAAGAGTTTACAGTGCTGTAGTAATTCAGGAACTAAATTCCTCTGTTCATCCTGGATTCTGTGTTTACTGACTTAACTTGTTACAACTATGTTTGATAATAATTTCTAAAGTATTCAAAGGTTCCCTAAATCTCATCTCTTTGTTCAACACAACCGAACCAGGATGTCGTGTGTGTAAACAGGACTTTTAAAAGTGAGAAAAGGAAATACTTACGTAAGACTTGATTAAAGAATCACAAACAACCACAATAATGAAAAATCACAGTGCAAATTCTGTGCTCCCATCAATGTGTGCACCTTATTAACAGTAGTGCATGTTACATACATGGAGAAAACAAGCTCCTGCATGTTGCAGAGACAATTCTAAGATCAAAGTGATCCTTATTATACAACATACAAACTCAGCATTGCCAACTCTCGCCATGATATTTGGTATGTATCTTAAAGTCCCACTTCCTGGAGGCAAGCAATTATGCAAGCAGGTCACCAAGAAAAAAGGGGGGTGGGGAGGGAAGAACAAGAAGTTTCTAGCCCTCTTGGATACCAAGAAAAGCTTAACAAGATTAAAAACTAAAATCAGAAAGCAAACAAAAGTAACCTCAAATTATTTTTTAAAATATTTTTAAGCCGCTCATGATGTTGGGGGCCTGACTCATTGCTTCTGAAGGCTTGGGGTTGGCCATTCAGCTAATTCTGAAGCCCTATATCTGAGTCCTTCCATTCCTATGCCCATTGCAAAAAGTGGGGGGGAGGGGAATGCGCCGCAAACGTGGTTTGCCATGATGCCGTTGTGGGCATACTTCAGTGCTCGGTGGAGATTACAGCAGCTGCACACTACTCCAACTTATCTTGGACTGCCAATAGTCTGCTTGCACCTGTGGGCAGCCATGAAATGCTAGCTGGCCACACACCCTTCTTTCCCCTTGTACAACAGGTCAAGGTTGTAAGGGGACCATGAGAGTGTTGAGTATGTTGTTCGGCCAGCTCTATGCCAGCTGGGGAGTGCTCCTTCTTTGGGGATATTCCTTGGGGAGATTGGCTTCCTTTAGCCATTACTTTATGTCACCAGAAAAGGAAAAAGAGACCCCAGTGGTAACACACAATCAGGCCAAGGACTCTGGAGTGTCTACTCCTCTCCAGGTGTCAGTAAAAGGGACACTATCAACTTAGTCTTCTGTTAGTCTTAAAGGTGCCACAGGACCCTCTGTTACTATCAACTTGAACGTAACTTGAGTTTGCAACTTTTTCCCTTTAACTTATCATTGTTCCTGCAGGTTAGATTGCTATAAACTGGAGGACATTGAAGGAAAACCTTCATGACGCTTTTTACTTGCTTTAAGTATTTTGCAGCAATTTGTTTAATCAGCTTTACTGTTTCTCCTACAGTCAATTTGTATCCCATTTGTGTGTGTCTTTCACACAGCAACAGGAAAGAGAAAACACATTTTTAAAAAAGAATACAGAAAATTGATTGTAAAACCCCAAAAGTTAGCTAAGGGGCCTTGGGGGCAGGAATAGGGCCAGAAATATATTTTTGGTGTCACTTTAATGCCTATTATTTATTAAGACCATACCATAAACTTACATGGTGCTTTACAGGAAAAAAGAGCAATGAAAGGAAGACAACTGTTAATCAATAAAGGTAAGGTGTCTGAAATTGGAAATTCTGATTCTTTTTATACTGAGGCAATAAGGAAGTGAAAAAGGAGGAAACTGCCCTAGAGCAGAGGGCATTGGCAGACAGCAAGCAAAAACAAGAAGATTTTGGGAATTAGCTTTAACCATTGAAATCAGTGGAGAGGCTCTCATATACTTCAGTGGAAGTTTGATTGGATCCCTTGTGTTAGCGGAAGACTCTGTGCATTTAGAGAAATACATGTAAAGTATACAAGTAGCCATGTTGCCTAACACCATGCTAACATATAAATCATATCCCTCGAGGCCAGAAGGGACCATTATGATTATCTACCCTGATGATGAGATGACTTCTTGCATAAATACAACTAAAAAAAAACCCACACCCAATAATTTCTGCAACAAGCCCATAGTTTCTGTTAGAACTATGGCATATATCTTTTAGAAAGCCATCCTGTCTTGATTTAAAGGCTACAAGTAACGGAGAACCCACCACAACCCTAGGTTATTTAATTATCCTAATTTAAAATTCTGCTCTTTGCTTCTAGTCTGAATTTGTCTATTCACATGCACATAAGGAAAAAAAGATATTAACTCTGCAGACCACTACATCTAATAAAAAAAATTTGCCAGAGGATGTGGAATACTTTGCCAGAGGATGTTGTGAAGGCCAAGACTACCAGTACCATGGGGTTCAAATTCTGGAGAATAGGTGCATCAATGACTATTAGCCAGGTTGGACAAGGATGGTGTCCCTAGCCTCTACTTGCCAGAAGCTGGGAATGGGCAACAGGAGATGGATCACTTGATTACCTATTCTGTTCATTCCCTCTGAAGCACCTGGCATTGGCCACTGTCGGAAGATAGGATACTGGGCTACATGGATCTTTGGTCTGACCCAGTGTGGCCATTCTTATGTTCTAAATTATATTTTAAGCCAGATGTGGCTCAACTAATTAAATGAAATATCACATTTTAAATAAATGTATGAAAGCAAGGTTTCTGCATTATGTTTCTGGTAAACACCAAGAAGATAAATGTTTATGAATGGATACCCTTGAGTCAGTACAATGAACACTCACTCATCGATATAGCAGAAATAAGGTTGTATGTAAATAATTTCCCGGTTTCATTCTGGGACTCCTGCAGAACAAAACAAATGGATCCGTTTCAGAGCATGTGTGAAATGCGAGTTTACATATTAGAACGCATGATCTTTAGAACACAGTGAAGAACAAAAACTGATCATTACAAAAAATATTCCTGTTTCAGCTCAAAAACAGGCTTGCTTTCAAGCAAAAAAATACTGAGTTTAACAGTTTTGTCATAGTATTGATTCAGTTTCATGGAGTTTTAGCAAAATGTAAAGACCTCAGATTTCAGTCTTTTCTTAACATCTTGCTCAGGCCTACACAGAGTGAAGCAGATATGGAGTCTCCTTAACCTTCTTCAAAGGGCATGCACCTACTGACATTTTTAAAAAGCAGACAAATTGACAAAATGTATTTACAAGCCTATTGCTAGACACTTTTAATCCTCTCTGGTTGCTGACAGTATCATCCTTGAATGGCTATTTCTATTCAGAGTTAGGGGTATATTTGCTGAGGAAAGGTTGCCAACTCCTGAATCATGTAAACAGAAATGAGAGCCAGAAAACACTTCACTGGACTCTGAAGTTCACATCTGCCTTAGTTACTGTGACAAAAGGCAAAGGCAGGGATTTAGTTTATAACCTATAAATCCTGCAAGGACTTCCTCACAAAACCTTGATGTGAGAGTTCAGGATTAACTGGGTTAAAACATTTAGATCTTGTTTATTTAGCACTCAGGACCATGGCACATTACCTGCAGGAGCAGTCACACAACTGCAGGGGCTCTCAAACTGGGGTTTGGAACACCTGCATTTCTGTGCAAACACAGGCACCAGTTTTACCATGAAGAGATCAGAAAGGCCCCATGGCTTCTCCATCACCTCCTCTCCTTCTGAGAGGAAAGATAAACGTCATCTGTGCCCATCACTGTGGTATCCAAGACCCTGATCTCATCTTCACTCATCCCTATATCTTTACAAAGAAGAGCAGGAAGGTACAGAATTGGGATCCCCTCATCTTCTCCCACTGAACATAAATATGGGACTAATGCTGCAAATAGTCACTAGCCTTATGTCTATCCTTTTTTCAAGACTATGGTTTTGTACAAACTATGCCTTGAGATATCATCTGAAAACTCACAATTTGCTGATCATTATTGTCCTGGTTAAATGTGTGTGGCAACGCTGTATGTAAAGTTATAAAATTCTAATGTATGACATTACTGAGACATGTTCCAAGTTTAGAAAAGCAGCCAGCCACAAACCAGAGACAAAAGGCAAACTGATGCCACAGCCAGGTGTCAATGAAATCTTGGACCATCACCTGGTTCAGTGGCCATTCTTTGGCAGGAAAAAGGGTATGAACAAGCAATTTACATCTTGGAAAAGTCCCCACAGACTTTGTCTCCTGAACCTCAGTTGGAGATGACTCTCAAAGAAGAGGAAAAAAGTATAAAGAATGGGGAACAGATGTCCCAAGTTATTCCTCCTGTTCTCTCTACCCACAGCAGCCACAACACCTGACGAGCAAAGAAACAGCTTTGGACTGAGGGAGGGATCCTGTCTGAAAAAAGTTCAGCCAGTAAGACTGCTGAAGCATGTGGGACTTTTGCTTTGAATTCACTTGGCTTGTTAAGTTAGGTATTAGTTGCATTTTACCTTTTTATTCCTTTGTAACCAATTCTGACTTTTATGCCTCATTACTTGGAATCGCTTTTAAAAAAAAAAATCTTTCTGTAATTAAACTTGTTTTATCTAAACAGTGTGCTTGGATTGAAGTGTTTGGGAAACTCCATTTGAGATAACAGGATTTGCGCATATCATTTTCTATGAATAAAATGACAGACTTTGCATGCGCTTGTGTTGTCCAGGAGAAGGCTGGGCAGTACAGTATGTATGTTTCTTGGAGAAAGTCTGGGACTGGAAATTTGCTGGTTCTGCTCTGCAGTGTAATTCATGAATGGCTGGCCATAGCACTCACACAGTATAGCTCGCAATAATTTACATGCTGGAGGTTGTCTGTGAGCAGACCAGGAGTGGTTGCTATCACAGCAAAGCAGCATAAAAGGTACCCCAGGTTGGAGAATTGAGAGGACAGCTGTTCAACAGCACAGATTGTACCCTGGAGAATGTCAGTCACCAAATACCACAAGTTGCTCTTTGGCACTGAGCTTCTGAAAAGTCATGTTTGCGTAACAGTATCCTGTATTACATGACTGGGATGGGATACTGTGGGTGGGACAAAGAATTTAAACCTAATTAGATTACATTTCCTTGAATTGTCTACAAAAATGCAGGAGGCCAGAATAGGTCATCATAGCGGCGGTCCCTTTTGGCCTTGCAATTTATGAATATTTGTTCAAGAGAAAAGAAACGTGAGTTGGCACAAGAATTCACGTATGCCTGAAGCGCAACAGCCTATCCATACCTAAAACATCAGAAAAATTGTTCATCTTCAGAGAGAAGCTGCTTCTATAACACCGCCACAGTCATCGTCGGCTGGTGTTATTGACTAGAACTACTCAAGGAGGTGCTTCTAATGGATGCGCCTGGCTGCTCGAGAAAGCATTTACAGTGACAGATTGCTGTCTCTCTCTCATGCTGGTATGTGTACCATCCACAACTTCCCCGCCTTGTATACCTCTTCCTCCTCCTTGTATACACTCCTCCTGAATACCAAGCATCCCCTAGCATAGCAAAATAAAAAAAAAAAAAAACACACACACCATTACATTGACGCAAGAAAAATGAGGAAATCCCATTCCACCACATTTTACTCTAGTGTAGATTACATACACCCCACCGTCGCTTCAGAAAAGGGCCTATATGTCTACCTTTTTTGGACTCAACTCTGCCTACTGTTAAGACAGTGTTACTCTTCATTCTGCCTTCTATTTGTTCCCATAGTTAGTATCTTTGGTATCCTGGTGCCAACTCTCATACCAGAACTTGCTTGTTTTATTAACGAAGCTATTATGAACTATTTACAGGTGGAACTGATGTAAAATGAACATGAAACGTGCTATGGTATACAATTCATGCTTACTGAGCAAGCACCATAAGCCAAAGCCACTCTGTTAATATATGCTTGGGCACATACTTGCTGATGCTTCATACTAGATGCCCAGAGTTAATCTTGTTCGACAAACAGAGGCGGCCCTGCCGGTTTTGAATTTTTCCGTACTTTGCTAAAAGAACTAAAAACAAAGTCTAACTGCATACTCTCATACACTAGATGGAGCCTTGTTTCACTTATTTCACTTAGCCTGTCAAATTTCATTTAGCTATTCTCAGATTCCTTTGCACAAGGAATTAGATTTCAAGGGTAAAAGAGGTGAGGGGCATTGGTGTAGTGGTTAAAAGAAAAAAAAGTGGGTAATCTCTTAACCTAAACTCTGTATTCCCCAAATGAGAAGTGGGTAAACACAGTGTACCCAACTTTGCCCTCGACTACGCTGCTGGTGAGGGGTAAAATCCTCCCCCAATGAAGACAGTCGGTTGGGTAAACGCCAATAGACATGGGTAGGGCCAGGATTTCAACTGGGGTGGGTCTTTTTTGAAACACTGTTCTGTAGGCTTCATAGCATCAATCAGATCCCATTTAAAGTTACTGAGTGCTCTAAGATCTCCAGACCAGACTGAAGGCTATTCATTTAGCCTTTACTGCACGTACAAGCCATCACAGTTTGAATGCATGTTGGAGAACTCTACAGTTAGCTTGTGTTTTATTAATTTGTGTTTGCATCTCTCTCCTATTCCTTTAAGTACATTAGAAATCTTAATTCTTTTACATTTTTTTCCTAATCTTTCATCCAATAATGAGTTAAATTGCTTAGTAATTTCCTGGGTCTCATTTTTCAATAGTGCTAATACCTTGGTTTCCTTCAAACACTGCTACCTCTGCTCTTGTCTAGTCAATTAAAAAGAATCATCATTAATGGATTGATGATGCCTCAGTTTGTCACTTGAGATTCTTTTGACTCTGCTGATTTACATACCTAGAGCCAAATAATTTATGGCCAAAAGCTATGGTTGAAGTCAGTGGGAATTTTGCTCAAGTGAAGAATGAAGAATTTGACCGAGATTGCTAACACAATATCTCATCAATCTTCCCTTAGTCATGTTGGGGGGGGGGGGGCAGAGAATGTGTTATGTTCAAACCAAACAGTTCACTCTATGCAAACTAGAGTCTCATAATTTTAATGGGAAGGTGACAGAACAAAGCCAACCTAACTTCTGGCAAGTTGGCACTCTCCCACTAGGATTTTTCAGTGTGCAACAGGATACTCTGCCTGTGAGTGGGTGTGGAGATAAGGCGAAATAAGCACAGCAGAGAAGACTGCCTAAAGGAGCAAGCTGATTCGTTTCACAAATTAAACATTTAAGAACAGTTTGAGAGCTGGCAACACTTGAAAACATTGACTCATGAAATCTGGATAATGCCTCAAGAAGTTACTGTACTGAGGCTGATTATTCACCAAGGGTTAATTTCTTTGTTAATGAGATCTTTCTGGCAACCTACTCAACACTTTAAGGGTACATTCACGTTGCAGCGCGGGTTATGATGTGCAGCTTGTGTAGACACACCTGTGCTAGCTGCAATCTAGCTTGCTTGCTAAAAATAGATGGGAGCACACTGCAGGGCACGTCAGTGCAAGCTGCACAATCCCATCGGACCCCTGAGAATGCATTCTCGCTTGTGCAGCCTGAGCTGAAGCTTGCACTGTGGCATCCTCAGTTTGTATTTTTAGACAGCTAGCATGGGTGCAGTTACACAAGCCCAATTCATAGCCCAGCTGGAATGCAGATGTACCCTAAGTCAGATAGGCAGGTTGTTACTCTTTGAGGGCTCAAAGTCATCTGAAGTCACCAACTGATACCACGGGCAAAATGCTACCCCCAAGCTGCACATGAAAATTCAGTGTGTAAAGAAATCCCATTCCAATTTAATGATGTACTCGGTCCATATTCTCTCATTCAGGTACAGGAAAAGTTATCTGAAATTTTAAAAGGATTTCCATTGACGTGAGTGAGCTTTGGATTAGGCCCTCAGAAAACACAACATTTTAACATAGCAAATCTGTAGTGCTACGATCATTTGAAACTAGAATCTATTAACTCTATCAATACAGTAACTCCTCACTTAACGTCCTCCCGCTTAATGTTGTTTCAAAGTTATGTCGCTGCTCAATTAGGGAACATGCTCTTTTAAAGTTTTGCCATGCTCCCTTATAATGTCGTTTGGCTGCCTGCTCTGGCCACTGCTTGTAAGATTTTGTGGAAGAGCAGCGACTTTACAAGGGAGCATTGCACAAATTCCTCTTCTCCGCCTCCTCCCCCTCCCTCCCAGCACTTCCCCCACCGCCAAAAGCTGTTCGGCGGTGCTTAGGACTTGGGGCCGGGGCGGGGGGGGGGAACAGCGGGGACGCGGTGTGCTTCAGAAAGGAGGTGGAGCAGGAACAGGAAGAGGCGGGCCTGGAGTGGAGCAGGAACAGGAAGAGGCAGGCCTGGAGCATCCCCTGGCAAAGTCGGCGCCTGTTCTTCTCCAGGGAAGCTGCCGCCAGGGCCGGTGCTACCATTAAGGCAAACTAGGCGGTTGCCTAGGGCAACAAGAATTGGGGGCGCCAAAAAGCAGTGCCCCCAATTTTTTTTTTTTTTTTTACAGCGTTCCTGGGCTGGGCTGCCGGCGGCACGCTGACATGTGCGGCTCAGACTCCCTCTCCCAGCGCAGCGGCCGCTCCACTTCTCCCGCCTCCCAGGCTTGCGGCGCTAATCAGCTGTTTGGGGCCGCAAGCCTGGGAGGGGAGGAGAATTAGAGCGGGGGTGGCGTGCTCAGGGAGGAGGCAGAGCAGAGGTGAGCTGGGGTGGGGAGCTGCCGCACGGCTCCCCCGGGAGGGGGAGCTGCCACGGGGGGGGGCGCCTTGGGGCGGGGAGCTGCCGCAGGGCTAGGGGGGTGGGGGCGCAAGGTGGAAGTTTCGCCTAGGGTGCAAAACTTCCTTGCACCGGCCCTGGCTGCCGGCACGAAGGTGCTTCCTAGTGTCCTTGCCTGCAGCGGCCTGTGCCTGTGTGGGGTAAGCCAGGGGCATTTCCCACCCGCAGTACAGTACATGATGCCTTTTGTCTGCCCCCCAAAACTTTCCTTGGAACCTAACCCCCTGCATTTACATTACATCTTATGGGAAAACTGGATTCGTTTAACAGCATTTCACTTAAAGTTGCATTTTTCAGGAACATAACTACAATGTTAAGCGAGGAGTTACTGTACAGTGAAACTCCACCCCTGTTGGAAACACCAAAACTGAGAAACACTTGAATAGCGTTTTGCTCTAAGCTCCTGCACAATAAATGTAGATTTACTTGTAGAAATATTAATATGGAAAGATTCTAAGAAAACACATTTTATATAGAATTTGGTACACTACATTGTCTGGAAAATAAATGTCAACATCTACTGTATTGCAATTTCTTGGAACTCTCTTTCTGTGCCAACTTTCTTATTGCCCCGTGTACTTCTGTGTGTTAGTCCAGCTGAGTGAACCAAAGTTCAAAAGCATTGAACTGAAACAGCAAAGAAGAAAATACCTCCAATGTGACTCCTTGTTCTTTCCCATTTTATAAATAACTTGAGTGCCTAGATTTCTGTAAATCCATTAGTTATTGCTTCATAAATAATTATTGGGTTTTGGCTGATTCTGCCTTTTCTTTGACTTACTGTGTCAAGAGTACACCTAAGATTTCTGGAGTTTATATTGGGAACAATATGCAGAACTGAGTATGCGGGTTTGGGGCGGGGGAGAAATCTAGACGAGAACAGTCACCGTATTCATTGGCAACAGCGTTTCAGAGAGAACATTTCTTGTTGACAACTATTTGGGGTAAGACTTTCAAGAGCGCTCAGCTCTCATTTAGGCACACACACAAAAATCTGGCCAGTGCACATGGGGGCAATGCACACATGTTGCTTTTATCTTCCTGTGTTTTCCATGCCTAAAGGATGTCCACAATTCTATTGCTGTATCTGGTTCAGTTCATATAAACCACCCACATTAAGATTTTTAGATTTTACCTCCTCCCCACTCTCATTATCAGTGGGACCTTTTTGGTCTTTCTAGAGTATTAAAATCTGCCTCGGTCAAGAGCCTCTGTGTCCCTTTAATATTATGCAGCTGCAAACTCAGACTGTGAGTAATAAAGTCAGAAGACCAGAAAAATTAAATCTGGAACTAAACCACACAAGAGCACTGACACTATTTTCCATACAAAGAACTAAAACATGGACTCTATTTGGCATTTTTAAGAGTATACTTAATGGGCGTTTCATATGATTAAAGTGATTTATGGTTGACATTGGACATGCCAGAATATGAATGGACAGAAAAACAGAGTTAGAAAAATATTTCAAGGTAAGAGGCTAATGTTCACACATATTTTAAAATATTTACTTACTAAAGAATTCCTTCCTTTTATTTCCTTTCCACAAACTCTCATGTTACTCAGTTTTACTGAGTAACATGTCAGTCACCTTGGTGAATATTTGCAGAAGCCAAATTTTAAGTTCTGTCACAAGTATTTAATGCTTCCATCCTGTTCCAATCAGGGAACAGAAGCAATACCATGTGACTTCTCTGCACAATCCAACCAAACCGCATAACTGGGGATCCCTCACCGACATTCCTCCGGGGATATCGGCAGATCAAGTTTTTAAAAAAAAAAAAGGGGGGGGGCAAATAATCTTAACACATGCATTCTGAGGCTGTGATCTAGTCCTGATTACTACGGAGGCATAAGAGGTTCAATTGGTCAGATAATCTTATTCACATTGAGCAACTTAATTTTACTGGAAAATTGATACTGAAGCAAAATTTCAATCATGTAAGGTCAGCTCAATAGGAACATAAGGAAGCATCACATTTTCTCACCAATGCATGCATATGTCCAACATCAGATAACACAGTTAAGTGTGGTAAAGGTAGATATATATTGATGACAGCTTAGTAAGTGTACATCATATGATGAATCCATGTACAATGTTGATCACTCACTTTTAACCATACCAATATTTATTTGCTCTAATCACAATATTTGATGATGGTGGATCTGTTAGTCTTTAGGGTGTTCTGTCTGTGCATGTATTAGTTCAAAATCAAACATCTGGAAGTGTTAAACATTACGCAATTTGCAAAATAATAAACACTGAATGAAACAAATCACAAAGATTATCCATTGCACCACGCTTCCCAAGTTCCATTAAGTGACCTGGGGGTCTTCTCACTGCAAGGAGTCTCTATGGAGCAGCATTAGACAATGAGATAATTATGTTTTTAAATGCACCTTTAAACTTCTTATATTTTCTGTAATCTCTCCTAGGAATAACCAAAAAACATTTTCTAGGTCTGTTCAATGCCTGAATATTTCCATATACAATAATATTTCTGGCAGTAAGACACTGGATTTAATGCTCTAAAAATGCTCCCCTGTAGCTGGCATCAACACTACCCTTTCTGTCACTGTAATTTGCGACCTTAGATTATTTTCTATGCATCTTTCTCGCCACACCTCCAGTCTCCAAGTCTTGCTTCTTCCTTGGAAAATAAAGAAAGAAGTTAACCCTTTTCATTATGTCATCACCAAAACCCTTGTCAAAATAGCCTTGCATTCCACCTCAATTACTGCTACCACATGTTTTTCATCCTCTGCTCCTCCATCAAGCCAGAGGGTCCTATATGACCACATGGACACTGATTTTCCAGGCAGGGATTATCTCTGCAGTTAGCAACAACTGTATATATGAACATAGGAAAATAAGGTCAAGATTTTCTAGAGTCCCCAGAGACTTTAGTGCAGCGGTCCCCAAACTGCGGGGTGTGCCCCCCTAGGCGGACGTGGAGGAAAATACAGCGGGGGGCACGACAGGGGGCCAGGTCAGTCCCCATGAGGGGCAGGGAGGGAACACCACCCAGCCCCTTCCCGCCCCTAGATCTGCTCCAGTCCCGCTCCCAGACACGTCCCAGTCTCGCAGCTCCATCCCCAGTCTCAGCCGTGGCTCCATTCCCGGCCCCAGACCCACCCCGAGCTGCAGCCCCAACCTCAGTCCCCTTATCCCATGTCTCCCTGCCCTTCCCAGAGCTGCGGCCCCTCTCCTGGCCCCTGCTCCGGGAGAGGAGGGGGATGTGGACAGGGATAAGGGGCAAGGGGTAACCCTCAAAAGCTTAGTGCCTTCGTTTTTGTTGTCCATCTTGACATCTTAAAAAGGGCCCTTGATTTTCAGAAAGTGCTGAGTGCCTTCTCTTCCTGGCCATCCCAAAGAGTCACAGACCTTTAAAGCAACCCACACTGAACAACCAGACCTGGAGAAATCAAAAACCCAGTCATTGTAAAATCTTGGCGATTTTGTATTTCTTCAGGTCTGTGTGAAAATGCATGTATAACAAACATACAACAGATTTTGGTTGGGCTGGAGGAAAGCTGCTCTCTCTGGGAGTTGCCATGAGATAGCAGAGCCACTTCAAAAGTCTACCTTAAAAAAAAAAAAAAAGTCGTACTACTAATCAACCTTCTTTTGCACATTTGTATCTATGGCTCTGGAAGACTGTTTTCTGGTATTTTTACTGGTCATCAAACTGCATGATCTCGTGGCAATCCAGAGACATGTACATTTATTATCGGTCTTATAGTGCTTTAGAGGCTCCAAGACTGGGTTCTCACTGTGGTGGGCACTATGCACACATGTAGCAAGAAAGAGTGTCCCTGCTCCAAACAGCTGACTGTCTACATAGACTAGACATAGGTGTGTGGGAAAGGGAGCATGATCTCCACTTTACAGATAGTGAACCAAGGCAGATTTAGGAGACATTTGCAGAGTCGCAAAGGGCAGTAGATGCCCAATTCCCACTGACTGTCACAGGAGAGTTGGGCACCTACCTATTATTTGTGCTTTTGAAAGTGTCCTCCAAGTGACTGGGCTCAGGTCAGATGGAATGTGTGGTAGAGACAAGAATTTAACCCAACTCCCAAGTGCCAGCCCTGGGCCTTAACTACAAGGTCATCCTTCCTCCGTAGCCATGAAGCAAACCCACATTTCTTTCGTTATCACAGGTGGAGTTAACAGGGCACACTTGCAAAAGACACAGCAGAACTTTGGAACAGTGGATGAAGCCACCAACACCTGTTAACAGGGTGGGTCAGCGGAAGAGACCTTCCAGCCTGTCACATCACTACAACAATTGAGAAGATCAGCACCCTTCTATCCCGAGCAGTCACAGCCACTGAGCTCTTCTCTCCTCTCACCTTTAAGCTCCTCCAAAGCACATTTTGACACACTGGTAGAGCGGAAAGGGGAAGCCTTCGTTGCCCGTGCAATACCCAATCTGCAGACATTTAGAGATTTAGTCTCCAGCACCTTTAGGTTAGGGTTACCATCCGTCCGGGTTTCCCCGGACATGTCCGGCTTTTGGGTCTTTAAATAGCCGTCCGGGGGGAATTTGTAAAAAGCTAAAAATGTCCGGGATTTCCCCCTGGACGGCTATCTAAAGACCCAAAAGCGGCTGACAGGGCAGCCGCGCCGGATTGAACCGCTCACTTGGGGCCGCTCCGGCAGCAAAAGCCCCTCCCCCGCTTCCCCCTCCCTCCCCTGCAGCTTCAGCACGCCGGTAGCAAAACGGGAGCAGGAGCTGTTTGTGCCGCTAGAGCATCTACAGTGTAAAACCGGAACCAGCATTTTTTCCCCCTCTCAAACTGTACTGAGAAATCCTGCCTATTGGAATCAGAGCTTTGTAAAGACATTTTGATTATTCTATTAAAATCATTTTCACATGAAAAAAAACAACAACATTCACCTTTTAAAATGGTATTTAAATGAGAATACTACACTTAGAGCAATAACGATATCAAATAGTATGGATCGTAAGCTTTTAAAATATAAAATAAAGTAAACCAATTGCTTACAGGAACTATGTTCTAGTTCCTTATTTTGCATACCGAATGTAAAGTATTTCCTACAACTGCAACCTGTGCATTGAATGCAAAGTCTGGAAAGGCTGTAATACTGAAAGCAAAATTTTCCCCAAAACAAAGAAAAGAGCAAAAAGCTCTAGGTAAAACGCAGCAGCAGCAGCTCTATGTAAATGGATATTGCAACATCAGCAGCAGCCAGAAAAATACAGTTCACATGCCAAAGCATTTTTTATGGGCCAAAGTCTATGGTGAGATAATGGCCTTGAAAAGAATTACATGGGAAGCATTAGCAAGTACTAGCAACAGAGACATACAAAACTATGATAGCAGCTGCGCTGCTACAAATTGCACGGCAGCTCTTTAAAAATGTTTGATATTAGAAATAAGATTACATTTCATTAATCTTATCTGAATTCGTTAGGAATTTTATATTCTTCTCCACCTATACGCTAAGTGAAACAGAATACGTCAGTAAAACAGAGGTGACAAAAGGTCATTCTACAATAAGGAACATGTAATCTTTTAGGGCCAGAAAGCACTTTGGCACACACCTTTATGTATGCGAGCAGACTCCCAGAGTTCAGAGATACAACTCATTGTGTCTGATTCAACTACTACTGCAGTCAATGGGAGTCTTTCTAGCAAGTTAAATGAGAGTAAAATCAGGGCACATTTCCTTAAAGCTAAGCATACACTTAGCCTGAATGAGTAATGTGCACAGACAAAAAAATTAAAAAGCTGTTCCGGGAACGCATTTAAAAACACATGGGCAACAGATATTAGCAACATTACCAACTTGTGATATCTGGGTTTACTTAAATCATCAGCTCCTGGAGACAAGTGATACGCAAGAACTCTCAGTTTTCATTTAAAAAAAGTTTCTAGTCATCAGGAGTCACATTTTCAAGTTTTTTTCTCCACAACCAAGTGCATCTCCTAAAGACTAAAGGCCCAGAAGGCAACTTTAAATAATAAACGTAGGTGTGGTTTTTTTTTTTTTTTAACATCATGACTTTTCTCAAATATCTTCCGGTTTCTCAGTTCTTCATTAATACAGTAATAATGAATCCACTGATCAATAGCATACCAGTCAAAACACACTCCCCTGTGAAGGAGTTGTGGCTTGGAGAGATCTTCTGTAATAGTGCAATGATTTTTTCTACCTAACAGCAGAGCGGAAATTAGTACTGGCAGTAAACTTTTGCACATTGAAGCATTTGGGAACGAGGGATTAAATGCAAAGAAACTGAGTTAAATTGAAAAAAGTCAGAAAAAAATCCTAAATGCCATTTATTTCATTGAGACTAATGAATCAAAAATGTAAATGCAAGATAGAAAATAAGGGCTCGATCCTGCAAACGTGGAGGCACATGAATATTTTTATGCATGTAGTAATAAAGAAACAATATACTCAAAGTATCACCTGAATTCTTCCAACTGGAACAGCCACCATCCCTACGTCAGATACAGTATTAGTCAAATTGTCTCAGTCCAACCCACTAGAAAGTTGAATTTTAACTATTTACCACCACAACTAGAAGAATACATCTAGAAAAATAGATTAACACTGTTGTGCTGAAAGTTAACAGTGATGCCCAGGAATACGGAATTAATATAATAATAAAATAATAATAATAATATATGGAGATATACCTATCTCATATAACTGGAAGAGACCTTGAAAGGTCATCAAGTCCAGCCCCCTGCTTTCACTAGCAGGACCAAGTAGTGATTTTGCCCCAGAGTCCCTAAGTGGCCCCCTCAAGGAATGAACTCACAACCCTGGGTTTAGGAGGCCAATGCTCAAACCACTGAGCTATCCCTCCTCTGAGCATATTGATAGTATATTACTTGGGAATCCCCCTCCCTCCCCATTTGACATCCTGCTTGCACAAGCCACGCTACCAGAGTTAACACTAAAGAAATTAAATGTTTGCCATAGAGAAAAACAAGCAAATTAAAATTCTCTACTGTAGACTCCTGTTTCCAGAGGGTGGAGGTTTGTTTGTTCATTCTGGTGTCAGGTCATTTTGAACTTTTTATGCTGACCTGGACTTACTAAAATCTTTACGTGCAATAAAGCCAATGCTGTGAATACAGAAAAAAAAAATGGTTATTTGGTTGTTAAATCCAGTATGTAGGCAAATCACAAAGTGTTACATTTGTACCACTCAATCACTCTCCATCCTGCAGCTTACAAGCAGGGAGACAGCAAGACTCTGAAATGCTAAGAGCTTGCTATTAAAGAGAAAGTGTCTGGTTTACTCGAGTTTTAGATATGTATTTATTTAAAACAAAGCAAATTTAAGATTTAGAAATGTAAGAAAGTGGCAATAAAGTGAAATGTAACTAGTTAGGGTTTTAACCAGCACCATTAAAACGTCAAGAGGAGTTTTGTTACTATTTCAATAGAAGCAGGAAGAGGCCTTAGTACAATAATTAGGGGCCAAATTCTGACCTTCTAATTTGTGTGCGTGGTCCCACTGATTTACATGTTGATTTGTCTTCTTGTCTCATCCTTTATCAGAAAAAAAAAAAAATGCACTTTTGGCATCAACGGAGACTTTAAGCTTAGTAACTGCCACCTGTTAGGCTGTTACAATTGTTCTTAGAGAGTTTTTTCTATTAGAGTTTTTCTGTTCCATTTGTTTTTTCTAATTTAACACTTCTCTGCTCGTTTCCCTACCCCGCTGCAAAAATTTAAACAGACATTTTGAACATAAAGTATATTTATACCAGCAATAAGCAATATGTAAGGATTAGTTCACCCAATTCATGTTGCCCATGAAAAGTGAGTAAATTTCTCACTAAGAGAAGCATAATAACCCTATGAATTAATCTAATTTGCAAAGTAAGCCTTAATCTTACTACTGGGAAAGAGAAAACGTTGTTCCTTGATTTTATTGGGTTTGCACAAGGTATACTGGAAACTCCATGGAAGTTTAAGACTAACTTTCAGTATGTTGAGCAGCAATAACCTAACAACTCAAGATTCAAGCCAAAGTACACTGAAGTCAGTGGGAATATTTCACCTTTTCCTTAACGTGGACCAGTGCCCTTCAGCGCACACAAAAATGTTGAAAAGCACAGCATGCAAATTTTCAATTAATACAATGGAGAGTCTACCCTGAAATGAACCCATGACAGCATCACTCCAAATATGCATAGTTAAATAGTAAAGGCAGTAATAATGGACATTTAGTCCAACATGGAAGTGAAACAGCTGATCATTAAAGATCATATAAAGGTCTTGTGCAAACTTGTTGGACTTTTCCATTTTAGAAAAGGGTGAGGGAGGAAAGATTTACAATTTAATAAAACTCCTTAAGAGACAGCCAGCAATTCAATAAGTACCTCCAAGCGTTTTATTACCCTTATCTTTCCATTCAGAGACTACTTTTGAGTAAGTTCATATACCAACTTCCTTATCTGAACTCCATACACAGTACAAGCCAGTCTCTAGTTCTTAATGCACTTCATGCAAACCAGCTGCAAGGAGTTAGGAACATGTGAACACAATACCATGCTGGAATGGCTTCCCCCAAAACAGAAGCTGTTTGATACAAAAGCATCATATTTTAAACTAACAAACAAAACAAACAAAACCCAAAACTTACCCTCTGAATTCATTTTTTACTTTTTGACCCAGCGAGGCAAGAGTTCCCAGTCAACTGTGTTTCTGATGGCCACAAAACCAAAGCTACACAGAAAGGTCTTACTAAGCACTAGCTTTCAGAAACTGATAGCACTTTTTCCCTCCTACTATCCACCTCCTAGCCTCTGCTATTACATTTGTGCCTGCCTTTTGTTAGAAAACTTCTGCAAATGAAAATAGATGAGTAATGATTGCTGCTTTATGAAAGTCCCACACTCATCATCACTAAGAATAGCTCTGTTCCTTTTGCTACTCAGAATGTTTAGAGGTTGAAATGCTGCATGAAACACATTTGCTTGCACAGATCCAGTAATGTTTTCCTGTACCATACTAGGCCCTGACCCATCAAACAGTTATGTGTATGCTTAACTTCACATATATTTATTGGATCACTGACTAGGAGTTGCTCCTCACATAAAGGGATGACATGAGAGAAAAACAAGACTGTGCTTAAACTCTGTTTCATCCATTAGTGAACCCTGAACTTTGTGGGGGGAAAAGTCTGAATCCAAACCCAAATCTCAGCTTTCTAGCTCAGGCACCTCTAGTATTTGGAATCCCAAAAAGATTATATAGCGCCTACCACAATGGGATCCTGGACCATGTCTGGGACTCGTAGGTGTTAGGATAATACAAATAAATGGTAATAATGAATTTTAAAAGGAAAGTAGAGGCATTACTGTAAGTGACTCGCCAGTCTGCTCATCATAGGCATGCTTAACTCTCCAACTAACCAACGTATGCAGTGTTTTTGTAACTGTGTTGGTCCCAAGATATCAGACAGATGAGGTGGGTGAGCTAATATCACCTTACCAGACGTTAACTAAGGCTAGTGAAGACCAGTGGAAATAGGCGGCATTACAGGCAGGCTCCTGGATCTAAAGAGTTGGACCAGGGCTGCCCAATACATAGAGATAAAGTGTATGCTTGTTACTTACTGTGAGCATTCCAGGCAGAGCGCTACAGTAACAAAGCTTTAAGGCACTTAAGGGTTATAAGGTAAGAGGTGACAACTTTTCACCAGTCTGGATTGCACCCCAGAACATATCAGTTGGTCCAGTGAAAGATATTACCTCATCCACCTTGTCCAACTAAACAATAACAGAGACTGAAGTGACTAAACCCACCCTCCAACCATTATACTGTATGAGCAAGCAAGCTGGCGGGGGGGGGGGAGGGAACGCGGGGGTGGAGGGGGAGAAGAGAAGCTGTGAAATGATAGTGGGGAAACCATGGCAAAAGCCTTTCTTGCACAAACATGGGCATGATTCATCAATTGTAACAAACCTTTCGTTAAACCCATACGGATTATCCCCAAGTCAGTTACAGGAACGCCTGGCCACAATAAAGAGATGTGCCTTAAAAAGTGATCCTTTTTCCTGACAGGTCTGCATCCTGACTGACCTAGCTGATTCATCCAGAAGGATTCGGAGATCTTCCCAGTTTAGGAAGGACCCGTTCAAGTGGTCTTTCTAGCATGTTACTGTAAACCCGTTATAGAATTGGGAGCGCTGCATACGGCACACTTGGAACGGTTGCATTCTGCTATTCAGTTCTTTAACAGTGGAGTTAAAAATGGACAACAATTCACTCTTACTAGGATGCAATGAATGACATGGAAGTCCATATTAAAGATATTTCATACATATTGCACTGTATTTTCGAACAAAGACAGAACATGGTGCACGGCTATCTACTCAGATAAAACTTCGGGTATACTTAGATGCTTTCGGGTCTGTACAAAACTCATTTCTCTTGAATTGGAATGGATGCATAGCTATTCCCTGAGCAGCCCAGTCACACTAACCAGTCATCAAACTTTATTCATAAAGCTCCTACTTTTAGCACAGCCCTGTATTTAAATAAACTGCAATAAGGTTTTAGGGCCCAGTTCTAAGCTGCCTGAAGTCAGCAGAAAGACTCCCACTGACACCAATGGGCTTTGCCACAGGCCCCTTGGCAAGATGAATTAAGAGCAGCTACTCATTTTGGGTACCCAAATTGACACTTTATAAAGGGACTGATTTTGAGAGGACACATGGCTCACCACTTTCTGAAAAATCGGGCCACTTAAAGTGTCTCAAAGTGGGCACCTGAAAATGGGGGCACCCAAACTCATGTGTCATTATTGATCATCTTGGTCTTTATCTTTCATAAAAGGTTAATTAAGTTTTTACTAGTTGTCGCAGATGCTAGCAAGCACCCTCTCCTGGCCTCCCTCTAGGACTGCTGTGAGGAGAATCCAAGCCTCTGTTTTCTGGATCCCTTGGGTTCCTCCCTTAGCCTCTCTGGCACATTCCTTGGGCACTGACTCTCAGTCTGTTACCCCTTCTCGGAAATGGGGGTTCTCAACACTAACACCCAAGATATCCCAACTTACTTAAACCTACCCCCCTCCCAGAACTTCACCTGAAAGGTGCAAAGCTTCTGGTTTACAATTTAACTGTCACAAGGGAAAGCAATAGTTGTGAAGCAGTTAAATACAGAGCAACAATTTGCATTAACACCTTCATGCTCTTTTACACTTAATCATGTAAAGCAAGCAGAGGAGAGTACAAATCATACAGAAGAATAAACACTAAAACCGCATGTCCCTGCCTCAATCTTACCACTCCAGGGCATTCTCTGGGCGGAGGCTGCCATCCTTTGGTTGCCATCTGGGCTCAGGAAAGAGGGCAGGTTTCCCTTCCCCATGCGGCTGCTACCTGCTATGTAGCCTCTCCCTCCCTTCCTCAGCTTCTGTGATTTTTCTCTCCCTTGCCCCATGCTTCCTCTTCATGGTCCCCTCAGCTCCTGTATGGCTTTTCATTTAAATCTCTCCTGGTAACCTGGCCTCTTTTGTTCTCCTCCTGGTAACTTTCCATTGCTCTTTCCTCTGAAGGGAGAGTGTAGGTAACAGCTAAAAAAATATATCTAAGGATGCAGCAGTTTTAACATAACTTTTCATGACGTTTAAGTACCATTATTAATATTAAGCATATCCCGTTGTCCCTGTCCTGGTATGTATCCACTACAGGGCCTGTCAGCAATGGGATATCCACATACCTGTAGGCACAGATGATACAGCAGTTTTTTTCCACAATACATCACAATATCAATCAGAATGCATAAGCTGTGCAGGTATAGCTCCAATTCATCACACTAGAGTATTGATATTTCCATTTTCTACTCCATGACATTTTGCTCAAATACATGTCTTTACAGAAGGTAACTTCTGCTGAGGCATAAAAAGCAGGGCTTTGGAGCTGTGCTCCAGCTCCAAGCAAAAACCTGCAGCTCCACTGCTCCAGAGCTGCTCCAGGCTCCGCTCCAAAGCCCTGAAAAAAGGTTCTTTATTAATTTGTAAATGTACTTTTTATTGTTTAACAGTACAATGTGATAATATAGCAACACTGTTGCACAATAGGAAGCTGAATTATTGGGCCAAATTCATTCCTATGTAACTCCACTGGAACCGAATGAGTTCCACAAGGGATGATTTAGCTCACTGTTTATTAGCATATATAGCACCAAACATGAGGCCCATTATGCTTTGCAATGTACAAAAACAAACATGCAGGCCAAAAAATTACTGCACAAAGAGCTTAAAACCAGTGAGAAAGCTTTGGACTGATTTTTAAAACTGGATAAGAGTATTAAAAGGAAAGCCGTTCCAAAATGGACCCGAATTATCTGATACTTGTAACTGGAGTGCAGAAGTGGCAAAATATCATACCTAGATCCTAAGCTGAGATTCTTAAAGCACATATTGGGTATACAATCAAAGTGTAGTTACTGTAAAAACTAAATTTTTTCATTTCAGATCTTAGAATACCAACAACAGTTTGATCTTGATTCCAGTTTCAGAGGGAATCTGTGCAAGTGTAAAAAGAAGCACAGAATGGGCGTAATTGTAGAAAACCAAAGACTGAGTACTGTCGTTGTGGATGGACTGCTGACAATAGATGGAAGATACAGGATCACCAGCAGTGTAGTAGTTACAATAATCTTTTCTTTTCTTTTTTAAATCTACTAAGACACAACTCTCTCTGCTGTGAAAAATCTGATTTAGGTGTTATGTTTAATAATACTGACCAAAATATGATCAACAAAAACAGAGCTATGATAGGGCAAGAATCTAAAAGTGAATCACTAACAAGAGAGACGCTTACATTATTCACTCTGGAAACAGAACTAGTCTGGGAAAGATTTACATCTAAAAAAGAAAAAAAAAAAGGGAACAGCCAACAATATGAATAACAACAGAATCATCACAACTCAACATAAAATGTAAAAATGGAAAGAGGAACATACTGCCATCGACCAATCAGATTTAACAAGTTTTTAGATTCAATGAATACAATAATGGACAGAAATCACCACAAAGAATAATGACAGTATTCGGAATAAAATTACACACATTCCTCTTCCTAAGGATTCAACCAGTCAGTTTGCTCACTATGTACTGAACTCATTCCACAAAGGCTAGACACCTGTCTGATTGTAACGGCTGTTGATCACTTGGCTAAATGTGAATATCTTGATCCCTAGGTGATGGTTTCCACATTCCATCATCATTCTCTTAGTATCTAGTGCCTTTCAGTATATTTCCTCAATGTTTTGTGCAATGCTTTAGAAACACAAGACATCAGGAGATCTGAATTGACATTCAGAGTCTTCTTTTGTTTATATGCTTCCCAAGTTTAACTTAGGAAACAACTGAAGAGTGTTTCTGAGAAAGAAAGAAAGAAAGAAAGAAAGAAAGAACTGCAGCCTTCCATACAAAGCTTGTGAAAGTTAGAGCTGGTCAGAAACTGGAAGGAAATTCCAACATTTCCTGTTTTTGTTTGTTGCCAATCAGAACAAAAAGCTGAAAAGTAGAAATTTCCTGCAAAGTGAAAATTCCAAAAAGTTTTCATTCAGGACTAACAATGTTTTGTTTCAATTGATTTGAAATGGGCTTTTATACTGAATATATTACAAATATTTTTATATAAATCTAACCAAAATATTTGGTCTTTTCAGTCAAAAGCAGTCAAAATCAACATGCTCCCATGAAACATTGTGGATATTTACTAACCTGCATTGAGGCTGTTCTGTTGAACATTTTTTTGACCAGCTCTATTGAAAACATTTTACAAAGTGGCAATGTAAAGCAGAGGGAATCTTTAGAGAGCTGACTACAGAGATTGTCGGAGGCAGAAAGGAGGAAAAAAAACAAAACACTAGATGAAGATAAAGTGAATTAAAAAGAGAAACCTGAAACATATTCAAGAGTCAAAAGGCTGGTAAAAATGCTCAGAGACTAGTTACAATCAAGGGACTGGGGCTCCAGATTCAGCTGTAGGCGGGTGACAGAGCAAGATTTTTAAAGAAGTGTAGTGACTCAGGGGTAATTTCATATATGGGGCAGCATAAGTACAAGAGCCGCCCATACAGAGTAAATGGACAGGAGACAAACTGGGAAGAAGTGTGTATAAGGGTGAGTAGGTGGTAGAAGGTCAGAGAGGAGTTTAGGAACAGCAACTCCATGGAGCTTTTTCAAAACCAGTGTGAAATCTTAGCCCCAGTGAAATCAATGGGAGTTTTACCACTGACCTCATTGGAACCAAAATTTCATCCAATGGAGGGCAATACTGAACATGCAGGTTTTATTGCAATAGCTATCTGCTTATCCACAAACACACTCCTCCATTAAACAGTCAACCACAAACGGATATCTAGATGAAATAACCAAGAACCATGCATTGGTGGATAATATTTATACACTGGAAAAACTTCTGCAGTTTTTTTTTCCAAAGAAAGATTTTGTCAACTGTTGCTTATGCCAACAACTGTTACAGCTACACAGTTTGGAGCATTTAATTTTGAAAGTAATTAACTTCAACCAATGCAGAAAATGTCACAGGAAACAGCCCAACAAAGAGATATTACAAAAAGAGTTAGTTGTAGAGCTTGTAGCCTGCTTTGCAAAGTCTCAGCCTGTGATCTGCAATCTGTTGGTACACCGATTCCACCAATTTGATTTTAAGGTTGAGAAAAAAATCTCATTAGCTCTCTTCAGACTTTATGATTCAAGCCTGACAAAACACACACTGCAGTGTTTCCAAGATCTAAAGAAAATTCCACCACGGTCACCATTATTTATAGCTAGTTTATTCTGATGCATCCAAAATCCAAATACAGCATATAGCTAGGACATCCACTGTATTAAACAAACAAATACATAAGTGTGGTCTATTAGGCCTTTAAAGTGCTATCTGTGGGGTTGAAAAACTAATCTTCAATTTTCATAGCTTGTGGAAATCTGTTTCCTCTTTGGAGAATAAACTGCTCCTATTTTTGACTCAGCATCAATTAAAAAAAAAATGAAATTTTGTCAACCAAAAGTGTTACTGGAAAAAATTGGTCCTGGAAAATATACAGTGACAGAACTCCAGAAGCAAGAATGTGGAAAACTGCATAGCATACAAGTTGTTAAAAAGGGCACAATCTACACAACCTTACTGCACATGCACATAGCCAAGTATGATCTCAGTTGCACGTGCCCTGTATTTTCCAGGCTATACAGCAGCGGCCCCATTTTTCCCTGCATCCAGAGTTACCAGATGATACACTAGAGCTTGGAAGTGAAGCAAACCACTGCAGTGATTGATTACTAGCCACTCTCAAGCATAACCATATTACCTAAACTTAGCTCCTGGGAACAGGCCAAATTAATTTTCCTTCTGTGCCAAGATTTATCAAATTTGCTGAGATGAGATTGCAAGCAAGTTTCCCCTAGTTATAAGAATACCACCTGGGGAACTGGAAAAGTGCTCTGATAAAATCAGAAGCTAAATGGTCCTCCTCTCTGGATCTTGATTCTCCACTTGGCCTGTCAGATACCAAAAGGTTGTTGACCATCAGGCCATACTGCAAGGACTACACAGTCCTCTCGTGTTTTTGCAAAGGAGATGAGAATGGGGTAAGAGGGGAAGTGATTGGGTACAATGGGTCGGGCTACTGGAGAAAGTTTGGTTTTGGCTGTCTGTTCAGTCTAATTTTATGTGATTCTGTACTGAGTTGAGTTATTTGTACATTCACCTAAAGCACAGGAGAGGAACATTTCATAAATCCAAATGTAAAAGGCTTCAGCTACTCATAAACGAGATGTGCAATGAGAGCCTGTAGTTGTAAAGAGATTATGTTGGCAAGTAAACAACGTATGTAGACTTAGAGCCACAAAGATACCAAATATTATATGCACATGACAGTCAGTCACTCACATGGCCCAACCTTCAGGCATCATGCTAAATAGTCTTATTTACTCCCTGTAATTAAGCTTGTCTCTAGAAGTGTTAATCATTTTTAGACTCATGGGTCTGGCCTTCTTTACCACCACTCAAAACCTATTAACGGAACTCAGTCAACTATGTTAAAGCCTTGTATCAAATCTCTACGCAGCTAAAAAAAAAACAAACAATCAAAACCTACAGAGAGTCCTGTGGCACCTTTAAGACTAACAGATGTATTGGAGCATAAGCTTTCGTGGGTGAATACCCACTTCGTCAGATGCATGTAATGGAAATTTCCAGAGGCAGGTATAAATATGCAGGCAAGAATCAGCCTGGAGATAACGAGGTTAGTTCAAATCAGGGAGGGTGAGGTCCTCTGCTAGCAGTTGAGGTGTGAACACCAAGAGAGGAGAAACTGCTTTTCTAATTGGCTAGACATTCACCGTCTTTGTTTAATCCTGATCTGATAGTGTCAAATTTGCAAATGAACTGAAGCTCAGCAGTTTCTCTTTGGAGTCTGGTCCTGAAGTTTTTTTGCTGTAAGATGGCTACCTTTACATCTGCTAGTGTGTGGCCAGGGAGGTTGAACTAACCTCGTTATCTCCAGACTGATTCCTGCCTGCATATTTATACCTGCCTCTGGAAATTTCCATTACATGCGTCTGACGAAGTGGGTATTCACCCACGAAAGCTTATGCTCCAATACATCTGTTAGTCTTAAAGGTGCCACAGGACACTCTGTTGCTTTTTACAGATCCAGACTAATACGGCTACCCCTCTGATACTTGACAATCAAAACCTATATTTTGTCAAGGTAGCCAGAATAAAACGGTTGGCCTACAGACAGATTTTGTCTAAGTCCCAAGCATAGCTATTGCAGAACGCTGCTCAAGGGAGAAACCTTCATTATAAACATTTTATTTACAAATTATCAAACCCAACCTAGCTCTAGCAGTCTGGTAAGTAACTGAAAAGTTCTTTTAAGCGAAAGTGAGTTTCCAAAGTACTTGGACAGGAATCCAGCCAAGTAATTCCAATTTAAGAACACCCTGCATTGCACAGCATATTTGTGGTTATTTATCATTAAACAAAACACTAAAATATATTGGTTCCGAACCTCTTTTTGCCAGTCTGCATCACTAACAAATAGGAGGTCATTTCTCTTTCACACAAAAAACAAACAAAACCCCCACACTGACACACCACAGTCTACAACCATAGGTAACTGAAGACCTGCCTCACATGCTAAGAAACTACATGTATCTCCGGAGTTCTGTACACCTTCTGTCAGGTGTGTCAGCTTTCCCTTCGAGACCTCTTTCCACTCGGCTTCCCAAGAACTCAGTTCAACTCCAGACTGTCGATCTTTATTTGGCATACAGCAACGCTACGCTGAGTTGATCAGACTCAAACGTATGGGGTGGATGCAGTGTATATCACAGATCTAAAGTTACACAGAAACCCCCTTCCTTTATATAAGTCTCCATATCATGTTACATTCACTATATATTGGATTACATGTTTGAGGATTGGCTTGGTTATTTTGCAGGAACCAGTCCCTGTACAGCACGCTCTGTCCATGCACTCTGTGTCTGACTTTACACTTTACCTCATGTTTACACTTCCGACTTCTCTTGTCCACTGTTATTTTGTTCTTAGTAAATGGTTTTCTGGGTGTTTCCCCTCTTATCTTCGCTAGCTCAGACATTCTGTCTTTTAGCTTACTGACCCATTTACTTCTCTTAGCACAAACATTCCGTTTTCAGCCCACGGATCTAGTTACCTCCCTAATCCCGTTTTACAAGAAATGAGGCCTCTCCCACGTTGAATTACTCAGGTAGGCCTCGTTTGACAAGGTGCATCTTTCGTTTCCTCAAGAGTACATTCGAGGATCCAGAAAACCTACAGCAAACCTAGGAAACGTAAAGCAGACCTTCCACCAGAGATGGGGTGGCCTGCAATCTGGGAAGGTAAGCCCACGACCAGAGTGGCCATCATCAGAACAAATCCCCCCCACTCACAACTCTGCAAGTTCCTGAGGTCCTTGCTGGAAGTTTTTTCCTTAGCACAGGAGCTCTCAAACATCACTTGTTGCGGATTTTTTTTTTCAGAAGAGCCTCAGCCAAACTACACCTGACTTCACCCATCTTGCTTCTGCAGTACAATAATTGTAATCCATTAAGATATGCCCACTTCCTAAAACAGCACCCAAGGCTCAACAGTTCAGTTAGGACTGTTAATTTTCTCACCTCTACCCCACCAACTAGTAATGAGATTTGGAACATACACATGAGGTGATAGAGCTTCCTTATGAAGAGGTATCACACAGCAATATCAGGTAATGAGATGGTCGTGCCCCTTTTATTATGAATTACCTATATTCAAGCGCACTGAAGTCAACTGAAGAACAAAGGAAAGCTTGGGACGACGTAGGTAAGAATACAGGTCACCAGAACAACATTAATGACTTTTCCGTCCCCATCTACCTCGCAGCTAGTTAGTCACAAGGCTTCCCTGGAAATAGAATCCCATCCGCACTGGCAGGATAGTCTTACATTGCTGCTCTCCATTCTGTACCTATTCTAGGGTCAAAAGGTGGATTTATGGTCTTCTCAATTATCAGTCTGCCACCTTTCATGACTTTAAATTCACTTTAAAAACCTACTGCAGAAGATAAATGACTATCCACAGAAGGTGTTGCTCGCTATCCTGTGTGCAGAAAGGAACAAAGAAACAAAAATGTGACACTGGATGAGTCTTTTCAGTAATTTAAGAATATGCTCCAAGTGCTGCAGGGGCTTTTCCAGAACTCCTCTAGACACATGACCAGATATGCCAGATGTTTCTTGATATAGTTAGGAATAAACATGGAAGAAAGATGGCTAGCAACAGCCATTTCTGCAAAACAAATCCCAGAAGCAATTCAGGAGACTGACTTGTATAAAATTACTTTTCTTAGTTAAGAAACATGGGACTAGAGAGAATGCCATCAATTCCTCATATTTCCTCACAAGTACATTCTCAAACGTTTCTTCTAGAAACTGATCACAAACTAGAAACAGAGATGCAAATTTGCACATATGGCTCCATGTTTCAGTATATCTAAAGAGATATATTCAGTATATATTCAAATGCAGAAGTTAGAATTAAATTAAATACCATGCATGCCTACTGTCATTTTCAGTCTCTCATAACTCATGAAGATATTTGTTTCACAACAAAGGTACTTGCAGCAAAATACAGATCCAAACTTGGGCCTATTCTCAAGAAGGCAGAAAAAGAATGTCCAGTTTTAGAAAGGAAGGTCATGCTGACCAATAAATCTGAACCGTTTATTTCAGTAAAATAAAAATGAGAGTTGAAGCATGCTAGTAGGTGTGGGTCCAGAAACAAGTCTCCCATCCAAGATAGAGCCTATGTATACACAATTCTTTTTAGAAGTTTGTATGTAATAATTTTTTTCCTTATACACACAAAAAATCTGTTAAAAGCACATTATTTAGTTTGCAAAGGCAAGAACTCAAGTTAGGATATGCCAGATACACAGGTGCCTATATAACCTTAATTCTGACCCCTTCTGCATCCACACGGTGCAATGAATGAGGTAGGAGTCCAGGGGGGAAAATGTCATGTAATTAAAGCCTGTATTATAATGTACAAGGGGTCAGAATTAAGGTTTCATGGGTAACCTTAAATCGGGCATTTCCTAATTTTTTCAAGGTATTTAACTTTCCAGCCTAAAGGTTCTTTCTATGTAGTTTATGTCCATACACAGAAAACCTGTATAAGTGACAGTTGCACATCATGTCAAATATCAGAGGGGTAGCCATGTTTGTTGCTTTTTACAGATCCAGACTAAGAGTACTGTGGCACCTTAAAGACTAACAGATGTATTGGAGCATAAGCTTTCGTGGGTGAATGCCCACTTCGTCCAAAAGTTCATGCTCCAATACATCTGTTAGTCTTTAAGGTGCCACAGGACTCTTTGTTGCTTGTTGCACATCATAAAACTTGGGTTTTTACATTTTCCATTTTTGGGGGCTCCAGCCCCAGCAGCCTAGATTTACCTGCTCCTCCCCTCACTCACCAATCTCTGACATAGCTGCTCCAGTAACAACCAGGTTGTACTAGGACATAGGGTTGCCAATTCTGGTTGGATGTATCCCTAGAGGTTTCATGACATGACAATATTTAATTGAATATGAATCTTGAATTCCTGGAGACTCCAGGAAAATCCTGGAGGGTTGGCAACCCTACTAGGACAGCATGCTGTCCACGTGGGCATGCTCAGTAGAAGCCAACCAGCAACTCTGGCCAGGGGCATGTGACCCTATGTCCCCCCCACCCTCCAGGTTGCCTCTGGTCAGTTCATGTTTTGGCAAGTTGCCAACACTTTCCTGAGGAATGCAAGCAGGAGAAGGGAAATGGCGATTTTCAACAGTTTATAACTTAGCAAAACCTGATTGGAATTTCCTGGGACAAATTAAAGGCATCTCTAGCCCCAGGGCTTTGACCCTGCTGAATTTCAAAGGCCTGCTGCAGACAATGGAGGCGTTAGGACCTCTACAAAATCTTTTACAGTGGAAACTCTTAGGTGACCTAAATACAGGTGTCACTACCTGCTCCCCCTGCAATTCTGATATGGCTACTTAGGGTGCTAATTGAGTGTACTTGTGCTAACAGATCGTGTGTGTATTTGGTTTTCCACATGTGAACATAAGCATTGGAGTGTCTTCCTGTTCTGTGGCGGCTTTAGGGGTGGAGAAGAAAAGATGCAAAGACAAAAATAAGGTCCCCAACAAAGAGAAATGATTGGACTATGAATAAGACTAGACTTAACCAGTGAAGCAGCATAAAGCTGAGTTCTTTACTTTCATGTTACTAAGGAAGTTTATCTATTGATACTCTTAGCAAGTCTATGCTTTAATCATTTGGCTTACATGATCTGAGGCGCAAGAGTCAGAACTGCAAGCACGTCTAATGTAATGTCAGGTTTATTTTTGTTGATGACTCTAACTTGCCTTGTGTATCCTTTAGCATTTTGAAACAAACAACCAACCCATTTCACTCTCCAGCGTGCTCCTTTCATGTGTGTATTAAATTACATATTTAGGTTCAAGAGTAGGCTTGACTAGTATGTGTCAGCAGAAGAATGAATAAACAATCTGAGGACAACACAAGGTGAGCATTTCTCAATATGTTTTCGTCTGACAAGAGTCATTGAACTGTTTTATTACATTAAAAGAACAAGCAATATTTTAATAGTAGTTCAGTGAGTCTTATCTGGAAACTAAAAAGAAGAAAAAATGAACTCCCAACTGCACACACTTAATCCCAAAGGTGACTCAGTCTTTAGTTATGCGATTACCCAGCCAGTAGTCACAGCCACTTGAGTGTACAGTCCATGTGGCAACGTCACTCAAAAGATCAACTACTGCAATATATCCATCTTGACAGCAAGTCTCTACAACACGTCTGAAAAGAGCACTCACCATCTCATTGGACACTGCTCACCACACCATCAAATAAAGTGTAAGCCAAAGAAAAAGATAACTATTGATCTCCTGCTGTTTTAGCGTTATTGCATGTATACAACAGCAACCTAGAGACCCATTAACAAAATTAATTGACTAGATATTGCACAGTTAAGCATTCCAAAGTTTGGAAATACATGTTGAACTATTGGCAACATTCACTTTGACTGCTTGTATGCTACAGTCTTTAGTTATCCTTTAGATAGCCAGGCCTGTTATTAAGGCTGCCCAACACTTTCCGCTATAAAGACCCTGCTTTCAGTTGCTTATACTTCTGCCAGATGTTAACCGGTTGAGCTGAATTTTTTCCATGCCATGGCTCTGCCTCCGGCTGACTTTTTCTGAAAAATTTCAGTCAAAACGCTTCAGCCATTTCTGAGAACAAGATTAGTGAAAGACAACTTATCTTTCCATTCTCTAGCCACCTTTTCTTTGGAAACCTTTAGCACCCCCAGGCTGTGGAGGAGGGACTTGCAAATGGGCAGAGGTGGCCTTTGTGTCAGGGCTGTGCCTTTTGGCGTCCCTGTGAAAATCCACCCAAGCCTATGAAAAATGCGCAGTTTGCACTTGCTCAGTAGAGACTCGCTAGATCTTAACAGCTAAAATCTCCTAAGATTCCATCCTCACTAACCACGCCTGAGCCTCTTACAGCTCCCGAGGTTGACCAAACTGTGCATGTGCCATCCCCATAGAAAAACTGAGCATGTCCCCTCTAGCCCAGAGCTCCAGGATGAAGCTGGACTTTCTCTAATGGCTGCTGCAGGTCAGGCACTGGAACGGACAGCAGGGAGCCCATCTCTCATGTGCTTTCAGTGTCCCTCTTGCTGGCAAACAGGTTGCATGGAGGAGGAAGCAGTCTGATTCAGATGCAGAAGGGACAAAAGCTAGACCTACAGCATTGCAGAGGAGGATTAGGGGATTGGAATGGAACAAGGTGGGGAGGGGGGCAGCGCACCACAGGGGCAGAGACTGGCGACTGGCAGGGAGGTGAATAGGGGGACTGTGAACCAGAGGAGCAGGGGAAAGGTGGTGTGGAAGTGAGGAAACATCTGGCAAGGAGCTCGAGTGTGGAGTAGAACTTAAGCTGGCTGGGAAAAAGACTGAAGACAAGGAGCTGGGGGAGATGAGGATATAGAGATGGGATGAGAAGCCCAGGGAAGGAGACTGGGACCGAGCCAGTGGTAACAAGGAACACAGGTGAGGGCGGGGGAAAAGAGAGACCAAGGAATTGGGGAGAGGACTGGGACCGGCTGGGCAAGTAGACTGGAGATAAGGGGCCACAGAATAGAGTAAAGTGAGGGAGACTGGGAACCTGGTGGGGTGAGATTGGACTCACTGGACAAGGAGACTGATGAGTAGAGACTGAGACTAATTAGGTGAACACAATGGGACTGGGACAAGGAGACTGTGGTGCAGTAGAGCACAGACTTGTGACAAAAGAATCTGTGCCTATTAGAGCACAGGCAAAGTGTCTCATTCCCCTCTAGTGCTAGTCCACATAGCAATAGTAGTTTGTCATCCTCTATCAGTTACTTCAATAGCTCAAGCGACAGAAGTCTCAGTTTTGGATCTAAAGGTTCCATCCTACTAAGGATGTCATAAGATGCCAGATAATGGTATCTGTTTTTTCAGGGTGTTTTTTTTAAAGCTAGGAAATTACTCAAAAAACTACATTAAAAGAAAGAAGTTTTCTTCACTACACAACCCTAATTCACCCCAAGGCAGGACAATCCTGAACACTGAATGAGGCAGAGGGCCTGTGGAAAAAATAGTATGTAATCATGTAATTGAAGACTGCACAGGCCATCATATTCTTCTGCATGCTCACTGCACCATCTTCAAAGGTTCAGATCTCAGTTCAAACAAAGCTAAATTCCCTGCAGAAGAAGGAAAGGATTGCTCCTCGAGGATGGGTATTTCCATGCCAAAAGACACCTTTCAAGATGAAGCAGTTTTGCCTGCAAGACTGTTCAAAACATGGTCCTTTCATTCAATGGCTCAGCCATTCCAAAAGAACTCATCTTCAGGCAGAGACCAAGCACTGAAAAATTCTGCCCCTAAATTTACAAGTTGCATACACGTTATGAGTGACTGCAGCAGCGTTCCATTTTTTTAGCGTCACTCTGATGCACCAAAACCTGGTTAGCAGGTAATGACACTATGTTCAGTTATTTTGACTATGTTTTACCAGAAAATATAAGCACATCATCCGAAAGATCATAATAAGCCAACATAGGGTTTGTTTAGTTTGGAAAAGAGAAGACTGAGAGGGGACATGATAGCAGTTTTCAGGTATCTAAAAGGGTGTCATAAGGAGGAGGGAGAAAACTTGTTCACCTTAGCCTCTAAGGATAGAGCAAGAAGCAATGGGCTTAAACTGCAGCAAGGGAGGTCTAGGTTGGACATTAGGAAAAAGTTCCTGTCAGGGTGGTTAAACACTGGAATAAATTGCCTAGGGAGGTTGTGGAATCTCCATCTCTGAAGATATTTAAGAGGTCCCTTCCAGTCCTAGAATCTATGAATAGCCTGGCTGGTTGCATAGTCCTTTCCATCAATAGAAAATACTAAAAGGGAGGTACCACAGTCTATCAGAGCGTAAATAATCAAATTCTGAGTGACATTTCAAAGCATTCTTAAAATGAGCCTAGCTAATGGCTTAGGAAACTGTGTCTTTGAAGAATTAGTTTCACTCTTGCTAGAATAAAATTGACATTCAGGAATTTGAGAAAAGTTCCATTCATGATATGAGCCACATAAAATTGCTACTGGATATTTCTCGCTGCACTTGTTAATGAAGACATCAGCAAGCAAAAAAGTTACAGACGGCAGCCATCAAGTCCAGCTACGCCCCCACTCCACCCATTCATTCTATACCCAGCACAATAACCACTCCATTTTCTTTTGTCTCTCTGGAACAGATCCCATAAATTCAAACATGAGAGAGAGACTTCAAGTACCAATTACCTTCTTTAGATACCACATAATGGTGGACTTTCAATAGGTCCATCACTAGAGACTGCAACAGAATTTGTATGTGTATGCATTACAGAGACTCGAATTTCTTAGCGTCTCTGTCACAACTAGGCCCGTCCCTACCCAGAGGGTCTCAAGTCTGTTGCAAATGGATCCACATGTTTCCCAGTCAACTGGGTCTGGGCACCATTCTCAGCGCTGGTATGTAAGGCACACTTCCAGGTTACAACCTTCTCTCTGAGCCCTTCCTTGGGATGTGGGACTCTGCAATCCAGCCACCCTAGACCCTGGAACCACAACCTCAGACCTCCCCAGCTCCCTAGTTGCTTATACACACTCCTCCAGAGAGTTACACCTAGGACTTTTAATCTAATCCCTTCAGGGACAACATGGCAGGAAAGTTGGAAACAGAGGCTTAGCAGAGTAATTTCTTAACCAGTCTCTTTACTGGTAAGCAGCACTGGAGGGTTACTTGATCTCTGGAGAAACAACAAGTCCTGAGACACACACAACACACTAGTCTAATCTTAGCCCTTCTGAGTCTCTGAGGCATCTCGGCATTTCAGGGTAGGCAAAGGCTCTCCTGCCTTCTCTCTCTCCTAGCCATTCTACTTTTATGTGGCAATGGTCTGCCCCTCCTCCCCCACTCAGAGAAGCACTCTTCCCCCTCCCCTTAAATATAGTCTCTCTCCTTTTGCCATGTGCTCAAGTTGAGAAGATGCAGATCTACCAGCCATGCTAACACGCCTGTGTAGAAAATGCATTGTTCCATGAAGTTGGACAAGCAGTTGAGAGACCTAGTTGATGGTCCTATATAGGCACCTGTGTATCTGGAATACATCATAGCAAACTTGCCTTGGGCAAGGTTAGATGTGTTCAGCACTAGCACAAAATGGAGATTACAATACAAAATGGAGGTCAGGATTTGATGCAACCATATCCCACCCTGTCAGTGTCTCTAAAATTTCAGGTTCACAAATTCCAGCAAGCTCAACTCAGCTCCAAATTGAGATAGATGAGAATTGTGCATCTTGCATGTGTGGGAGGGGGCAAGGTTATATTGAATGAAGCTTTAAAAAGCCAGTGTCCCTTCCACTTTACAGACATACAAGTGGGCATAAGAGAAAGGATCTGACTGCATGGCCCTGGTTAACATTACTGCTCCCCCAGCGTTTTACTGTGTGCCAGTTGGAGACAAATTTTCACCCACCAGAAGTGGATGGAGGCCAGAGGTGCTTCATGTATGAGATTTAAATAGAGGAGATGAAAGATAGCTGGGAGGAGTGTGGAATAAGAGAAAAGTAAGGAAGAAAAAAAGGTATTTGTGAAAGTCACACCCCAGATGGGTCAGAAGTGACAGGGTGACATCTCACCCGTCTTCCACTCTGTCTACATAGACTGAAACCTTCAGTTGTTAAACTGCATTGGGGTGGTTATTTACATTAGATCTTCTCACCACTTGCTGATCCATACACCATATTATTTACAGTTACATTTTCTCCTCAGCTCTCTGCCAAAGGGAGGAGAAGGAAGAACACTCTACCCAGAGATCCTTCCTGGTTCTGGCTCTGCTAGCTTGCCTCTCTCCCCCCGGCACTTCCTTCTTGTCCTTTCTTATAGCTCCTGTGTTAATGGGTCAATTTGCTCATTAGTCCTCCCCCAACGCATTCTAATCCACTAATTAAGCTCCAACAGGTCCACCAAGTGAGGAATTAATTGGTGTTTCAGTGACCAGACTGCTGGCTCAGCTATTGATCCCCAGTACTCTGTCACGATCTTTTTTACCCCACTTCCTTCTCTTCATCTTTTCCTTGATCACTTACAATTTTCCTTGTCTCTAAGAAAGTGGTGGCCTATTTAACAGGAACACCCCATTTTCAACAGTTGTAATTCTGAGGTAAAAATGACACCAACATCTTTCCCCTTCCCACAAACACATTGGTAGTCTTGTTACTTACATGTGCTGTAATTGTTTAGAAGGATTATTAAAATCGCAAAAGCCTGGTCTACAAAGTTAGGTCAACATAAGTCCCCTTGCGTCAACCTATTTGTGCATATGTCTACACTAAAATTTGTCTCTGGATGACACAAGTGCCCCATTACAGTGACGCAGTAAAACCGTCTCCCTGAACAGCATAGCGTCATGGTCAACCTACTGAGGTCGACACAGTGGAAGCGTAGACACTCCTTGACCTGTGTCAACTCTAACAGTCCTCCAGCAGCTGTCCCACGGTGCCCCATTGCCTGCGACAGTGACAGCTCTGGTCACACTTTTAAAGTGCACTGCCTAGAGGTCAGAGACCAGAAGTAAGCCCCCACCCCACTTTAAAACTCTGAGCGTTTCATAAATGCCTTTTCCTGATTGCACACCTAGCAGTTCTCCCTTGTCATGTGCAACTGCCAAACCAATCATGCCAGCTCCATGAACAGAGAGGTACTAGACACGCTCCTGCCTATAGTAGACAGGAAGTATTGGATCTCCTGGGTCTATGGGAAAAGAGGCTGTGCAAGCAAAGCTACAGACCAGCTGTAAAAAGGTAGGCATCTTCCAGGAGATTCCATGGGGTGCCGGCAAAAGGGTACAACAGGGATCGGCAGCAGTGCTCTGTGAAAGCAAAGGAACTTAGTCAGCGATAGGGAGCGCAACTATAGATCTGATGCTGCACCAGAGACCTGGTGCTTCTACAATGAACTACATGCCATACTTGGCGGAGCCCAGGACAGAGACCCCTGCTGGGAAGAGCAAGGAGGAGGAAGAAAAGAGGGAGGGTGGGGGAAAGAAAGGTGACAGGTGACTCCACGAGTTAGGACAGGGGTCAGCAACCATTCAGAAGTGGTGTGCAGAGTCTTCATTTATTCACTCTAATTTAAGGTTTTGCGTGCCGGTAATGCATTTTAACGTTTTTAGAAGGTCTCTCTCTCTAAGTCTATATTATATAACTAAACTATTGTATGTAAAGTAAACAAGGTTTTTAAAATGTTTAAGAAGCTTCATTTAAAAATTAAATTAAAATGCAGATCTTATCAGTTTAGTGCAGTGGTTCTTAACCTAGGGTGCACGCACCCCCTGAGGGTGCGAGATTCCCTTTCTGGGGGTGCGATACATGCAAGATTTTTTTAGAAGGTAAATCATCGAAAACACAAATTAAGCACAGGCACATAAGTACAATTACTTTGTTTCATCAAACCTATGTATTTATTAACATTATACATGTTTTAATGATTACTGTAATATACAAACATTTTTAAGTTTCCACATTTTTAAGCTAACTGTAGTGTAATTTTTGATAAGGGCTGCAGAGCGCTGGGACCAGGCCAGGAGCACAGCCCTGGGCTGGCTGCCGGTACCCCAGGCCAACAGGGCCAGCGGCCCGGACCCCAGCTGGCAGGGGGCCGGGAGGCTGGAACCCCAGACCAGCAGCGAGATGAGCAGGGCCGGCAGCTGGTATCCCAGGCTGGCAGCAGGCTGAGCAGGGCTGATGGCCGGGACCCCTGGTGGCAAGGGGCTGGCAGCCAGAACCCCAGACCGGCAGCAGGCTGAGCCGCTCAGCCCGCTGCCAGTCTGGGGTTCCGGCCGCCGGCCCTAATTAGCCTTCTGCCGGTTGTAGGTTCCATTCACCCAGGCCGGCAGCGGGCTGAGCGAGGCCGGGACCCCAGTTGGCAGCAGTGTGCCAGTAAAAAAAAAAAAAAAAAAAAAAAAAAAATCGGCTCGCGTGCCACAGGTTGCCGACCCCTGCACTACACTATTCTTAGCAGCAGCCAAATCTCCAGGCCCAGAGAAGACTCCAGCCGACAGCACTACTGTGGCTGACCTTTAAAGTGTTTTTTCAAAGCCTCCCTCAACCACATAGCTCCACGTTGGGCTCCTGTAACAGCCTGCATGTCTGGCTGTTCAGAGCCAGCAGACAGCTGCTCCACCTCTGCCTCCACCCGAGTGGCAGCATTTCCCCCTTTGTCTCTCAGATATTATGCAGAACACAACAGGCAGCTATAACCATTGGATCTCTGAGAGAGAAATCTCCCAATCTAGTGAGTAAACAAGCTCCAGCATCCCTTCAATCTACCAAAAGCACATTCCAACAGTCATTCTGCATCTGCTGAGCTGGTAGCTGAATCTTTCCTTGGTCCTGTTGAGATGGCCAGCGTACAGCTCCATGAGCAAGGGACGGACTGCGTCCCCCAGAATCACTACTGGTATTTCAATATCACCAATGGTAATCCACCAGTCGGGAACGAATGTCCCTGCTTGCAGCTATCTGAAGAGTCCTGTGATCTTAAGGATGCAAGTGTCATCCACCTTCCCTGATCAGCCCCCGTTAACACTGGTGAAGCGTACCTAATGATCCATCAATGCTTGCAGAACCATAGAAAAGTTGCCCCTTCTATTCATTTACTCTGGTAAGATGGGTTGGTGCCTAAATTGGGACGTGTGCACCATAAGAACACAAGAATGACCATACTGGGTCAGACCAATGGTTCATTTAAGACCAGAATCCTGTCTTCCAATAGTGGCTAATGCCAGATGCTTCAGAGGAAATGAACAAAAACAGGGCAATTTTGAGTGATCCATCCCATCATTGAGTCCCAGCATCTGGCAGTCAGAGGCTTAGGGACATGCGGAGCATGGGGAGCACTTATTGTTCCACCATGGTTTGGGAGCTTCATCACTGCTGAGCCATCAACTATTTCCTACATACTGCCAAGAGTCACAGTCCTGTATAGCAGGAGAGAAGTAATGGCCCTGCGCACTTGCATGACAACGGCCCCCACTGTGGATTTTCCAAAATGATTTCCAACTGATCAGTAGCAATCTGGCATTGCAGGCTTCCTTGAGTGCAATCACCACTGTCAATGTAGCTCTCATTCTGGTGTCCTGAGTATGAGGGCTAGGATGAGCTCAGCACAGAGATCCAGGAACGTGGCCTTTTGCATCCAAAAGTTCTGCAGCCACTGTTCGTCACCCCAAACCTGCATTAGAGTGATCTCACGAATCCACGTTTGGTTCTTGAATGCGGAAATGGCACTCCACGATCTACAGCTGCTCTGTGAATGCCACCAACAAACTTGAATCGTTTTTCATTATGTCCCTCAGCAAACTATCTTTGAAGAAATCCTCAGTCCTCAAAGAGATCCCAGTTGCTGTGGTACTTCCTAAGCAGCTGCAGATATAGGAGAACCGTGTATCTTGTATTTGCAATGTTCATGAGAGTAGTGCGGAGCTCTGCAGGCTCCAGATAAGGATGTTTGGCACACTGGTGCACCACGCTTTACATCAACACAAGCACTCCTGGTGAATACACGCAGCACCAATGCAAATAGCCAAGCACGCACACTCTTGAGTGATGTACAAACTTTGGCAGGCATATACCCGCCAATGCCACTTGTGTTGACCAAAGTTTGTAACGTAGACATGGCCAAACGAAATTCTGTTCAGATGGAGCAAAGTAGCACACTGTAGGTGCCTCCAACAACTGCTAAATAAGGTATAGCAAGATCCAGGGTCTGTGACATTCATGAGCATTAAAATAAAAAGTTGCTGACGTACAGCACGTTTAAAGTACAACAGGAATAATGGCTCACTATTTTGCTAACGATACACAAATTAGGTCACTGGGAGTTTTCTTCTAATTGTACCATGTTAATGTATTACGAACTTTGTAGAGCAACTCCAACACGATTCACGGTGTCAAGTTATTACATCAATGAATATGGGTTACAGGAAAGAGTCTCATATGCCTGCATAGGCAGTGCCACCAGGGGAAGAAAACCTTAGCCAACCTCAAAGCATCGTCACCCCGCTGTAGACATGTACATTGTAGGTCTAGCCTACAGACAGACATATATTTCTCACCAGCAAGGGGAGATCAGAACAAAAGATTGCAGCATGCATTCGCAGAGCACCAGCTAAGGGTGTCACGAACAGGGAAAACCCTAGAACAAAACCATTCAACTCAAGTCAGAATTATTACTCTTGCACTAAAGCATTATTGCAGTTCAACAGCTTCTTCAGTATATCAGATGCTACCAACCTGAGTTTAAGTTACAAACTAATGCTACCTCATTAGATTTTCCTGTTTCTACTGTTGCACTAACCGATTTCATGACCATTGTACATCCACACTCACTACCCTTCAGCTTTAACAGGGCATCATGTCAAGGTATTGTCCCCATACACTGGATCATTTCCCCTAGCAACATTATCACTTATTTATCCTTTGAAAGCTCTAAAGTGCAATCTTTTTCCTTCCTGACATTTCTTTCCATTTCCACATATACGCTGGTTTGTTGCTTTACTGTTTGGCTTAGAGAGAGAGCACTCGACAATTACAAGCTTTACAAAGACATAAAAACAGTCAGGTCACATTCTAGGCCTACTAAGCTTGACGTTTTCTTTAAATTAAATTAAAAAGTAAGTACCATAAAGAGAACCAATGTGGCACTGGCAATAGTTTTTCTGTAGGCCACATCTAGAGTAATGTTCAAATGCACGCTCAAGTTGCACATCAAGAGATGAAGCAGTGCCAGCGATACGATTTTTACACTGGCTGTATAATCAAGAAACTCCTTACTGTTATAGAGCAATTAAGCTTTCATCTAAACAGTTATTTTAACCATGGAAACATTAATAGGCTGTTTTTCAGTACATATTACAAAGGTCCAGCTCTTAGAAGCCACACAGACTCTGCTTAGTTATGCTTATTGCTTCAGAGGGAAAATAATGAAGCCTTTATTAACAAGAAAGAAAAATTCCATGTAGTTAAGCTGCCGCTTCTAATTCGGTTGGCAAATTTTCCTTTATTGTATCATGGCAACATGGTTAAAGCGAGTCACTATGGTTGGAGTCCTTCCCCTCCCCTGACGGAGGCACACAGTGGGTGGCAGCAAAAGCAAAGGTGTATAGTGGGGTTGGCTGCACATTCAGGGCAAGTCACCAACTGAATGATTCCAGATGGGCTCAAGGTAAATACAGTGGGGTCCACCTTTGCTTAGGGTGTGCTGCTAAGTGCAGTGCATGCATTAGCTGGCTCGGGGCTTCGCCATACGCATTGCCTGCTAGCTAACAGATCACACCCCCACTTAGGACGGAGGAACAGCAACCAGTACAGAAGCCAGGCCCACTCCTGATGCTCTCCTGGGTGCAAAGTAAACACTGTGCTTTGTTGCTTGCATAGGGATTGCATTAAAAAAACATGAGCTTGAGTTTTTTCTCTCAGGCTCAGCAGATGGGACTGTGAGGGGAAGAGACGAAGCTTCTTGGAAAACCGGTGTGTGAGGTGGACACAGGAGACTCCCATTCCAGTGCACTGGGGAAGGAGTCACTCTCTTCGGGGATTGTTTTTGTTGCGTCTCTCCTCCTGCCCCCACAACACCGGATCTGGATCTTTGGCCGTTAAGACACATGCACATGCTCACCTGAGAGTTGGTGATGCCGTTTGGAGCCCTACGGCTTTGGGGTATATTTACTAGTATTAGTATAGACATTTAATTTGCCCACTGGCCAAATATTCTCGGTACCCAGTAGAATTCATGTTGGGGGACAGGATTTCTGTTTTCAAGTACCTTAAAATCTGAAGTTGTACTTGATATGTCAACGTTTTCCCACTATCATCGTTATGTATTTGTACAGCTATAGCACCTTGGAAACCTAGTGAAGGTTCAGGGCCCCATCGTGGTTGGTGCTTTACAGACAGAGAAGATGATCCGTATGATGAAGAGCTTTCAGTCTAAAATAAGAGGACAAGTTTTCACATGGTGTAAGCTGGCATTGGTTGATTTACCACAATGGAGCTACACCAGTAGAGAATTTCACCCAACATCTGAAGTGGACTGGAGCAAATAATGCCATTGGAGTGTAGTTGAGGTTTACATTTCAGACCACTAGCGACAGACCATTATAAAAAACTCTGTCTAAGATGCTGAGACATTTGCCTTCTTATTTATAATGCAAGTTCTATTTGTCTTTGCAGTGTTTCTTCTATTGCTGGTCCAGATTCGAACTGAAACTAGTTACGTAAAAACGGTTCACCCTTAATGATACAGAGTTTCTAATGAGGTACTTCCCAAGAAAACTACACTCACCCTTTCTAACAATTACTCACCTATGATAAAAATAAACATGGATTGTAGTACCTTCAATTTTCTCATCAATCACTATGTAGCTTCAGTTAGAAACGTACTGAGGCAGTTGAGATGTTATTAGAAAACCACCACCAAGGAAACTTTATATGTTTTCCTGACACAGCTGCTCCTATTTATGGTGTAAAGTGAAGTTACACATTTTTCCCCCCACAGAGATGCAACAGCTAAGTAACGTGGTGGAAGCCATAATTTGGGTCTTATGGCTGGAGTATATTTTACTAAATTTTGCTTTTAGGCCTTGTCAACAAAAAGTAAAAAAATCTCATTTATTACAGCTATGAGAGAGAAATGCATGTGAGTGTTTAAATGTGTGATGACAACCATCTTGTGATGTTAAAGGTGAGAAAAGTTTAAGAAATATGTGATTACTAGTTGCTTTTGGTTTTTATCATTGATGCCAGCAAACGAAGACTGACGAAGTACATTCAAGTATCCATTAGTATTTTGCTACCTGTCACTGACAGATAATCCCTATTATAATGTTCCTACCCAAAAATAACAAGGTAAATCTCACTAAACTGAAAATAGATTATTTATATGTGATAAAGTCACATACCACTGCCAGCTTGTCTGCAGCTCAGGCCTTTTATACCCTTTTTAATATGGACACACTAATAAAACAATGCCGAAGCAAGTAATTAAATATTGTATAGCATAAGTGCACTTAAAGTTAAATACAAGTAAGATTCTGCTCTCAATTACACCAGACAGAATTTGGAGTAGTTCTGCTGAAAGAAGTGGACTTATTTTAGATACTCTCTTACATTGGTGCGTATTTTGCCCAATACATACAGATTGGTTTCTCTTTCAGCATCAGTAGCATATATTCCTGTAGTACACCTCTACCTCAATATAACGCTGTCCTCGGGAGCCAAAAAAAAAATCTTACCATGTTATAGGTGAAATCGCGTTATATCGAACTTGCTTTAATCCACCGGAGTGCGCAGCCCCGCCCCCCTGGAGCGCTGCTTTACCGCGTTATATCCGAATTCATGTTATATTGGGTCGCGTTATATCGAGGTAGAGGTGTATATATACTAGGATGACACTTGGTTGTAGAGTGGATGGGTCTGGCCATATATAACCCATGTTATGCTTGTACAAATGCAGAAGCAAGCACACACTTATGTAAACAAAGCTACACAGAAATATCACAAAAGCTGTTGGCAGCTTTGGAGCCAGTCAGTATTTATACATGCCTTATTTCTTGCGCCACAAGACAAAGCTGCCCAAAAGGAGGCATGATCTAGTAGTCAGATCTTGGGACTGAAAGCTGAAAACTTCTCAACTTCCTTTCCTTGCATGGATACTTGCTCCCATAGTGTCCTTGGCAAGTCATTTAACATCCCCTTATCTTGTTTCTCCCCATCTGTACCATATGGATTACAGTATGTACTTGACCCAGATGGATGCTGTGAAGTTTATTGTTGGTAAAGCACTCTGAAAAGAAAAATTATTTTAAAAATATTTTGATGGTCAAAGAACAAAAAACAGAACCATGCTCAATCAACAGGGCATGTCAATGGACCACAACATTTTGTTGTATATCAGGAGAGATCAGATAATAATTACTTAAAAAGCTGTATGTGGAGTTGTTGCTTACGTAGCATATATGCACAAACTAAGTGGCCTGCTTAAGATGCTAGTTTGTGCTAGGTAGTAGTAGTATTACTAATATTGTGTTACTAATATTTTTATTCAACAAACTAAGGCTAGGTGTACAGTATGAACCTTACAGCGGCACAGCTGTACCGCTACAGTTGTGTCGCTGTAAGGTCTCTCGTGTCGCCGCTCTGTGCTGGCAGGAGCGAGTTCTCCTGCCGGCATAATTAAACCACCCCCAACAAGCGGCGTTAGCTATGTCAGCAGGAGAGTGTTTTTTCCATACCCCTGACCGACAAAAATTTTACCCACAAAAGTGGTAATGTAGACAAAAGCCCAAGTGGCCTGCTATTGCTACTATGTCGGTCTCCTTCCCTTGGTGAAGCGTGCGGTCACGAGAAATACCAGATTGCAGATCCCCAAATTTCAAATTTAGTTAGTGGTAAATTTGCTATTTCAACCTCATCTGGGGCTTTCATAGAAAAAGTGTTCGCGTCTAAAAGGACAAGTTACACGGAGTCAAGTTCTCTTCCTCAGAAGGACTTTCGCCTTGAGGCAATCGATAGGTAAAGCTGACCGAAGAAAGAGCTACATAGTGAAATACTATCTTGATTGAGATCGTCATCCAATTCATCTGCTGGAAATATGAACTTTGTGGAAGAAACAGAGGAGACATGAAGGTAGATGGAGAGAATGAATGGGATACAGGGGGGACTGACGGAAAGAGACAAGTACTCATAGAAAGGGGCACAAAGTTAAAAATGATGAGAAGACAAATGAAAAGTGAAGAGACAGTGAAGGAAAGCAGGCAATAGAGAGCGAAATGGTAAACAGAAGAAGAAAGAGAGACTAGTACAAAATGCTCAGTTAAGGTGATGAAGTCTAATGGCCAGGTCATTTGCTCTGGCTGAGACCTATGCTCAGCACAGGACCTGAGGGGCGTATGTCTTTGGTGAAGAAGTAAAGGTGGCTTGGGACTACATTTCCCTCCCCCGTCCTCAATCCTGGGAGCAGTAAGAGAACAGTATGGCTGCTGGTGTAAGTTAAAAGAGCCTCAGGACTGCTCTAAATTATGTAGGTTGCAATGACACTCCACCACTACCTTCCTGAAGACTGTTCCACCAACCCTGGATTGGGGGAGGGATAGCTCAGTGGTTTGAGCATTGGCCTGCTAAACCCAGGGTTGTGAGTTCAATCCTTGAGGGAGCCATTTAGGGATCTGGGGCAAAATCAGTACTTGGTCCTGCTAGTGAAGGCAGGGGGCTGGACTCGATGACCTTTCAAGGTCCCTTCCAGTTCTAGGAGATAGGATATCTCCATTGGGAAAAGAAAAGAAAAGAAAAGAAAAAAAAAAAAAGCCAGCCCCCATCTGCTCCTACATGAGGAAAATAGCATAGAGCTGGTTGAGCACCAACAGGAACTCCCCTGCACAAGGAGAATTGCCAGGTGCCCACTTAGGGCAGCATTCCCACTCCTTTGTGCCACTGGAATAGCACAAAAAGGCCAGACCAGGGGCTGAAGATCTGGCCTCAGATTCACAACTGATTCCCTGATTTGTCAAGCAGAGCATGAATAAAGCCCTTATGTTCTTATGAAGGGAGATCTTTTCTCCTGAAATGGTTCTTTATTCGATATGAACAAGATGCAGACAGGCACACTAACGGCTTTGGAGGGGAAAAGAGGGGGATTTGTCGTAACAGCAACCATAAAGATCTGAATCAGTGCCCTAGGAGCGGCCCAAAAGGGTGGGAAAGAGGGAAGTCATGATAGTGAGAAGTGCTTTACTGAAGGAGAGAACAAATAAAGGAAGGCACTGCTGAAGGAGAGAGGGATAGAGGCTGCTGAAGGAAGGACAGACAATGAGACAGATGGAGAGGATTGTAAACTGAGGGGAGTGGTGAGTTCTGAAGAGAAAGAAGGAAGAGAGGGTACTGTGGTGGGAAATGGAGAGAGCAGGGCAGATGCTCAAGGCTGAAAGTAACAAGGTTTGTTTCCACAAAGAAAACAGGCAGTGGTTAAAGGAGTTTAGGACACTAGGGGGAGCTCATGCCATGACCTCTGGCTTTTAGCCAAGGAGGTAGAGATGGTGTCTCTCACACCATTTATTTATCCCTGGAGTACAGGGACCAAAGGAGTGATCCCAGAAAAAGAAGGAGTGTATGAGGCAGAGAGAGAGAAATGAGGGGTTTGCTGATGGAAGGAAACAAAAGAAAGAAGGGAAGGGACAACGCTCCTTTATGTCGCTTCTCAATCACCTCCCACTCATCTCCTGCCCTAGACAACCTTATTATTTGCCTAGCCTCCACTTCTGCAAAGCCAACCCCTCCCCTCCTCCAGGTCTAGCATGGAGGAGCACCAGTAGCTCACCTGTGCCAACAAAGCTCCTACTGGACACCTCGCATCCCTGTGTCCTTCAGCCTCTGGGTCCTCGTTCTACCCAGACAACGGAACTGCTATTCCTAGCTCTTTTGGCCACGCGTAACTAATGCATGTTGTACGCAAAGAGATTTATCATTTTCAAAGAATCTTTCAGCCAGAAACTACGGCAGAACAGACTTTTCTCCCTCCTCTTCCCACGCCCTAGGCTTTTGATAAGAGCATAGCAGCAGGCGTTCCACGAAGCTGCCTTTTTTGTTTCCACTTCATAAATTGCTTCTCTATGTACCATATCCATGAAATCAAACTATATGGTAGGAATGAGCTTTCTAAATATTTATGAAATGTTTAAAAAAAAAAAAAAAAAGCTGCAAGAGGAATTTATGACTCACCAAGGAATTGCTAATCTAGGACTGTTCTTCATAAATTATTAAATTTGTGTCATGTTTCAGAAATAATGTTAAGATTTTAAACAATTATCTTGGACCTACAGCATGCAGGCCAAAAGATCAATATCACTATGTGTCACCACAGTTACTGACGGAACAAAAACAGATAAACAGATGGAGATGGAAAATATCAAGTTACCTAGAGAGCTGGATGCTACCCAGGCACCGCTGTTATAAAAAGAGAAGCTAATCTTAAACTATAATGCAGTTATTGACAAAGTATTGTTTCTGTACTCTCCATATTTATAATCCATATAGTGCACAATTAAAGGCATTCATACAGTCTTGCAAGCAGTCCTAAGAATTGCAGGAGTTTATAAAATATGCAAGATTGTTTGCAGATTTCCAAGAGTGCAGCATTATGCCCTCCCATCTCATTTACTTCTAAAAATATTTGGCACAAGAAAAGAAAATGCCTATATTGTAATTCAATCAGCAGACGGACACTAAACTCTAAAAGAGATTACCTCACCCACCTTGTCTCACACAACTTCTCTGATCTAGCCTGTCTGAACTGGTGGTTTAAATTAGGCACAAGAACATAGGAAAGCCCAAGATTTTCTCTGTCTCTCAATAGTCTTCTACCCTTTCAAATGGGGAGATCCCACAGAATTTTAGGGACAAATTTTGCTGCCAGTTACACATGTGCAACTCTATTTAAATCTACTGATGTAAGTCTATGAGGGGGCATTGGTTGAGATGTTAACCCTTTAGCCAGTAGTACTTTCCTAAACACCACTTTGTGACATGTATTAAGAGATGGACATGAACCCGAAAAGCAGATCTAAATATTTGACATTCAGTATTTGGGGGAATGTTCAGAGCTGGATTGAATTTGGGTCCCAATCTTTGGGAGTCTCTCCCACCCCTGAACATGCTATGGAGTTGTTGCGAGTAACTCGAATGAAGACTCCTTTTTAAAATTGTATGTTATCTGACATTTTAACTGTACTGCAAATGATTTCATGGCATGGAACAACAGTTGGACGGAAAAGGGCCATTCTTTTGAATATGAAGAACTGTCCGGAATGCAAGATCCTGTTGGGATCCAGGAAGTGGGCGGGCGGAAGCCCACCCACTGCTAAAGGGCCTCCCCCCCAGCCTAAGGGGAGGATCCACAGCCTAAAGGGAATTCCAAGTGATTTTAGAGTCAGGAATGCAAGATAAAAGGGCAAAATTCTGGCTTCAGTGAAGTCGGTGACAATTTTACTACTGACTTCATTGGGGCCAGGAAGGCACCCAAAGTGCTGTTTGAGGTCTTTGCAATTATACTTTTTTTTTTTTTTTTTAAGTTTAAATCAATTGGTAAATACAATCTATAGAAATACCATCATAAGTGAACCTGGTAGCACTTCTTGATACCAAGGAAATGGAACATCTAGAACAGGAACATAGGAATTGCTACGGCAATACAGAGTCCAGTATCAAATGCTTCAAAAAAGTTCCAGAAACTCTATAGTACTGTAAACTATTATAGGGTAACCCACCTACAGAGGAAGCTTCTTCCCAGCCTTCCCCTGCACCCCAATTGCATATGGGTTGGACTGGTATCTCAAGTGTGAGGTTTGCATACTTTCTACAAAAGATATTCTATTTTTGCTCACGTAGCTGTGGCATTGTCATTATCTATTTAAATGTGTAATCCTATTAGTCTCTTGGTCACAATATCTAGTAGCAGTGCGTTCCACACATTAAAAAAATACTTTCACATACGGCATGATTAATCAATTTTAAATTTGCCTTTAAATGTCATGCAGTGTCCTACTTTATGTTTTATTGTAATACAAAGGACAAGAGAAGCAACATTCACTATTTTATGCACATCTTATGGTCCCTCTTATTCATCTTTCTACATCATGATCTGTTTAGAGAAGAATACAAATGATAAGTATTTTTGCACTCAAAACAACCCACTCAAACTGCAAGTTTGTGACATTTAGAAGTTTTTGTAGCATTCTGACTGTTGCCTAAGCAACAGATGTTCTCTTCAATTACAAGAAATGCATGTACCTTGTTTAATTTGCTGTCCCCCCACACCCCAAAAAATTCCAGATTCCAGAAGTACAAGCACACATTTATTATGAATTATTTGCAGAGCAAGGATCAGGGCCCCATTGCGTCAGGCACCAGATACATATGTAACAGAGACAGTCACTGCCTCAAAGTTGTCTTACAACAGACAACATTCTGTATTCCTGCAGTATTTTGAAGATCTTTTTGGGAGAATCTCATCTGAACAATTAAACTGAACTTCTGTGAACAGAGTCATCAAAAACCATACATACATGCCCAGAATGATCCTTATAACATAGAAGCGAATAGGAAAATTACTAGATGCTGAAGTCATTTAAGCAAAAGATAAAAAAACAGCTATGAAGGCTGGGAAGTGCGGCCCCCAAAAACTAACTCATATTTCTGTATTTAGACATTTACACACTTTGACTAATTGGATTTATGGGGCTACAACATCCTCTTCTGTATAATAGCACGGAAGAAACAAAACTGCCGAGGGACAAAAATGCAATAAAGAAATCCACAACACAGAGAGATATGCCGTAACATCCATTGATAATCCACATGATTGAAAATCACAGCAGAGATGGCCAAAAAGCAATGATCAAAACCCCAAATGCTCAGACATTCTGTGGTATCTATACGTTCCATGGTCATTCAGCATGTGCGATAGCTACCAGCCAGGCTGAACTGCACTGAAGTGCACCATCCAGAGTTCTAGCTTTCTGCTGTCTTTGGGGCCACAACACATGTTTATCCACGTTTTTCTTAAAACTATGGATGCATACATTACACTTCCATAAAGTACGCATACCACAGAGAGCAAATTACCGCTGTTCTAAGCAGCATTTGCACGTGAAGAATTGGAGCACTTTTCAAGCAAAACATACAGAGCACTTTGCCTGCTAAAGGCCATCGTACTAGAACGTCTTGTGCATCCCATCTGTGGGAGATCTCCAGACATCTGAAAGGGGGCTGTGAGCTATGGAAATATGGGCTCATGGCATATGAGAATATGGAGAATATGGCAATTCCCCCCCTCCACCCCCCATCAGTAGAATTTTTCCAGCCCTTCATAACTAAGGGGTACTTTAGGCTGACTGTTACACGGAGGATCTCCTGAGCTTTAACCTTAGGGCTTGTTTAAGTCTTAGCTACTTAAAAATGGGTAGCCAAAGATCTTTTTGTATTACATATAGACCTAAATAATGTGTCTTGTACTTACCAAGATTTACCTAAGTGGGGTGAGAGTCCCTCCCATATTCTTTTACTGAGACTGACAGAGTAAGAAAGTGTGAAAGCCACACCTGCGTTCCAGTCTCTGTTTGCATCCGACAGGGGTGGATCTATCAGAAGGAGTGCTAGGAAACTAGAATTAACTCAGGGATGGGTCAAAGCAAGCCAAGGTCGATCCAAAGTTCTGAAGGTGCCTTAAAAAAAGTATTTTATCGTAGCTGTTTCTCACCCTTATTTCCGCTTCTCAGTGAGACTCTTCTTCCCAGTTCAGTATAGCAAACCAAAACCACTCGTCCTCCTGGTGACCACCCGGCCTTTGAATTTCCTTGGCTTGTTCAAGTGATCCATCCATCCCGTCGCTGTTCAGCTTAAGACTCTTTAGCACACAATCCATAAAGTTCATATTTTATTGTTTGACTAACAATACTCAGAGCTCTGTTCATCATTCTTTACTCAGGCAGAATTCCCACCATTACAGTCAATGGGCGTTTTGCCCAAATAAGGGATGGTAAACAGAGCAATAAGTGTGTAGGGTAACGAAGCAATGAGACAACCATTAAGTACCATATATACTCGTTCATAAGCCAAATATTTTTGGTAAAAAAGTGAAGCATCAAAGAGCGGGGGTCAGCTTATAAATGGGTCTACACCAAAATTTGATGATTTTAAACTCTATGCAATCATTGAATTGAATATCTAATACATTGTCATTTTGTTTACCTGGAGCGTCTGCAGGCATGCAGCCCCTCAGCTCTCTGTGGCCGTGGTTCGCCGTTCCCAACCAATGGGAGCTAAGGGAAATGGCGCCACTTCCCACAGCTCCCATTGGCTGGGAACAGCGAACCGCGGCTACAGGGAGCTGAGGGGCTCCATACCTGCAGACGCTCCAGGTAAACAAAACGTCCCAACCCACCAGCGGCTTACTCTGATGGCCGGAAGCCAAAGTTTGCCAACCCCTGAAATATAGGGTCGGCTTATTAAGAGGTCATACAGTTTCTGCTATTTTTACCTAACCATCTTGGGGGGTCGGCTTATAAACGAACGGGCTAATGAACGAGTATATACGGTATGTTTAATAGTGTTTAACTGATTGTAGAACTACTGCTCCCGAATATGTATGGAATAGGCAGTGACTTTCAAATGCTCCACTCAGTCAGTTTCTTGTTTTTAAAAAGCTCTGTAAGCACTTGGAGGTATTATTGATGCCCAAATCCTGCTTGCTTCACTCATGTTAACACTACACATTGGGGCTTCAATCGAACAAGTCAACTCAGTTAAAGCAAACAAGCTCGGACCCTAAATTTTTCTGTAGCTCAACGCTCACCATGCCAGGGAAGCTTGTTCCTGAGAAGTTCTCTCTTACACTCGGCTACAAGGTTCCAGATGAAAATGTCAACTGTTTTCCCCCAAACAATGCAACGTTGGGAAGCAGTTAACCATAAAAGGAAAGGGTTATCAAAAAAGCATCGTTAGAGTTCAACAATAGCTAATACGGAGAATAAATGGATATTCTGTTGTTCTCATTCTTGCCAGCAAGGGTTGCTGTTTACCAGTGGAATAGCTAAAAATGAAGAAGAATAAAAGGAACACTGTTCAGTTTCACTGCTCTGTTCCGTATTATCAGGCCCCTCCTCCAGAAGAACAGTTTGGTTCATCCGTTTAAACTCACTGTGTAGCTTTTTTAAGTGTTTTTTGATAAATGTCTTGAAAACACAAGGGTTGTATATTGTTTCCTGTAAGAACTGAAGAGACATGTGATCTTTTGCAGGGTAGATAAGCATACAGCAAATGCTTGTGGAGAAAATTTGTGTGGGGAGATAACTGCATAAAACTATTCTTAGCAACAGTTTCTGGTTGTTTAACTCCCCTGGCACTGCACTTAAAATGTACCCTAACTCATGTGCTTTAAAGGTTGTGAAAGAATACTATTTTGACTCGTGTTTTACATCACCAAAGCATTTCTCTCAAGATTTACGTAGAGATCCTTTCGGTATTCTTTCATACTAAAAACAACAATACAATTAAAGAGGAAAACTGACAACCAAACCAAGGAAATTCTGAATTTAGACAGTTTGCCATTCCAATAGCAGGGAAGGAATAGGGTCTAGAGAGGTTAGGGCACAGAAGTGGGAATCGGGGGGGGGTCAACAATTTTTCTGCTGATTGAGTTACTAAATCACTGAGACCCTGATTCAGGGATATATCCCTAGTCAGCACAGCACTTAAGCACATGTTTAAAATTTCAGGGATTAGGTTTCATAGGAATTTAAGATTTGGTTAAAGTTAAGATTGTGCTTGAATGCTTTACCCAATTGGAACCAGAATGTCTTTGGGTGAGACACACAACTGCACTGCGTCTCCATTTCTCCGTGTGTAAATGTGCATAATACTACTACTACTTCAATATAGGTAACGTGAAACTCATTAAAAAACAGTAAAGTACTTAGCAGTCTTTAGCTGAAAAGTATAGCACACAGCACAGCTGTGTTTAAGTATGTTTTAGTGTACAAGATAAGAAGTTGCCTTAGGCCCAATGGAGTGACACAGCAGAGCGGCTGCCTGAGCTCAGGCATTCTAGATATAAAATAATTTTAATGCATGCCGTTAATGTTTCATTGATATAGTTTCTTTCAACTGTTGTATAAAATATTCTGAGGAAGGCAGTTTTTGAAAGGAAATTTTTCAGGAATTTTATTGGTGTAAAAGCTTTGTGATGCCCATTTTTAAACATAGTGTAATCTCCTTTATGTGCTAATTATTGCCCAACAAAGCGGGTGTCGCATGCTAGAGAAGTATGACAGAAGATTACTGAAGAGTATCTGCATGGGACTGTTGAAATTTGGAAGGGTCAGTATGGATTTATGCTGGGAAGGAGTACAATTGATGCCATATTTGTTCTATGGATCCTCAAAGAGAAGGTCAGAGAAAAAGAGATGGCAACTGGTATGGTCTTTGAGGACCCGAAGAAGGCACACAATGATGTACCAAGATAATTAATTAGTTTGTGGAGCTTGTGACAGACAGGTATGGCAGAAGGATATATCAGTCTTAATCAGAAGTGGGCAAACTACGGCCCGCGGACTGGATCCGGCCCATCTGGGCTTTGGATCCAGCTCGCGGGATTGCCAGCCCCCTGGTGCAGCAGGGATAAGGCAGGCTCCCTGCCTGCCCTAGCCGCGCGCTGCTCCTGGAAACGGCTGGCACCACCTCCCTGAAGCCCCTGGAGGAGGGGGAGGCAGAGGGCTCTGTGTGCTGCCCTCGCCTGCAGGCACCGCCCCCCGCAGCTCCCATTGACCAGAAACGGGGAACCGCAGCCAATGGGAGCTTTGGGGGACGTACCCGCAGGCGAGGGCAGCGCACAGAGCCCTCTGCTCCCCCCTCCCCCAGGGGCTGCAGGGACATGGTGCCGGCCGTTTCCAGAAGCGGCGCGCGGCCAGGGCAGGTAGGGAGCCTGTCTTAGCCCCGCTGCACCGCTGCCACCCCGGAGATGGTCAAGGTAAGCGATGCTGGGCCAGAGCCCACACCCCAAACCCCTTCTGCACCCCGCACCCCAACGCCCTGCCCTGAGCCCCCTCCTGCACCCCAACCCCTTGCCTTGAGCCCCTTCCTGCACACTGCACCCCCTCCCACACCCCAACCCCAGCCTCAGCCCTACATTCAATTTCCCCACCCAGATGTGGCCCTCGGGCCAAAAAGTTTGCCCACCCCTGGACTTAACCAAGATACATATAATGGAGTGCTCACCCTAGTAAAAAGCCATATGGGGCTACAGCAGAGAATTTCCACTAAACTTTGGCCTGAATCATTGGTCAGCAGTGAGCCCTTTTGTGTTTGTGGTCCTCATGGATGCGATATATGAAGGGAGCTGCCTTGGATTGCTGATCACTGACGACTTAGTGATAGGTATAGAAGACACAGACCCTGCCAACCAACTTTGAACAGTGGCAACTCAATTTTGGACTTAGAGCGAACATTGGTAAGTCTGAGGCTTTGAAAGCTGAGGGAGGAGTACCTACCATCAAAGATATTATACGCAGAGAGCTTAGAAGAGTGAAAGAATTTAAATACCTAGAATCAGTGGTTGCTAACAATGCTGCCCTCCCGAGCGATGTCCCCAATCATACCAAAGCTGCTAGTGCAAATGGAGGACACTGATCCCAGTTCTCTGTGATAAAAAGTTGCCAATCAAGTTAAAAGGTAGAGTATATAAAATTGTAATTTGACCCATCGTAATGTATGGAACACAGACGAGGCCAGTCACAAGAACATAAATCAGTAAATGAAGATGTTGTGATGATCAAATGGTCGGACACGCCATGATAGGAAGTGAAATGAAGTTGTAAGGGCCCTAACGTAGGTTGCCCCAACTGAAGACAAGATGAGGGAGATAAGGCTACACTGGTATGGACATGCCCAGCGGAGACCCGAGAGCTACATTGGTAGAATGGCCCTTGCAAGGATTATGGATGGAAGATAACCACAGGGGAGGCCAAAGACTCGGTACATAAATCAGACATTAGCAGGCCTTAGAGAGACCAATTTGCATGACAGCCAGGTGTAGAGTCATGAGTTTTGAAAGAAATCTGACCCCAAATAGAAAAAAGTGGCAAGAAAGAAGAATAAGACTTTTTGAAAGGAAAAACTCATGAACTTTTTTCTGCTATCTATCAGCTGTGCGCTCCAAGGGTGCCTCAGAGCACTCTGGTGCATTTTCAGTGACATAAAGCAGCAATGGCTGGACTAGAGACTCAGCCATCATAGGAAAAGCACATTCTTTAAATTATAAACTCTTCAGGGCTATGTTTGTACAGCACCAAGCACATTGGGCCCCCAATCTTGACTGTGACCTTTGGGTACTAGCATAATATAACTATTTAGTACAAACAGTTGTGCCAAACTGAATAAGAACGCTGCCTGCAGCACACGGCAATCTGCAATGCATTATAAGATCCTAATGAAAACAGCTCACAGTAGTAAAGAAGGAGACTGTCACATTTAGATCACTGGTTCAAACCTAGCTTACACTGACTAAACTTTTTTTTTTTTTTTTTTTTTAAACCATCTGATGGCTATTATGAAATCAACTGGTCTCAGTCTAATAGCAGACAGGTATCCACATCAGAAAGGCATCAGCACACCTGGCAGCCACAGCATCAGAGAGGTCAAGGAGTGGATGGGCATCGAGTGTGAACTACTCTCATCCCTACAGGTGGTTCCTCCAGATCAAGCCTGAGACACTGCTACTGCCTCCAAGCAACAGGAGTTCTGTGAGCAGAGACAGAACTTACTGTTCTCACAACCCAGCATCTTTCACCGGTCACTAATGAATGTTTTAAAACTTGCCCTAACACTGTAACTAATTCTTTAAAATGGAGTGGTTTGGAGGAGAATCACCAGTGTGATGAGGAGGCTGTCCCTGGCTTTAATGATTAATTCTCATTGACTTCAGTGGCTTTTGAATCAGGCCCTCATAACTGGCCAGCTCCTACTCATTTGGACACAGAGGATCTCCCCCTGAGCTTGTAGCAGCCTGCATGTCACAGGGAACCGAGGAAACACTTTTCCACTCAATTAAACAATCTATTCCAATATTAGTTTATATAACAGAAAATGTTAATATCCTTCTCTGCATCTCTGCATACCACAGCATCAGCTTTTAAGCACAATCCCCACTGCAACCAGCGTAGAGTTCTGTTTAAAAGCTGATGGCACCAATATCCTTCTATATTAGGGGAAACAGAAAATATTTTTTCCTGCTAACCCGTCCTCATGACAACAGTCAAAAATACCCTTCAGTAACCCGCATGTGTCAGCAAGCTTCATTTCAGCCCAGAATGTGTTGGTATAACAGTTATTTCACAAGCCTCTGGCGGGACTGCAAATCCTGGCAATCTCCAATACATTTCCTTTGATTACAAAACCAACTTTAGAGCCATCAGAAATCTTTCACATTTGAAAGATAACACTTCTAAATTTAGAGTGTTACTTGGATTACAAATTTACCTTTTTCCTTTCTGACACAGCACAAAATGAAAAAAGCAGTATTACCACAGACCATCAGGCAGCCTGTCAAAAATGAAACAATGGAAAAGGTTATGTTTTTGGAAGATGGGAGTGCATCCTGGTACTGAGAGGAAGTTCTTGCTTTAGGATTCTATGCTAAATCAATCACTCTGTTCTGTGTTTTACTCCGTGTAAATGCTGTTACATACCAAGGTCACATGGTTGTGAGCTTTGACTTTGGTTATGTCAGTAAAGGGCTGAGAGTCTTGGGTAACAGTGCTGCATAAAAATGCAAAGGAGTACTATATTCACAGAAAGAATCAGAACAGCATTTATGTACCTGTTCTGAATGTATCCTCACGTTCTGTTTCACAGAATGTTTTTACATTATTGTGGACACGAAGGAACATTTTCAGAATGTCTTAAGAGGTGTTCTGTTTATTCTCTAACTTTCCTTTGATTTAATCCAGTCATTAGATTAACAAAACTTTACTGAAGGCTAAAGAGAAAGAGCTGTGATTATAACTGTGTAGTTTCTGGCTCCCAGTATTGGCACAGATGACTAGAACATGTCTGACACTGATTCCCTCTGTGGAATCAACCAAGTCACCTATCCTCACTGCCTCAGTTTCCTCCCTGTAAAACAGCAATATCATCTCCCATTCTCTGCCACAGAGGAGCACTGAGAAGATCAGACAGTGCTTGTAAAGCACAGCATTTCCCCCTCCTCCTGCCCAAAAAAGATAAAAAGCACTTTATAAATGTTCTATGTTAGTATATGGGTCAAAAAACAAACAAAAAAACATCTAATCCAAAATAAAACACCTTCAGGAGCCAAATAAATAAAAAGAGAATGAATCTTGGATGAAGATACAAATTGGCTTAAAAAAAAAAATACTGACAACATATAGAAAGTATTAAATAATAATAAACCTCCTGTTGCATGTAAAGACCAATATCAATGGCAATTTTGGCATGAGAAACACCTAGATAAATGCCAAATCAAAGCCAGCAGTTATGACAGAGAGGATGACTAATGCCAGATCTAAAGCAAGACATCATGTAGTTTTCATATGGCCTCAAAATAGAGTTATATTTCTTTGAACGAGAAGTCCCAGCTAATGTTCGTTTTTCCATCAGCTTTGCATTACATGGCGCATTTACCCAACCAGCGTAAGTGCATGGAGTCTTGGATTTCCTAACTAGGACCATCCAAATAGCCTAATACAAGTAAATGGAGGGATTGTTATATATCAGTTCCCAAAATCTTGGAAAGATTTTGCAGGCACCGTTCCAATCGTTTCGTAAATTTATGGCAGGAGAACAGAATGTGAAGCAGGTTGGCATGTTGCTTGCCAACATAATGAGCATTTGCTATGAGTCGTTACCCCAGCCTTGAGGAGCTGTTCAAAGGTCTAATAAAAGCTATTTAAGATCTGGTTTTGAAACTAGCATAATGAGAAGGAACTAGAGGTGTCAAATCCGCCCTATCTTCCTTGTTATTTGTATTAAGCTAGCACCAAAATGCCCCTTTTGGCAAGAAGCTCCTTTGTGCTAGGTATCATACAAAGAGATGGACTGTCTTAGTCCCTTGCTCCAATCTTCACACACACACACACACACACACACACACACACACACACACACACACACACACACACTTTATATATAGAAATGACCTGGAGGTGGGGAGGGGGACAGAATACAAAATGCCAACTGAGTGGTCAAGAAAATGATGATGATACCTACCTCTTATACAGTGATTTTAATCAGAAGATCTTAAACCAGGTATCTGGTCAGTTCTAGTTTTTTTGTATATTTTAACATACATGTCCAATCCTAGCCTAATTTTTTAATTACTAAAAATCTTGCCATCATTTCTCTCTCTTTTTTTTTTTAATTATAAAAAACCTATTATGTTTTCTATTTTCCTTTAAATTAAGACTATTTTCTTTTGTTTTCTCCCTCCCTTCCCCTCCCTCAAAAATTTTCTTTCCCCCCCCCCTTTTTTTTTTTTGCAGCTTACGTTTAATATCAATGGAATATCATTTCGTCTGCCATAGGTATTTCCTGAAAGCTATCCTACATTTGATAGTACTCCAATAAGATATACAACCCCTGCTTGCCATGAATTTCCCAGTTGGGAAAGAATAAGTGGGTGGGGAAAGTTCATAAAATTTGTTGTTCTGATGTCATATGATATCTGATGTGTGGGTACGAGCACTGACATATTCTGTATAGTTCCTCTCTCTCTCAATTATACTCTTAGGACCTGATCCTGAGGGCTGATGAACACCTGCAGCTCTCACTGACTTCATCCAGCTTTCCGTCCATCCCAAATGGACTACAGATGGAAAATGGGATTCCATCGTGGGCAAGCGTTTGGACCACAGACACACCCAAATGGAGGTCAATGCCTGAAAATCCAACCCTTAACATATAGAATGGTTTGAACAAATGATTATATTTTCATTACTTTTTGTTTTATCATGATGGAGGAAAAATCATACAGCATCTGATGCAAGAACAAAACATATAAAACAAACCATCAACCTTAGTCTTCCTATCATAGTAACAGTATCTTTTTTTTTAAACTATAAAATCCTCAATCATGTGCATCATTAATGAGAGCAAACAACGTGATCATATTTCTGTAAGCCTTGTGCTCTCTTTGGACTCAGGGAGACACTGTGAGGCAACACTAGGCAGTTGTGTTTACATAGCTTGGGAGGCAGAGAGAGCTCAAAAGGCCCTGTCTATGTCCAGCAGTTTCCATAAAAATTCCCCTTTATCTTCATTACAATGGACTCTTGTCTCTTCTCTACCACGAAGGACACTAGTCTCTTGTCATGTTGCATCTTAATGTAGGCCCCATTCCTGCATTAGGAGCTGCTAGCCTGGATCTCTACACCTACATGCACTGCCATTGGCTTGCCATGATGTAGGATCAGGAAAATTTAAGCTCTTAGGATACGGAGTGAAATCCTTGGAAGTTGAAGTCAGTATCAATGGCAAAAGTCCCTTCAGTGGAGTCAGGATTTCACCCATGGTCTTTTATTGGTCTGTAAAGCACTAGTCAAATTTGCAGACCTCTATCTATGAACTATTATACAAACAGGGAAAAGAAAAGCTTACAGCCAGCTACAGGCAAACACCACACAAATGTGCAAGTACAAGTTGCTCTGTGCCACAGATACAGGGTGAACTGCACTTCAGACCCGTTTTAGTCTCTCAGGTGACAGGCTTGGCTTCCTGCACCTCACTCAAAACCGCCACCTTCCAAACAAAGCAATATTGATTCACTCCCCTGTGATCGGTGTCGGTCCGCCTACCCGCTAGGGGGCGGTAGGGAGCTACGTCGTCACGGGCTGGCCGGGGTTACGCCTCCGCCAGCGGGGAATTAGCAGCGGAAAGGCTGCCAGCCAGAGTCTGTAGCGCGCCCCTCAGGTAGGGGAGCGCCGGCAAAGGTCAGTAGCGCGCCCCTCAGGCCGGGGAGCGCCGGCAAAGGTCAGTAGCGCGCCCCTCAGGCAGGGGAGCGCCGGCAAAGGTCAGT
>NW_020664440.1:7706515-7730854 GCF_002925995.2 Terrapene triunguis | reverse complement strand
CCCCTCAGGCAGGGGAGCGCCGGCAAAGGTCAGTAGCGCGCCCCTCAAGCAGGGGAGCGCCGGCAAAGGTCCCGGCGTGGCTCGGCCGGGTAGGGGAACGCAGGCCCACCCTACACCACTGCGTTCCAGCCCAGGGCCGTGACGGTGGCAGGACGAGGGTCCCGCCACTGGATCAGCGGGGTCCCTCCGTGATACAGACTCACCACTGTGCAACTTTGTCCCTGGGCTACTTCCTACCCGATCGCCCGTCCGGATCCCTCTGATCCCGTCAGTGCGTCGGGGTAGTCCGCTCTTGGCAGCTCCAGCTCCCCCTCAGGCTCAGGCTCCTCCAGCTCTCCCCAGTCCTTGGCTGCTGGCAGCTCCAGCTCCCACTCCGGCTCCTCCAGTTCCCCAGGGTACTCGGCAGCGGGCAGTCCTGGCAGCCCCAGTCCGTCCTCCCGGTGCGGTTTCCCTTGGTCCAGGGCCTCCCCTGGCGCGGCAGCAGGATCTGAAGGGAGCAGCCCGCGGTCTGCGTCTGCCTCCCTCCTTGGTGCTGCCCTGACTGAGCTAAGGGCCCCGCCCTTTATACTTCCTGTTCCACCCCTCCCCTTCCGGGGGGTGGAGCTAGCTTGGGCTGGCCCCGCCCACTCCGGCTGAGAGAAAGGCCCTTTTACCTCCGGTTCAGAGGGTAGCCACCCTGGCTCCCTACATCCCCCCAAGGTACAAAGCAGGTACAGCAAAGGGTAAAAAAAACAGGTCTCTACATGCATATACCCCCTTACCTACAACTTTCCTTGCAAGCTTAGGTACACATTTTATCTAGCCTGGCTAACCCCCATCTGTGACTAGGAGAAGCAGACTGCCCTGCTCACAGCATGCTCCCTCTGTCTCTTGTGTGTCTCTCTGCCAGCTATTGCGGACGCATCCTAGGCAGTCTCTTGCCACTCATTCAACCCCACCTTTTTCTAAGGCCAGGGTCTTCTAATGGTTGGTATCTTCCTTTTGATTCTAGACTTCGCCTTGGGAAAAGTAAATGGTTCCCAGCCTGCCTGGCGCCAGGTAGAGGGTTTCCCCCAGAAACCGTTTCCTCATTGTTTCCTCCGGGACGCTTATCTGTGTCCTTGTTTTACCTCTCCTGCTTGGTTCCTTTAACAGCCCCTTTTGATCCAACGCCATAGAAAGCGCACAGAGGCAAGGCATACACCTTACTCATTTCCCAGTTTGTCACACCACACCAGGCCTTCTGCGCAGACAGCCACACTGACAGAGATCACGAACAGAGGAGTTTGAAGGAGAGGGAGGGTGCTTAACTCAAATGGATTGGGAGGCTATCCAAGCACAAAGGGCAACATGGTGCAGGTGAGAGGACATGAAGCAGAGAGTGAGAGAAAGAGATAAAGGGAGGTGCTAGAAAAGTAGGCTTAAAAGGAATCCAAGGAGCAAGTTGGACAGTGACTTCATCATCGACAACCTGAGGAAGCCAGGGAAAGGATGAGGATGTAGGGATATGCTCAGGGCAGCAGTAGCTGAAGAACTGAACAGACTATACTGTATAAAGACACTTCGCTCATTTAATTTAGATCAGACAGGAGAGTATACCAAGCTTTTTAGAGCTGCACTTTAGCATGCAGAATGAAAGCACTTTGTGAGGGACTTTGTTGTTTGATACATGTTGGGGGGAAAAAAAACTCCTTCCCCTGCAAACATGCCAAGCATGAGAGAGTCTTCCTGAATCAGTACAACTTCCAACTACCTAATACTGAGATCCATGGCACAAATACAAAGCCACTGGGAAGAAACAAGTTTTAGATTCAGATGAACTGTTCTGGATGAGACTATGGGCTCTGACATAATATACCAGCTATTTTGGCACACCCTCAGAAAAGCATGAATAAGCAGCCTCTCCTAATTGATGTGGAGATCCTGGAGTGGGTAAGTAACTGCACAACAGTTTCACAAATGCCTTCTAAAAGTATTGAACGCAAAAAAGAACTCTGACACAACAGCTGGCCATTATCAGCCGTGGCTACATGCTCAAAGAATTTAATCCTGTTTGACCTATCTTCTACATTTTATATCTTGCTTGGAGAATGGACTGATAAATTGGAAGACTTAAACACAGTAGCTGCTGGAGACCAATATGCGGTCATTTGTACTTGGAACCATTAGTTAGATTATTAGATCACGGAACCACTGGATTTAAAAAGTTTGGGAAGTGGTTGATGTAGAGAAACTAGCTAGCAAAAGGGATTCCTATTTGACTGCTTAGCTACAGCTTATTAATTACAAAAAGGTCCAGAGTTTAAAAAAAAAAATTGTCTAAAATTTCCTTTACATTAAACCGTCAAATCTATCTCCCTGACAAAGACATCTTTGAATGTAAGCTTGATAGATGTAAAGGCTGTTAACTCTGACTCCAACTGTCTACCAATGTGTTCTTTGTTTCTATACTGTGGATGAAATTCACCCCCATACTGAGGGCCAACACAAGGCCTGTGCACAATTTAAGACCCAGTTCAGCCTTATTTCAGGGAATTACATATAGGCTTTATGCTGGCCTTCTTCACAAGGCAGAATTTCACCCTGTGTTACGGCCTATGAGAGAAAATAAGGCACAAAGTAAAGTGCAAATTATTCTAAAATAAATCAAATGACTATAAAGTCAGAAGGGCTGGTTCTGCACACATATTGCTGTACTTTGAGTGACTGGTGAAACGGACCCTTATCCTCTGTGAAGTCTAATAGAATGCAACACCATTAGCAAGGGAGCATTTTAACCAGACAACTGTTAATCTAGAACATACCAGATAACGAGTTTCTGTAAATGCCTTTGAGTTCATAGAATGTCAGGGTTGAAAGGGACCTCAGGAGGTCATCTAGTCCAACCCCCTGCTCAAAGCAGGACCAATACCAACTAAATCATCCCAGCCAGGGCTTTGTCAAGCCTGACCTTAAAAACCTCCAAGGAAGGCGATTCCACCACTTCCCAAGGTAACCCATTCCTAGTGGAAAAGTTTTTCCTAATATCCAACCTCAACCTCCCCCACTGCAACTTGAGACTATTACTCCTTGTTCTGTCAAGTTCATGTTCATGTTCCTGGATCTGGTTCCTCTGTTTTAGTGACTAATGCATATGTAAAGGCAAGGATATAGCCTTTGTATCTCCTGTGTGATTCATGGGCAATGTCCACAGGAAGGTGCAAATCCACCTCCACGCTCACCTAGGACCCCTGATCAACGGGAAATGGTGTGGTTAATCCACACAAAGAGGAAGACTGGATGAGAGGCAGGCTGTTCAAGAGAGCTGCAACCTTATGCAGTATGGAGCTCTTAGAGCTAGAGAGTCAAGTAATGGTGCAATCAGAGAAGAGCAGCAGCTCCACCTCTGCATGGATCTCCCATGCTCTCAGTCAGAAGGGTCAATACGTGTCCCGCACCAGCTACTTCAACCTCCACGGAGCAGCTGCACAGCCCACAAGGAACATTCTTTTTCCTCCCACTCAAAACTTCTGTACATCTCCCCAGCACTCAGCTCGGTCGCTTGGGCTGGAGTCGCATGTGGCCCTAAATTAAATCCAGGGGTCTCAATTCATGGTAGATATCATACAGATTTATCAGACAGATTCCTTCATCTTTGGGTCACTATGAACAACACCCCTTCCCCCTCACATCTAAACCTCCAACTGCCATAAACACATTTGTACTAAACCAAGATGCAATGACAAGCTAATTTCCTAAGTGACAATCTCATCTGCATTATTAATTCCCATTCTAATTCAGAATATTCCTTATCCAGGCCCTGTGCAATGTTCATTACACTTAATCTAATTCCTGCACTATCCTATTTCAATATCCCCCATTACTGAACATCTTTCATGTTTTAATTCTCATGGCATTAGATTTGCTAGCACTTTATGAACTCCAGAATAAAAGAGAGATTAATTACTACATCAGATTTTAAAGTGAGTGCAAAACTCTATTAAGAGCCTACAGCAATGCAAAGGTTAAGATCTTAACTCGACAAATCAAGCACTGAAGAGTTAAAGTGCCCATGACAGCTTTAAGGTTACTGTCACAGGGCGCCTTGCCAGTTCATGTGGCCTCAGTCACACACACCAGGTTATCATCTTTCACCAAAGGGTGTATTTATTCTTTTCTTGCAATGCAGGCTTACAGCAAGGCGGGGGCTTCCCTACAGCCTTCACTCCCCAGCCCAAACTCACCCCTGGGGCTCTCCTTCTGACATCCCCTTGCTTCCTGCTTCTTCTTCTTCTATCCTCCCAATTACATTGTTAGCCTAGTGATTACCACCCAGGTGCTCATAATCCCCCAACAGAAAGGTTGGCTGCCTCCAGTTTGGCCTGCAGCCTTCTTCAGGCTGCAGCAACGTCAGTGGTCGATGAGGTGCTGATAGTGCCCGGTCACGGCTTGCAAAGTGAGCAAGATCTCTCAAAGGATTAGGGTAAAGTGTAGGGAATCTCAGAGGAGCACTGGAGCCTAGAGATGCATGCAACGCAGAGACTCTACATTACGTCGATGGATGTTCCCTCAGACCTGCCAGCCAAGCTCCAGTTACGGCATAGATTCATGACTTCCTTTAGATAGAGGAGAGCATTTGAGTCCAGACAGTCCCATGAATTCCTAAGTCCCAAAACCTTTTGTTTATAGTGAAGTGCTCCTGGGTGGTACCATTGAGGGCCTTGCAGAGTGTTTTAACATTCATCCACCATCTCCTTTATACATATTGCTGAGCCATGGGCTAAAGGGAGAAAGACTGGGAGCATGGCTCGGAGGAAACAAGATCCTCATTAAATCTAATCATGTGCAGGAAGGATACAAGAGAAGCCCTGTGGCCATCAATTAGTGCACTGTGTTACTAATATTTAGCATTTATATAGCAGTACTTTACATCTCCAAAGCACCTTACAACCAAGGCTCAGCACCCCTGTGAATAGGCAGCAAGACCTACAGATATTGTGGCTTCACGCTTACCATCCACAGCTATGCTCCTGCTTAGAAACCATACGGAAGGAGAAAAACAGTCAGCAGGAGGTCAAACACTGATACCATCTAAAAACATGAAGTGAAGAGAGACTGTAGAATCTCCCTGTCCTCAATTCTTGCTGGGAGCTTCTCGACAGCTAGTCAAGTCTTCTCCAAAACAGTACTGCTTTAGAGAAGAAAACAAACACTCTTAGCTTTCTGCTTGTTTTTCAACAGTTATTGGCAAACTGTAGGGAACAAAACCTTGGATCTGTATATGACGTTTGTTTCCCATACCAGACATTCTGACACTGTCAGCTGACCAGGACTACCAAAAACATGTCAGAGCTTGAGGATTTAGAGACGTTCATGCTCATCAATGAGTTGCATAATGGAATGCCAGGCAGAACCTCTGCAGACACCACTTACATATCCATTTCTAACATCAAATGGAATCAAACAAGATTGTGCTTTAGCATGGAGTCTCTTTGGACTTTTCATTGCAGTGATAACTGAGGAACCACCAGAAATCTGTATTGAATTTCTAACATCTGGCAAGTTATTTTACATGGAAAGATTGAAAGCCTCCCCAGAAGTAACTGAGCAAACTTCTTTAGTGTTCCCTTTTTGAACACAGGCTGGACAGTCTCTAGTTCACAACCCATTGAGACAGCTGAAAACTAGAAATTTACCCTCAGGCTGAAGAAAGTTATGGTGAAGTCCTGTAGAAGCCTGCACCTGTAAAAGAACGTGTAAGATCTGTCCTACTGCAGCACTATGGCAATGGATTTTGCTTAACTTGAAGGAGCTTTGTCAAACACGGTCCCGTTTGACTTAGAAATTGTTGCCCAAGTTACAAAGAGGCATGTCCTGGTGACAGTACGGCAACACTGAGTCTAGAACAGTGATCCTCGGACTGAGACTCACGAGCCGCAAGTAGCTCTTTAATGCATCTCCTGTAGCTCTTTGTAGCACATGGTATTAAAACACTGCGTGATTTAATTATTAACCAATCTAAGTTATTAACCAAATCAGGATGCCTTTACTATGTTAATAACCAATTGCAGTTGATAAAATAATAATACCTGGTCAGTCATTTTTCTATGAGAAAATATAAAAATAGTAAATGAAACAATGAACTGACACTACTGTGGGTCTTTTGGGTAATGTTAATCGCTAATTTGGCTCCTGAACCAGTATCACTGGTCTTCAACAATAGCACACAAATTGCCAAAGTCCATGTTTGCCGTTTTAAAAAGTAATTTCTGCTTTCCTGTACGGATGTATAATAGACAAGTTAGCACTGGTGCATCAAAGAACTGGAATATTTTAATCAACAACGTTGAGTTATTATACATACGAAGCAGTAAGATAACATCTCGAAAAGTGAGGTTTGGCAAAGAGGTTGAACAAACCATTGAAGCACTGCTTATTAAAACACAGCTTTTCTGCACTGAGCATGTCCTCCACAATGTGGTAAAAGTGTCATATAGTATATATGGTGTGACACTTTCTATCACAATGTGAGACACTATAGCAACCAACTAATCAGTTTGGCAAGTCCTGAACTACCATCTGGAGCAGAGAGATTTGAAGACATATGTAAACGTCAAAAAAACAAGGGAATCTCTGCACGCAGAGAGAAAAGACGACACAGACTTGGAGCAAAATCTCCTGCCTAACCTATGTCTAGGTCTGTAAATCAAGACCCAAACCCGGCCCTATAACAGCCCGAGTAATATCGTGCTAAAATCAAATTTTTTAGACCGACGACAGCAGTTTTGACAAGAAACAGTACAAAGCTCAACTTACTTAGGCAGCCTAGTTGGAAGAGCAATAATGAAAACGGAGCAACACCTTTCTGTTCTGTTGTATTTCTATAGCCAAATAGTATGTCCTGAATCATTCTGTGTTATAAAGTCTTCCACTATATGAGATGATAGCAATACATATTCAAAGTGGGACAGAGTTACAAAACCTGATTTTGAATTTTCCTGACCTTTGCACCGTTATAACATCAACCCCAATGTTCTATCAATAATGTAGCTTTTGACTTTGAAAAGAACATTTTTTTTCCAGTTAGAAGTTGGGTGTGACCTCTCCTCTCAGCGTAAGACTACAGAGAATTAATTCATTGTCCATTTTATACACTCATTAACATGTCAGAGAATCATTATTTACCAATTTAAGCATGCACAAATCTAATTACACTTCTCCAGAACATATGAAACTTTCCAATACTGAGAAGACGCTTTCTCAACCACTTTCTCTCCTCCCGTCCCCCCAAATCAAAGCAAAAGATACTTTCCTCATTCAAGACTACTGAAGCTCAAAGGGTGCTTTTGAACAGTTGGTTTATAGCGCACTTGCTCCTTAAAACAGACCGTACTGAAGTTCTGCTACATTTGTATCCTGTGTTAGAAACAGATTACACCTTGTGGGTTTTGGAAGAATTTCTCACTTTTTTTTTTTTTTTTAAATCTCATGGTCTTTCAAAAACAATATTGTTTTTATTTAGAATTCATCACTGAAAATGGAATGTTATAAGGTCGGAAACATCAACTTCAAAAGCATTCCTCACTGAGGGCGCTATCCTGCCAAGTGCTGAACACACCTGTCCCAGACTAGCAAAGCACTAAAGCATGTGCTTAAACTTTAAGCACACGAGGAAGACATCTCATGTGCTTAAGAGTTTCGTATATGCTCAAGTGCTTTGTTGGATCAGGGAAAGAGAGCTCAGCACATTGCAGAATCTGGCCCTAAGGCCACGAGCCAGCAAAATACTTAAGCACAAATGTAACTTTAAACCCGTGAGTAGTCTCGCTAAGGCAATGTACTACTCACACGCTTAAAGTTAAGCACATGTTTAAGTCTTTTGATGAACTGGGATCTGATCCAACCGTGGGGTCTGACCCAGCAAAGGCTTTAAGTGCTTGCTTAATTTTAAGCAGGTGTTTAAATCCCATTAATTTCAGTGAGACTTAAGCATGTGCTTAAATACTTTGCTGAACTGGGGCAATTCAGACCAATTGTATTAGAATAGCAAATTATAAATGCTATCCAAAAGACAAATGCTTATGGGGAAATCAATATTGTTATTTTAATGTCTATTTAAAAATAAATAAAAATAAAAATAAAAAACCACCTCAAATGTTCAAGTTGCTATTAAAACTCCAGAGAATGGGCAATGTTTAATTTGTAGTCATCTCCATAAATTTAAGTTGAAATTCTGGTTTTGATCTAACCAGAAAACAAAACAGAGCCTGTTACTACGACCTTAGATAAAATTCAGTCAAGTTGTCCAGATGGTTTTCATTCCACAGAAAATACAGAGTCAGCAGTTTGCAGAGCATGGCATTTTCTAAACATGCAAAATAAAGGAGAAAACAATACCCAAGTGTGAATGCTGAGCACATTATATTTTTGTTCCAACAGAATTGCAATACAATCAATACAATCTTGCATTTCTTAGTACCTTCCTTCTACCATCCAGGGTGCTCTGCAGTTATGACTCCAACTGAACACTGAAGTGCACACAGTTCCTAAAAGCATCACTTTAAAAAAATTATAGAGAGAGCAACTACCAATTAATTTTCCATTTCAAAGTCCCAAAAGTCCAAGCATTTCTTACTGCATTAAGCAAACCCATACAGCAAGGGAAATAAATATTCTATGGACTTCGGATGAGTTTGTAAACCCAGTACTTACAGGATCAGGCTGTGGGTTTGGTAACCTTTACTCAAGTAAAGCTCCTATGTCAAAACAAAATTCTGCTTGATCAAGTACAGGCTACAGAACTGGGATGTCAAAAGAGCTAAATAAAGGTACACAGTGAGAAAATAAAGCCATTGAGAAAAGGAGAACCAAAAAAAGGGCAGTGCAATTGTATAAACTGAGCTATTTTATAAACATCTTATTGCTCAACAGAAAGCCAGGGAAGTGTGAGCCTTCATGAAGAGACAGGCGGGGGAGTACTGGTCAGATAATGACGTGAATGCAAGTACCTCAGCAGAGCATTCAATTCACATTGACAGATTCCCTTTTCTAATCTGGTTTTTGGGTAAGAACAATAGTATTAGTACCTTCAGTCTAAACCGGCACACCTCTCTCCCTCTCCCCAGCCCATAAAGCTTACCATCTTAGTGGTAACAGAAGAGAAACTGATTATCAAAATAGTTCATAAATAGAGGAGATTTTAGGAAGTCATGGAGGCAATTTTGTTCATTTCAGCTTCAGATTTAACTTTGCATTTCAGCTAGCCAGAAGGACAGAGCCAAGGCTGTGTCACGCAGATTATCTCATAGAAGACCATAAATTTATGCGGTACTGATAGCAGGAATCAAACATAGGATCTTGAAGAATGACTCTCTCTCTACACCTCACCATGACAACGGCAATGCAATAGGCATGCAAGGGTGTAACTCCTCCAGGAGGGGGGAGAAGACATATCGCAGGCATTTTTCAGTGGAAGCCTCTCGGGCCACAGCCTTCCAGAGTTAGGGCACAATGCAAGAGCTATCTTCTTGCACCAACCTCCCTTCATTGAGACTAGTCTGCAATGCCACACACGGGGAACAACAAAATAAAGTATCTTGTTAAGTAAAATGGCACAAAATGGAAGGAGGGACAAAATACAAATCTGGATTTCAAAGCCTTGTTTTTGACCCATATCTACCAAACAATTTCCAGTACGAAGCGTGTGAGATTCTGAAGCTGAAGGTGCTGAAGTGAATGGGGCACAAAACCAATCTCCAAGGTTGAACCGACCACAATAACATTTAGAATCACAAGATGGTTGGATCTGTTTCTCGGTTGGTCTATTGATAGACTCAGTTAACACTGCACCTGGAAGGTTCAAGTGAGGCTAAAGATCATTTGATCAACAGTATCAAACCCAGGTCACTGGAGGTTTAACTAAATTAGAACATACACCATGCCAGACTCAGTGCAACAGAGGAGGTCACACCACCCATGCTCACCACTGCAGAGTTGATGTGGCCTGTGGCCAGACTGAAACATCTCAGAAAAAGCATTTCTGTCGAGGGAACTGAGAGATCACTGCTGCTCTAGAACAACTCTCATAAGCGGAAGGTAAATAGTAGACACTGTGATAATTAAAAGGATCATCCACAAGACAGGTCTCCTTTAGCAAGCGGTAATTACTGACTCCTTAGAATGACAGGGAACTCTACCAGAAAGTGGGGAATATGAATGGCTACAGTCATATACAGGGAAGTAGGTCTCCTTCGTTCACTGTGCCTGGCTTTCGTGTAGGTACACAAGGGGTGGCAAGGAGCAGCCTTCCTATGCTTTCAAATGCAGACCTACGCACAAATGACAATCTTGTTTTTAACATGGGACTTAAGTGGTGCATGGGGCCAATATTATGTTGGCCTTCTGCAGTGGAGTGACTTGCATCCGTTATGATTAGTGAACAGAACCCAAATTTTAGATTGTTATAGCTTATTAATACAAAAGCTTGCTACAATAGCATCCTTACCAGGCTTACTTCAGCACACCCAGGATCTTTGCAACAGGTAGATTTGTTTCATGCACCTCCATATTGTTTGATGTACATGAAAAACGGAAGGTCATTGCTCTGTGCCAGCAGTATACACTATGTGTCTTTAGTCATTCAGAATGAAGGGCTCTGACAATATAGCTTCTAATGTAAAATAAACTGCCTCTCTACAGCCATGACCCAAAGCCCACTGAAGTCAATGGGAGCCCTTTCATCCACTGCAATGAGCTACAGATCAGGCTCTATACACAATGCTAATGCATTCACTGCCACACTATCTAGGTTCCACCACACTATCCAGACACCAGCTTATCACTGGCAGAATAGCTTTACAATTGAATTGAAATTGTAACTTGTTCAACAACCAGAATCAAACAAATCATTATACAAATTTCAACGTGATGTTCTATAGCAAACAGTGCTCTTTACACCCACACGTCAAGCATGAACTTGTGTAAATTACAGAAATCTTATTTTAAGACCCTCTTGTGCTTCAATCCCATCTTTGTAATGTAATGGCTGCAACTCAGCAGAAATAATCCACTCACATATGGGCATTCTCGGCCTCTCTGATTCTATCAAACTCTCTGGCATTCCACATCACTTAAAATGAAGTCCTCTCAAAGAGCAGATTCACACCCTTCACCAGCTTCTAGATCTTCTTGCCTCTCTTGATGGCTTCCTGAATTTATGTGCACTATGCTGGAGAGACCCTTTGATTGACCAATATTTGGTGTGTCAAACCACACCTCCTCTAAAGCAACTTACCTTCCCACTCTGTAGCAATTCAGGCATCTTGGCTCTCATATTCTTGTGCAAACTTGACACTCAAATATTTGAATTCTTATTTCAAGAGGGAACCCAGAATTCACAGCGTCTCCTAGATGCTGTCCTCAAAGTTTTGGACAATTGTCTTTTTGTAACAGACAGTCACAGAGTTTAAGATCAGAAGGGACCACCAGATCATCTAGTCTGACCACTGCCAACCCACCCCACAACCAACAACCCAGCATACTAAATCCAACAACCAAAATATTATAGCTCACTGGAGACTAAACTATTACGTGCCACAGGCAGAGAACAGGAGGGACAAGGTACATCAACGCCCAAGGCAATAGATTACGTGCGATATACCCAGATAATTCTGGCAAGTGACCAGCACTCCATGCTATAGAGAAAGGTGAAAAAACCCCAAGGTCCCAGCCAATCTGAACTGGGGAAAAACTGTACTGCAAAAAGGGATCTTATTGTGAAGTAATATCCTTTTGACTCACCAGTTAATTCAGAGATGGAAGCACTGCTTCATTCTTAAAAAAACTCTTCTTGTGCATAAGAGGTCTCGGTGACAATTACAATAATTTTTCTTGGTATTATTTACATGCATTCTGGTAGCACCTAGGATCAGGGCCTCTTTGTGCTATGAGCTGTACAGATAAAACAACAAAGACGACTCTCCTTGCTTACAGTCTAGGTGTTGGGCAGGTGGGAAGATGAGGAAACAAAATGAACAGTTACCCACCACACTGGTTAGCCTGAATTCCAAAGCCACTGTGCACAAGTTTAACAAACAGAAGCAGCAGCTTAGTGGATGAATACCTTGTCTTGTTCAGAGCTGCAATAAAAATCAAACAGCAGCCTCCACTTTACAAGCAAAAAACACCCAGCAACTGTTCCTAACAATGCCAATGTCTTCATAAGATAAACTGACAGCAGGGGCATGCCCCTAGTATGGCTGAGGTTTTGGGAAAGGCAAATCCCCTAGTCTGAATGAATAAAGAATGCAAGTATGCCCTCTAGAGTGAGCAGAAATCCAAATAAAATAATTGTGACATCTCCAGGGAATCACATTACTGGGCTACTGTGTTCCCACTGATCTCCTGTGAGTTGAAGGCTTCAAATGGGCAGCCCAGAAAGAAAGCTTTTTTGCTCTTCTGTACAACCCAGCTTCCTCTTTCTGGAATTCCACATTTCAGCATCATCCTGCTTCTCTCACAGGTTATAGCTCTGTGTCATTAGGGCAGGCTGAACTTTTCAAATAACAAAAGAGTGGGGGTGGTATTGTTTTCTGTTCTGAATTTCTACTGTATATTGCATTAAACTACGCTTCAAGGCTATTTGCTTTGGAAATTTTCCTTGTAAAAATGCTCCTCCCTCACTTAAAAAAAAAAAGTCTTGAAAGGAAAGTCAAGACAATAAAATACATAAAAAAGATACAGGAGACAGGTTTAGCCAGGCTCTGCTGCTTCAGCCATTGCCTTCCCATTTACAACACCCCAATCTCCCCACTAGCACTATTGCTTTCCCTCCCTAGCTGGAAACACCAGCAATTCCTATGCCCCCTTTTCCTATCCTCCTGACCCCATAAACCTGAATGGTCCCAGCTCCTATCTCAGTCTTCCTGCCCTGAAACAACTCCCTGTTTACTTTGGTTCCACCCCAACTCCCACTGTGTGCTTCCCCGCCCTCCCCAAGAGGGAATCAACAGTTCCCATTCCTATAGGAGTTTACAATAGCGAGCACAACAAGGTCCCAGGTCTTGGGTAAGCCCTTTAGGTGCTACTACAATATCAAACAGTAAATAATAATTCATTTCCTACTCTATTGCCTCCTTAATCCAGAACACTCCAATGGGTCCGATTTCTTTATTCCAGCTGCATTCCTCCACTGGAGTGGCTCCCATTTCTGCTTACCCTCTCACAGATCCAAAACTCCCCACTGTCCCTATTGTACTTCACTAGATTTCAACTATTTGTGCAGCAATGTGTATGGTTATAGGCTACCAGGTAAAAGTTGCCTCAGCATCCCAAGTCTCATCGGCGAGCTTTGATCCACTGACACCTGAACAAACAGGAATTTTTGACTAATCCCTAGAGTTATGAATGGCACCTAGGGAGCAAAGCCTAAAACAGACCTGTCCTTGAATGACATCAAGCCAAACAGAAGCCTGACAGTGTTTTGTCAGCAAGGTTTACCTGCACACAAAAGTGCTGCATTTGCACATAGAAAGCCCCTTTCTCTAAATCTGCACAAATAGGGTTTGTGTGAGTATAAACTATCATTTGTGTGTGAAAGCGAGTGTGTGCCAAAAACAAACAAACAAACAAAATGTACATGCACCTTTGCATACATACCAATTAAAACTTGCTACAGGTGCCTTTGAACACTTGGCCCAATACGATCCTTCTTCCTGACCCATACATCTCCAGTTCTCTCTTCCAGTTCTACTTATTAACCCTGTAATTAAGTCTAATTCTGTGGAGTGATTGGTGATAGAGGGCCAAATTCCCCAGCATGCTCTGGCTGATGTGCATTATCAGAGCTGTGCAAAGTAGCCATAAAGACAACCTAAATAGCTGGTTAAGCCAGATTTGCGGCTGCTTTGTGTCACCAGAGCATACTGGTAAGCCTGTCCCATGGATATTATGATAGGCTTTACAAAACCGGGACATGATCCTGCAATCCCTACTCAGGGAGCAGCCTCATTGACTTGAATGCGACTGCTCGTGTGAGCAGGGACTATTTATGTGGAATATGTTTTGCAGGCTCAACCCTTTAAATTGTATCTTATAGTACCACATTGTCTTTGATACTCTTTTTTCCCCCCTGAAAGAGTTGTTTGTTTTTTCTCAGTGTTATTTTCCCAGCATAATGTATTACAGAATGCACTTACATGAACTCCTCTTTGTCCTCTATTGTCTAGTTATACTGTACAAGCAAAATCTTCATAGGAATTGAGTTTAAAAAAAAAAAAATCTTACTGTTAAAGGCCATTAATTGCAGTATTAAAATACTAACGTGAACTCCTATGATAAACTTCTATTCTCCTTTACACGGCATTAAATGTAACAATTATCACCTCACAAATTTCTGTTGGTTCATGCTTGAAGAAGTAATTCTATATGGAAGCAACACATTTCTCTCCCTCATCCTGCCAGCTCAATCTATAGAGTGGCTGCTAGAGATGTGGGGGGGGGGAATCTTAGAGAGGGTTTCTGTATAATCAATGAAAACAAATACAAATTACTGGACTTTGGGTTGAATCTTTGGCAGAAAGATGGTTAGAAAGATGCAAATATGATAGAACAAGTTACAGTACGGGTGTCATTTGTTCAATAAAATATGAACTAGAGGTAACACTTAAGCTAGTAAAGACAGTGATAATATTAAAGGGCAGTTGAACTCCTGAGGCATCTAGAGATACACATGAGAATGTTCTATTCGTTCCTACACCTAGCAGTACAATTACAGTGAAAGGAACAAAGTTCATATTGATGATACATATCTCCTTAGAAGATATAGTGCCTTTCATCCTGAAAGATCCTAAAGTGTTCTGCAAACAAGAGTGATTTATAAACTCAGAATCTGACTCTCTCATGCAGTCCCAGAGACACCAGTAGGTTGTTGCTGGGACCCCTTTGCAGAGTTGGGGTCCATACATGTAAAAGAAATCACTTCACCACTGAATGCAGACATTTCTGGGTGGAGATCACATCACAACGCTGGGGTGGGTCAAAAGATGAAATTCTGGCCATGGACACATGAACAAAGCCCTACTCTTCCAAAGACACCTTGGAATCTTTAATGCCTTCACAGAGCAAAGAGGTTGTTGGACTTTAGGGAGTTGTCTGAAAGACGCCTAACACAATAAACTGCATAGAACTCATTTTATCTCCTCAAAAGGATGACAGGCTGAGCTGACCCTGCCAGGATTTTTGTCTTTGGTTCCAGGGAGTCTATATATTTCAAACCAAATGCTTGTATCAATAATGACCTTCTCTGGATATATGCAAACCAAACAATAGTATGCTACGAATACATATTAATGCAGAACAAAATGTTTTCAGTTTACCTGCATTGCTCCTATACTGCAAATATAAAATGGAAGCCGTAACAGTATGCATGCTATTCATTACCCTGTAACTGTTCCAGTTTTACTGCATGGACCAGTAAGAAAAGTCATTAATCAAGTATAATAATAATATAATGCAAGGTGACAGGTTTTCATGTAAAATTAACTCTGTTACAGCACCCAATCATGCAGCCTTATTCGGGCAAAACTACTTCAGTCAGCATGAGTTTTAGTAAACAAAGAGAATAGAATCAGGCCATTACATTGCACGTTAAAATATCTGAGAATCTAAAATAGGAAAACCACCACCTATGGACAAAGTGTTGATAGAACTTGTGTGCAGCTCCCTAATTTTCCTTCTAGCATTGAAATGTCAAACTGGTAATTAAAGATTGTCCTGAGTCAACATGCAAAGTCAGCGTTTTGGAATTAAAAAAAAAACAAAAAACAAAAAAAAAAACCCCTGAAAGTTACTGGCTCGTTTTTTGTTTGTTTGTTTTAAAGGTGAAGGGGGGTTTGCTTTGAAATGCAGGGGCAAATGTAACATTTTCCAAAAAAAAATGTATATTCAAACTGTCCTATTCAAAACCTATAGGTTTCTCTCTATATTATTTATATCCAGAGAGCAAGTATATTTTGAACAGTGCTCTACAAATCTCTAACTTTTCCTATTAAAGTTTTAATTACAGGAGTGTATGATAAGAAGTGACATTTATATGTCAAATAACATACCTGAAAGTCTCTATTACTCTTCCCCTTCCCAGCCTCTATTTGGATTCCAATCAAGGAGGGACAACATGAAATCGACTAGATTTTTGCCAATTTCACAGCACCCAACAGGCTTCTGCCCATGGTTTTGTCAATGTACCTCTAAGGCTGCTGAGGAAGCTCTAAACAACGCAGCAGCACTAGAGTTGTCTGTCTGCATACTGCACAGTGTGTGAGTTTATGTTCAGTCACATTTAGAAGGTTATGTTCACAACCCAAAGGGGAATGTTTGGTTTTTTTTTTAAATGAAAACTTAGATTCTGTACAAGTGGTTAGTAACCTATGTTATTTAGGTTGCATAGTCAGGCACTCAAAAATTAGGAAATGTCAAGTTTACAGCTGTCTCCGCTACCTTAATTCTGCCCACTTGTGCATTGATCTTGGACACTAAGTGATGCAAGGATCTGTGGAAAAAAACAGTATGTAAGCATTAATTAAAGACTATTTCTTACATGATACATACACCCGGCCTGTTTCTCTTCCCCACTAGCTCCTCTGGCAGCTCCCAGGTGTGGCAGGGGTGTCAGCCTGGTCTGAGAATGTTTTGTCATTAATCTGGCAGGCTGCCTGAGAAATGCAAGCGAGAGAAATGAAATGGTGAACTTTAAGAGTTACTTCGCAGTAACTGAATTTCATGGGACAAAGAAGAGGCACTTTTGTATCCCAAGGTTGTCCCCCATGCCAATTATCAAAGGGCTGCAGCAAACAATGGAGGTGTGAGAGCTTCGCAGAGAGAAGAGCACAAGAATCTTTTACAATGGAAAATGTTACCTAAATAGAAGCGTCACCACCAGCTCCCTGTAGAGGAAATATTTTGGATGGTTTAGCTTTCCCCACATTTTCATATAAGAGCCATCCCAATTACAATCACTCACCTTTGTAAATCATTTTGAGATCTACTGATAAAAAGCACTATATAAAGCTAGGTACTATATTATTATTAGGGTACATTTATTTCTATTGTGTTTCCAAAAAAAAAATAATAATAATAAAGTGACATTTCAGGTACTGTAATCATCTGTGGCTAGGTTTCTCTCTGTAGTAATGTGAATTTGAGGTGTTGAATAAACATCAGGTAATGTATTCACTCAGAAAAATGTTAAGGGGGGGGGGTCTTCAAAGATACACTGCACTGGGCTAACTCTGCTCCCACTGAAATCAATGAGACCACACTCCAATGCTGAGTGCTTTTGAAAATTTCACCCTGCATGTTTTACTTTACTTACACTCCGTTGCTATACTTTCTTGTTGTTACTTAAAAATATGCTAATGTTGATCTTCTAGAGAAGGAAAAACCTTTCAGAAACTGTTTTAAATTTGTTCCTCTAAGATACATTTTTTTAAAACATTGAGACTCTGTTCCTTGATGTAAGCACATGTGACCTGTTCTAAATAAAGGATATTTTCCACTTCTTGCACAACTGGAACAGATATAAACAGTCTGAACAAACTGCACTGCAGAACTCAACGAGAATATAAAACCCTTGAATAAGATCCATAAATAGCAGTAATCTGAAAAAAGAACAAACACAATATTGAAAATCCTAACATAATCGAGTTTAAAATCTAAATCACATTGCAAAATTAATTTACAAAATTAGATTTGATCATATGCATAGTAAAGAACTTTAGAACAGTTTAGTTTCAGAGTTAGGATTCTCTGCAAAAATATGTGCACCGAGGGTTTGTTCCCTCCCCCCCCCATTAGATACTACCCTTGCTAATATACAGTATTCTAAGAGGAGGAAAATTAATTTAACCAGTCAGTCAATCTCCAACTCTGAGAGCAGCACAAGATGGCATAAAATAAGTGAAGACCTGCATGCTGGCTAGATCAGAGGTACTGATTTACATTAGTGCAATACATGTAGCTAATATATATCTGTAGCACTGACTATCTAGAGTTATGATAATTTTACATAAACTTCAGTAATTCAGTACATTAAATCTCAAAGTTATTACTGTTAAAATAAGCATAAGCTTCTTTTAAAAAATTACCATGCAAACAGCGTTTCTCAACTTTTTCCACTTAAAATACAAATTTCATAGCAGGATCATTCTTGGGATATTAAATTTAAGCTGAAAAAGATCAGCAGTGCAGTAGCATAAATAGTAAAAAAAATAGCTTGTAATTCTTGGTGAATGCATTTTTTGTAAAATTGAAATAGTCAGCTACAATAATTGACAATTTGCAGGCCTTCACTATATCAAGCATATAACCCAAATGGGTTTATATTACTGGGAGGAAAAAGGAGAAGCAAATGAACCAACCCAGCCAGTTTTCGCTGTTCTTAGCACATCTGTATTAACAATAAGCTTAGACCATCACACAAAGTGAGCCAATTTAAATGCAGAGCCTCCCAGTGACAGCAAAGGGTCAAATCCGCCTTCAGTATTGCATGTGTAATGCTCACTGAAAGGGTTTGCATATGTGCTAGGGAGGGCAAGATTTCATCTTACATTCTGCAGTCTAGTAATAAATAAAATAAAGGTATTAAAAATCCTTGTCATATTGATTTATTCACATATCCCAGTTCTCTCTCACACCTAAAAATGACTATGCAGAAACTACGGTGCGTGTAAGAACTGTTTAGTTTCCAAAGGCTTAAGCTCAACCACAACAAATTCCAGAGAACCCTTAAACATGTCTAGCACTTCCCAGTCTGAAAGGCTAAATTCTCATAGGTCCCTTAGGACTTTAGGTTGGAATCACTGTATCTTAGCCCAGCATAGTATTTTCAGTCCTTGTTACTGGACCTTTTTGCTGGACTTACATTTTTCATTGGCCTCTAGCATTCTACTGTGGCATGGCCTAGTACAGCATTTAGAGCAAAGAGATTTTATTAGAAGATCCCCTGCAGTTTTGGATTGAAACCTTGAATTATCAAACAGGAGTGTGCATAAAAGAAAAGAAGAAGAAAATGGGAGACAGGTGAATTGGGTGGAAGATGCAGTATAATAAAATTTGAAGGAGGGAGATCAATACTGCAAGTGCTGGGTTAAATTGGGCAATGAAGTTATGGGTGAGTCTTTTGGGGCAGGGGTAGTTGGATTTTTTTTAAATATATCATGCTGGGTGGATTTCCCATGTAAGGTGAGGGTCGATAATGGGGGTTCTGCCTCATCATTCCAATGAGACTACAGAGAAAAAGTAATTCCCCTTTAGGCAGAAATGAGAGGCCTACTGGTTGGTTCAGTCAAGGATTTCCCTATCTTTGGGCGGGATTGATTTTGTCCATGTGAATAAAGACAGGCAGTATTGCTTAGTGGACAGAGCACCAGACTGGGACTCCAGAGACCTGGGCTCTGCTCCTGGCCTGCTGGGTGAGGGTGAGCAAATGACACCCCCCTCTGTGCCTTGCTTTCCCCATCTGCAAGATGGGGATAATGATAATCTCCTTTGGAAGGAGCTTTGAAATCTACTGATGAAAAGCACTGTATTATTATTTCATTTATGTCTGGAGCTGGAGGGCAGAAATGCCATGTACCCCTGACTGAGGCTGTAGGTGTGCAAGGGGAGCTTCAGATTGCTCACAAGTTGAAAGTGTTCTGTGCCCCTCAGAGCTAGTAAAAAACGAAAAACAAACAAACAAACAGAAGAAACTGAGTCCTGTTAGTGGAGATTAGCAAGGAAAGGCAGTGTGCTAGCACTGCTCAACCAAGTGGCCATATAGGCCCTTGTTCAACAAACTATCCGCTGATGTTCATTATCATCTCATTATCACTCGATTCCTTAAATGCCTTTTGGGGTAAGGCTGTTGAGAAGAGAATGTAACTCCATGAACTTCAGGGCAGTTACTCCTTATTTACACTAATATGACCAAGAAAAGAGAATCGGACTCTTGATGTTCTCAGCTGTCCTTGATAACCACCAGTCAGGCTTCAGGCATGGGCAGAGCAGAGAAACAGCAGAGGGTCTCATTGGCTATCTCATTGGTTCCCCTATTAATGGAAACACGTCAGTTCACTGGTTCTAGCAGCATCCTTTGTTGCTATCATCCTCCAGGTTTTATTAACCTGGCTGTGGACCCTAGCTGGGCTGGACTTGAAGTTCACCAGAGACTGGGCTCCCTGCATACTGCAGGCGTCCAGGGCTACACACTGGTGATACAGTGGTGTGTATAAGCTGGGCTAGCTGTGTCAATGTCAACAATGTCCACTCTTCCCCTGTCACTGCAGTTTAGGTAATTATTATTCCATCTGAGGGCTCTCTCTTGTTGGAGGGATGTGTGTGTGGCGGAGGGGAGGGGAGGTGAGAGACACTGCAAGTTTCTATTCTGTCACCCTTGCTGCTCAATATGTCCGTGAGGCTGCTGGGGAACACGGCGATGTGGTCCGGACTGCAGAACCACCATTATGATTTAATGACTCGATCTCGGTTTCTTTGGACACGGACAGGGCCCAGTGTTTGCATTCCAGGTGCGCGGCTCAGATGAGGTAAGTACCTGTGCTTATATGACAGCAAACTGTCTGAGGCTCAACCTAGGTACATTGGAAATAATCCTGGTTGGTTTCAGGAAGCCACTGAGTATATGGTCATCATTCCTGCGTGGGTTTGTCAACTTAACCCCCACAGAGGTTCACAATATAGGGTGCATCTAGATCCCAGAGGCCTAAAACACTTTTTTTATCTGTGCCTGAGGGGAGCAAAACGGGGTGGTGATAACCATTTGTCTTGATTTAGGAGCTTGATTTAGAAGCTCCTTGCTCTGATGGCCTAACAGACTGGATTATTGGCCACATGATTGCTCAAGGAGACTGATCATAAGTAAGGCTACGATTTAATCATGGGTATTTTCAGTAAAAGTCATGGACAGGTCATGGGTAATACACAAAAATTCACGGTCCATGACTTTTACTGAAAATAGCTATGATTAAATTGCAGCTGGGGGCCAAGGAGGGTGCTGCTCTGGGGGAAGGGGGGCACTGCCCTGGGGGGGCCAGTGAGGCCAGCCAGCGGCACCGGCCACCCCAGGGGCCACCCACCTGCCACTGCTCCCGCCACCCCAGGACCAGTGCTCGGGTGGTCTCGGGAAACCCTGGGGTCAGCCACACCCGCCACTGCAGAAGCCATGATTTCTGCGACATCCATGACAGACACGGAGCCCTAATCATAAGAAACACCAGTACCCTGTAGGTTGCACTGGCTTCCAGGTGCAATTTAAGGTGTGGACATTGAACTTTGAAGCCCTATATTGTTTGGGTCCTAGCTACATGAGAAACACTTCTCTCCCCATGCACCACCATTGCAGTCGGTTTAAAGTGCTCACACTACAGGTATGACTTTACTGCACAGTGAACTCTTCGTACGGTGACCAGACAAGTGTGAAAAATTGGGACGGGGGTGAGGGGTAATAGGAGCCTATGTAAGAAAAAGACCCCAAAAATCAGAACTGTCCCTATCAAATCGGGACATCTGGTCACCCTAACTCTTCACAAGTTAGCTTAGCTCTGCGAAAGCAGCCATGCTGCAAAATAACACAAGCTGCACGCAGTGGCCGAGTTAGCAGCTGAGGGTGTTAGGCTAACACCAGCTACACCGATACTGACTTGGACTCTTAATACATTCCATGGGAGGCGTACCCGAGCCCACTTATCCACTGACGCTCTAAAAACTCCCACACCCCAATTGGGTCTATGCTGGTTATGTGATATGCATGTCTCTCTTCATCCTTCTAACAGATACCTGTAATCCCTCAGAACTCAAGCCGGACCCCAGATGTACAGTACCTTCCCTCTTCACTTGTGTATATTTAATTTTAAACATTAACTTTAATAAAAATTTTAAATCTGTACTTCTTGACGGGCTAGCCAACTTGAGTTAAAAGCATCACCACACTGAGCTAAGCGGTTTTGCATGTGGACAGGGCAACACTTGAGTTATAACTCAAGTTAACTGCAATGAAGACAAGCCCCAAGCATCCCCAGATTTGAAAGCCTGGGTGTTAGTGCCAGGGGTTTTCACAGGGCCTTCACTGGCTCAAAAGAGCTTGAATTTTTCTTAAGCCTGCAGGGCACAGTACAATATCTATCTATCTATATACTTAAGACTTTTGTTTGAGGGCTGGGGAACTTATTTATAGACTTACTAAAGATGGGGTGACTATTTAATATTTGCTGTATGCACCATGCACTATTTTAACTACATACATGAGCCCAAAGACAGTGGCATAGGATCATACTTAAAAACTGAAAATAACTAAAACAAAGATATGCTATCAACAAGCTTGGCTATAAATTAGATAGAATGTTTTTGCCATCTGTGTTTCAGAGAGCATTGTGATGAGGATGGAAGGTTTGTTGTTGACAAAGCACCTTGGAAGACAGTCCAGAGAAGAAGAAAAAAGACATTGCTGACAGAGTAAAACATGCAGGGCCCACAAGGCACAGATGACTTGAAGTGCTAGATGCATTTGTTTTCTTTTTCCAGCAGTTCCCTAGAAGGAGCAAATGCCCCTATACAGTGTAAGAGGAGTAGAAATACGCTGAACAAGTGGGAGCCCCTGACTAAATAACACAACAGATCGAGATGACAATATAGCAGATAACTGTGGTAAACACCATTGCAAGAACTTGAATTAAAACTTGTGAACAGATATGTCATTCGTTAATTTCAAGTAGCAAGGGCTTGCTCCAAAACAAAAAAACCACAAGCCTTGCAACACCTGTTTTAATTTAGCATCGACTGGATCCCAAATTCTGTCCTGTACCTGTTTTCAGTGTAAAAGTGTGAAACAGTGTATTCCCGCATATCCAGTTTGTTCTGACTAGCTAGCATTTATCAAGCTAGCATGGCATAGAAATAGATGTTGCAGGTTCTGAAACAGCACAAACAGCGATTCTCCCTCAGTGCTGTACGTGATCATTTATTTTACCTGACGGAGATTTCCCCTCACTCTTCCACAAACTAATGCAATGTTATGTAGGTGATCTCATCGGAACACTCAAACGATCCAACGTATTCACTTGTTTAGAGCACTGCAAGCCCTGAGCGAAAAGGTGCAGATTTCGCTCTCACTTTCTGTCTTCTGTACCCTTTATGTACAGTCACGCTTTAGTGACAGTCTGGGCCTCTCCAAGAATGACAGTGATATCCTTTGGCCAAGGCTGGATAATGCCCAACAATACCCTTTACAAACATAATACCACACCAGAACTTGGGCCCTCCCTCCTCCCCCAAACACATGCCAAACAAAACTGCTATTATTACAGGAAACACGAACTAAATAGCTGCTTTTATGGTCCCAAGAGCATAGGATGTTTCCTTTCAATATATTTTGTTTAACGTTTACAAATGGGCTGATTCAGCAGCACAGAATACAAACAGCAGACACATGGCAGCCCGATTACTCCCTCGGTAACATTTTTCAATCAGGGACACGGTTTAAACACCAGCAAACCACCATCATCATCCCATAACAAACAGCCTCCTCAGATTGTGACACCCCCTGGCTTCACTAACCTGCCTCGCCCCTAAATTAGCAGGCTGCCGTTTGCAACATTTCCCCTGCTTTGACAGTGTCCCACGCTGGGTGTCAGTGACAGCCTACGCATTCATGCACCCAGCTCCAGCGCGCCCAAATGCAGACAGGCCCTGCAGCTTCGGGGCACAGGCAGCACCACAGTGGCACTGCCAGGGGAGGGGCAGCCTTTCCCCATTCCTATCTGGGCCAAGGGGGGGGGGAAATCTCTCCTAGAGGCATGGGAGACAGGAAAGAGGGAGAGAGAAGGGCAGATTAAGGAGAAAAGGAATAAAAGAGGAACAGAGAGAAAGGCAGAAGAGAAGGGGGCAAAGGAAGGAGGGCAGAGAAAGGGCAGAGGTAAAGGGGGCAGAGGGAGAAGGGAAGGGGGCAGAGAGAGAGGGAATAGAAAGGGAGCAGAGAGGTGAACACGGGCAGGGGGCAGAGGGAGAAGAGCGGGGGCAGATAAAGGGGGAATGGAAAGGGGGCAGAGAGGTGAACACGGTCAGGGGGCACAGTGAGGGGGAATGGAAAGGGGGCAGAGGGAGAAGGGCAGGTTGAGAGGAGGAATGGAAAGGGGGCAGAGAGATGAACACAGTAGGGTGACCAGATGTCCCAATTTTATAGGGACAGTCCCGATTTTGGGGTCTTTTTCTTATATAGGCTCCTATTACTCCCCACCCCCGTCCCGATTTTTCACATTTGCTGACTGGTCACCCTAGAACACAGGCAGGGGGCAGAGAGAGGGGGAATGGGGCAGGGAGAGAGAGAGAGAGAGA
>NW_020664440.1:7613163-7706505 GCF_002925995.2 Terrapene triunguis | reverse complement strand
GGGGGAATGGTGCAGAGGGATGAACACGGGCAGGGGGCAGAGGAAGGGGCACCGCGCTGCCCTGGCAGCACCCCAGGCCCTCACCCACCTGCTTTTCAGGGGCTGGCTCTTCAGCTCATAGTAGGTCTTGGGCTCCTCGTGAAACTCCTCGCCGACCTCGAAGTCCGCCACGATCCCCGACTCCGCCTGCATCGTCCCCGGCTCCGGCAGCGAGCGAGCGGCGCAACGTTCCCCCGGCGCTGCCCGGCGGCGTGTGCGAGTGCGCGGCCTGCCCCTGCCTCTGCCGCCGCCGCCGCCACCGGCACACGCCCACCCGCCCTGCCTGGGACTTGTAGTCCGCCAGGGGGCCGGGCTGCCCGCCTCCGCCCGGCCGGCTCGGGGCCCTGCGCACTACAACTCCCGCCAGGCCCGGCAGGAGGAAGCGGCGGGCGGCTGCCGGGGTGCGGAGCCTGAGCCCCCTGCCCTGGGGCTGCCCCCCGCCCCCGGGAGCCCCGCACGTGTGGGGCCCGGCGCGGGGAGCTCCAGGGCGGTCCCTTCGCCAGCGCCTCAACCCCGGCTGCAATGTGCCAGCCCGCCTCTCCCAGCCGGGATCCCACCCACGGCCGGTGGGCAGGGGACAATTGTAGCGCCCCCGCCCCCCCAAACGCCTGTGAGGTCTGTGTACATCCAGTGCAAGGGGAGGGCCCCAGAGAACACGAGGGGCTGCGCCCCCAATTTCTCTCATCAGGCCCCAGATTCACCACTTCCAGAATCCTAGGGGTTGCCTGCGTTTGGTTTGGGGGCCCCCCGGGTCACTTTCAGGGCCCCCCCCGAAAAGAGCCATCGGGGGTTGTCATCGCATCACCAGGCGACGATGTTGTGACGCGAGGATGCAGCAAAGCCAAACCATGAGGAGGATGAGGACGCAACGCTTAACATCTTGAGTTTCAAGTTGCCAATGTTGTGCGGCCGGCGCCTGGCCTGTTGACTGCGCCTTCTGGCGTTGCGTAAAGGTCACATGGTTGTGAATTTGGGGGGTCCTCCTTTAGTCATGAGGAGTGAAACCACAAATGAGGTGACCTATGTCATCCCGAAAAAAAGTGCCGTTAAAACCTTTAGCGAGGGCCATCGTTAATTCTGGCTTCTAGGCCCTGCGCGCTACCTTCAGGCTAATTCACAAACTTCTTGGCTTTTAAACTCTTGTCAGTGTTTTTTCAAATATTTTATCTGGATTTTTAGGCATGGAAGTACAGCAGATCTCACTGAGATAATGAAGGGGATAAAAAGAAAGGCAAAATCCCTGTCAGGTGCATACCTAGTTAGCTAGTTTAGCAAAGGTTCTTGACCCCAAGTAAAGCATTGTATTGCAGTACAATGTGGTTAATGTTCAGTTAAGCTCAATGAAATGAAATGCTTATTTAGGCTCACAACAGTTCTTCCGGTGGCTTTCATTGCAGGCAATGCCACCCTAGCACAAGTGTCAACAATTGTAAATGACGAAGGAAAAAAGGCCATTCCAGCATGTGATGGCTAGCTGCTTGGTTCTGCCCTCCGACTGAAGTGCATTCAGGGAAGAAATGGAGACCGGGGCAAAGGTAGTTTTAAGGCTCTTTTGTGGTTCCCAGGCTATAAAAATTCCACAGCCCACCTGCGCCACAACAACTGTTTTTCTGCAGGGCCTGCATTAGGGGGTAGGAAGCAGGGCAGTTGCCCAGGGCCCCACACCACAGGGACTAAGTTGCCCAGGATTCGACTTTCAGCCTGGACTTCAGCTTTCTGCCTTGGGCCTCATTGAGTCTAACGCTGGCCCTGCTCTCTGCTTTATTTTGGCGGACCCCCTGAAATCTGCTTGTCGCCCCCCCGGGGGTCTCCAGACCCCTGGTTGAGAACAAGGTGTAGGTGATCCCTTGCCAGCATGTTTGTGATTGGCAGGATAGGCCTCAACGGTAGAGTTCATAGGCACTGACTCTGTGGATGCTCCAGGGCTCGAGCACCCACGGAAAAAAATTAGTGGGTGCTTAGTACCCACCAGCAGCCAGCTCCCGTCCTCCCCCAGAGCGTCTGCCGTCCACAAACGGCCCTGTCAATCAACTCCTCACCCTCCCTCCCAGTGCCTCCCATCCGCCACCGATCAGCTGTTCTGCAGCATCCAGGAGGCACTGGGAGAGAGGGGGAGGAGCGGGGACAGGGCACACTTGGGAGGGGACGGAACTGAGTGGGAAGAGGAAGGGCAGGGGTTGGGGTTTGGGGGAAAGGGTTGGGTGGGGGTGGGGCCTAGGGTGGAACTTGGGGGGGTGAGCACCCCCCCGGGGCCCGGAGGAAGCCGGCGCCTGTGGTAGAGTTCACAGAGTTAAGAGATTCCTCATAAAAACCAGTATGACATGTCACATACGTTCAGATTTAAACCAATGCTTGCCATTGTTTTAAAAGCAGTGCTATACAATTACATAAGCATTTAGGAAATGACTAGGTTTTAATTATTTATAGTGGATTTTTTCATGCCACGTATTGTTACACTGTCAACCTATTAAGGCCCAGCATAATGATTGATTTTGTTTTATATAACACCATTGGTGTGTGGCCAGTGCTATACATGAATGAAGACAAGGTCCCTGCCCCAAAGAGCTTACAATCTAAATAGACTAGAAATTAAGGAGCAATTTTTGTTTTTTACAGTGAATGTAATTAACCATTGGAAAAACTTACCTAAAGATGTGATGGATTCTCCATCACCTGAAATCTTTAAATCAAGATGTGATGTCTTTCTGAAAGATATGCTTTAGCTCAGTCAAAAGTGATGGGCTTGCTGTACGAACCACTTGGAGTAACTCTAGAGCCTGTTATGCAGGAGGTCACACTGGTTGCTCATAGTGGTCATTCTGACCTTAAAATGTGTGAATTTAAAATAAGAGTAGGAGAGCGTGTTTAGGAGTGGAAAGCTGGCCAGAAAAAGAACTTTGAGGAGACTCACATTTGAGCCACCTTCAGATCGTGCTGCTGTTGTAGGGGTCATCTTCCAAATATCTGTTTTATTTTAGTTTTTAAATCACCCTGCGGCTAAAAACAAAGGGGATTGGGTTCCCTTTTTCTATCTTATTCTGAAACATGTTTAACAGAATAGCTTCCCTGAGACACCCCCCAAGATCGTAGAAGGGCTGCGTAGAGGTAGTCTCAGAGCTTCCTGTTGATGTAATCAATAATAGCTCACGGACAGATCAGTGTTGAGAATGCAGCAGGTTGGCTCCTGGAGGATTAGAAACAGCAGGGTACACAATTTTCCAAAGTCATACAAATTGGTAGGGAGGGGAAATTATTTACTAAGGGTCTTACCACACCCTGGCTAAAATTGTCTGGCCACAATCTGTTGCTATCAAGGCTTCCCTTTACCAGTGTGATAGGGGTCTTTCTCCTTATAACCATGCTATAGGCACCTGGATTTTTACTACCTCACAGAATTAACTCCACAAGGTGCTTCCATTAAAATGCCAGCTAACTCACTGACTATCAAAGTGGTAACCTCTGATTCCTTTGAGGGCCCCTACCCATGGCCATTAGATTGTAAGCTCTCTGGGGCAGGGTCTTTTTGTTCGATGTCTGTATAGGGCCTAGCGCAATTGGGGTCCTGGTCCACAACCTGGACTCCTATACACTACGGTAAATAAAATAATAATAAAATAACTAATAATAATAATAATAATAAAAACATTAGGATTTTCTCCTTCCCACATCTTCCAACCATTAATGATCCATCACGCCAGCAGAAGATCCCCATGATCTACATTCTCCCATCCCGCAGTAGTAGGTCTTTTTCGGGAAGGCTGAGAGATTCACTCACTTCTGGCGGCAGGTCCTATTTGGGGAGGTAAGGTAAGGCCACAAGACACACTCCTCTCTCTGGATGGGGAAAATTTGTCTCATTTCCGGAGGACCCTGCTACTGCAACTCTTTCATCAATCATAGCAGCACTCTGGAGCTACTCGGGAGTGCTTCTGCTGAGACCCAAATATGCTGAAGTAGCAAGGCCCAATAGAAACTTTCCTATCACCGAGCTGAGCGGGTCTGCTTCTGAAGAGGGAGGGAAGTGAAATGAAGTTTGGGGTATACATAATCTTTTCTTAATCTCACAAGTGGGTCAGGTTCAGTTTGAGACCTGGGTGAAGATTAAGGCTGATTCAGACCTCTGGGAAGCATGGCTGAGTGGTTAAAGCACAAGATGTAGTCAGGATTTGGGTTCACTGTGAAACCTTGGGTGTGTAAGTAACCTCACTCCTCTGTTCTTCATGTTTTCCTCCTCTATGACAAAGGGCATATGGCACTTACCTGCTTCACAGGGTGTTGTAAATCTTAACTTAATTTTTGGACAGTATTTTGAGTTCCTGGAATAGAAGGCATTCTATACATCATCATCATCACTCCCATAACCGCATTGGTCATTGGGGCACCATCACTGATGAGCAGTCAACCAAATGTCTCCACCCCTGATGATTGTGTGTCAGTGCTTGAGTCTCTGCGAAGTCCATTCCTGTCCACTCTTTTATGTTGTCAATCCATCTCTTCTTCTGTCTACCTCTTCTTCTCTTCTCCTTTACTGTCCCTTGGAGGATGATCTTGGATAGGCCAGATGATCTTGTTACAAGGCCGTATCACTCAGCTTGCGCTTCTTCATGGTCAACAGGTCTTCATATGACTGAGCGCATTGGGTGATGATGTTGCGGACCTCTTCATTAGTGATGTGGTCAAAGTAGGAGATGCCCAGGATTTTACGGAAGCATCTCATCTCTAATACCTGTATTTTCCATTCAAGTTCTGCCGTAAGGATCCATGTCTTGCACGCATACAGAAAAATGGAGATGACCAGTACGTGCAGCAATTTCCATTTGGATTCCAGGGAGATCTTCTTCCTCCATATTGGCTTTAGCTTTACCACTGTTGCTGTTGTTTGCACAGTTCTTGCCAGACTTTCTGACTTTGATCCTTCATCAGTGATGATTGCCCCCAAATACTTGAACTGTTTCACTGTCTCCAGCCCTTGTCCACTGACAGTGATATGTGAGCTGATCCCTTCATGTTTATTTGTCATCAGCTTGGTTTTCTCTGTACTGATTTCCATGCCATATTTTGCAGAGGTTTCATCCAGTCATTTCACAAGGTTGGCAAGTTCATCTTCGCTGCCTGCCAGGCTGTCAATGTCATCAGTGAACCAAAGATTTGAGATTGTTCGCCCGCCAGTGCTGACTCTGCATATGTGATCTTCTAGGGCATCTGTCATTATGCGCCCCAAGTAGATGTTGAACAGTGTGGGCGAAAGAAGGCAGTCTTGCCGGACACCCAACAGTGATGTGAAACCACTCTCCTATTGTGACATTGACGCACCGCTGACCGTGGCATATGGTTGTTTAATGGTAAGAATAAGCTTACGACCAACATTGTACTTCTTCATGGTTTCCCAGAGAGCTTCATGCCATACTCTGTCAAACGCCTTCTTGAAGTCAACAAAGCTGTGGTAGATGTCCTGCTGGTGTTGTAAGTACTTCTCACATAGAACACAAAGATTGAAAATCTGTTCTGTGGTACTTCTTCCAGCACGAAAGCCAGCCTGTTCTTCAGCGATGATATTCTCCGCTTGTGGCTTCCATCTGTTCAATATGACTTTCAACATCACTTTGCAGGAATGGCTAATTAAGCTTATGGTCCGCTAATTTTGACACAATTGCAGGTTGCCTTTCTTTGGCAGAGTGATGGATTAGTGACTGTGTCCAAGTGGAGGGCCACTCACTGTTTTGCCAGATCTTGTTGCAGATCTTGGTGAGTACATCTATTACTATTTCTCCTCTGAATTTCATCAGTGCGGCTGCGATGTTGTCAATCCTGTAGCCTTTCCGTTCTTGAGTGATTTCACAGCTATCTTCTTCACACAGTATTGGGAAGTCAGACTCTTTTGTTGAATCTAGGCTGTCTAGAACACTAGACACTGTCCAGGACCTCGATTTGTCTGGTGATTGTATAAATCAGAGCAGTAGTTTGTCCACCTGTTGATGATGTCCCTTTCTTCTGTAAGATTGTTCCCTTCTTTGTCTTGAATTGCATTCTCTTTGGTCCGTCTTTTCTTCATCAGATCTTTTACAATCTGGAAGGCTCATTTGCTATTTTTATTATTGATACAGTTCAATTTTAGAGCGTTGTTTTTCGATCCATATCTCCTTGGCTACCTTCATTCCTTTCTTGACCTTTCTGCCGGTCACTCTGTATTTATCAACTCCCTCAGTGCTGTTTTTGTCTCTCTTGAGTTCTCTTCCAATGTCACACATTTGTAGTATTTCATTTGTGACCCAAGGTTTTGTCTTCTTACGGTGTTTCCCAAGGATATCCATTGCTGCCTCATTCATTACAGTGTTGAAATGGTTGGTCATTGTTTCTATGTCTTCCTCTAGAGCAAGCAGCAGGGCAAATTTTCCGCCGATCACTGCTTGGAACGACTCTGCAATGCTTTGGTCTCTAAGTCTTTCTAAGTCAAACTTGGTTCTGGTGAACTTTGGCCTGACGATTTTCCTTATCCGCAGCCAAAAGTTTAGCATCACAAGGTCATGATCACTTCCAATATCAGCACCAGGGAAGCTCCTTGTTTTAGCTCTATTGATCCCAGAACGAAATCAGTTTTGCACCATGATGTAGTCCATCTGAATGTGATGTAGACCATCAGGTGCATGCCAGCAGGTTGATCGTCTGGATGCTTTATGCACTCCTAGTGTGTTTGCAAGAACCAAATTGTTATAGCTGGCAAACTCCAAAAGTCTCAGTCCTCTCTCATTGGTTACTGCATTACAGAAAGGGCCACAATAATCTCTCCAATCTGCCTGTGCTTCAGTACCCACTTTAGCAGTCCAATCTCCCGGTAGAATCAGGATATCTTTTTTGTGTACCTTATCGATGATGTCTTGGAGCTGATTATAAAAATCTTCAATTTCCTCATCATCATAGTCTGTTGTAGGAGTGTAGACTTGTACCACTGTGATAGTGAATGATACTGCTTTTAGATAGATGGAAATAAGCCTGCTGGATATTAGGTGGCATCCTAATACTGAATTCTTGATATCTTTATGCACAAGAAATCCTACGCAGTTGACATGTTAGTCCTCTCCTGTGTAATAGAGTACATGGCCTTCTTCCGTTAGTGCCTCTCCAAAGTTCTTCCATCTGACCTCATAGATTCCTAGGAGGTGCCAGGTGTATTGTTCCATTTCGTACGTGAGTTCTTTCAACCTCCCTATTCATCTCAATGTCTTTACATTCCATGAGGCTATGGTGATGTTATCTCTTCCACGAATCCTCTTCCTTGGGGTTACACCAGTAGTATACTTGTTGCGTCCACCCTGGTGGGAGACAGATGGCACGGTCATTATTAGCCCAGGCTGCGACCAATCTGGTATAGACTTGGTTGACTTGCTCATTATATGGTGTGTCTTGGGCAAATTTCTAACCTGGCGGAGCCCATCCATCTCCAGGCAGCCCTCTTTTAGTCGCCTCTTATGACATGCAGGAGGAGCAGTGGGCCTATTCTGTCCCCAGACTCATAGGGGGTCCTGGAATTGAAGGCATTCTATACATACAAGGTGTTATTATTGGTCTCAGTTTTTTACAAGTAATTGGGCCAGACTCTTGGGTCTGGCTCAGCTGTGCTCATGTGTCACCTTTGGACCTCTTTGATTCTGGGACTCACTGGGGTCCTGTTCAGCCCCTAATGATGAGTTAGAATAGTTTCAGGGCTGTTCTCAGTGATGCCCTGCAGTGGTCCCAATGAGCTGTTCTGGCAGCTAGAAATAGCCAGAAAACGTAGACTTTGTGGCCACACCCCCTACACCAGGAGCTGCAAGGGGCGTTGGCGTAGAAGACACTACATAGGCTCTATGCCTACAGTTTTCAAAACTTTTCACTTAGAAGCCCAAGATCCCATTGACTTCCTATGTTCTTCTGAACATTTGACCTAAGCCAATTAGAGATTCCCTTACACTGCTGACTAGTTCTACTGGGTTTGCAGCCCTTTTGAGATAGATGTTGTGGCCATAACAGCATGAAGAATCCACCCTTTTGCTTATTTAAACCAATGAGAGTTTTGTCTGAGTGAGACCAGGTAAGGACTTCAGGACTAGGCCCTTAAGTATGATTATTGTTATTTATTTATTTATTTTATTTTATTTTATTTTATTTTATTTTGCCTGAACCTATCCCTCAGTGGTGATTTCAACAGTAAAGGCACTTAATTAATGTATCATTTAAATTGATTGGAAGACTTTCCTGCTGGGAGCAATCCTAGGGTTACCATCCGTCCGGGTTTCCCCGGACATGTCCGGCTTTTGGGTCTTTAAATAGCCGTCCGGGGGGAATTTGTAAAAAGCTAAAAATGTCCGGGATTTCCCCCCGGACGGCTATCTAAAGACCCAAAAGCGGCTGACAGGGCAGCCGTGCCGGATTGAGCCACTCACTTGGGGCCGCTCCGGCAGCAAAAGCCCCTCCCCCGCTTCTCCCTACCTCCCCTGCAGCTTCAGCACGCTGGTAGCAAAACGGGAGCAGGAGCTGTTTGTGCCGCTACAAACCATTTGTAATATTTACCACCTGAGTCACCCAGAGCCTGCTGGTTCATTTTATCAACTGTTTCTAAGTCACTGTTTCTCCATGGGACAAGAGGCTCCATACCAATTGACATGGTAGGGGGGAAAATTCATCAGTTCGGCTGGGATGTTGTCAATACCTGTAGCCTTTCCGTTCTTGAGTGATTTCACAGCTGTCTCCACTTCTTCATACCGTAATGGAATGTTCTCTGTTGAATCTGGGCTGTCTAGGATACTAGGATCTCCATTTGACTCATCATAATGCCAGAGGAAGCGTATTCTTGTATTTTCGGATGCGCAAACAGGACGTTCTCCTCTGCCACTTGGTTTCGATTTTACCTTCAAACATGTGGCAATTTTTCATTGCACCTGGATAATCAGGAATCTTATGCTGTTTTGCTGAGTCGTGTTCCCTTCATATAGCAGATGTTATTTGTTTTATAGTTCCCTGGTAGTTAGCTTTTCAGGGGGAAGGCACAATGCTTCTACTGTGTCTGAGCGGGATAATTACACTTGAGCATACCACTGAACAAACAAGATTCCCGGAGGTGAATTATACTGTGAAAACACTGCAGTTAGATCACCATAAAATACAGAGAATTATTTTTAACAATAGTAGGCGGCGATACAGATGCAAAAAATTCTCTATTGACATATTATTTGGATTTACTTATAACAATCTAATGCTTAGTGCTTATCAGCCATAGATATCAAAATGTTTTAGGAAGATAACTAAGAATTATTGCCCCCCACTGGACAGATAGAGGAACAAGGGGTATACTTGATTTGCCCAAGGTCAAGCAGTAAATCAGTGCCAGAGCTGGGAATAAAACAGTGATCTCTTGATGCTTAATGCAGAGTTTGCACTATGGGCCTGAACCTGTAAACACTTAAACATGTGTGCCATTTTAATCGCATGAAGACAATGGGCATGCTCCCACGTAACTAACGTGCTTAACTGTTTGCAGGTTTGGGCTAAAGTATGTTACAAAGATTAATTCTCACAATGGTCTGTGAAGCAGTTTCCTGATGGGGAAACCAAGACAGAAGTGCATTGAATTGGCCAAAGCCATTAAAAGGAGTCAGTGTCAGCATAAAGAACTGTGGCATTCCTGGCTCCTAGTTCAATGGTCAACCCACTAGACTACTAAGTGGCCCCCTCAAGGATTGAACTCACAACCCTGGGTTTAGCAGGCCAATGCTCAAACCACTGAGCTATCCCTCCCTCCTTCTAGTCTAGACCACTAGACTATGTCAAAAGAACAGGAGTACTTGTGGCACCTTAGAGACTAACAAATTTATTAGAGCATAAGCTATGTCATTCTCCAGTGGTCCAGGGAAGGTAGGGATGACTGCTGCATGAATAAATATAAGCATCTTTGAGGCTGTTGTGGCATTAGGGTATTATCTGAAATGCAGCAGTGCCTAGGACCCCAGTTTATGGATCAGGACCCCATTGTGCTAGGGTCATACAAACAAAAAGAAAGTCACCGCTCCGAAGATCTTACTAATCTAACTATTAGACAAGAGGCAAGTGGAAAGAGACAGATTGATTGGGAAGCACAAAGAAATGATGAGACAACATTGCTCAGCATGATAGATAGTGGTATCAACATACCGTTGTTCAGTTTTTTGTAGGAATTATATTAATCCTGCATAATATACAAGGAATGTCATATGTGAAAATATAGATCTTTGCAGCTGCTCCTGCAGCCATGTTGCACAAAAAGGCTACAGGCTAGCTGAAGCCAGGATTAATTCTTTATTTACTTATATATCCCCCTGAGCAGATTCATGGACAGGAGTGAGCCAATTGTTTGCTTTGCCTCAGATGCACTATTGATTTAAAACAAGTACAGTAGAACCTCAGAGTTATGAACACCTCGGGAATGGAGGTTGTTTGTTAATTCTGAAATGTTTGTAACTCTGAACAAAACATTATGGTTGTTCTTTCAAAAGTTTACAACTCAACATTGTCTTCATAACAGCTTTGAAACTTTATTATGCAGAAGAAAAATGCTGCTTTTAACCATTTTAATTTAAAAGAAACAAGCACAGAAATAGTTTCTTTACCTCGTCAACAAAAAATTTAAACTTTCCCTTTTTTTTTTTAGTCGTTTACATTTAGCACTGTACTGTACTGGGTTTGCTTTTTTGATTCGTCTCTGCTGATGATTGCGTACTTCCGGTTCCAAATGAGGTGTGTAGTTGACTGTCAGTTCATAATTCTGGGGTTCGTAGCTCTGAGGGTCTACTATAAGAACCAGAGTAATACAAACAGCTATATTCTGACTATAACAACAACAGAAAAGAGAGAGAAGCTTTAAGTTTGTTCCCTGCCCTTCCCATGAGACTAAAGGAAGAGGATCCCAGCTAGATCCTGGTGAGGGTTTTGGGGACAGGGTTCCCAGTATAAAAAGAGGATCCTGATATGGAAAATATCGAGAGTCCCTGCCTGTAGGCCATTATCCGAGGAGAAGAGACTTCTGCAGGCTATAAAACACAGATAGCCATACAACTCTGCCATCACAGTTTTTATCCTATTGATTGCTATCACTTGATTTCAAACCAGTCTAATTAAACTGGTGCAAATGTCTAGCATAGACCCACTTAAACTGGTTTAACCTTTTCTTAGGCTAGGTCTACACTACAGCGGGGGGTCGACCTAAGATACGCAACTTCAGCTACGTGAATAGCGTAGCTGAAGTGGCGTATTTTAGGTTGACTTACCTGGCTGTGAGGACGGCGGCAAGTCGACCGCTGCCGCGCCGCCGTCGACTCCGCTACCGCCTCTTGCCGCGGTGGATTTCCGGAGTCAACGGTAGAGCCATCAGGGATTGATTTTATCGCGTCTTCACTAGACGCGGTAAGTCGATCCCCGATAGACCGATTGCTACCCGCCGATCCGGCGAATAGTGAAGACGTGCCCTTAAATTGGTTTAGCTTAAATTGCAGTGCCAGCTAGACCAAGTTAAGCAAGGGTTAAACAGGGTTAAGTGTGTCTACACTATGTGTTTACACCAGTTTATGTAGGCTGAATTTAAATAAGAAAATAGCCACAATCTTGCCCATTTTTAATTCATTTTGTTAACCTGGTACAAGTAGAAAAGGCGAGAGGCCTTCATAAGCCGTAAGAACTCCAAATAACAAGCTCAAGGAGCCAAGTGCACAGAGGAATGAAGACTTGACTCAGTGTTTCTAATGACAGAGCTGATGGGCCTGCTGCCTGATAGCCACTTGCCAACAGCAGCCAGCGGAATCCGGTTTATCCCAATCACCCTATGGAGTTCTTTTCTCAAATGATTTATTCTTAGCTTTCATGATAAACGGTGTCATTTTAACACCAACAACACTTAGGTCTAAATCTGTACCTGAAAATCTGTTTGCAGAAGGTGAGACCTGCTCCAGAACAGTTTTGGATGAAGAACCGAAGATGTTTTCAGTGAAATCTTTGAAAAGACTTCTCCTTAGAAGCAGTCCTTTGGATAGATTGTATATGTCCTGTGCGCCATCCCTTGTGTTTCATTACTGGTGATAGTCATAGAAAAACAGCATCTTTGTTTATTTAAAAGTTCAAAATAAGAAACAATGATATTATTTAGATTGCAGACCTACAGTGTTCAGTCAGGGATCAGGGCCCCACTGAGCATTGTGCAATGTCCTGTACATGCACAGATTGAAGATGGACCCTTCCCAAAAGTCTAAGGCCCAGATCCTCAAAGGTATTTAGGCACCTACATCCCATTGAAATCAATGGGAGTTAGGTGCCCAGATAGTGTTGAGGATCAAGATCCTCATTGCCCATTTGAAATCATAATCCTGTTTATTGTTCCCTTTTCAACATCTCCACAGCAACTCATTGTGATGTCACAACCCAGGGAGTTTGCCTTGAGATGAGAGAGAAGCAGCCAGGGCCACAGAAATCCTAAGCTTAGTTACAACAATCTCTTTTTAATGTAACAATCTGGATGTTTGGGTATTTTTTTAAAGCAGCAAATGAGACCCAGAGGAAGAGGCTAGTCGCATTTTACATTCACGTCGCCTGGGTATAAATGAGTACCCAATGGGCAAGGCCATGGCCCAAGATTTCTAAGTGGAATTGTCTATAGAGAGAATTATTTTCAAAATTCTTCGCAAGGGATCAGGGAGTGGTTTTACTCAGAATACATTTCTAGGTCAGGAAAATTTCCAGTTTTAACACATTTTTACTCTTCTCTCAGCAGGCTGTTGTTTGATCTGACGAGAGGCGAGTGAAGCCTGTGGCAATTCCCTCTATCTACCTGGAATGATATATTTACAAGAGTTTTGTTTCTGAGACAAGAGGATTTGACAGGAAGAAAACCAAACCAAAGCAAACCAATGAGAGTCTTATAGGCTACTTGAAATACCAGAGGTGGGTTTGTGTCAGCCCCACAGCGATTTTTGAAGGAGGGCACCGGTTTCACAAGCCAGGGATACATTTTAAGATCCAGGTGTGCAGTACTGGTTAGGTCAGTTGGAATACAAGTGGGAGAATTCACACTGCCATGAATAATGAACACTCCTTTTCCCAATGGAAACTCCAGTGATGGAGTTTGAATGTTCAGTACAAAAATGTGCCTACCAAACACCTGCCAACAGCTAGGCAGCTGGTGCACCTAGACCACAGCCTATCACTGGTATTATCCCATTGTTTCCTTGAACTTCCCTGTCTGTCTGTCTGTCTGTATCCATTTGCTGTCTTTTGTCTTATACTTAGATTGTAAGCTCCTTAGGGTAGGGACTGTCTTTATGCTCTGTATTTGTACAGTGCCTAGTCTTGGACCACGACTTGGGCTACTGCAAAACAAATAATAATAAATAAAAATAATAACAGTACTCAGTTGTATCTTAGTTAGACGTTGGACTGAACCTAAAGCCCGGACTTCAACAGACCTGAATGCTGGAGCTGTATTCAAAATCCAACCCTGAGTCCAAATTTAATAAATGGCCCGTCTGTCCTTATAATTCTCTGAACCCAACTCCCTGGTCTGAACCCTCTGAGCTTTGAGATGTATAAACTCTGAGTTTGAATTTTGTGGTTTGAACCCTAATTTTCACAGTCTTTGCTACAGAGCCCTTGAGTGTGCTGAGAATGAGGCTGCTGCTTCCTATCCTGTCATTGTACTAACCAGTATTATGTAAAGGTCTCTACAAACCTTTGAAGATTGTTAATATGAACTTGACGTATAGCAGGTGGCCTGGTGACCAATTATTCTCAGGTCAGCAACTATCTACAGTACTGCTTGCTTAGACTATCAAATTTTCTTTGGCAGTTTTATAATAAGCCCTGATATGAAGGGGCTTCTTTTTGCATGCTAAAGAATAGCACATCACAGACAAGATTTTAAACCGCTGAATGAATAAAATAAATAAGTGCACATATGACTTAACGTTCCACACCCCTCTTGATGCGACAGCATGTGAAAATGAGACAGTCAAAATGCCTGGAATGGCCTGGACTGTTTGATTTGGTAGCTTGTTTGGGTATGTTGGATAACATGAATTATCTTCCTCTGTGAGGAGCTACAGGAGTGAAGAAAGTTTTAGAGTTTATGCTGTCTGCTCTCCAAGATGTTAGCACCATTAACATGGCAGGACAGGATAAAAGAGCACCCTGTGTATGAGTGCTGGAGACCATAGAAAATATACAACAGCCATTTCCATAATAAGACATTGAATCCGGATGCAACCTTTTTCCTCCCTCTTCCCACCCTTGTGTTTTCCTTTTACCAGCTAGTTACAGTGTGAAACAGGACTACAAATTCATTGCCTGGGCTTCCCACCCCAATGTGCACACTGTGTGTAACAGACTTAGTGGTTACTCCTTTATGAGGCTGTTGAAGAGGTCCTGGAGAGATTATGTCAATCTTTAGACCAGTAGAAAATAAAATAAATTCTATGCACGATCCATACTTAGCAAAATCTGCTGCAGCTCGCACTTCTTGGTATTCAGAAAACAATGTAGGTATCACATCTGTGTTCTCAATATTTTAATTGACTTGTAGCAAAAACTCGTCATAAGACACGCAGCAAATAATCAGAACTTTTCACTCTATTCCTCCATCGGCGCTTCACAGAGGAAGAGTGTTGGCAACATCACTTTTCTACCTGAAAATGATCTCTCTCTCTCTTCTCTCTCTCTCTCTCTCTCTCTCTCACACACACACACACACACACGTATTTTCCTTTAAGAATGTAGTTACAGTCAGAAAATTTAACTATGTAAAAATGGCACCTTTCTTAGGATAGTGGAGAAACAAACTATGCTTATTAGTTATTTGAATAACTGTAGCGCCTAGGGCCATTAATGATGAGTGAGCAGAATTCTTTTCTGGCTCCTGCATCACCAACAAAAATCATCAACAAAGCTGATTACCAATTTTTCATTAATAACCATGGCATAAAGTGGCACCGCATTGGTGGACTTCAGATCCTAGGACGCCTTAGTGAAGCTGACAGAAAAAAATAAATCTCTCAATACATGTGACCTGGAAATCACTGAATGAAAACAATCACGGAAGCCCACAGTATTATTCTTATCAGCCCCAAATGAGCAGCCCATCCCTATTCAGCCAAACATTAAGCATATGGTTAACTTTAAGCATGTGCTTATGTCCCATTGATTTCAGTGGTTTCAATGAACTTTGCAGTTAAACACATGCTTAAATGCTTTAGTGAATGGGAGCCATAGGGCCAGTCCTCCTCCCTTTTAAGTCAGGGAGGTTTTTTGCCAGAATTAGGCTCATAGTCCTATGCTGACTATAAGTTCACTTTAAACCCCACTAAAGAGCCCAGGGGAGATTCTTTCTGAGATCATTGCAAAGTGTGAACACTGGAAAGCGTGTGCAGCACTTATTAAAGAAATAGTTTGTTCTTGAGTCTTAGACTCTGGGTTTTTTTAAAAGACATTCGGGACACAACAAAACCACTGCATTTCCTTTTTACGCTGAATTTTTGATCAGGAGGCTTGCAGTCCTCACTGCCAGATATTGCCCGGTTTAAATATAATTCATGTGACACGGGTTGATGCCAGCAGCTTGTTCTGCAATGTCACTCTAAAGGAAGGTGAACTGGAGTGCTTCCATCTGCAGTTCATCAGAGCAAATTGTATAGGATCAAATACACCCCTTCGACCAGGGGCAGTCAATAGGTGGACCCCGGGTCAAATCCGGACCACCAGACACTTTTGAATGGACCCCGAAATCTTTTTATTTCCTTATTAATTATTATTACTATTATTATTTTATTATTGTTAATTTTTTAATGATTTTCTTGGAGTCTGGACCTTGACTGTACCATGACCAAGAAATTTGGACCTTGACAAAAAATAATTGACTACCCCTGCCCTAGAGCTTGAACTTTAGAGACATTATTTCAGCTTTATTTTTAAATGTCTTATCCCTTGCAGAGCACTTTAAACTACCATACATTAAACTGTTTCAGCAGAAGTATCAGATCGCTCTAGATATCACCCCACCACCTCTACCACGTATCCCTTACATTGATGCACCATTCTTGCTATGGCATTATTTGGATAAATTAAAGTGCTTTTTAGTAATAACCAAACAGTAGAAAAAAGACAACTACAATTTTCTTCACTTAAAATCTGGAGTGGGTTTTTATAAGCAATTGCATTATAATAGTAAACAAACACACGTTAAATGTAAGTGCTTGGATGTGTTATTTACAGTCTATCCTACATGCAGTCATTTAAGACACATTAGTCTCTTCCATAGACAATAGAATACTGTACCCATTTCACTGTGCATTGACTTCCTCAAATCCCCGCAGAGCTGTGGTACAAGAACACAGAAGCAAGGAACTTCACAGTCAATTTTACTTGCTGGGATTGCAGCCCATATGGTATGTAAGATCACATGTTATTCAAAGACGCCTCTGGACAAAGCACTGGGAGGGGAGGGGAGAGGAGCGTGTTATGTTAGGTTGAACCTGTAATGCCTTGTCCATATTATAGAGTCCTGAAGACTATGCAGATATTGCTGTTTGTTTTCTTCCTGTCCTTTACTTTGTTATTTATGTAAAGATAACTTAAAATTCCACTTGAAAAATATTCAAACACATGTTTCCTGTTGGATCCAGTTGGCTACTAGGTTTTGGAATGGGTCTATCAATCTACCAGTTCCAGGGGCTACTGTTTCGGAAGTCAACTCTCTCTCCACTACTAACGCAACATAGAACAGACCAGGTGAAGAATTCTGATGGGGTCAGTAGGAATTTCCACTAGGGAAGGTAAAGAACATTCTGACATATGCTGTAAATGGGCCAAGCCTGCTAGCCCACCAATAGGTGTTCATGGTGCCTCGTTGAAGATCTGAGTGCATTCCGAGGTCAGGCAGGGAGATGAGGCCAATTCGCCTCGGCTGGAAAAGGGAGGGTGAAATGTAAGACACAGGAGTGTTGTATGTAAGACACAGGAGATAACTGTCCCACTCTACTCAGCACTGGTGAGGCCCCAGCTGGAACACCGTGTCCAATTCTGAGCACCACAATTTAGGAAGGATGTGGACAAATTGGAAAGAGTCCAGAGAAGAGCAACAAAAATGATCAAAGGTTTAGAAAACCTGACCTATGAGGAAAGGTTGAAAAAACTGGGCATGTTTAGGCTTGAGAAAAGAAGATTGAGGGGTGACCTGATAACAGCCTTCCAATATGTTAAGGGCTGTTATAAAGAAGACTGTGATCAGTTGTTCTTCATGTCCACTAAGGGTAGGACAAGAAGTGATGGGCTTAATCTGCAGTCAGGGCGATTTAGATTAGACATTAGGAAAAACTTTCTAACTATAAGGTTAGTTAAGCTCTGGAATAGGCTTCCCAGGGTGGAAGCTTTTAAAAAGAAGTTGGACAAACACCTGTCAGGGATGGTCTAGGTTTACTTAGACCTGCCACAGTGCAGGGGGCTGGACTTGATGACTTTTCAAGGTCCCTTCCAGTCCTACATTTCTATGATTCTATCAGGCTTGTAGCTTCTGGTCCCTAAAGGCTTGCATGAGACTGCTTTATATTCTTAGAGGGTGGGGAAGATGTTTCCCTTTAGCATAATGGACTTCCCAGGGGTGGAGTCATAGCCAATATAGCAGTGGGGCTCACAAATGTGACTTCTCAGGGCTCACTGTAGAAGCTTCCAGCAGGATGAACAGTCAGTGAACCTGGGAAGAATTTTTAAATGGGTCCCAAACTAAAGGTACTGGGACCTCACAGGCTCATGGCGCTATTTCAAGACCAGGCAGAGGGAATTAGAACACTGTGTTTCTGAAAGGTTACTTACCCCACCAAAATAAGGACATTGAGGGTGGAGAGATGTCCCTCTGGATTTTAACACTGGAGAACCTCCAAACATGAGTAATGTGAGATTGGCAACCGCCAAGAACCCCACAATAATGCAGGGCACAACCTTCCCCACCTCCAGATGCTGCTGGACAATGGATAGAGAACAAGATTTCCTACCATCACAGCTTAAGTTTTCCTTTTCTCAAATTCCCAACTTGTTTCTGAGCTCTCAAGCTCCGTAAGGGCTTGTAATATTAGTTGCAGAGCTTTTAGTCTACCCTCTCCCCACAGCCCTAGAGCTGGCGTAATACCTACAGACTGCATGGCGTCAGGAGGGTGGGTGCGGCCGTATATGGAGAAGCCAAGAATCAAGACTTGCAGGGGCACTCCATTCAATAAGTATCTCTTGGCAACCCTACATCTCCCCACTGGAGCTTTTTAAAAAAACAGCTCTTTGTCTTCTGTGGCAAGCAGACTTTTCTACTGAATGGGGTCAGCCTATCATGAAGCAAGTATTCAGAACCTTCTACCATGGTGTGTGGGTTGGGAAGCCATGAATGTACACATTGGAATGAGCCCGAAGGTGGTGACACTTGTTTTATTTGGATATTTCTCTGTTAGTTTTTTCTGTTTTTATGAGTTGTGTGTTGGCTTTCTTAGCAGTTTAGCTAATTTGACTTTCATTTTCTCCCATTTAATATACATTTCCTTTTAGGGTAGTCTTAGTTCAGTTTTATTGTCCTGATTTTAGTGTTCTGATTTGCGTTGAAGTTCTATATTTCTGTTTGTTTTCCAGTGTTTTTAAGAGATTCTTTTAGGGAATTTCCTTTCAGAGTCAAGTTTATTCTGACTCCTTCTCTAGTCATATTTTGGACTGAACTGCCCTCATTTTTCACTTTGAGACATCAGTGATGTGATACTTCATATCTAAGACTAAGATTTTGTCATGGTTCTTTTTAGTAAAAGTCACAGACAGATCACGAGCAATAAACAAACATTCACAGAAACCGTAGGGTGACCAGACAGCAAGTGTGAAAAATCGGGACGGGGGTCGGGGGGTAATAGGAGCCTATATAAGAAAGAGACCAAAAAATCGGGACTGTTCCTATAAAATCAGGACATCGGGTCACCCTAAGAAACCATGACCCGTCTGTGACTTTTGCTGCTGCGGCTCCGTGGTTTCCCCCGCCATAGTGGTGCCTGGGAGCTGGGAGGTTCCCCCTCTGCCCTTGGCAGCTGGAAGCTGCAAGGGGGCCCCCCTCCACCCACAGCAGCTGGGAGCTGCAGAGTGACCATATTTCCCAAAGAGAAAATGGGACACGCCCAGCTGCTCACCCGAGGTGTCCCCTCCTCCCCCCATGCGAGGCTGTCGCCCATTGTTGGAACCCTGAGGAGGGCCCCCTTAGGGGTCTGTCACCTGTCGCTGGAACCCTGTCAGACCCCCACTGGCTGCCAGCTCCACAGTCCCACAGCCCCTGGGACTGAAGCAGAGAATGTCACAGATTCTGTGACTTCCATGACCTCTGTGACATAAACGTAGCCTTACTCATATCCTATCCATCCTGGCATTTCTAATATGCCCCTTCCCTCTGGTACGGCGGCACCATTGTTTATCACATCAATCCATAGTGCAGAGTCAGCATGTATAGGATGTTATCTATTATGAAACTGTGGCTTGTTTTCATAAGAACTTGGTTGCTATTGGTGCAAGAACATCAGAATAATTAGAGGCGATGCATGCTCTATGGGGAATTATTGTCCTAAAATAATCTGTCATTGGCAAATTCTGTCTTAGGGTTTTGTACCTAACTGCCTCTGGGCTGCCTCCCGGTAGTAGATCGGCCATTGCAACGTTTGTAGTGGACTTCATAGAGTCTCTGACTCACATTTCTTCACTGGATGTAGAAAGTTCTGCTTGGGCTGTTTTATTTGAATGGAGGAGGTTCTAAGCAGGGTTAGATATGGTTGTTGCTATAAACATCCGTCTGGGCTGTTAGCATTATCTTCTCTTATTTCACACAATTTTCAATACAAACCAAAATATTTCAGAATTTTCAGCCTGAACCTGTGAGCTGCTGATCTCCCTTGGATTCAGTGAAGCCAGTGTGATTACTCGTATGAGTAAGGATTACTCCTGGGGTCAGTGCTTTTCATGATCAGCCCCCCAGCGTAAGAACTTTTCCAGTAAGTAGACGTGAAAGCTGGTAATGATTAGCTTAGCAAAGAGGGGTTCACTTAATGGAATCTGTTGAAGAAAGCACAAATGAAGATGGATTGTGTTCAAATTTTCAAAATCGGTCACAGCAAAATCTCCTGTTTATGAGCTCACCATGTCCTGTTGAGAAAGTCAAAGGAAAACAAATCTCTCTTAACATTGTGACTTGAGAAAGGGAAGTTGTGTGGGCAGAAGCAATGAGGGTGACACTACGCGTCGAGACGTCTTGTCTTATGATGTGCTCTTTTATTGGGATCATTTTGCTTTCCTCCAGCTGTTGAAACTTTAATGGCACAACATATTAAGGAAAATATGAAATACGTCCTGTTTTGGACCCACTTGTTTTTAAACTGAGTCCTGATTCCAACCAGAGACATTTTATTGCCTTCTTCACAGGCAATTTATTTATTGTAACTTCCTTTTTTATTTTTAAGCAAACTTTGTTACATTTTTCACCAGATTACTAATAATCACATGCTTTGGGTGCTGAAGCTGAATGAGATGATGTAAGAGTAGGTCAGCATATTAGCTCCTCTTCCTTATAGTGCCCACAAAAGTAAACTTTAGGATTGTGTACATTAGGAGCTTTTTGATAGCACCCCCAATATGCTAGGAGCTTTCCAAATATGAAAGGCAGAGTACCCATGCTAGAGTGTCTAGCCATCCTGCTGGGACAGATCAAGAAGGAGGTGGGGTGGGGACATGATGGGCTAAAATTGTGCCCTGAAATCAGGGAGGTTGCAGGAAGGGTAGGTTAGGGCAGAATTCTACACTTAATCTCACATCCTTTTATCGCAGCCATTCATTTCATACCTCTTTCTAAATGTTAAAAGAACAGCTCATTTAAAGACCCCTTTCTTGTCGTCGTCATTTTCCTTAGGGTGCTGGGGGGGCTGGAATTTTCCTCTTCTGGTATTTAGTAGGCTTTACCTACCCTGTCTTCTGGGATCTGATGAAGTCACGCCTCACGATATCGTACATTCCCAATATTCTCTATATACCTAACATTTCTGCCTAATACTGGCTTCTGAAAAAAATCCTAGAATGAGAGTTATTGCAGAGAGATGAGGAAACAAGACCCCAATATGGTCGAGTTTTCAGACTAGCCCCTCCTCTCATGGGGGAGACTCAATGGAAAGACTGTTCCTGGACAGTCCAAGGGGAAGAGCAACACCCAACAATAACCAGGCTGACAGGTGTGTTTGCTGAGCAAGCTTTGGAGGAAAACATTTGAAACAAGTGGCTTTTGTGGAGACTTTACTCATGTTCATCTGCTCCAGTATCAATGTCAGGCAACATGCAAGATGGATTTGGGCCAAATGCATTTGAGTGCCTCCAGCTTTGGGGCTGCCAACCTGCCAATTCGGGGGGGGAGATAGTTTACTACAAGCACTTCATCTGTTTGGTAGCAGCAGAGTAACCCAAACACAGCACCCACTCTGCTCCCATCGAAAATAGCTGGGCTATCCATATCAAAGAGAATGTGTGCAAGAGAGCAGGAGAACCTTGGCAACCTTACAGAAAGCATCTCTCTATTCATGTGCAATTCATCATCAGATATTCATCGCTGTTTATTCTTGGAGAGGTGGGACTTGGATCTCTGTCACGTCCCATCCCCTTTTTAACAGTTCTCCTTCTTATGGTCTTTAAGGGAAAAGCTGTCTGCAGTTTTTAAGATCTGCAATGCTCCTGAAGCTCTCATTCATGTAAATGGCCCTATTTCTTTCCCAAGGCAACATCTCCACATCACATTTGCTTTTGTTCATATTAGACGCAGGCTCCATTCCCAAATTGCCTGTGTATAGTTAGATGATTGGTATTTCACTCCTGTGGCATCCCATTATCTTTACTGAAAGATGGGTTTGGGTACAGTCATTTCAAGTGCAGATTACTCTGGACAGGGTCTGATCCAAAGCCCAGTGACGTCAAATCAGACTTTTGAAGTCAATAGGCTTTGGGTCTGGCCCTCATTGAAATGCTCAATTTTCTATTCTTCTGGATGAAAACAGCCAGTTATGGGGCAGAGCAGGGTTGTGTAGTGGCTTCAAAATGACTTTCTAGGATGCTCAGTGCTGAGGTTTTGAGTTCTCTCTTTAGATGTAGCAAATGTAGCCATTCCCCCCCACACCGCATCCCACCCCACCCACACCCTAAAAGTGTCTACAAGACACACCAAGTGCACATACGCTTTGAGCATGCAAATAAGCCTATTTCCATTCAACAAAGCACTATGCACATGCTCATCTTTAAGCAGGCAAGTAGTTCCACTGAGCTCAACTTGTCTAAGGCTACATCTATACAGCAAAAAAAACTAACCCGTGGTTGAGTCTCAGAGCCCAAGTCAACTGATTTGTGTTCAGGACTTGCACTACATGGCTAAAAAGAGCCATGTAGATGTTCCCGCTGGGGCTGGATCCGGGGTTCTGAGACCTTCCCCCCTCACCAGGTTTCAGAGCATGGGTTCCAGTCCAAGCCAAAACTGCCACATGGCTATTTTTAGCCCCACAGCGCAAGCCCCACAAGCCTGACTCAGTTGACCCAATCTCTGAGACTCACGGCCACAGGGGTTTTGTGTGCTGTGTAGACGTACCCTAAATGTTTGCAGGATTTGCGACTTAGTTTGCATATCCGGGTCCAAATCCTGCAGTCCTTAGTTAGCCCAGACTCCCTCCCGGGCAGTTCAGAATGGGAAATGAAGGCCCAGATTTGGCCTTTGACTCTAGCTTTCAACTGCCTTAAATTAGAGAAGACTGGTCCCCTAACTACTAACACCACATATGTTCCATGCCAGGGCTTCCAAGCTTTTCATAGTTCAGTCACTTAAGAGAGTGATTGTCCTGCAGACACCTCTCCTTCCTCTCATTTGTGATTGCTTGGACTTCTTGGGTCACTGAATGACATCCATATGTCAGCTACAACCTTTGTTTACTTGGGAACAGATAGGGGGAAAGTATTTAATATAGTTTTAGCTGTCTTTGAATGCAAAAAAGGAGAAATAGCCAGCACAACGTAGCCAGCCAGCAAGTGTGCTGCACCCCACAGTTTAGGAACCGAACCACTGTTCTAAATATAAAGGTGAGAAACATTCCATCTTCTACATTACATACATGGAAATAATTGCCAATTGGTGATCTTAGCAGCAGAGGGCAGCACAGACTAAAGATTAGTTCAGCGTAGCTACCCTGCCAGTTTAGGATACAGCTCAAGAAAATCGATCAGCACTATCTAAACGTGGTTTCATGTTAAAAAAACAGAAAACCAAACCAAACAAACAAACAAACAAGCCTGACAGATTTGCACTCTTTACCTTTGTATTTAAATCACTTTCCAAAAGATTTTTGAGCTCAAAGTAAATGGTTTTGCAAATATCAGCCAAACTGTAAAATAACCAGGAGAGTGTGATGATTAGAAGGAAGCATCAAACAAAATATTTTCAGACTAAGTAATTATAAAGGTAATTAAGTATGACAGATTGTGGGCAGCACAACGTTGGATTTTCTTCCATATGACTGAATATTCTGGGAGCTATCCTAAGTGGATGGCACTTTCCAAATCATAGGATACAATCTGAGATTTTACCATGTGTTCGCTTTCTCATTTAAATAGGTGATTATTTTGTCCTAAAAAAGCAAGGACTTAAATGGTCCAGAAATATAAGAGGAGCTCCCGCTCTGCAAGGAATTAACCTTTTTATGCCCTGATCTTTTTGGTTGTGTCATTATCTTCATTTTAAGGCCTTGTTCTGAATCAAGCGGCTACTGTAGTACAGGCTGTACAGCTGATTTTTGGCTAATTTATCCAAGCTCAAACTGAAATAATTAAAATGTCCATGAGATTTACGCCAAGTCAATATCCTTCAGCATGAAGTCCTCACCACACAAAGCAACGGTTTAATTATGAATAATAGATGGGTCAGAAACACATATCTGTGTTAGAAAGACCAAAGAAGTAAAACAGTTGAACATCCACTGGGAATTAACAAGAGCCACTGAATTTGTAAAAGGAATCTTAGCTTTCAGTAAATAACATGTCTCAGATTCTATAGGATAGTCCTGAATTTAATAGGGCTGTCCAAAATTCAGTAAGGGACTTGCAGAACATTAGATGTTTGGAAATATATTTTAAGACCCCTGACACATAATCACATTATGATGTGACCTGATGATACAGTGCATTTGTCCAGCAGGACATCCCCTTCATCTCCCATTCTGAACTGCCTGGGGAGAAGGATGAGCTATGCAAAGACCCTGAAAGGTCATCAGATTCGGGCTATTTTAGACCAAAAGGGTGCACGGTGGGGACTGAATTCCAATTCAGCAAGGCCCTAAAAATAATAATAAAAAAATACCACCCAGTAGCTCCTCTTGCCAGTCTCAGCTGTGGCAGTTTCACACAGGGTCTCAGGTAGTAAGGACCTAAGTCATTTAGGGCTTTATCAGTCAAATCTAGAACCTTAAACTGCACTTGGAAACTCAGCAGCAACCAACACAGGTGATAGGACGCTGGTTTAATATACTCGCAGCAAGATACTCCACTTACCAAGCAGGCTGCCACTTTCATGTTACAGGGAAGAATGCCTGTGAGGGACAGGTATCTGACACTGTCCAGTCATCATGTCTTCAGTTTCTGGGTAGTTCCAAAGGTGTCAGTTGCAGTGTACATAGTATTATCAGGTGCCTCTTCTCCCAGCACATACCCTGAAATTGACCAATTCCCATCCCTTACACAACGTTAACACTTTATATACCAGGACAGCATTTACTTGGGGGTAAAGATGTGCTAAAGTAAACCCCAATCCAGCAAGCTGATCTCTCTGTGTATGACAGTATGCCAACATTTTTATGGCTGATTTAGAACGCTTCCTCAGCTCTCGTCCTCTAGCGCCCCTCCTCTACTTGCGCTACATTGATGACATCTTCAAAATCTGGACCCATGGAAAAGAAGCCCTTGAGGAATTCTACCAGGATTTCAACAATTTCCATCCCACCATCAACCTCAGCCTGGACCAGTCCACACAAGAGATCCACTTCCTGGACACTACAGTGCAAATAAGTGATGGTCACATAAACACCAACCTATACTGGAAACCTACTTACCGCTATACTTACCTACATGCCTCTAAGATACAACCGCATTTGCTCCAATCCTTCAGACAGAGACAAACACCAACAGAATCTCTAACAAGCGTTCTTAAAACTATAATATCCACCTGCTGAAGTGAAGAAACAGATTGACAGAGCCAGAAGGGTACCCAGAAGTCACCTACTACAGGACAGGCCTAACAAAGAAAGTAACAGAACGCCACTAGCCATGACCTTCAGCCCCCGACTAAAACCTCAGCAGTGCATCATCAAGGATCTACCTATCCTGAAGGCTGATCCCTCACTCTCACAGACCTTGGGAAACAGGCCAGTCCTCACTTACAGACAGCCCCCAAACCTGAAGCAAATACTCACCAGCAACCACACACCAGCAACCACACAACAAAAACACTAACCCAGGAACCTATCCTTGGAACAAAGCCCATTGCCAACTCTGTCCACATATCTATTCAAGTGATATCATCATAGGACCTAGTCACATCAGCCACGCCATCAGGGGCTCGTTCACCTGCACATCTACCAATGTGATATATGCCATCATGTGCCAGCAATGCCCCTCTGCCATGTACATTGGCCAAACCGGACAGTCTCTATGCAAAAGAATAAATGGACACAAATCAGATGTCAAGAATTATAACATTCAAAAACCAGTTGGAGAGCACTTCAATCTCCCTGGACACTCAATTACAGACTTAAAAGTAGCAATTCTTCAACAAAAGAACTTCAAAAACAGATTCCAATGAGAAACTGCAGAACTGGAATTAATTTGCAAACTGGACATCAAATTAAGACTGGGAGTGGATGGGTCAATACATAAACTAAAAACTATTTCCCCATGCTAATTTTTCACCCTACTGTTATTCACACCTTCTTGTCAACTGGTTGAAAAGGGCCACCCTGATTACCACTACAAAAGTGATTTTTTCCTCCTGTTGACAATAGCCCAGTTTGATTGAATTGTCTCATTAGAATTGGTAAGGGAACCACCATCTTTTCATGTACTATGTATACATGTCTTCCTACTGTATTTTCCACTCCATGCATCCAATGAAGTGGGTTTTAGCCCACGAAAGCTTATGCCCAAATAAATTTGTTAGTCTCTAAGGTGCCACAAGTACTCCTCGTTCTTTTTGCTGATACAGACTAACATGGCTACCACTCTGAAACCTATGGCCCATGTGGAACTCCAGTAAAATTAATGGAGGCCCTTTCCCCATGTGGAACAGCTGGCAATATTCGGGCTTAGTTTGTATAATCAAAGGAACAGGAAGTTGCTGGCCCACATTGGAACTGGGCAATAATATTTCCTGTGCGTACAGTGCCATCTCGATATATATTACTAAACTAAATTCACCTCTTACCTCTTCCAGTCAGATTATATATTGTATGCATATGCATAAAGATTTATTAAAATGCATTAGATATCACTATTGCTTGTCTTTCCCATATAACTAAACTCTTCTAGATTCATGGCTGTGTTCTATCCCTGCCTAAACAAGCAACAGAGAGAAGCCAATATTTTGTCAAAATAGGCCCATCCTATCCTGCATCTTGTATGATGCCTTTTGACACATCGCTGTGTTGGATGTGGGGGAAACATGTATTCTACTGCCAACTGATTGTTTCACCTTGCCCTGTCTCATTGATAGTTATTGTTATTTGTTTCATTCTTTATTTCAGGAATTTCTTTCAAGAATGTTTGTATACATCGTGGGCAGGAGAAGCTGCCCAGATGCGTGTTGCTGACTGCATAATTTGGATACATCTGTTTCAGGATGTAGAAGATCCACAGGGGGGAAATAAATAAATAAATATCTCTCCGCAAGTGTTATTTGAGAACCAGGGCTTTTAAATATTTAAAGCATCGCTTGTTGCAGGTGCAGTGCATTGAAGTTATCAACATTTTCTATGGTACACAGTGAGCTAATGTAGACCTCAGGCTTAATTTAGTAACAAGATTACTCAGGGGCAAATAATGTACCGAAAACCTTTATGCAACAAGGAAATATGCCAGAAATAAACTTGGCCAATGTGTTTAATAGATAAAAAGCCATTTGTTTCTTCTTGAGAACTTAATTAAATTTCCCATGAATTCGTTTGTGGCAACAGTGATAAATACCATATATGGAAATAGTCAATGAGCTGTTAGCAAGGTAATTTCCTGAGTTTGGCTTATATCTTAACAGTCTAAATCCACATAGATTCTAAATACAGCTGGTATGTGTAATTCCATTCTGAATCTCAGGAGGTAGGGGTGTGTTAGGGGGACCAGACAGCAAGTGTGAAAAATTGGGACTGGGGTGGGAAAGAATAGAGTCCTATATAAGACAAAGCCCCTAATATTGGGACAGTCATGATCCCAATAATATCAGAATGTCTAGTCGTGTGTGTGTGTGTATAATTGATGAGTTTTGTGATGTTGAAACCAAGTTTATGTCCGCAAAACTATTGTTTGTAAAATCGTACTGAACTATATTACGAAAAGCAGTAGAGAGAGTTAATGTTACGTCTTATATTTAACAAAGATGCCTTCAGTACTTATGACGGAGGAAGGATTTCTGCTCTGTCAGGGAGAAGAGATCCTCCACAGAACTTTATTGCCAACAGTTCACTTAGATCAATGGGAGAATTCCCTTAGTACAATGGAAGATAAAGGGCTCAGCACCCTGCAAGATGAAACCCCCTGGCAGTCAGCTGTAAGGAGCATAGTACAAACCTATGAATGGTTACAACAACATTATGGATGCCACTTCTAAAGAGTCCTAACTTCCTGCCATTCATCTTGGAAAATATTAAATAACCAGAACACAGTGATTATGACCAAGAAAGATAAGACACAGTACACATGCAGTCATCTGCAATTATCTTAAGCAGTGCATCCGACGAAGTGGGCATTCACCCACGAAAGCTTATGCTCCAATACATCTGTTAGTCTTAAAGGTGCCACAGGACTCTCTGTTGCTTTTTATCTTAAGCAGTGTCACTGAAATAAACTGACTGACACATATGACAGAGACAAGGTAGGTAAAGAAATATATTTTATAGGACCAACTTCTGTTGGTGAAAGGGACAAGCTTTTGAGCTTTACAGAGCTTTTCCTCAGTTCTGGAGAAGGTACCAGAGTGTCCAAGCTAAATACAAGGTGGAACAGATGGTTAAGCATAAGAGGTTCACATATGCCGTAGGAGCCCAGTTAAAATGAAGTAGGCAATTAAGGGTTAGCAGACAGTAGGGTGTGTCACAAATTGCTGTAATGAACCATAAACCAGTGTCTCTGTTAAGTTCGTACTATATGGTTTTATAAAACTATAAGTGAATGTAATGTAATTGGGATATGCTTCATGCAAAAGGTCTCTTGTAAGGTATCATTACAAAGCTCATAATCTACTGAGTGTGATCATCCTATTTGTAGAAATGTACCACTCTTGTATCTAAAACTAGAAATATAAAACATAACTCTGAGGGCCTATTGTAATTATGTAAAGTGTGGGCCATTAATGATGGTTTGGAATCTTGATGACTCCCATTAACAAGGACCATTGTCTGCAGATGACTGTGTTTACCTGTGAGTCTTCCTGTATATGTGTGTGCTGGCAAGTGAGTAATGAAGTCTTGCAGTGACATGTGATCATGTCACCTGAACTGGAATCCATCTTTAACCTGGTGCTTTTCCAGTGAGGGGGGGTGGAAACCCAGAGGGACAAAGAGTTCCCGCCTTATGCAAAAGATATATAAAGGGGTGGAAGAGAACAGAGGGAGAGAGGAGCCATCATGGAGAATCCCCTAGATAACACCTAAGCTGGAACAAGAGCTGTACCAGGGGAAAGAATTGTGCCCAGGCCTGGAAGGTGTCCAGTCTGAGAAAAACTTACTGAAGCATCTCTGAGGGTGAGATTATCTGTATTTAGTTTGATTAGGCATAGATTTGCGCATTTTATTTTATTTTGCTTGTGACTTACTTTGTTCTGTCTGTTACTACTTTGAACCACTTAAATCCTACTGTCTGTATTTAATAAAATCAATTTTTATTTAGTAATTTACTCAGAGTATGTATTAATACCTGGGGGAGCAAACAGCTGTGCATATCTCTCTATCAGTGTTATAGAGGGCGAACAATTTATGAGTTTGCCCTGCATAAGCTTTATGCAGGGTAAAATGGATTTATCTGGGTTTAGACCCCATTGGGAGTTGGGCATCTGAGTGCTAAAGACAAGCACACTCCTGTGAGCTGGTTTTCAGGTAAACTTGCAGCTTTGGGACAAGTGATTCAGACCCTTGGTCTGTGTTGGAGCCAGACAGGAGTGTCTGACTCAGCAAGACAGGTGCTGGAGTCCTGAGCTGGCAGGGAAAACAGAAGCAGGGGTAGTCTTGGCACATCGGGTGGCAGCTCCCAAGGGGGTTTCTGTGATCCAACCCGTCACAGCCCAGTTAAAATGAAGTAGGCAATTAAGGGTTAGCAGACAGTAGGGTGTGTCACAAATTGCTGTAATGAACCATAAACCAGTGTCTCTGTTAAGTTCATGGTTTTTAGTATCTAGTAGAGTTGTGAATTTAAGTTTCCAGGATCATCTTTTGAAAGCATTGTGCAGGTTTCCTTTGAGGATGAGAGGTCAGATATGGTGTGATCACTTTGTGAAAAGTGTTTGCCCATGGGTGATAGGTTGCCCTTTGTCATTTTTCTGTGTGAGTTCATTCAAGAGCATAGTGACTGTCTGGTTTGATTCACACAGTTGTTGTTGGGACACTTGATGCACTGGATGAGGTATACTACATGTTGTGATAGGCATGTGTAGGACTCAGGGATCTTGAGGGTTTGTTGTTGGGAGGTGTTGATTGTCATGGCAGTAAAGATATGTCTTCAGGATTTGCATCTGTTGTTCTGACAGGGTCTGATGCTGCTTTGAGTTGGTATGTCCTGGTCTGTGTGGAGCTTGGTTCTATTGATGAGCTGGGTGAGGTTAGAGGGTTGTTTGAAGGTCAGAAGAGGGCCCGAAGGTTTCTTTCAGGATGTGGCCCCCCCATCAAATATGGGTTTTAATTATTTGATGATACCCCATAGGGTCCTAGTGTGGGACAGGAGGTGACAACTAGGCATGTGTGCAGTCAGTGGATTTTTTTCTGTATTGAAGAAGGTTCTCCCAAATTATTTGAGTGACCATTCTATAAAGTGATCCTACTTCTCTGGTGGAGTGTCCTTGTTTAGTGAAGGTGGTTTTAAGAGTGTTTATGTGTGTATCCCAGACTTTCTCTTCAGAGTAAATTCGGTGGTATCTGAGTTCCTAGCTGTAGATAACAGACATCTTGGTGCATCTGGGTGGTTGGTGGATCTGTGGAGGTCAGTACGGCGATGTAACGGGGTTTGACTCACCACTGTGGCGCCTCCTGCTGGCTATCCTGGGGATTAGCTCTGTGTGCCAGCGTGCCCTTTTCTGGTGATGTCTTGCCACCATCACTTCTGCTCCAGGGACCCCTGTCACTCCCAGGACCGCGGCGTCCCCTTCATGACACAGTATCGCAGTCCCTCAGCCCAGCCATTTCCTCAGTGGCGAGTGGGGGCGGGAGGGACCCAGGCCCACCCACTACTTTGGGTCCTGGCCCAGGGACCCAGTAGATGGCCGCCACTTACTGCGTCCTCTCTGACTCCTCTGTAGACCTTCCTGGGCCACTTCCCCTGAGACCAGCACCTCAGCCTGCAGATTCCTGCATCTCACCAGGAGCTGCCTTTAGCAACCTGGGTCTCTGCCTGCAGCACTGCTCTGTCCAGGGTGCTTGCTGCAAGGCAGCCAGTCTTCCTCCCTCCTCAAGCTCCAGGGAGTGACTTCCCCTGCTCTGTACTACAGCTCTTCTTATATGGGCCTGTCTGGCCCTGATTGGCTGCTCCTATAAGCCCTTCTGTGATTGGCTGCCTCCTGCGTATCCCTAGAGCTCTATTAACACCTGAGAACCCAGTGTGAGACAGGCACCCCATCATAGGTGATTTGTGGATTTCTTATATATAGTCATCTGTAGGGTTCCATTGTTGAAGCTAATTGTGGTGTCCAATAAATTGATGGTTCTGTGGGAGTGTTCTAGAGAGAGTTTGATGGATGGGGGGTGGCTGTTGAAATTGTGGTGGGAATCTATGAGGGAGTTTAGCTCATCTGTCCAAAGGATTAAAATATCATTGATGAATCTCAGGTATATCATTGGTTTTGTGCCGCATTCTGCCAGAAATTCTTCCTTGAGGTAGCCAGGAAGAGGTTTGCATATTAGGGAGCCATCCTAGTGCCCCTGGCTATTCCCATGGTTTGGCCAAAGTGTTTGTTGTTACTTGTGAAGTTGTTTTGGGTGAGGAGAAAATGGATGAGTTTAGGATGGATTTCCAAGCATTGTCCATTATCTTGTAGGTATTTGAGGCAGGCAGTGATGCTGTCATGGTGAGGGATGTTGGTGTATGGGGAGGTGACATCCATGGAGACAAGGATGGTGCTCTGAGGGAAGACGTTAATGTTGTGGAGTTTCTAAATCTACCTGACAAAAATGTGCAGACATTTGATTGTTAAATATGTGATCATGAAGGTATTTATTTGGAAATGCCATGTGAAAACTTACAAAGGTAGGGTCATGTCCAGCACTACACTGCGAAAGTGTGGCACTGATGTATGCTGTGTAGGTTATTAATTATTTCCAGTAACACCCACAGTGAGCTGGATGCTTTCTAAAGAGTAGAAGGCACAATTCATGGCTCAAGGATATCATAGACTAAGGACCTGATCCAAAGCCCTTTGGAGTCAGTAGAAAGGTTCTCATTGATTTCAACAGGCTTTGACCCAAGGAGAAGGGGATTGAGAAATAAATGGTTGTGTTAACAATAGGACAAGAAAATTATCCTCATGTCACACCTCATGTTTGACGGTGCCAGATAGCAAAGTTCCTGGGTTAGGATTTCTCAGCATTGAGGAAGCTGTAATATTTTAAATCATCATTATGATTTGGTAAAGTGTCCTTTGTCTCCTGGTAACATTTGTAAGGCTCATACGATGGCCAGGTCCCAAAGAGTTAAAGAACTAGAATCTTAACCATATTGTTCGCAATCTCCTTTTTACAGTTAAGTCACCGCTATTAATGTAGTAATGCTACTACCTCAAGGGCTGGCTCAGCAGCATGAGTGCTGTGTTCGAGACACTTCTCCTCCCTGGAAACATGGATTTGAATAGTAGCTGGATCTACTCAGCTATCTTTTGTATTCACTTCACCCTTCCAAGACACATTAGTGAGTTCCATGCAGTTTTGCTGGAATTTAAGAAAATCTGCTCTGTGCTCTGGGTCTTTGCCTAAAACGTTTTACATATTGCTATGCAGCCTGCTGACTGTCTGCCTTGCTTCTCTCTGGAAAATTTAATAAGCAACTGGGCATAAGTTTTATCAGGAGAGAAGGCCTGGCACTTTCTAATCAACCATATGATCACTCAGCTAGATAGAAGTCTCTCCAGGCTTCCAGAATCACTGATGGATAGATTATGGCACTTGCTCCAGCAGCTTATAGAAGCCATTAGTACACCACCCCTGGCCAGAAGAGAACTTCTCCTGTGCAGACACAGCCTGGAGCTGCTATAAACAGCCCTATACAGCCTCCCAATGCAGGACCCAGAGTGGAACGTATGAGAGGTGGAGTGGCTGCAGTGCTTGATATTATGGGGATTCTGGGCTGGGATGCAACAAGTTAGACCTCTTGTTCATAGTGAACACACTCAGAGGCACAAAACATGCATTAGCATAGCCATGCACAAACTAGCAACAGGAGCCCTATCCTTGCAATCTCCCTCTGTAGCTTCTTTATTTCTGGGTTGTACGTATGTGCTGTCTGAGAATTAACATCACAGATACAATAGCTAGCTTTGCCGGTAGTGCAGATCCCAAAGATATTTTGTCCTCAGGTCCCAGTTTCTCTCCTCAAAGGAAGCAATATCTCCATTGGAAATTAGATGCTAGATCCTGGTGTCTGTCCGTCCCACCCAAGACAGTGATTGTGTTGTGGCTTGCGTTTGGGCGACCTGGGTTTTGTTGGTCCTGTCCGTCTATGCCCAGGGTGAGTGCTGGTCATCACGATTGCCTGTGATGATTCTGCTGGCACTGATCCCACGGCTTTTGTTCCCTCGTCTGCTTCTTCGTTAATGGAGTTTCCACCTTTCGCACCTGTAGCAACAGGAATCAAGTGTTTCAATTAAATCTCAGTCATTTCTCTGGTATCTCTGATGATTTCCACACTCTAAATCCAGGCTCTGCTAGGGTGGTAACAACTCTTGCTGGCTTCCAACTGGTTGTCTAGTCTCTGGGATTCTAGTTACCACACTATAAGTGTGGACGGTAGTTTTATGTCTGTCTTAGGCTTGGTCTACACTTACCCCCCAATTCGAACTAAGGTACGCAACTTCAGCTACGTGAATAACGTAGCTGAAGTCGACGTACCTTAGTTCGAACTTACCTCGGTCCACACGCGGCAGGCAGGCTCCCCCGTCGACGCCGCGGTACTCCTCTCATCTAGCTGGAGTACCGCAGTCGACGGTGATCACTTCCTGGTTCGACTTATCGCGTCCAGACAAGACGCGATAAGTCGAACCCAGAACTTCGATTCCCAGCCGCCGAACTAGCGGCTGGTGTAGACATACCCTTAGTAATATTATTGTGATTTTGCCTTTCTTCCAGTGAAGTTTAAGTCTAGTATTTGCTTAGGTTAGAGTTTCTAAGGTGTTGGGAAAGGAAGTTCATGTCCATCGGTCCATTAGCAATTCTTCTGTTAGTATATTTCTAATATCCAATAGGTCTGGATATGAATCTTTATCATGTTGTGCTGTCTTTAGGAGATCAGTCATTGTCTTACTTGCTCTTATTGCCATCCCATTAGTCTGTGGGTATTTTGGCAAGGAGATGACGTGTTCAAACTGGTAGGTCTTTGTGAGTTTTTGAAAAGCCTCACATGAGTTCAGGAGTCTTGTCAGTAATCATTCATAACCTCTATGGCTTCCCATGCCTTACATATTGTGATTGGATACAGGTAATCACCATTCCACCGTTTGTTATGAAATATCCCTCTCAACAATCATGCCCTTAAAGGAAAGAGCAAAACACTAGTGTCCTGATTCTGCTTTTTCTATTCAGGCAAATCCCCAGTTCTAAGTGTTCTACAGATGTCTGATCTATGATCTGTCCCCAGGAAGAAAACTAGGTTAACCTAGATACTTGTAAGGGTCCCCAGTACTGCCAGATCTGAGCATCTCACAATCATGTGTGAATATATCCTCACGATTCCGCAGTGAAGTAGGAAAGTACGATCATCCCGATTTTACATATTAGAAATTGCTCAGGTTCTGATTCAGGGACACATCACTATCCAGGTCAGCATTTAAGCCCATGCTCATATTCCATGAAAGTTAGACATGTGCTCAGGTGCTGTGTTGAACAGGGATGGGTTTAAATACATGCTTAACTGCTCTCTTGAGTTGGGACCAGAAAGATTAAAGCAGGGACTTTAAAAGGAATTAGGCACCCAACTCCCATTGAAATTCAGTGGGAGTTGCCAGCATAACTCCCTGAGACTCCTTTGAAAATCCTAAGATCACAAAGGGAGTCTGACAGAGCCAGGAACCAAACCCAAGCCTGGTGAGTGCCAGCACAGTAGCTGCAAGAGCAGCATTTAAAAATGTGATCACTCAGCTACATCATCATTTATTAATATCCTTTACAGTTATAAACATGGAAACACAGCGAATTTCCAATGGAGACAGCATAAGGAGATTTTCTGCCAATCATGTGGAGTGCAGCAGGGACGTACCTCAACGGGCAGCAAGCCTATTGTTGCCTCAGTTTCCCTCTTGATCCCAGGCTGATAGGCCCCTGGTGCGCCTATGCAGGAGCCTTCAGCATGCTACATCACTGAAGTGACTTAACTCTCCAGCTAGCCCACAGAGATCAGTTCTTCAGGAGCAAAAAAAAAAAAAAAAACAATAATGGTAACACAAGTGGTGTGCACAGATCAAAAGATACAAGTAAATCATCTTTCACCTTAGGCTCTTCCACGGCACCTTCTGCCCTTCCAATGGGCTCAGCCTCCCAGCCTCCTGGGCTCCAGTCACCCTCCGCATCCCCTAGTCAACAGGACATCTGTTCTAATTCCCCCAGCCCGAGCAAAACAAAGAGGGACCAACAGTGGTTATCAATCCGTCGATTGTGATCGACTGGTCGATCCTGGAGCCTCTGCCAGTCGTCGCGATCTCTGGGCCGCTAAAAGTCCAGCGGCACAGCGGGGCTCAGGCAGGCTGCCTGCCTACCGTAGCCCCATGCCGCTCTCGGAAGTGGCTGGCTGCTGGCATGTTTCTTCGGCCCCTAGAGGGAGACAGAGGGTGAGCGGCTCCACGTGGTGCCCTCACCCCCAGCACCTTCCCCGCAGCTCCCATTGGCCGGGAACCGGGCCAATGGGAGCTGCGGGGGTGGCGCTTGCGGGGTGGGCAGTGCGCGAAGACCCGCTGCCTCCCTCCCAACCAGGGGCTGCAGAGACGTGCCAGCAGCTTCCAGGAACGGCATGGGGCCAGGGCAGGCAGGCAGCCTGCCTGAGCCCAGCTGTACTGTCGACCGGGAGCCGCCTGTGGTAACCTGCACTTCGCACCCCTCCTGCGCCCCAACCCCCTGCCCCAGGCTCAGCCAATGCACACCCCACAGTTGAGAATGTGACACTGATTTGTGACAATCCCTGAACGATTTTGGATCTATAAACCACCAATGACACTAATAAAAAGTAAAACTCATGAACTGTCCAGTGGATTCTATGAGATTAGGTGCAGTGTGACCATATGACCCCTGCACCCAAACTCCCTCCCAGAGCTTGCACCCCCAACTCCTGCACCCCAATCCCCTGCCCCAGGCTCAGCCCGGAGTCCCCTCCCACACTCCGAACCCCTCAGCCCCACCCCGGAGCCTACACCCCCTCCCACACCCCAACCCCCTGCCCCAGCCCAGTGAAAGAGAGTGCGGCTGGGGGAAAGCAAGCAAAGGAGAGAGGGGGGAATGGAGTGAGCGGGGCGGGGCCTTCGGGAAGGGGCGGGGTAGATCCTGGGCTGATCTTAACATCAAAAAGTGATCTTGTGCATAAAAAGGTTGGCGACCACTGCTCTACAAGCCTTCCTCCAGCTTCCCCAATAGATAAACCCCCTATCCAGGGTCTCAGCAGCCGCTCCTGCTCATCTCCTTCCTCAGACCGTGTGCTTGGAAACTCTCGCTCAGAGTCTTTCTCTTCACTGAGCTACTGGCTCTCCTTACGTACTCTGGCTGATTAAATGACTGTCACTCCCATGACTTCACAGCAATTTCTTTAAAGGGCTCAAGTAGGAACAGGTGCACTGGGCCACACATGTGCTCAGGACCAGTGCGCTGTTACACAGAGCATCCAGGCCCTAAATGTAACTAATAGCTAGATGATTTCCTTTATCATTATGAGAATGGGGCAACCAATATCATAGGGCATTAATGACCAGAAAAATAATTAAAATATTATTGGCATAGCACATTGCAAAAGTTCTGACCTCCTTTTTTAAATATTAGTTTTATTAATATTAATGTTAGATAGCAACATAAGTAAGTGATAAGCAAAGAAATGCACATGAGTTTAGCAAAGATTTTGTTCAGAAGGGACCCTTTTTATCTGATATGCATTGTCACATTGCATTTTAATTACATTTCTCCTTTGGTTTCTAGGCAAGAGTAGAATACTAATGACATTGCAGATGACCCAAAAGCTAAGAGGGTTGGCAGATTAGTAGTCTCTAATAAGGCTCTCTTACAAAGGGGAAGTTCAGCAACTTGACATCAGAAGGTAACTAACCAATATCTTGTTAAAATACAGATCTTACTGTCTCCCTCTCCTATAGTGTTGTGTTATTGATTTTATTTAAATGTTTTTAAACACTCTCTACTTTCAGGAGGTACCGCCCATATTTCTGAGAAAGCCAAATGGGGAAACTAGCATTTTTACAATCTTATTCCAATTTATGTCAATACATCACAGATCACTCTGTCTAATTGGAATATGACTATAAAAATGACATTTCCTCAGTTTTGTAACCATGAGGACCCCGTCCATCCACTTTTACATTAAACTTCATGGTGGTGTTGCCTGAAATAGTTATTACTGTAAGTACTTGTAACAAGCCTATGTGACCCCACTTATGTACAGATTGTCCCGGTAATTCTGTACAATGGTCATCAGTAAAGTTGTGACAAGGGATAAATGTTACAGTGGTGCTGGTGGGATCCCCTATACTAAGTGTAGGTAACACTGGGAATATCCCTGCTATGTTCATAGAATCATAGAAGATTAGGGTTGGAAGAGACCTCAGGAGGTCATCTAGTCCAACCCCCTGCTCAAAGCAGGACCAATCCCCAACTAAATCAATGTTATCTACCTCCAAAGGCAAAATGATGATTAATTGACTGGTACAAAGATTTCACATGTGGCTACAGAATAAAGCTCCCTTGACTATATGGCAGCCAATGGTAATCATGAAACTAAAGGACCCAGTATAATTTTCAAAAGTGCCTAAGTGATTTAGGACCCTAAATCCCCTTTTCAAAAGTGACCTAGGCAATTAAAGTCTTCCAAAAAATTTACCCTAATCCATCTCCAATTGAAGTGAATTAGAGTTTTTCCACCAAATTCAAGGGGAGCTGGATCAGACACCATATTATGTATTTTGTGAACATGCTGCAAATCTGTTTACTTTTCTAAAACAAAATAAGGTTTGTGTTCTTCAAAATGGTGAGAATCATTTTTTTAATTATGAATGAATTAAAATAACCAATATTAAACATATACACAAACTCGGAAAAGTGTCTGATTTATGTATATTGTGCAACAAAAAAACCCTTGAGATCAAACTGAATGCTTTCAAAACACTTTGCATTGCAAGAGGGTGAGCTATTCCTAGGGGGAAATTCTGTGCTATATTGCTTTCTGCTTGCACAAGAGAAAGATGTTTACTTCCATTACAGAGGTTCGTAATGCAATATTTGCCATTTCATTACATTGTACTTCTGCCAGAAGAATTCTGATTACCTTGGGCAGCACTGATAAGACAGAATAGCTTGAAAAATATTTGATCCAGTAAGATAAATCAAGGAAGGCTTCTATAGAAATGAAAACAATATCTAAAGCTATTAATTAGCCTTTGCCAGATGTTGCAGTTTACAGTATAATTTTGTCATCCATTTGGTCACTTGCTGTTTTGTAGTTCATGTCTCCCCTTTTCTTTCTCTTCCTGCTTTTCCATTCTTGCCTGTTCTAGTAGCTTAGTAGCTGATTTAAAATTTCAAAATGGACACGTTTTGCCACGTTAGGTTACTTGCCAGGACTGATGGATCATATCTCCCATACTCTGGCAACACACCTTTTGATCTCATGGGGCAAGTGGGGCTGCTCTATAGTGACCCCCTGGGACCGAGCTTGGTACTGCAGGCATTCCCTGCCTGAGGCTTGTAGGTTTGGGGCTGCCTGCTTGAAATAGGGTGGGCTGAGCTGTAAGCTCAGAGTCAGTCTCTAAACAGAGAGATCACAAAATAACAACCTCAGAGCTTGGCTGTCTGCACCCTAAAATAAAAACAAAACAAAACTACAAATGCAGCTTGAAGGCAAGGCCCTGACCAGGTTCAGGCCTAGCTCTGAGGCACTTGAGCTGGAGGTCCTGGTCCTGGTCCATCCCAGTCTTCCCCAGCTCTGCCATTAAGAAGAAACAGGCAAGCCTTTTTAACCAAACTGCTAGCTCCTGATTGGTCAGTGTTTCTTCCTGGCCCATCTAGGGGTTTCTCCCTCAGGCTCTCCTGCCACAGGCCCCTGGAGGCCTGGTGCCTGACTCTGTCCTCCTCAGCTAGGACAGGGCCGCCCAGAGGGGGGGGCAAGTGGGGCAATTTGCCCCAGGCCCCAGGCCCCACAGGCGCCCCCACGAGAATATAGTATTCTATAGTATTGCAACTTTTTTTTATGGAAGGAGCCCCCGAAATTGCTTTGCCCCAGGCCCCCTGAATCCTCTGGTTGGCCCTGAGCTAGGATAGATCTGGCTACTCCTAGAGTCACCGTGTACCTTTGCCTCCTCTAGCACAACTGTGACTGAATCTTTGTACGTCACCTCCCAGTTATCACTCTGGTGAAGCTACCTTGTTAAGCCAATTTGGGCCCAAAGTTTAGGGGTCAGACTGAGCAACCACTAGTACCTTGCTGTTATCCAGCACTGTTCATCTGCAAAACTCAATGGGAGCTAGGCACATAAAACCCTTAAAGAGCTGGGTCTTAGTTCCTTATGTATAAAACCATCTCAGCTCTTTGTGGTTACAAGGTTTAATACTTTCATTATATATGCAAAGAGGTTTTTGATTAAGACAGGTGGACTGATAGAATCCTTAAAGGATCTGACTGTTTTAACATGTCACGGAAAAGCAAAACTTCTCTCTCCTGTTTTAAACCATGAATCATTTGTTCACCCTTCCCTTTATACTTCTGTGGGTGATGCTATTTACTCTGGGTGACATTAATGTCGAAAAGCAATTTGGAAAAGCTCCAAGAAGTGACTAGAGAGCTGGGCGGACATAAAGTCCATCCAGGAATGTCTCTTGTTTATAGAAAAGTGTTTAAAATTAATACCTGAATGTGAAAGGCTCACAGTATTGTAGATTTAATATCAGTAAAATGTTAACCAAATGGTCGGGGTGAAACCCTGACAGAATGTTCAATGTAATGCTTGCCATTCAACAGGGTATAATTTAACAGTCTTTGAGCTTTCTCCACAAATTCTTCAGGAGGTAAAAGAGTGATCAGGGTGTATCAAAGGAATTTAAAATTAAGGCACAAGTTTTGCCTCCCCTTGCACATATATACATGCTCCTTCCCTTCCTCCTCCACAAAAATGTCTCGCAGTTGTATGAGACAAGGTGGGTGAAGTAATATCTTTTATTGGACCAACTTCTCTTGGTGAGAAAGACAAGCTTTTGAGCCCACATAAAGCTCTTCTTCAGGTACTTGCATTTGTATAGCACCTTCCACTCAAGGATCTCAGAAACCCTGGTAACACCAATCAAGTCCTCCCTGAGATAGCGAAGCATTAATGCCCCAATTTTACAGAACGGGAAACAGGGGCACAGAGAGACATCTTGCCTAAGGTCACCCAGGAAGTTAGTGGTAGAGCAAGCAATAGAACTCAAAAAGCCTGACTCTCGGGCCTGTGCTTTCATCTACACTTAGATGCATTTCTGCCGCATTTTCACTGAGAGAGCAAAGAGAGGCAATGCAGGGCGGGAGTGTGTGTGTGTGTGTGTTCCATATCTCTGCATACCACAGAGCACTGCTCCAGGATAGCTTTCTGTCATAGCGAGGGAGAGGTCCATAAACGACATGGCTCCACTGGCCAAACTGCAGTGCCAGTAGTGTCACATACCATGGCCACTACAGCCTAGCGGCTGCTGTGCACCATATCTCCAGACTGGGACAGGCAATTTCATCTCTACCAGCTTCTATGTAGATTGTAGCCCTTCCATGCTAAGCCTGTTTGCTCAGCCTTTACACAGGGGGTGAGAGAATAAGGCCAGTGTTTCCTTTCTCCCATCTTTATCGGCCATTTCTATTTAGAATGCAAGCTCTGGAGCAGAGACTCTCATCTGTTTGCACAATGGGGCTGCCAGGTGCTATCATAATACAAATAATACTAATAATATATTATCTGACATATGAATTTCTTCAAAAAATATTTCTTGTCTGGCAAGTTGTTCACAAACAGTTTTATGAATGGTTTCAGAGTGGTAGCCGTGTTAGTCTGTATCAGCAAAAAGAACGAGGAGTCCTTGTGGCACCTTAGAGACTAACAAATGTATTTGGGCATAAGCTTTTGTGGGCTAAAACCCACTTCATCGGATGCATGCAGTGGAAAATACAGTAGGAAGATATATATACACAGAGAACATGAAAAAATGGGTGTTGCCATACCAACTATAATGAGACTCCTCAATTAAGGTGGGCTATTATCAGCAGGAGAAAAAAAACTTTTGTAGTGATAATCAGGATGGCTCATTTCCAACAGTTGACAAGAAGGTGTGAGTAACAGTAGGGGGGAAAAATTAGCATGGGGAAATAGTTTTTACTTTGTGTAATGACCCATCCGCTCCGAGTCTTTATTCAAGCCTAATTTAATGGTGTCCAGTTTGCAAATTAATTCCAATTCTACAGTTTCTCGTTGGAGTCTGTTTTTGAAGTTTTTTTGTTGGAGAATTGCGACATTTAGGTATGTAATTGAGTGACCAGGGAGGTTGAAGTGTTCTCCGACTGGTTTTTGAATGTTATAATTCTTGATGTCTAATTTGTGTCCATTTATTCTTTTGCGTAGAGCAGGGGTCAGCAACCTTTCAGAAGTGGTGTGCCAAGTCTTCATTTATTCACTCTCATTTAAGCACTGGAATGGGTTACATAGGGAGGTGGTGGAATCTCCTTCCTTAGAGGTTTTTAAGGTCAGGCTTGACAAAGCCCTGGCTGGGATGATTTAGTTGGGGATTGGTCCTGCTTTGAGCAGGGGGTTGGACTAGATGACCTCCTAAGGTCCCTTCCAACCCTGATATTCTATGATTCAAGGTTTCGCATGCCAGTCATACATTTTAACGTTTTTAGAAGGTCTCTTTCTATAAGTCTATAATATATAACTAAACTATTGTTGTATGTAAAGTAAATAAGGTTTTTAAAATGTTTAAGAAGCTTCATTTAAAATTAAATTAAAATGCAGAGCCCCCCGGACCGGTGGCCAGGACCCAGGCAGTGTGAGTGCCACTGAAAATCAGCTCGCATGCCGCTTTTGGCATGCGTGCCATAGGTTGCCTACCCCTGGCGTAGAGACTGTCCGGTTTGGTCAATGTACATACATGGACTGTACAATAGTTAACAGGACAGTATGAAAGGTCCTGCATACTAAGCAGGGCCGGCTCTAGGCACCAGCGCTCCAAGCATGTGCTTGGGGTGGTACTTTCCAAGGGGCGGCACTCTGGCTCCTTTTTTTGTTTTTTTGCTTGTGGCACAAAAAGCTGGGAGCCGGCCATGAGCAGAGGTGAGCTGTGGTGGTGGGGGGGCGTGGGGAGGGCCGCAGGAAGTAACCCGGGGAGAGGGCAGAGGAACCGCTCCCCCCCCAGCTCACCTCCGCTCCACTGCCACCTGCTCCCCCAAGTGCGCCGCCGCTCCGCTTCTCCCCCCTCCCTCCCAGGCAAGCCTGAGAGGGAGGGAGAAGTAGGAGGGGAAATGCGGCGTGGCCGGGGATTTGGGGAAGGGGTTGGAATGGGGCGGGGAAGGGACGGAGTTCGGGCGGGGCCGGGGGGCACGGGAAAATTTTTTTGCTTGGGGTGGCAAAAAACTTGGAGCCGGCCCTGATACTAAGGCTCTGATGTCAGGCTCTGGGATCTAGGCTGTAAGGCCTGGTGGTTGGAGCAGTGGTCAAGAATAGGTACCAAGGGTTGAAGCTGGACATAGCTGCGGGACTGGGTCAAGGGCAGTGCTGAAACTGGGGTCAAGGGACAGGCTGCGGATCAGAACCAGGGTCAGAGTCTGTAGACAAGCCAAATCAGGGTCGTAACTGGAGCCTAGGTGCAGGCTGAAGGTCGAAGTCGGTTTGCAGTCCATCCCAGGGTCTGAGGTCAGGAGGTGAGTTCAAGGCTGGAGTGAGGTCAGAATAGGGTATAGACAAGGCTGAAGCGGACTGGAACAAGGTTCAGGAAAGACTGGGGCAGGAACAGGATCAAGGGCAGGAAGCCTAGGGAGTCTGTAACACCGCTAGGCTGCAGGAAGGTTCCTAGCCAAGTGGTGCTGTTGCACAGACTAACTTGTGGCTCTGGTGCTGAGAGTGAAATACCTGTGTCTAGGGTCACTTGACCTGGGTCTTGCGCAGGGATAGGCTGCTGCAGCATGCCTGAGGGATGAGTTACTGCAGGCTCTGCTTGAAGAGTGGGTCATTGTATCTGAGTGAGCAGCCCTGGTCCGGCTTCGGATTTGCTTCACGCCTGATCCTGCAAACGTGTGCCAAGCATGACACAGACCTCAACGTGCCTTGAATATCACCTTCAAGACAATAGTGGACCAACAGCCTCCCTCATGAACGTGAAGAATGCTATTCATTTTACTTTCCTTGAGCCTTGCATACATGTCTTGTTGTTTGAAGTAGAAATCTAATATTAACCAGATTTTTTCTGGCAGTTGTAGCTCATGTAAACATCTTTAACATTCCATCCATTGTTATATTTCAGAGTCAAAAAGCGAGATCATACTCACTGAGAAGGAGACACCAAGCTAAGCTATAAGATAATATTCCCAGGTACATTTTCACAACACTGTCACAGGAGACAGCATTTGTTAATGGTGTTTGTGTGCATCCATTTCCCGCGCAAACCTAAGAACTTCTTTTTTTAAAACAGAAGCAACAGCCTCAGAGGACAATGAGGCAGAATCAAGTGCAAAATCTGAAGACCCCTCCTTCCTCTAATATACCCAATTATCTATCTCTTGAGTGCAGAGTTACACTATGAATCTTACAATTTAAGGGACAAATTCAGTCTTGATCTAAGAAGATGACACTCCGATTGCCATCACCAAGGTTTTATTTGGTTATTTGTCAGTCCACATGCTAGCTTCTATACTTAGAAGCTTATTTGAACTCAGGTCTCCACCCAATACCCGTGGGTTGCCATATAAAAGCAGAAGGATTGGAATTTCTAAAGCACTAACTGTGCTCCCAGTTAAGTCAAGGGCAAAGCCCCCATTGACCTCAGTGGGAGCAGATTTATGTCAGTGATGAGCTTTTGAAAATTCCCCCTGAAGTGTTTAAGGATCTGCTTTTGTCAATAACAAAAAAAGATTATAGTCAAAGCAGAAAACCCTTTTCCTTACGGTACCTAATTTTTTATGATGCACATTACATTCTGCCTCTGGCAACTCCACAAGCTGATGTTTGTATTTGAAGCTTACTCGACACCAAAAATAATGAGTTACCTCTGGTTCGATGCCCAAAGGGCATCTACCATGTTAGTAGAAATTAGATTTAGAAGGCCATTGAAATCCCTGGTTTGGTTTACCCTCAAATACCACCAAAATAGTCCCATCTAAGTGGGTAACTGCCAGCGTAAATGTCAAAACATCTTCTCGTCAGAAGCAAGGGCAATTTACTTTAAAATTAGCTGCTCAATTGGTTTTCATAGCAAAAACGAATGTGCTGACTACGTCGTGACAAGCTTGCTCATTTTTCATCTTGGTTGTCTCATTATGCAAGAGCCCTTAAAATGATACAATTTTCTCTTCATACGTCAAAGCTTACAAAGTACAAGTGTAAAATACACCCTCCTGCACCAGCGGTTTAAATATACAATTTGCCCAAATGCCAGCAGGCTAGAATAATCTAGAAGTAATGAATAATATATAACCAAAATGGATAGGTCATATACAATGGGATGGGTTGCAAATCTCAGCCCTACGACACATCTCCACAATCCTTTACATTTCGTTGGCTCCATTTGACAGGATTTAAAATAATGTTGTCAACCAAAAAGGCCTTTCACTACCCATCAGTTACAACACTGATTTTAGTGGATATTGTGTGGTGCCACTGGCTTAAATTACAATTGCTGAGTTTACTGATTAACACATTTGAACCCACTGACTGTTTCTCAAGGGAACACAACAAGCTGACAACTTCAATTCAGTTAAAAGCTATGCCGGATGTAAGATTCACAACCAGATTTCTTTTGTTGATACAGAGCTGCCAGCACATCCTTTATCAAGGCATTTTGACCTGGTCCATTCCTGCATTTTGCAGGGCTTTATGAATCAAATTGTGCAATCTGCTATGTACATGCTGCTACCTGCGAGGCCAATGGGAGCAGACCTTGAATATCAGAGAGTAAAATGTAGTTCTAAAGGAAGCTGAAGCAAGATGATGATATAACATATTAACAAGTGTAACAATGGCATCCCACTGTGAAGGGCAACTTTTTGTTGATGGTGAGAAGTTCAGAGGTTTTCAGCAGAACCAGATGGAAAACATTCCTTCCCACCCAACACCGCCAGTGGAAAACGTTGAGCCAAAAATTGAAAACTGAAATATTTTAGCCCAAACCAGAAATATTTTGATTCTGAAATGCAGCTGTGAGGAAGTCTGGTGGGGGAGCCTGGCCTGCAGAGGAAAATGGGAGCATAAGGCATCCCCAAACAACAACCCATGAGGCACTGCAGGTGCATTTCAGAATCAAAATAGTTTGGTTTTCCGCTGAAATGTTTAGGGTTTTGGGTGTTCCTCTTTTCAAAGCAAAATTGAAATTCTCTGCAAAAAGGAGACACTTCCTCCCCCCACCCCCAAAAAATTGTTTAGTTGAAAACTCAGTTCTTTTATTGAACCGTAGTTTTGATGGCAAATATTTGACCAGCCCTAGCTTTGAGTTCTGCCTTTGAACGTCCCCAAAACATTCGGAGACAAATCTTTTAAGACCAAAACACTATGTGCTTTTTCTTCACTATAAATGCAGTCTCGGTGCCAGATGATGCTGCATGAATGCTATTCATTTGCAGCAAAGACCCTAAGGCAGTAGGTTAATGTACTCCCCCTATGCTACACAGATCTGTGTTTACTTGATAAGGTAAGGAGTAAGTGCCAGCAGTTTCCTGTCAAAAGTAAAATAACACCAACATACAAACAGAAGAAACACTGGAGCTATGTAGTTTTCATAAAATGCTTTAAAATATTATAGTAATGTCACCATATTCTAGGAGATGTAGCATCTTGACATACATCCTATATCAAAGCAGACAATGATGCCAATATAGTACATTCTATCAAAGCTGGAGCTTATATGTACATCACATGCTAGAAGTATTGCTAAGCTTGCTTACAATGGATTATTTGATATGTTAAAAACTGTACCATGCAGCAAAAAAATATCAGTGCTAGCCTCTCTGTCAAGGCTAAACAAAGACTCAGTAAGTTGCAGAAGGGATGTATAGCTTCAAGCAGGAGGGTTGAACACGAGAATTTTAGTTGCTTATATTCTTGAGCATCTTCTGGAATAGGAGGAGATCTGAAAATAAAAAGGGCAGGATTAAGGTAATGTAAAGTTCTCTGATGTTCCCGTATCTATTTGCAGATTGAAGAACTGAGTTCTCTTTGAGTCCAGTCCAATTCTCATTGAAGTTAACAGGAAGACTCTTGTTGACTTCAGTGGGAGTTTCCTCAGGCCCTAATGAAAGAATAGAATAGTGGTGTTGTCTTGCCCACCTCACTGAAGAGTGAGAGCAAAAAAAAAAACCCACGCCCCAGACAATTTGGTGGTTGTAAGAGGTTAGCTGGCTTCATAAATGAAATGGGGCTCAAGCCTGCTGTTCCAGTCCAGGTGTGCCCTAGTTTGGTGTACTGAGGAGGGTGGGGCTGTCCTAAGAGTTATAAATGAGTTCAGAAGCCTGAGAGGAGAATTCAGAATCCAGAAAAATTAAGAGAGCACTTAGAGAGAGAGAGAGAGCTTTAGAACCCAGAATTAAGAAAAGAAAGAGAAAGCAGAAGGCAGTCAGGAGGTCACCTGCAAATTTCCCCAGGCCAGAGAGCCAAAGATGACTGATAGTAGCACAGCGAGATGCCTGCTAGCTCTCTGAGCTGGAGAGCTGGAGCTGGAAAACCACAGAGGGCTGAAGTCTAGGGAATGATGGAGGGGTGGGCCTGCTGATGTCTCCAGGCAAGAGCTGGAACCTTACCTGGGAAGGAAACAGGGTGGAAAAACACCCTAGCTAGAGGGGCTGGAGTGAGGCATGTTGAGAGATGTGGGAGCCTTACCTGGCAGCTGCGGTGAGGCATGGTGAGAGATGCCAGAGCTGTACTTGGTGTTGGACTGTTGGGACAAATGTACTTTTTGGACTGTGCTGGGAGGATTCTGGTTCATGGTAGTGGGACTCTTGGTAATAAATTAACCCCATAAAAAGGGCTATTTATATTCTCCAAAGGCTGTACCGAGTTGATCTGAAGAATGAAGAAGGAAACTGAGACACAGGACCAACTGCAGGGCTGCCCTGAGACCACAAGACGGTGCCCAGGAGGAGGCCATGTGTTTACAGTGATGAACAGATTGGCAGAGTGCTGAATCCACATCTCTGACCTTTCGGGTCTGCTACGGCATGGAAGGCTGTGTATCCATTTTGATTAATAAAGCCTTAATGGCATAACTCCACGTGATCCAACAGCCCGTCTAAACGCTCTCTTTTACCAGGCTATAATTTTATTTAAATTTGCCCATGAAGCATTAAACCATTAACACTTGAGGTCCCATCTGTCAAGTCGTTCAGGTGTGTAGAAGGGAGAGGTCAACAACATGCTGAAATTGCCGCCGTTAACCCTTGCATGGTACTGTGAAAGCAACCATAGATGTACTCTCGGTTACTAGTCAACTTGAGCAAAATCCACTGGGCTATCTTTCCACTGAGCCCAGAATGTAACCTTAACACTTCAGAATATTAGAATTGACATTCCCAGTCAGCTGTAGATTGCCATGTATTTTAGCAACACTAACATGTAGGCCAGATTTTCCATTCCACTACTCGGCACAAAGTGGCCTTAAACCACCTGGAAATTCTCAGTGGAGAATCTTCCAGGTAGAGGGGAAAACTCCATTAGTGTATAACTGGCAGAGGTACAAGTAATCACCTCTTTCTCTAGCCGGAACCTCTCATCCCAGTGAGAAGGGATGTGTCAGAGTGGACTGGGAATGTATCAGGGTGAGATAGAACATAATGAAGCTATGTCCAACCCTCCATTAGCATAAAGATCCTTCTGCTCTAACGTGTCCCAGGGCCTGATGTCCTATAACCAGGGAGCCCTCTCCACTATGTCTGAATCGTGACTCTAGTACTTATAGTCTTTTCTATTGTTTTAATGCTATACAAACATTATGGCCCTGCTTTTCAAAGCTGGATGTTTTGAAGTTAGATAGCCTAATTTTGGCAATTAATTCGTCTTTGACTACTAGCGGTAAATATGCCCAATGGCTTGTGATGGGATGTTAGATGGGGTGGGATCTGAGTTACTACAGAGAATTCTTTCCTGGGTGTCTGGCTGGTGAGTCTTGCCCACATGCTCAGGGTTTAGCTGATCGCCATATTTGGGGTCAGGAAGGAGATTCTGTGGCCTGCGTTGTGCAGGAGGTCAGACTAGATGATCATAATGGTCCCTTCTGACCTTAAAGTCTATGATTCTATGAGTAGGGGGTGAGGTTCTGTGGCCTGGCATGTGCAGGAGGTCAGATTAGATGATCCCTTCTGGCCTTAAAGTCTCTGAGTCTATATTAGTGACCTGGTGTTACAAGGTGACACCTTTCAGGGGGTCGGGGCTCAGCGGCATCCTGCTCCAGGGTTCGCCCAGCTCTGCAGATAGAGAGAATGAGTGCAAGGACCACATGATGGAGAGCATGTGATTAAAAACTTAGGCCTGCTGGGGTCAAAGGGAGACTCCAGGGAGACCAGACCTAGGAGAGCATGCTCTATTAAGAGCAGGAGGCCTAGCCAGGAAAGAGACAGTGAGGAGGCCAGACTGGGAGTGTATAAAGAGGCCCTGGGAACGGAAGGGCTGGGAACCCTTATTAAGGAGTGGTTGTGGGTTCTCCCCGTAGCCACCCTGCAAGGAGATGCAGTGACTCCTGTATACAAACTGAAGAAGGGGCTCATTAGAGCCCAGAAAGGAGAAGAGCCCCGGAGGAAGGGCTGATGACAATGTGAAAAAGGACAGACCTTCAGAAGGAGGGCTGCATTCACTGGAAGACTTTGGGGCAGAAGACTTGTGATGGACTTTGATTTAAATCCCAGAATGGTTGGAGTTTTGGACTTAGTGGGAGGGCCAGGTCACTGCAGTGATGTAATAGAGCTGGGAGCCAGTGAGTGGCTGATTCTAAGGGGAAACCAAGGCAGAGGCAGGCTAGTGCTCTACAAAGAGCGATATAGACAGCACTTTGACGTTGCAATTTGGGCTCTGAAGCCCATCCGCCCGCAGAGCTGTAGAGCATGAGCTGTCCCATGCTGTGTGGGCATACCCAGAGAGACTAAATGAGTTGCCTAAAGCCTTCTAGGAAATCTGTAGCAGAACGAGGAACCGAACCCAGATCTCTCCAGAATCCTTTCCAGTGTCTTAGCCTCAAGACTCTCCTTCCTCTTAAAGCCTAATTTAGGCACCCAAATAAATGGCCTAATCTCCAGAAGTGCTAAGTAGCCACAAGTCCCACCCAAGTCATTGTGAGCTACAGGTTCTCAGCCCCACTGAAAAACAAGCCACTAATTTAGCTGCCTATCTTTGGACACCAGGGTGAGATCATGCCTCTGAGATCCATGTGTGGCCCTTGAGGTGTGTATTTCACCCTTCGGGCAAGGAGGCTGCTGGCTCTGTGGCACTGTTTCAACCCCACACGCACATCCTTTGTGCTCTTGTCATGGTTGGGATTTATGCAGCAGACGTGGGGAAGGGAGCATAGCTGTGCTTGGGGGAGGGGTGCATGCACCTCACCTTCCCACCACCCCACAGAGTGGTCCTGGGAACACTAACCATTTCCGTGGTGCCCCTCAGCCTCTTCGTGGGGAACTGTGAAGATCACCAGGGCCACACCTCCATTGGAGTCACAGTGCCAGGAAGTGAAGGGCGGCACTGGGGTCTCAGGATTGTCATGGAGTTACTAGGCCGTCAGCCGCACAGTCCTCCATGATCTGCAAGGTTTGGGAATGGGATGGACTCATTTTGTGGAGAGACAAACCTCACCCCTGACAGAATGATTCAGGAAGAATTCTATGATGGGAGCCCTGGGACTTTCCTTCTGCTTTGTCCCCTTCCAGGGATTTTACTATGAGAGGGAATGATCTAACTTCCAATTCTGATTGAGATGCACATCTAAATCACCCATCAGCATAGTATGTGGGATCTCCTCACTGGAACTTGGCGAGGCAGACTAAACAGAGTTAAATACCATCTGTCCCTGCATTCACTAGAGTCCACTTTTGACAGACTTCTGGCACAGCATAAGCTATGCATGTTTCTTTTCAGGCTTTTCTTAATGAAAGGCCCAGTCCCAGAGTGAGTTTTGTCCGAGTTCAGGATTGGATCCAAAAAGAGGCGGCCAGGATATTGAGCGTGTGGGTTCAGGCATTAATCCAATGCAGCAGTGGGTCTCCTGGATTCTGAAGAGGGTCATATTGATTACTGTTGTTTAATCACTGTGAAGTCCCAGATGCTCCAGTGAGGAATCTTTTATATAACCTTCCTACATAAATATTTATGTACGTTTGCTTGCTTTCTGCAGGTCACTTCTCCTGCATGTTGTTTTTCCACACGATCATCAGAATCCAGTTCTGTTTAGACAGCAGAAACCAATGCGGAGTAATGTTCGTCTCTTTCTATTATTAATTAGTGGTCTAAAATACCTATTAGCATCCTCTATATAACTCCTCAGATTTTATCTGATGACAATATTAAAAAAAACACACTGGCCTCCAAAGGTGAAATAAATACCAGCATGTGTAATAACTGAGTTTAATCATTTGATAATGAGCATTTGTCAAGAGCTTATAAACTGTCCCATTCAGCTTTGAATCTGTGGCTCAACGGTCCTAAGGCAAAGCTGTCTGTTTTCACAGATGTTAATTATTTGAGTCGACTGTTAATTAGTTGCCTGAGTTATTCAGGCTGGAATAGTGTCAGAAAGACTGGGTGTATCTCCCCTAAGGGAAATTTAAGGTGCTTTGTTTATTGTCCCTCCCCCTCTCTGTTCTGTTTAATCCTGAACCAGAACATTTCATTTTAGTCATGCTGCCAGAGGCCAGACCCCTGGAGGACCTTTAAAATTAAACACTTACAATGTACAGAGGGAGTTTCAGCTCCACGAGCATGCAAGCTAAAAGCTTTAGTGAGGCCTCTCTGTGAATTTATTCAGCTAGCCACAAATCACATCCTCATGTTACCATCTTCAGTGCTGTCCATGAAATCCTGACTAGTTCTTCCCTTTGATGGAAATGTCCACTACTTCAGTCTTTGTTATGGTATGAAACAATTGCTGCCTTCAAGACCTTCTAAGTAACTGACATTTTATGGAAGGAAAGGGTTTGGTGCAAAATCAATCACCAGTTTGCTAACTTCACAAATAAACCATTCAAGCCAAATTCTTTCTCAAGCTTCTTATAATTAGGAAACCGCTGTTTATGTCCGTAGGGGGGGTGCAGTAGTTTTAGCTTGTAAGCAGCACTGCTCAGCATGTCTAAAACCATGCACTGAAGGCAAGTCACAGCCTTTTCAGTAAAAGGGCAGATTATATAGCATATCTCCTAGTTACATCAATGCTGACTCAGGGGTTTTTTGTGTGTATGTAGGATGTTAAAAATAAGGGGTTTAAGAATTCAACGAAGGGCTTGTCTACACTGGCAATTTACAGCACTGCAACTTTCTTACTCAGGGGTGTGAAAAAACACCCTTGAGTGCAGCAAGTTTCAGTGCTGTAAAGCGCCAGTGTATACAGTGCACCAGTGCTGGGAGCCGCGCTGGGAGCTATGCCTCTCATAGAGGTGGGCTGTGACTACACAAGCCACGTGAAAATGCTGCCGCGGCAGCGCTTCAGTGTTGCCAGTGTAGACTAGCCCTAAGTAGTTATCTGCTAGGGCCAGGGAAATAATTCCAATGTGATATATGCCATCATGTGCCAGCAATGCCCCTCTGCCATGTACATTGGCCAAACCAGACAGTCTCTACGCAAAAGAATAAATGGACACAAATCTGACATCAAGAATTATAACATTCAAAAACCAGTAGGAGAACACTTCAATCTCCCTGGACACTCAATAACAGACTTAAAAGTGGCCATTCTTCAACAAAAAAACTTCAAAAACAGACTCTAACGAGAAACTGCAGAACTGGAATTAATTTGCAAACTGGACACCATCAAATTAGGCCTGAATAAAGACTGGGAGTGGATGGGTCACTACAAAAACTAATTTTCCCCTTGCTGATACTCACACCTTCTTGTCAACTGTTTGAAATGGGCCACCTTGATTCATTGAATTCATTAGCACTACAAAAATGATTTTTCCTCCCTTCTTGTCAACTGTTATGAATAGCCCACTTCCACTTTAATTGAATTGGCTTGTTAGCACTGACCCCCCCTACTTGGTAAGGCAATTCCCATCTTTTCATATGCTGTGTATTTATACCTCCCTGCTGTATTTTCCACTCCATGCATCTGATGAAGTGGGTTTTAGCCCACGAAAGCTTATGCCCAAATAAATTTGTTAGACTCTAAAGTGCCACAAGGACTCCTTGTTGAATTCATGAGTAATTTATTCACGTTCAATCTTTCTGTTTGCAAATTGCCCAGGAATAGATTGATTTTTTTACTCAAATGTAGTGTTTGCAGTGTTGTTGTAGCTGTGTTGCTCCCAGGATGTTAGAGACAAGGTGGGTGAGGTAGTAGCTTTTATTGGACCAACACCTGTTGGTGAGAGAGACAAGCTTTCAAGTTTATACAGAGCTCTTCTTCAGATCTCAAATTTACTGACCATTCATGCCAAAAAATGTGTGCAAATATTTCTTGTCTCTGGATTTCTTCTGAACAGTTGCAAGTATTTGATATTTGACATTCAAATTATGTGCTGTTTTCATTGGACAGAGATCACGTTATGTTCTTGTTTCCAAATTGGATGAGCATAACTTTTAGAATTGGGTTTCTGGTGCAAATGTTCACAGTTATGAACCTGAAGTTCACTTTCTCTCAATATTCTGCAATAATATTCACTGTTAAAGAAAACATTCATGCCAGGAAACTCATTTACTAGAGCATTCACTCAAAAGCAAACCCAAAAGGGATGCAAACACAATCAAAGAAAAAATGTTTTAAAAATTCAAATGAATATTAATGGCGGTGTCTCTTGCAGTATTCACCCAGCTCTACTGTCATATATACAGTTTGCAAAAAGCCAGTGAGCATAACACACATTACCATTTAAGCATTCATCATCCCACCACCAGATGTTCCGATCTTTGTGCCTAACAAACTAGCAAACAGTTGTTGTTAATGCCTTACTGAAAAGGAAAGCAGATTGGCATTATACAGAACTTCCATCAGAATTACTTCGGCTCTGTGTCCTACATCCACATAGCCTCCTAGCCCTACATCAGAGTGTTCTTTGTAGCTTGGGAGTTAAATTTGGAGGGGGAAAAATGTGAAATGACAAGTACAAAGGAAGATTTTGAACTTTGTTTTGAATGAAAACCCCCTAATGTTTGATGTGTGGCTACAGTCTGTGTCCTTTGTAAAATAAGTGGAAGTGCCAATCAGGGTTCTGTAGGAAATCGGGGTACGGCATCAGACTTATACGTTGCCTCAGAGCCATACATTAAACAAACCTGTTTTTAAAAGGTTTGAATTGTGTAATTTGCTGTTGGGCCTAGTAATTCCTCCTTTGTATCTTTTTTGACCCATTCTTGGAATTCTGTTCGCTAGTCCCTAAAGCCTAGAACCAACTGCAGTATTTTTAGCAGCAACACCCAGAATGGGATGAAACCTTGTAGCTGCATGTTTACACTCTCAAGTGTTTGAGTTTCACCGGTAAAAGGCATTCAGGTCACTTTTGATCAAGCACTTAATCTGGAAAGTGCTGTAAATCACAACAAAGATTCTTGCTTGGAAAGAAATTGGAGTGTTTGGTGCCTTCGTGAAGTCATTCAACTGCATTTAACAAAGAAAAGGAGGTTGTGAGGGGAAGGGGAAAGAGAAATAAAGAAGGTATCAAATAGGACATGATGACAAGTCCTGGATAAAGTTGGGCAGTGAGGAAGTATAGCTATTGCCTGGCACTACATGTGAAGGAATAAAAATATTGGTACTGTCTATGGAACGAACTGAGAATCGCAGTCACACGGAGGCTTTGAGCTAAATGAATTATAGAAGGAAATAAGGGTGGAATTAAAAGGCTTTGGAGATAAGGTGGAAGGCAGCAATTGAAGAAAGAAAACAGGCTGGGGTGGAGGAGTGTTTAAATTATATTAACAAAAGCTTGAGGGACTGTGAGGGAAGTGAGACAGCTGGTGCTAGGGCAGATAAGAATGAATAAGAAAGCTAAAGCAAAGGAGATAACAGAGCTCCTAAATCACCTTGAAAAAAGTACTGTATGGATGAATGAGAGGAATGGAGGCATGACAGCTGGAGCCCTAGCATGAATTCCTAGAGGGATATTTTACTAAGCAGATACTAGATAACACAGACGGCCAGTGCATACATACCAGGCCAGATTCTCTACTGTTGTAAATCAGTGCCGCTCCATTGACTCTTCCACTTTACACCTGTTGAGGATCTGGCCCGTTGTCTCCAAACCCTTTGGGGCTAAGTGGTGTTGGAGGTTAGTAGTGGACAGATTCCATGACGGAGATGTTTATCCCAGCAAAGTATGTATTAGAGTGGCATGAAAGTAATGAACTGCCCCCAGTTCTTGAAAACCTTTCCCAAATGAAGGATCACTGAATTGTGGCATAGATCTTCTGGTACAGAGCAAGCTGGGGTGTTTTCAATGGATCTAGTTATCACTGTTCGTATAATTCAAGAGGAAAAACACTGAAAGGAAAGGCCTCCGTTTGCAGCAGGTAGTGATTTGAACTAACGTTCCCTTATTGCCTTTTTGGACCATTAGCCATGGTCAACAGAGAAGTATCTTACTCAGACAGTGTATCCACTGGCCCCAGCTTCCTCTGGGCCCTGGAGGTCCTCAACCGCCCAGCTCCGTCCCAGACCCCACCCCCACCCAACCCTTTCCTCCAAGCTCCCAACCATGCCCCGCCTCTTCCAACCCCCATTCCACCCCTGACCTGCCTCTTCCCGGCCAGTTCTGCCCCCTCCCCGACCATGCCCTGTCCCTCTCCCCGGGGCCTCCTGCACATCGCGGAACAGCTGATCCAGGGCAGGTGGGAGACACTGGAAGGGAGGGGGAGGAGTTGATTGGCAGGGCGGCCGGCGGGTAGGAGGCACTGGAAGGGCAGAGGGGGCTAAGCACCCACTAATTTTTTTCTGTGGGTGCTCCAGGGCTGGAGCACCTACAGAATCGGCGCCAATGGTTTGCTGTTGCAAATAAAACTGCCAGTAAAGTCAGCAACTGTGTGATGAAGCAGAGAAACCACCCACTGGCACGGAAGGGGTTAAAGAGAGCCTTTGAGCCCAGCTAGCCCCGCACTGTGCTACCTGCAGCCAATGCCAGGCCTGGAGTGGGGGAGAAAAGGAGAGAAGAACCTGGCTCAGGTCAGTGCTGACTGGTGACGAGGCAGGAGCTAGCTGCCTCTGTACCTGAGGGGAAGGGTCACTAGCCTGCTAGCCAAGGCGGCCACCAGGAAATAAGCACCATCTCCTGCCTAAAGGAGACTGACGAAGAGAGTTAGGAGCACCCACCCTAAGAGATAACCAGGTGACTGAAGCACAGAGACCTTGTGGGGTTCTGACCCCGCCAGTGCCTCTGGCCCAAGGTTCACGAGGAGGTGCTACCAGAGACAAGCCACCCCAGTGACTTGGACGATAGGGGCCATGCCCCAAACTGGAGGGACAGCGATAGGAAGTAGCCCAGGGCAGTAGACTCTATGCTGGGAGGTCCCCTACTCAGGGGTTGACTTACACAGGGCCTGAGGCTGGGACCCGGTGGAGTGAGAGGGCCTGGGTTTCCCCCCGCCCCCTGCCTTAAAGACTTAGGCACCTCGACCAAGCAGAGGGCCGGAAGTCAAGCGCTCCAACCACTTGGCTGCCCAGCCCTCCAAGCCCTCGGTTACAAACAGCAACAAAAATCAAGGGTCTCTTGTGAAAGGATAAAATCCTGCTCCAGGAACCAGTCACAACAAAGGGCATAACCTTCACAAGGTTCATACCATGGGGTCAGTGCTTCTTAGTTCCAGGGGGAAAAAACAAGAATGTATATGGCATACATTAAAGCCTTGGCAACTGCATGACCCAAAGCTATGCCTTTAAGGGGGGATATATTTTAGGAACAGTGCATAGGGGAGGCTTGTCTGAGCAGTACTTTGCTGAGTGATGACCGGGCATCCATCGGTACTCAAGGAGTTAAGCCAGAAGAGTGCAAGTGGAGAGCTATGTTTGTGTGACAAGAGAACGCAAAGTGAAAAATTACCTGTTGGAGAATCTAGTATATGGCTGGGGGAAGCACAACCATGCAAGCCAATTTAAGTTCAATAAGTCTGTGAGAATGGATAGATAAATCAACCACATAAAATATGATGCAGCTGGAATGGCCCTCATAGTTTTGTGGATGGAGCTCTGCTAGCCGTCATGGAAGCAGAAAGAGGTGAAATTGTAGGTCCTGCAAGAGAATGGTTTCCCAATGACGAAAAATGGTGAATGAGACCCAGTTGGGGTGAGGTTTACAGTACTCGGTTTTCCTATAAAGAGCTAAAGGACATGATCCTCTCTCCTATAGAATTATTCATAGATTCTGAAGGCCAAACCCCTTCATGTCATTTTTAAACATTTTTTTTTACTTACACCTTTGTCCTCTTAGCTTAGTGCAAAAGAACCATCAAAACTGCAGAAAAGTAGTAGACTTGCCTTCTGTAATATCATGTTGGTTCATAGCTTGGTCTGTTTGAGCAATACATTGACTAAAGGAATTCACTAGTCATTGTTAGAGTATGACATATCATGCATCACAGGAACAAATCTATCACAAAGTTTAGTCACTTCCTATTTGTTTAATGTCTGACTACATGAAGAGAGAGAGAGATTCTGTTTATTTAAATAGGATCCCAACTACTAAAATTCATACTCTAATCTACTGGCAGGCCATTTTTTTGGCCTCTCGTAGGTTCATGCAGCACATAGACTCACGTGAGAATATGGGCATTCTGCATCCATCCAATTACACCAGTGGATGACACTTCCACACAGATAATCATTGCTGTGTAGAGTGACAGAGACATTAACACATACCCTTGCATAGACACTCTTGGATTATCTGCTTAGATGGATGGAGTCACTACCTTTATTAAACTGAATACTAATAATCTCACGGGTAAAATAAAGCAAACAGAATGTTGGGAAACATTAAGAAAGGGGTAGATAATAAGACAGAAAATATCATATTGCCTCTATATAAATTAATAGTACGCCTACATCTTGAATACTGCGTGCAGATGTGGTCGCCCCATCTCAAAAAAGATATATTGGAAATGGAAAAGATTCAGAAAAGGGGGGAAAAAATGATTAGTGTGATATGGAACAGCTTCCGTATGAGGAGAGATTAATAAGATTGGGACTTTTCAATTTGGAAAAGAGACAACTAAGGGGGGATATGATAGAGGTCCATAAAATCATGGCTGGTGTGGAGAAAGTAGATGAGGAAGTGTTTTTTACTCCTTCTCATAACACAAGAACTACTAGGCAGTCACCAAATGAAATTAATAGGCAGCAGCAAACAAAAGGAAGTATTTCTTCACACAACATACAGTCAACTTGTGGAACTCTTTGCCAGAGGATGTTGTGAAGGCCAAGACTATAACAGCCTGTTTTTACAATACTGTAACTATTGGCTTCAGTGGAATTACACTTGATTTACAATAGTGTGAGAAAGTGGAGAATCAGATCTATTCAAATTAAAGCATTCTAGTTTTAACATACTCACTTTTCATGGGCCAATTGAATTTTCCATAATATCTCTGTGACAGTTCTCAGGACACCCAGAACTGAGAGTCACCTTATCACCCCTGCCTCTAGTGAGAGAAAGTCTTGCCTGTGGTGGATGGGTGCTAGCTCCCTAACATTACCAGCTTTTCAGACACTCAAGCACTCTCCTGTGGACTATGCTAGCCCTGGCTTTGTCTTGCGGGTTAACAAGAGGTGTGCCCCAGTTCCTTAATCCCCTTGAAGCTTTCCCTTGTGATATTGAGTCCCTGATACTGGCTACTCACAGAAATCCCAGCTCCTCTGCCCCCGAAGGAGCAGTGTGCCCCTATTTACCAGTTTTACCTTAGTTCACCATTCCTGTATAAAGCACAGAATTTATGAGCACTTATAACAAAACAAACGGAATTTTATTTGGGAGGGAGTGGAGGTTGCATTAGAAACACAAGAGAGGGTGAGGGAAACAGATGGTTACAATATAAAACAAAATCATAAAATGCAAACTAGGGCCCACACTTATTAATAGTTACCTTTCTTATCTAATAAAATTGGTTTTCCCCACAGTTCAGTTAGTTTGCAGAGCTGGCTGGCTTCACGAGGACCAGGAGCCAAACTTTCATGAAACACCCTCACTCCACAAGATGTTTTCTCAGTGAATTGATGCAGGGTGTGTTTCTCCACCCTGTGATATACTGAATCAGTCTTTTGTCTTTCTCCACAGGCGGGGAAATCCCCTGTCTGCTATAATGTTTCTTTTTTACCTCCCAGTGGTTTTGACTGTTTGCAGTTGTCTTTGGTTTTCCATTGACTGTTTTGGGATGGAACAAGGGCAGACAATTGATCTTTGCATTACGTCACTGGCTGACCAGGGAGGGGTGACAACTCCCTCCCACTGCAATGGCCCATCACTGAGACATATGATTCCCTGGTGACTAACGTTTACTCCACAAACATAAGGCATAATTTTCAATATAGTTGCGTTATTCCTTAAATACTACCCATACACACATTACACAATGATTATCAATATTGCAGCAGAGAACTCACATGCTACCCTTTGTGGATGAATACTATGTAAGTATAAGTGCAAGCCTATGTACGTATTGAGTGTAGTGAGTTTGATAGGTCTGAGACAGGAATTGCTAGTGAAGAAAAGTGAATCCTTTGCCTGTTGGCACCAATCTCATTGATCAGATATTTATAAACTTTGGCAGAGGAGATGTTTTAAAATTAGCCATATTTGATTTATTTTCCTGCTGCCTGCATCACTCTACCTAGCATCCACATGCAACAGCCTGAACATTAGCCTCTGCTTTTTGTGTGCACATCCATTTATCCATTTTATACTACACACACAAAGCCATAGAGGATTGATCTTCATCCAGCCATGGTCAGAGCTGGAAGATGTACATGGTCAGAGCTGGAAGATGTACATCTGCCTGTAATGCAGAGGAATTTGATGTGTCCATTCTGATTGGTGTTCTAGTATGGAAATAAGGAATTTGAGCATGTTTCAGTTTGGTCCTGAGCGTGATGTTTGAATGTGGAGGCTTGTGAATGGAGGCTGATAGCTTTAATGAGTTTTGCACTCAAGTATTTTTATTTAGGGGGCTATTTAGGTATTATGCACACAGAATTATAGGACAGAACTGAAATGCAGTTTAAAAGATGAGAGCTGTATTGTACATTTTCACTGGGTTTATGAAAGTATTATCATATAAGACTTCATGTGTATAAATGACCTTGTTCTTTGAACCACAGATGACTATGACTACGGATGCTCTTGTAGGTTCTGCTCCCCGATACGCAGGCTAAGGCTCTCCATAAATGTAATTGTATAGTTCACTCAGTCACCAGAACACATTACACACAAGGAGTATTCTGAAGGCTGAGAGCACTAATGTAGATTCAACAAGTTCATCTCAGACCTTTTAGGGCCACATTCTGTTCCAGGTTGCATCAGTAAAGATACAGAGTAACGCTGGTGAAAGTAAATGAGATTACCCCTGATTTACACCAGTGTGGCAAAGTCAGAATTTGGCCCTTAGAGTAGCTTCAGCTCTTGTGATCCAACAAGCAGGAGCCATGTATCAAACATAAGCGTGTTGACCCTCTTTTAGTATATTTAGCCAGCTAAATGTCTCACATTTTTTAATGTGTTTCCATAGCCTGGCCTCAGGCAGGGCTAAACAAAAGCCCTCACAGTGCTAACCCAGTTGCAGGCACTGAGATATGTCTGACCGTTAGCAGGGATCGCTGTACCTCTATTTCACAGCTGTCAGAAGTTCATGGAGATGGTAGCGAAGCATCCTCTAGCTTTGGCGATGGTGGGGGAAGAGAGGGTAAAAATAGGTGCAATGGTAAAGCTGCCCGTTCCTTGCTGTAAGTAGAGGGTAAATTTCACAGCCCTCGCTCAATAACTTTGTTTTTGCAGCGAACTACATGCAGGCTGGGGGACAGAGTCACTCCCAGCGCCCAGACAAGCGTTCAGGACAGCCATACAGCCCCTGCATGGCTGTATTTCAATCTGAGGCACGGAGTTCGGAGAGTACTCGGCAAAAGAGATGTCTGGATATACAGGGATTGTTAATCGATAAGGGGCTGGTAGATGGCGCTCAACGAAATGTAGCATATACGTTTTCTAGGATTGATAAGTTCTTGTTCGCTGCAAGCACTTGATCCTTCTCCAGTTGAGTCAATGGCAACATTTCCGTTGACTTGTTTGGAAGGATCAGGGCCCAAATGGCTGGCAGGGTGCAGCTTGTAACAGGCGCTATACTTTCTATGCCTCCCTGTGACCTCTGTCCCCTGAATTTATGGTCACTGGTTCCACGCAATCATGCATACACTTCCCTTGCCCCTTATCTGGTCTATGTCCCTGCCTAATGCTGGGCTATGCCTAGCTGGAGCACAGCTCCGGGTTGAGCCCCACTGCTCCTCGGCAGTTACTTTCCTCCGCTCCTGAGGACGGTTTACCGCTCTCATGCTACTGGAAGCATTTCAGCCAGAGATAACACAAGGCTTCTCTGGGCTTCCAAGTTTGTACGTTTCATGCCCCAGGGCAATTCATGGTGACATCGCTTGTGTTTGATGTTTGTGTCCAAACTAGAGTCGAGTGGATGTGTTTTAGCAACATCTTTTTCAGAAATAAGAAGTTGTTTAAAATTCTATTTTATGTAAACTTGCCTAGCCCCAGAATTTTGGCAATTAATATAATGCTCAATGAGCATGAGTGTGGCCTAGTGGACAGAAGACTGGGGTTTTAGTTCTAGACCTGTTACTGGCCTGCTGGGCCACCGTAGGTAAGTCACTTCATCGCTCTGTGCCTCAGTTTCTCCATCAGTAAAAAAATATGATACTGACCTCCGTTGTAATGCACTTTGAGATCTACACGTGGAAAGTTGTAGGTGTTATTATTACAATATGGCAAGGCCCTAACAGCTTTGGGATGCAAGGAGGAGACATTGTGAAAAACGCCATGCAAACATCTCCCTTGAATCACTAGGGACAAACAGGCCTTCAGAAACAAACAGGGGTAATGGATTAAATGGTTGTCTTCTAACTGCAAAAGACGTGAATGTTTCAAATAATTCCTATGATGCACAAACTAAGCTTTCAAGATGATACAAGCTAACAAAAATAACCCTTGAAAATTTCCACTTTTCAAAGCCAGTATATACATATTAGGAAAAGTGGGGTTCCCTCCAAATCTCAACAGGAAAGACTATTTTAAGACTGGGGGTCTTTCTAAAAGATGGGTCTTGCTGAACAAGAAGTTACTCTTGAAGCAGTGATCACAGGGTGAAAATCTTTGGCCTTTATATACATGAGATCAGTCTATCATAATGGCCCATTCTGATCTTACATTTCGTGAATCTATGATTTTTCATTGGTTTTAAGCCTATGAGAATGAGAACACATTGAACAAGAACATTAACTACAATGAAGCACAGTATATTGTACTATCAACCCTCCGAATAGCCTCCATTTCCAGGAGACTTCAGAGAGTTTTAAGTCTCAAGAAATAAAGTCTGTACCTTCAGCTGGTTCCCTGTTGTTATTGGTGGACATCTACAAGGGGAACGTTCTCGGAGGATGCATTTAAGGCCTGGAGCTGCATTTCTTGCATGCCTATTAATTATCCTATGAAACTCTCACTGATTTTAGGGTGTACTGGGAATGCAGGATTGGGCCCTTAGTCCTCCTGATCCCTTCTTCATCTCCTGGCAGCTCCTGCTCAGTTTGGCCCCCGGGGTCACTCGGCTCTCCCGCCTGTTTGCCCAAGCTGTTGCAGATAGTAGGTGGTGCCTATGATTATTTATATCTAAGGTTGGGGCCTATTGTGCTAGGCACTGTCTGTACACATAGTGAGAGACAGTCCCGTGCCCGGCAGCACTTAAAATCTAAATGGGGAAAGGAAGGATTGTTAGCTCCATTTTACAGATTTGGAACGTGAGGGACTGAGCAACTTAATTTATAGCGTAGAGGGGAAAGATGGCTCAGTGGTTGGGGCATTCGCGTGGGATTCAGGAGATCCAGATTCAGTTCCCTGTTTGCCACACGCTTTCTCTACTACCTTGGGCACATTACACCTCTACCCCGATATAATGCGACCCAATATAACACGAATTCGGATATAACACGGTAAAGCAATGCTCCGGGGGGGCGGGGCTGCGCACTCCGGTGGATCAAAGCAAGTTCGGTATAACGCAGTTTCACCTATAACGCGGTAAGATTTTTTGGCTCCCGAGGACAGCGTTATATCGAGGTAGAGGTGTACTTCATCTTGCCGCACCTCAGGTCCCCATCTATAAACTGGAGACAATGCCATTTCTCTGCCTCATGGGGCACTTGTGACAATAAATACATTAAAGATTGTGAGGCGCTCAGAAACTATGGTAATGGGGGGCCGTAGACAGACGTCACACAGGGAATCTGTAACAGAGCTGGAAACAGAACCCAGTCTTGTGCCTTAATCAAAAGTCTTCTGAGGACTAGGATATCTCTTATGTGTGTGTGTAGAGCCTAGCATGGTGGGTCCTTGATCTGGGATGGGACCTTTCAGTGCTGCTTGCTCTGCCACTGCTGCTGTTCTGTGACTAAACAGAGGACCTCAATGTCCACAACTGACAATCTGGCACCTTTCATAAGCATTAAATTCACCCACCCATAGGCGGGGGAAAAGGAAAGATTATCAACACTAATGGAGTTTATAATCATTATTAACTCCATTAGCATTAATATTCTTTTATGAGACTAGCAATTGACAAGGCCACATTTAAATGGGGAAAAAAGATCATTGTTCAGCAATGTTACCTAACAGATTATTTTTGATGAGATACAATTAGTGAGGCAATTTTTCCCCATATTAGAGTGACATTGCACTTATTTAGCAATTAGCTTCGTGCAGTGGAATGGCATTGCTGAAGCTAATTTTTTTTTTTTTTTTAAAAAAGTTTTTTTTTGTTTAAAAAAAAAAAATCTACATTTTCAGTCCATGAGATCATTGCTAAAGTACAAGTACCAGCAAGCCAGCTTCCGAAGTCTAGGTATGCCATGTCTTTGCCATGGCAGTAGACCTTTCATGTAATGGTTTTAATCTTCTAAACATTGCTTCGGCATATCTTCTGGCCAAAGGCAATAACAGCCTGGATTACTGAAAATAATGAGGGGAACAAAGAGTTGCATTGCTGCAAAAAAGAATATAACTGACTGGCAAAACAGCTTGCCACCTCAAAAAACCAACCAACCACACTGGAGAATTTTCATGTCTCATGGGTCTTATGTCATCTGGCAAGAAGATGGAAGAGAAAACAAGCAGTGCTGATATTAGACTATTTCTGTTTTTCTGTTACATGAAACCACCATTGAGTTCATTTCACACCCATTCTTTTCGCTTGAAGTTTACTATCCTCTCTAGCCAGGCTGAAATGAGCTAATCAGAGAGGAAATCATAGCTGATTATGTTGGAAATTCCAAAAACTGGAATACAAAATATAATAAATTTGTAATACAGACGTGGCAGAACAGAGAGAAGCGACTTCAGCACTGTATAACAGCATGACAAAGGCATTCCACACATCAGGAGCTCACTGATGTCTCAACACTGCCTGAGTATCCCCCCCGAAGCCAATGGGACTCCTCACATGAGTAAAGTTAAGCAGGTGTGAACATTTTTGCTGAATTAGTGCCTTAGGGAAGGTCTAGACTACAGGGAAAAGTTGATCTAAGCTACGCAATTTGAGTTACATTAGTAGCATAACTCAAGTCAATGTAGCTTAGATCTACTTACCGTGGAGTCCACACCACGCTGGGTCGACGGGAGAAACTCTCCCGTCGACTCCCCTTACTCTTCTTGTTCCGGTGGAGTACCAGAGTCGATGGAAGAGCAATCGGTGGTCGATTTTGCGATTTTTCACTAGACCCGTTAAATCGACTCCTGGTGGATCGATCGCTGCAGCGTTGATCCCACCGGTAGTGGAGACAAGCCCTTAAACTTGAATTCTGACTTCCAGAAACTACCTTCCTGGCTTCTAGGGTTCAAGTCTGCCACTGAATTTTATGTTCATAGGCGGGGGCAGGGGGTTTGATAGTATAAAATTCAGCAAAATCATTTCATTTTCCCTCTTTTCCTAAATTTTATTTTATTTTCCTAATTCCTTTTCTACAAATTTACAAAAAGTGCTTATGTAGCACTTCAGGTACTTCTGACAACAATTTTAAACTAAATAAACAAACCAAAAAGGTGACCTTATCACCAGCCACAGCACTCGCACCCCCAGATTTCTGCCAGAGTTCACACCTGAATGTGGCCAGCACACAGTGGGGGCTGCGCCTCACCACCAGCCTTACACACACTGAACCCCCATTCCCACTCACCACTGGTGGGCGGGGGGCTGGTGAGCAGGGATTCATCCAGCAGCAGGACCTGCTGGTACTGATGACGGGCAGGCAGAAAATATGGGACAAATTTGCCCGTTTTTAAGAAAAAGTCAGGACACCCGCAGAAGGGCTTAAATACAGGATGTCTGGTCACCCTACACATGACAAACTTAAAAGCCAGGTTCTTTATTTGTCCACAAAAAGGGATGGCATGAGTAGCTGTGATGAAAGCTTCCCTACGCAGCTCAACCAGTGTACCTCAACTCTGCCCTGGAAGGGATAAGGTTAGTGGGAAGAGGATATATCTGCCAGTTTCTAGGACTCAGATCATCAAAGATTTTTAGGTGTTTAAATCCCATGGGAGTTAGGCACCTAGGTACCTTTGAGGAGCTAGGCGTAGGTCCATTCAGTCCTTTGCATGTTACATCCCGAATTTCCAAAAATTAAACATCACCTACCCCAACAATCTGCATAAATTAATACCTGTGATGGAGCAGAGAGGCAAAGCATATTTTTAACATTACTCTTCCTCTTTTGCAATGAAGGGAGTTTGCACAGTGATTTGGTCAGCATTAGAATCCAACTTTCATTATGGGGAAAGCAGAGCTAATTAAAACAATGGATCCCAAGAGATTATTATCTCCATCTCACTTGAATGTCTGTGGTCTTCGGTTCCTTTACTTAGCTAGAGATGATGAATAAAAAAATACAAACAAACTTATCAGGGAACAGATGGCTTGGTCTTTCAGCAGCATTTCAGGTGTCTCCACACCTTCGGGAAAGGGGAGTTTCTGTTCAGTGTGGGCACAGTGCTTTGTGTATACTATTCTTAGGAGCTGTGACTCATTTTAGTTAACCGAGAGCTTGTTGAGCGAGAGAGAGGAAAACTGAGAGCTATACTGTATTGATAAAGGTTATGGTCAAATTAAGATATGTCACAGACTAGGCAGATAATTGAAATATTTCCACAAGGAAGACTGAAACATCATGATCCAACCGCACCCTCTGTAACCAGAACATGCTGCTTCTAGGGGTCATATTGCAGCACTGGAAATAATCAAATAGCGATGGAGGGATCAAGCAGTAAAGAAGAAACTCTAGTAGAGCTGAATCACACTGACTAATCAGCACATGGAATGAGTTTAAGTAGGTGACAGCTAGCAGGGACTCAACAGGGAAAGGCTGTCTATAGTGCCTGTGTGATCACAAACACCATCCGGACAGCTAGCTGATTTCTTGTCTTCCCAGTGGTACGTCAAGCATGAGGAAGAGGAACTACTAACGGATGGTTACGGTAGATATTGTGCCGTAAACCAAACAAAGTTCTGAAATGGTGCCTCTCAAAGAGGCTGCTTTGGGCCAGACCAAGCCTGGTAAAGAAGTGAAGGATAAGCTTGGCAGAGAAGATGAGTATTCGGCCACATAAAATAAGACGCCCAAAGATTTGAATGCTGACGTGAAATTGTCGGAGCTCTTCAGGCCACTGTAATTTAGAGAAGGGTCTGAACCCATTCCCCTGGTTCAGAACACCACTGAAATTTGGGAGATGCTATCCCAGATCCAAAGGCTGTGACTCAGACCTGTCTCTAATTTAGTTTAATTTGTTTATATCGATTATTTTGTAATTCAGCACAGAGGCAGCATGGCCCAGTGGATAGGGCACTGGAGTGGAAGTAAGGAGACCTGGCTTCTTACTCCTGGCTTTGTCATTGGCTTGCTGTGGGACATTGGGCAAGTCACTTTTTGGGGGCCCTGTTTCCCCTCCAACCCTTTGTCTAGTTTGTCTCTTTAGCTTGTAAGTTCTTCAGGGCAGAGCCTGTTTGTACAGCACCTAACACAATGAAGCCCTGCTCATGGTTGGGCCTGTAGGCACTATTGTCATATAAATAATTGTCTCCTTACGTATATGCTTTCTCTATGGATTAAATCATAGTCACCTCGCTCATGTGAAGCCAATGGTCCAGATCCGCAAAGGAGGTGCCTAACTCCCTTTGGAATCAATGGAAATTAGGCTCCTAAATACCTTTGAGGATCTGGGCCCATAAGCCTACTTGGGAGTAGGATTTGGTCCTGTGTATCTTGTAAAAAGTGCCTTCTATGAGGCACTACCCTGCAATCACGTTTATGTTCCATATACTGCTTTTTTCAGTACTGCAGCAATGACACATTTTCCTCCATGATCTTTTTGATTTGATAATGCTACCGTTATAAAATAGATAAAGAGCATTTATCTCAACTGCTGTACAGTTTGGCTGACCTTTAGAATTTAATCTCTTCTCTGCCTCTAGACTCTGATTTAAGATGATTTGCGAAAGGCAAATGGATGCATCTATAACATCGAAATACCTGACAATGTAATTTCCCCTAATGAAGCAATGCAACTGAGACAGTGCACAAGGTGTGTTTTTGCAGAGCAGACAATAAGCCGTGTTTGAAATTGCTGGGTGTATCGGATGAACATTTGTATGGGTAATCATGCTAGGGCTGTTCCTAATCTGCAGCGCTGCAGCCATAGGGACTGGCAATGAAGTGTGGGTTGGGGTGAGACACAAGTGAGGTCCTGTGGGGACAGGAGAGAGATTTGGGAGGAGTCAGATGGTGCGTAGAGGTCGGTGACATAGTGTTGTGACATTGCATCATCCTGGGACTTGTGGCAGCTTGACATCACCATCTTGCACTAGAACCTGCTGGGCATTTTAGGGGCACCCCCAAATCCCAAAGCTGGAGCCCTAGAAGAATAGCAAGAGGGAGGGGGAAAAAACCAAGGCACCCTGAAGACAGCAAAAATAAGGCAAGAGTGCCCTGAGGCGTGTGGGGTCATTGTGGGAGGAGAGATAATGGGAGTTGTATGAAGAGCATTAGCTCAGATTGTGCAATGAGCATTAAGGGAACTTTAATACACCGAATCATTGGCAAGATGGAAACTGCAATTTGGCCGGGGGGAAGCCTGCACATTAATAACTATAATATGCAGAATGCATAGGCAGGTCTGGCTATATTTATACTTCTGCCTAAAGGAAAAGCACTACATAGGCTATATACAATATAAGGTAGTATATCTGTACTGTAACCTGCAGCCATAGGGAATTTGGAGACAGACTTAGCAATTGTGGGGCTAGTAGCTATTATCTCTAAAAAAAAAGACAGTATTTTAAAGAAAAAAACCATAATTAATCAGGATGGTACATTGGAATTTGTTTTTAGCTATATCGACAGGATATACTAAATTTCTGGAGAAATGGAGACATATTCTTAATTCTTTCACAACTGAATGTCACTACGACTTTCCACACGGTCCGCTTACCCACAATCCTTTTTCTGAGAATGTACAGGACTTACCATTTTGCTGCTTAGTGTGAATGAAGTCAGATTTCTAAGATCATCTGCTCCAGCCTACAGTTGATCTGACAACCACCACACCATAGCCAAAGCCTATGTTGTCTATTCATTACTGTCCATTAGAAAGCCTATTACCCTATGAGGGTGAGAAGCCTGTATTTGTAACACAACAGTACACGTGTATTCCTGGGCATGTCTTATGGTCCTGGCATTTCACATCACAGTACAAAATTCAGCCTTTATATACCATAGATCATTTTTGAATAAAACCTGTTGTCCAATATAAATCTCCACCATAATGTAATGAAAGAAGACAGAAACTGTCTATGTTAAAAGTCACAGTTAACAATCGACAAAGAGTCCTGTGGCACCTTATAGACTAACAGACGTATTGGCATGGCGTGCATCCGACGAAGTGGGTATTCACCCATGAAAGCTCAGGGCTGCCCAGAGGGGAGGGCAAGTGGGGCAATTTGCCCCAGGCCCCCATGAGAGTTTTTTGGGGCCCCTGGAGCGGGGTCCTTCACTCGCTCCGGGCCCCCGGAGCTTCTTCCGCTCCGGGTCTTCAGCAGCAATTCAGCGATGGGGGGTCCTTCTGCTCCGGGACCCGCCGCCAAAGTGCCGGGTCTTCGGCGGCGGGGGAAGACCCCAGGCCCCCTGAATCCTCTGGGCGGCCCTGCGAAAGCTTATGCTCCAATACGTCTGTTAGTCTAGAAGGTGCCACAGGACTCTTTGTCGCTTTTTACAGATCCAGACTAACAGGGCTACCCCTCTGACGGTTAACAATAACTCCCAAGGGGCGGGAGGCTGTACTGAGTTGCTGTGGGCACGCTGAACCTGAGGAGTTACTCATAGTCTTGGTGGCAGGTATTTGTTTAATCGCACACAGCAGCTCTCAGGAAAGGAGTCAGCCCTACAATGGGGAAGGCAGAGCTCCCGTACTGCTCCCCCCCCCCCCCCCCCCTGCATTGACTGCAGCGGGCGAGGGATTCCCTTGTCCTGGAGCCAGCTGGCAGGCACGAGGCACGGGTTCGGTGCTCGGTGTCTCCAGAGCAAATCATTCACACTATAACTAAGCGTGTCAACCAACCGCAGGGGAAAATCCCCCTTCTCAAGCAGGACACTGCTCTGCGGGGGCCGGCCTGCCTGCTGCCCCCCCCTCCCCCGCCTCAAGTGCAGCTGCAAGCCCGGCTGGTTAAACCCCGTTACCCCCGCGCTCGGGCATTGCACAGGCTCTCTCGAGCCGAACAGGGCTGGCGGCACGCAGCCCGGTGCAAGGGAGCGGGGTGTTGCCCGCTGGGCGCTCGGGCTCTCCGGGCAATGCCCAGGCGGGACCCGTGCCTGGCAGCTGGGGGGGGGGCAGTCATGGATGAAAGGACCGAGCCTGGAGAGCCGCCGCTGAGCCCGGGAGCTGCCTGACACAGCGCCGCACAGGACCGGGGGGAGGAGGCGGCGGCGGCGGCGGCGGCGTGGGGGGCGGAGAAGCAGCAGCCGGAGCGGTGGAGGGGAGCCCCGAGCTGGCCGGCCCTGGGCAGAGCCCAGCCGAGGCAGAAGGCGAAGGTAGGTGGCCGCATTGTTGTCTGAGTGGGAGCAGGGAGGCTCCCCCCCCCTCTCCGCAGTGAGCTATTGTCAGCTTCCCCAGCAGCCAGGCGCCCCCTCGGCTCGCGCCCAGCCCCCGGGGGGCAGGCACCGGCTGGAAATCCGCCCCCCCCCCGCCCGCCGCCTGGGGGTTGCCAGGAACAATGGCAGGGTGAGGGCGCCCCTGGGCTCGGCCACCCTAGGGCGGCGCTTCAGCAGCGCCGGCACGGGAAGTTTGGCGGGTTGCAAGGCGTTGTGTGGGGCTGGGGTTTTTTTGTTTGTTTGTTTGCCTGCCGTGCACAGCCAGGGACCATGTGCTTTGTTGTCAGGGGTGTGTGTGTGTGGAAGGATCTGGTGCATTTGTAAGGAGCACGGAGGGAGGGAAGGCAGTTACAGTGCAAGAGAATCGGGCCCCTGAGGTTTGGCTGGACAGGCGCTTAAAGAGGTGGGGGCTTGTTCCAAAGTCTTTTTTTTTGTTAAGGAGGCGGCATTGCAGGGTTGATCCCCGAGCTGTCCCCTAGCACTGCAGCTTCTCTGTCTCTCTCTTTTAAAGAGATGCAGTTTCTCTCCCCTGCAAGGAGGGCGGGGGGGGGGGGGGGCATCCTGGTGCAGGATTAGACAGTCAGGGCTCAGCGTTCTGACAATAATGCTGCTTTAATACGACCCGTTCTGTCTGGTCATGTCCCCAGACTCCTTCCCGGGCTGCAGAAGCGGAATACTAGGAAATTTCTTTTGTCTTGCTCCGGCCCGGGTGTCAGATTTATTCCTGGGTGGGGTGATGCCACACATTCCTCGGATCTGTTAGCACTTGTAGGGGGAAATCGTTTTTCAACTCTTAAGGTCCTCTCATTATAGATGAAGAATCACCTTATCAGGTGCACTGAAGTTTTCCATCAGTGGAAACTGCCCAGACAGCTGTTGGCTGTATCTATACTGAGAGGAAGCTGATGGCATTATCCCTCACTGGTTACTTTTCTTGGTAATATTCACGGCAATAGAATAATCTGTAACCTACAACCCCTCTTTCCACGGGGGGATAAATGTCTGCTAGGACAGAGTGCTTCCACATGGAGGGGAACAATGCATTGAGCAGTGGTACTTAAAAAATACAGTTGTACCATTTCTACAAAATATAATACTTAAGTCTTAATAGGAGGTACAAAAGAATTCAAGCAGTCTTTTGAATTCCCTGGTCAGAAGAGGCTTATTACTTATTCATGGTATTTGTCTGTCTGTATTTATCTATTTGTTTAAGTTCAGTATTATTTGCAGCATAGCATTTTTATCCGAGGATGTTGGAAAAGCACATAAAACCTGAAAGGACAGAGGAGTTTAAATCTTACCTCCAGCAGTATGAATGTTTTACATTACTTTCATTTTACATTGTAGTCAACAATAAATGTTCATTTCCTATACATAGATTTTACCAGACACAACCTAAAGAGTAAGTCTGCTATGCTAACCAGTGTGAGATATACCCGTGCTGTCACCACACTACCTTAAGGCCACGTTTCCCTTCATTTTAAAGAAATAGTTTTTTGCACTTTATTCATTAGCAACATATAAACCATTTGCTTTCTGTGCACATACCTACAAACACTTATACATACCTACCCTTATCTTTGTACACAAGAGTACATGTTTGTAGGATCAGGCCCTCATTTAGTTAAAGTGTAACTTAATGTATACATATTTCCCTTGCTTTTGTTACACTTGCTTTTCCTTGCTTGCCTCATCCTACTTCCTCTTTTCTTTCCTAGAATAGCCTCTTTCCCAGTATTGTTTTCAGTGTTTGTTTCCTCTTGTCCTTTTCTTTCTCTCCACACATTATATGGCTTCAGTTTTTTCCCCCTACATTGTGTTCTTCACTACATGTTTTCTTTCTCCCACTTCTGCCAAGACTGGACATTCTCTCTCTTTCTCCCCACCCCTTCTAACTTCTGGCTTCCCTGTGCAAGAAAGTTGCCCCAGTTTAGCTAAAAATGTGATTTTAAACCAGTTGAGTCAAACTGCCAAAGGCTATGTAGACACTGATATTTCAGGGTAGATGAACTAAATTAGGAACAGGCTTAAACTAAAGCAAAGTAAGCTACTCTTAAACCAGAAGAGACTATCTACACCAAAGTTTTCAACCGTTTAACTACATCTGTTTAAAAACATTATTTAAGTTTAAACCAGTGTAGCTACAAGCCCTCATCTAAATTATAAACTTGATAGGACCTATATCTGTTTTGTGTGTACTGTATATAAAATAAATGGTCACTTTTCCCTCTGGGCTCACCCACTTCTTTATATACAGGGTACTAGCTCTTCAGCTGCTGTAAATCAACATATCTTCATTCAGTTCAGTTAAGCTATGTCAATTTACAACACCTGAGGAACTGCCGCAAGGCATGGACAGAGTTATTAGACACCTGGGCTCAGAAATCAGTGGAAGTGAGGAGCCTACATACCGTTATGGAGCTGGGTCTTTGTAGCCAGAGGATTTAAGTAAAATGATCGGTCTCAATAAAAACCCAAGCCCCATCTGCTGGGATACCTACCAGAATATTGTTCCTGTGACTTGCTCAGAGTTTCCATCTTTTATATTCTCTCACTAGTAGGAATATGATCAACTTGAAGATCCTCTTGCCCTGCTGGATTGGAGCAGGAGCTTTCTCTCTGTAGCCCACGAAAGCTTATGCTCAAATAAATGTGTTAGTCTCTAAGGTGCCACAAGTACTCCTGTTCTTTTTTCTCTCTCTCTGATTCTCTTTCTCACCCCCCCTCCCCATTTTCCCTTCAATCAAGAGCTGCTGTCTGAGGGGTGGTGGGCTCTTCCTTTGGGTGTTCTTTCTTGTGCCCAGGCTCTACTCAGAGCTCTTACAGGAGGTAGCTGAGTAAAATTGACCTGAGTTTTGTCTATTTTACTGCTGGTTGCTGGGTTCCCAATAACAGCAATAAAAACCTGTTAGGTCTTTAATCAGTCTTTGCTCAGAGGTGGCTTGGGAAAGCTCTGAGCACCTGCTTTATCTGCAGACTTAGGAAAACTGCAATAGTTTGGTTTTATCCTTGATTTGCATGTGGCTAGGATTTTTCACACCCAGAGCTAACTAGAAAACTTTGACAGTCTCAAAATGGAGAAAAAGAATGGTTGAAGTTCTTTGCAAAACTTTTCTGTTTTTTATTTTATTTTATTTTCTGATCTACTTGAAGCTTGGGGTTTTGTTTGTTTGTTTGTTTTAAAGTGAGCTTGTTCTGTAGAAGTCAGCAATACATGCCTCAGAATGATCTGTATTCCTTTGAGGTGAGTGGATTGTCAAGGTTTCGTCTATGGTATATAGAAATTCACCTTGCTGGTTTCATTGGGCTTCTGTGGATGCAGCTGATGCCAGATTGGTCTTTAGTCTTCAGTTTAATTTTGACATATTGAAAGCTCCAAAAATGTATGCCCCTGAGATTTCATTTCAGTTAGTTAAAAATCTACATGTTATCTTAATCAAAAGGCAATAATTGTCCAGATATTTTCCTTTCCTTAAACAACCCCCAGACTCCTTTAATTTGGAAACATTAGCGGAGCAAATGAATTCCTGAGGTCTAACTTGCAGGTGTCTCTTTTTCTGTGGCTCTCTGCTAGTAGGCTCCTTTTACTTTCATGAAAACTGGAATGTTTTATGGCCAGTAAAACTACTGATTCCCTAGAACGTGTCTTAGCAGTGGAAGTCAGGGATGTTACACAGTTTTTTGCTAGAATTAAAAAAAGAAACTTTTAAAGCTCCTTTGAAAAAAAATGTTGGGCTTGTTTTGTTTTGTTTTGTAGATGCATAAGAGTTACCAGATTTGTCAATTGTGAACTTTGCTAATGCAGGTCATACAGGTAAACACCAGCATCATCATCATCAGCCTTTCTAGCAGTCTTTACAAAGAACCTATGGACTGGGAAGGGGGCAGGGAGAATGAATTGCTGTGTCCACCTCTGCAGTGTGTAGGAGTTTGGTAATATCCCTTTAAATAGTTTGTGGACAAAAACCACCCAGACACCATTGGGTGCCAAACAACTGTGTTTGTTAACTATATACAAGCACCAGGAATAGTTACACCTATACACTGCTGCTGGGTTGGGTTAAGGTGGCTTCTGCAGTATGGCTCCCCATCCTCTACTAGCTGGCTCACAAACTATGTAAGGGGATGCCACCCAGTTCCTGTACACTGCGCACACATCTGTCTCAAAAGATGGTCCTTTGAGGCACAGTGGGTGGGTGGGTGGACTGAGACAGGAATGGGGGAGGGAACAAGGGGTGGGGTGATATAGGGAATCCTGCAGTACCTTTGGATAAAAGAAGACTTCCAGGGTCAAATTCATCCATGTGTACACAGATGCAACTCCCCTAGCTGAATTGGGCAAATCCACTAAATGGTGGTGTAAGTTCAAGTGGGGTATAAATTAATTAGAGGGTGGGACAAGTTACACTATCTTACCATTTACAACCATTTTCAGACCCTTTCTATCAGCCATGTGTCACTGACGCTGTAAATCGAAGATTAACAGGGATTCCCCGGAGCTCTTACTAGATCAAAATCCTCCATCAAAAGGTGTGAGGATGGGAAAATCAAAGGTGTGTGTTAGGTTTACAAAACTTCCAAGTTTACAGCTATATTTTTATGGCAAACAATTAGGTTAATTTTTCTCTGGATGTTGATATTTCAGCTCTACTCGGAACCTGGAAAAAAAAAACCCAAGTCCGAGGCTGGCTTCCACTTCAGAAAACTTGGGCCCATATTATAGTGGAGTGGTAGTTCCGCTCCATTTATAATCACAATTTGTTAGCATGTGGTGCTGGGTGCATGTGGCTTAGAAAAGTTGTGATCTTGGTTCTTAGGGTGGGGTGATGCTTGATCTGTCAGGGTAGGTGAGATCAGAAATGGGGTCCTTTGTCCTCTAAGCCTTCTGGATCACAACTGTATATGTTATAGCCCGTTAGTGAGTTATGAAATGCAGCTATGTGTAATGACTAGCATTTAGGGTCATATTCCACTATCCATTTGAAGTGGTAAGCAATGCACGTTCATTGAAACTCTGTGTGGAGATAGGATGTGGTATATGCTAGGTAGGAAGACCAATAACTGAAGAAATACTAACATTTCCATTTTGCTATCAAGTAGCAAAGGCTACGGGCCCTCAAAGTGGTGTGGTATCATTTGTAAAGGTGTGTCATTTAGGTTTTAACTTTAAATGGTTAAATTTAAGTGAGAGGAGGTTTAACTTGTATTGCCCTGATTCACACTGGCATGACGCCGTTGATTTAAATGAGTTACACCTGATTTACAGCACTATCAGTGAGACGAGAATAAAGCCACACATTCTTTGTACTGTACCTCTTAGCTAAAGAATTCCACCTTGTTCTAAACGGCATTCTTTGAAAGGATAATAGATATATTTGACCATAGCATCCAGCTGTGCAGGAGAGGCAGTGGAATGTCCATAATTGGAGATAGTCAAGGCTAGACTAGACACTCCTATTGGGAATTCATTAGAAATAATGATGCCAGACACCGCAATGCAAGGGAAGGATGAGATGACCTACCAGAGAGCCCTTCCAACTCAAATGATTCACTGAAAATGCCAATGTCTTTCATTGCTTCTTCCGCTCCATGCTGATTTCAACTGACAGCTTCAGCACAGGACCAGACAAGGGGTTGACCAGTAATGTCAGCTGCTGTCTCTTTGTTGCACCTGACTGAACCAATCAGATAAACTCGATCAGTGCAAAGAATCTGAGTGAACCAGATATGTGTGGATGGGAGAGTTCTGAGAGCTGAAGCTTGCAAAATGAAAACCTTGCTTGCCAGAGTTCAAATCTCTGTGGAATAGCTCTGTGTCCATCACTGTGTCTGAGTGTGCTTTCAATTAATCTAAACAAGGTTGCCGGCTATATATATATCTTTATTTTTGGGTTATAACCCAAAATCTAAAAATAGCAAATGCATGGGAATTTATTTCTGGAGTAGGTAATGTTAGTATTTTATCACAATATCACAGTAAAATGGGCTTCTTTGTATAGACATTCCTATTACAAGATTGAATGTAAAGATTTGCCTGTTGCACAGCAAATTTAATGAAACACCCACATTTTGCTTAAGGATTTTGGGATCCTGATCAGCTAGGGACAACTGTAGAACTTCCATAGGCACGTGACTGCTCAAGAGCTTTGTAGATGGCCAGGTCACTAGAGAATGGGCTGATCGAAGAGCGGTGGAGGTTGAACACCTTTTGGTTTTGTAATCAGAGGTTCAGATGAACCATTACAAGCCATATGGTGCAAGACTGGTCAACTCTTGAAACCTTTTGGCTATCCAGACATATGATTAAATCAAGCACAGCGTATGGTAACTAGGTCAGTGGGTATTAGATGAGCGGCTTGAATGTCTCTTTGTAACATTCCAAAAACACATCAACATTTCATAAAGACATTGCTTATCTACAAGAGCAGTGTCCTAGACAGCTTAGAATATGTACAGCTGGGTGGTTGTTGGTTGTGTGTGTGTGTTTTTTTTTTTTTTAAATGGGGTCAACACTTTGCTTCCAATACAATACTTAAGTGCTCCAGAGAAGCTCTTCTTGTTGGATCCAGCCAATTCAAAACATTAACCTTCCGCAGCCCCTCCCCCAAACATGTTGCATCAGTGCTTTCAGCGACTGTTAACAATGCCATGGTTAAATGGGATGGGTTATAAAGAGCAGATGAAAAAAGCTTTCAACACTCTCAAATGCACTACCTTGAAACGACAGGAATTTCTGGAAAATGTGTAATGGACATTGAATGTTTACACACTCCTGCTTCCATTCGCCTTTCATGTGATTTTAATTTATAGCTTAATTATCCCTGTGACGGGTTGGATCACAGAAACCCCCTTGGGAGCTGCCACCCGATGTACCAAGACTGCTCCTGTTTTCCCTGCCAGCTCAGGACTCCAGCACCCTGTCTTGCTGAGCCAGACACTCCCGTCTGCTCCAGCACAGACCCAGGGTCTGAATCACTTGTCCCAAAGCTGCAAGTTTACCTGAAAACAGCTCACAGAAGTGTGCTTGTCCTTAGCACTCAGATGCCCAACTCCCAATGGGGTCTAAACCCAGATAAATCCGTTTTACCCTGCATAAAACTCATAAATTGTTCGCCCTCTATAACACTGATAGAGAGAGATGCACAGTTGTTTGCTCCCCCAGGTATTAATACATACCCTGAGTAAATTACTAAATAAAAAGTGATTTTATTAAATACAGACAGTAGGATTTAAGTGGTCCCAAGTAGTAACAGACCGAACAAAGTAAGTCACTAAGCAAAATAAAATAAAATGCACAAATCTATGTCTAATCAAACTGAATACAGATAATCTCATCCTCAGAGATGCTTCAGTAAGTTTTTCTCAGGCTGGACACCTTCCAGGCCTGGGCACAATTCTTTCCCCTGGTACAGCTCTTGTTCCAGCTCAGGTGATAGCTAGGGGATTCTTCATGATGGCTCCTCTCCTCCTCTGTTCTCTTCCACCCCTTTATATATCTTTTGCATAAGGCGGGAACCCTTTGTCCCTCTGGGTTTCCACCCCCCCTCACTGGAAAAGCACCAGGTTAAAGATGGATTCCAGTTCAGGTGACATGATCACATGTCACTGCAAGACTTCATTACCACTTGCCAGCAAACACATATACAGGAAGACTCACAGGTAAACACAGCCATCTGCAGACAATGGGAGTCATCAAGATTTCAAACAACCATTAATGGCCCACACTTTGCATAATTACAATAGGCCCTCAGAGTTATATTTCATATTTCTAGTTTCAGATACAAGAGTGGTACATTTATACAAATAGGATGATCACACTCAGTAGATTATAAGCTTTGTAATGATACCTTACAAGAGACCTTTTGCATGAAGCATATTCCAGTTACATTATATTCACTTCTTATTATGTTTTTATAAAACCATATAGACTGCACAATGTCACAATCCCTTCTTGATTTCTCAGAATAGGGTGTTAATTTTAATGTGAGAAAGCCTCTGCTGGTAGACTGTATCCTGTTCTTTGATGGGTGGACGATATCTAGAACTGCTAAAAATGTTCCAGATCTTGATTTGCTGCCAAAACTCAATGCAAAGAAAGGAAACAAATTTTGAATTTTATCTTTTACCAGCTCTAACTATATCCAACTGCTAGAAATAGATAAGAAACATATGATCTGTTGTCTTAGAAGTGGGGTCCTGGTCCATGACGATGGCTCCTATGGTGATAAAATAATTAAAGGGCCACTGTGCAAATTGTCCGGTCTAAAAATGTACACAGCACTATCCTAGAAACATAAAATGTAGAGATGACAGACATTTTAAATCATCATCTTCCATCTCCCTACCAATGCAGGAATGATCCATATTGTACAGTCCAGTTCTAGATTGGGATTTTCAAAGGAGGCTACTTAGCACTTACAAGGGAATTTAGGTGCCTAAATCCTTTGGGATTTTTTAGACTATTCAGCTCTAGAGTTTTGTCCGAATTAACTTTAAACTGCGCTCAATTCCTTTGAGACAGAATTCCACAGGCTGCGTTAATCTTCCACATTATAAATCTCTCCTACATAATGAATCGTTCCCTTTTTAGTTCAGTATGTAGCAGAGGTTGTTTACCGACTGTGTTTAACAGTTGTATGGCCGCCTTAACCAAAAAAAGAGCTGCATGTTAACTTCTAGGCTAGCGCTTGTGCAGTCAGTTTTTTGTTTGTCGTTGGAGAGCAGCAAAATAAAAGATTTTTAGGTGATTCTCTCCCCTCCCCCACCAAATTAATATCTAAGTGTGGATCTTTTTTGTGGGTCTCCCTCCCCCCTTAGGATTTAATGTCCTGGAATTACATTTTATTGCCAAGCCATTGACAAAAAGATGCAAGACCAAGGCTGAAATCCTGGTTCCACTGAAATTTAATGGAAGTCTTGCCACTTGACTTTACAGCCAGGATGTCAATGCAAATTTATTTTATTGTTAATTGTATTGGTTTTATTAAAATAAGTGATATATTGATAATACAGTAATATTTTACTAGTGATAGAGTGAGGATGAAATGGGTTACTGTTGCCATAGGCAAGCAGTATTGGAGGGAGAATTTAAAATACTTTATGCAACCCTGGATATTTCTCTGAACTGGGGACTAACCTTTCGCAGATATATCTGGAAATTCAGAAGCCTGCTTTCTAGCATATGCTAACCTCAGTTGACATTGTAATGCCCTCTGCAGCTATTATGTCAGAAGTGTACAAGAGCACCATTATGCTATGATTCTCATACCGTGGCTTGACAAGTTATGGCATGGGAGCTTTAATGATGTCATTTCAAGTGCATCTCAATTATCATTGGTTTCTGATGGCAAAATTGGAGTCCTACCACTGCTTTCCTTAGAATCATAGAATATCAGGGTTGGAAGGGACCTCAGGAGGTCATCTAGTCCAACCCCCTGCTCAAAGCAGGACCAATTCCCAACTAAATTATCCCAGCCAGGGCTTTGTCAAGCCTGACCTTAAAAACCTTTAAGGAAGGAGATTCCACCACCTCCCTAGGTAACCCATTCCAGTGCTTCACCACCCTCCTAGTGAAAAAGTTTTTCCTAATATCCAACCTAAACCTCCCCCACTGCAACTTGAGACCATTACTCCTTGTTCTGTCATCTGCTACCACTGAGAACAGTTTAGATCCATCTTCTTTGGAACCCCCTTTCAGGTAGTTGAAAGCAGATCTCCTGTATTCCCTGGCTCTTCCCACTATTGTTTAAATAATGAGTTTGTCTGGACCTGGCTTTTCTTCCTACTCCAAAACATCCTGACATCTCTCTACTGCTACTTTTTTCCATGTTCCCCCTTGCTCGTGTCTTCAACCGGCAAAGAAACAATCCAATTGAGCATTGCCAGATGAAACTATTCAGCTAGATCTGACTATATAGCAAGGGTTTCTCTCCACTGTGACCGCTGCAGAAGATGAAGTGTGACTAGATGAGAACAGGCTGGACAGAGATGACAATGTTTTCCAAACCTTCATCATGATCATTGGTGCTTGTACAATACAACAATATGACTGGAGCTGCACAAGACAAAAATGAAAATGGTCCGTGCCCCAAAGAATTTATAAACTTCAAGATGGATACAGGCAAGACATGCCTCACTGGGGAACCCAAAGGAAGGAGGTCACTTGAAAATGTTTTTGCTTATCTAACGTAAATTTGTCTTAACTTAAAAAAATTCATCAAACAGGATTGCGTTTCCCAGTCTGTTAACGTTCCACTTGTGCATTGTCCCAAGAAGAACCCCAAGCAGGGAAGCAGTTACTTCAGTTTACTAGTGAAGCGGATGCAAACTGGGACTCTGATTATACAGCAGTGTGAGAACCCAATCCTAAAAAGACTTAATGTTACACACCTGAACAATCCCATTGACTTCCATGGCTCTATTCCTGTGCATAAAATCAAGCACATATATAATTATTTTCAGGATCAAGACCTAAGAGCAGATTCAGTCCCAAAGCAAATTTAAATGAACTAAAATTTTAATGCCACTTTTCAGTAAAACCAATTTACTGCATATACGTTTCACATTGAGCAGAGATATAAAAATTGGAGCTTCAAATGGAAGCGCTGCATCACTAGATTGTGTAGATTATTTAAATACTTGATTATAAATAAACAAAGTAAAATAAAACCATTTTAAAGAACTTGCCCAAGAAAAGGAAATGTGGTGGAAAATTAATTGACTCTAAGGTACTTTGATTGTCAAAACCTAATTGGGGTTTTATCAAAAACATCTTTGCTATTAGAGGTAACTTACTGAAAAGAAGGGCTTTTAACACAGCAAAACTTCTAGAAAGCATGGACTCAAATTTCCCCCTCTCCCTGCTGCAGAAAAAACAAAAAATTTGAGCCAGATAACGAATGGAAACTTGCCTAGCTTGTCTATTGCCTCATTCTTCTTGAAAGTAGGATGTATTTCTTTCTAGCATAATGAAGTGCTAAGTGAGGGGTGGCCAACCTGAGCCTGAGAAGGAGCCAAAATTTACCAATGTACATTGCCAAAGAGCCACAGTAATATGTCAGCAGCCCCCCATCAGCTCCCCAACATCCAGCCCCCAGTGCCTCCCCCCCCACTCCCATGCCTCCCGCCTGCCGTGATAAGCTGTTTTGCATGCTCAGGAGGCTCTGGGGGGTAGGGGGGAGGGCACAGCACATTTGGGGGAAGGAGTGGAGTGGAGGCAGGGCCTGGGGCAGAGAGCACTCCCCGCCACATTGGAAAGTTGGCGCCTGAAGCTCCGGCCCCGGAGTCAGCATCTATGCAAGGAGCTGCATATTAACCTCTGAAGAGCCGGCTCCGGAGCCACAGGTTGGCCACCCCTGTGCTAGGTTATCAAGCAGGGGAAAGCTGCCTTTGCCAAGGAATGTTTGGACCTGGTTACCGTTCCAGATCATTACTGCATCAAGACCGTATTCTGAAGCTATAATGCATTTGTCTGTTTGACAGCCCTGGAGAATGAAGTCTTGTTTGTCAATGGAGCATGGATTAAACTACAGTCGCCTGTCAATATGCCTTAACGCTAACCATGTGAAACCACTTCTCTGGGTAGAAGGATAATTCACTTACCATATCTATTAGTCCTTCCCTTCTCTGCAGAGACACCCACAACAACCCCAATTGGCTATCCCTTCCTCCTAGAAACTGATTGAGACAAGTTGTCATCTAGTAGCAATTTTCAGTCACTGACTTGAGGTAGGTTTGAACCAGAGACTTCTCAGGTGGTAAATGGGTCCCGATTCCCTGAGCCACTCAAATCTCTGGCAACTGTAGTATGTGTTAAATGCTTACTAGAGTTTCGTGTAAACTATCTGGTATTCTTGTCAGGTTCACACTAAGTGCTCTTCTGGCCTCCGAACATTCAAAGTGTCCTAATTCCATATCTGCAAGTAGGAGGGGTTGTCATGAAGTATATCAACACCGGTTGACAGATCTAATAATACATAGGGGGAGAGGAGATCTACGGAACTGTTCACCTCATTGGCAAAGGGGCAGGACGAGAGTGAAGTGGAGGCCGAAGTATCTGGTTTTGAAGAGAAGAACAGCATCTCTTCGCTTGAAAAGTTATCCTGCCATGGTCCGTGGAACAATTTGGCACATCAACGTTTTTTTAAGTAAACGGGATTCAAGACCAATGGGTTTTATAAAAGCCTGAATCAAAGCAGCCCATTCAGGCTAAAATAAGACCAGGCCTTAATCCTGTTGTGGAGTCCAGCCTCATCGGAGCTCTTAATTACCGACTTCACTTCTCTAACCCCATTCCCTCCCCTTCATAGATTAGGGACTGGCTTTTAATAGAGTTGTTTAAACCAGGGGCCCTCAGCCTGAATCTCTGTATCCTTAACCTAATCCCCTCCACCTCTTCTTCATGTAGGCAAAGTCCATCTTTAGCAAGGCGTTAACTCCTCGTCTCCCAGGAGTTACACCTTGTCACAGTGCCCGTCCGGACAAGTTACACCTGTTTGCCCATCCCAGTGAAAGAAATCCCGTTGCTTGCTTTTCACATACCCCAGTATAACTCAAGTGGAGCCTTCGCTGCACGAGAACTTTCAGATGAGGCATGTTTTGTACCAGGCACACTTACAGGTATTTATTTGCTTGAGTAGTGCCTTAAATAGAGTTGTGTGGGATTCTGAGTGACAAGCGAATAGGGCCTTTTTGTTACGTTTAATTTTGACACCTAGTATTTTTCTTTTTATCTAACTACATTCTAGTATTGGGCTAGGTGTCTCGCTTCACTTGGCGTTTCTTCTATCGCTGTCAGTAAACGTGTAATTTTCTGTGTGTGTATGTTGCATGGTGCCAGAGTTCTGCACTCCCATCATCTTACAATGAACATGACTTAGAATTATCTTGTAAGAATCGCTAGACACCGGTGGAGGGAGCACTGAATAATACTCTGAGGATGCCAGATTAGAAGGAAGATGGCAGAAAGCTGTTTAAATGAGCATTCAGATCAGCAGGTCACTGCAAGGCAGTCTTGTGCACCGGGTGGATGATAAATACTGAAATCCCTGGGCGACTGAATTGACTGTGGGGGTTTGTAAGGGGATACAGAGCCTTTTAATTATAGGTTCCTGGTCTAAGGCCAGGGCTAGAAGAGGATCTTGATAAATAGAGAGAGATTTGGCGAGACATCGGCTCAAAATAAGCAGAGGAAAAACAGAGTATAAGGCAGGGGTTCTCAAACTTCATTGCAGCATGACCCCCTTCTGACAACAAAAATTACTTCATGACCTTAGGAGGGGGGACCGAAACCTGAGACAGCCCGAGCCCCACTGCCCTCGGGGAGGGGGGGGGCAAAGCCCGAGCTTCACCGCTCTGGGCAGGGGGGCCAAAGCTTCAGCCCCAGGCAGGGGGCCTGCAACCTGAGCAGCCTTGGTGACCCTATTCAAAAGGGCAGCGCGACCCACTGTAGGGTCCTGACCCACAGTTTGAGAACCGCTGGATAAGGTATGTCATTTCAGTAGAGTGAACACTAAAGAATGATCCTTGACACTAGATGGGCACACAATACTGAAAATGCAAAGTTTCAGGTATCTGGGTTCCAGAATCTGGGCAAATGGAGGACGAAATTAGAGCTAGGATAGTGAATGTCTGGCTCAAATGGAGAGAGAGCAGTGGTGTGTAATATGACAGGAAGATAGTAAGATCAAAAGGGAAAGTCTGTAAAATGGTGGTCCGTCCACTTATAATGTATGGCATTGAGTGGGCAACAAAGAAGAAACATGAGCAAATGATTTTCTCACAGAAATGTGAATGTTGATATGGATGAGTGATGTAAGCATAAAAGGCCATGTGAGGAATGTGTGTGTTTAGAGACATGCTCAGGGTAACACCCATAAATGATTTGGTCACCTCCAGCACAGACCTGACAACTCTGTGGGTAAAAGAGTTCTACAGGTCATGACTGAAAGAAAATGACAGGCCAACCAAGATGAACTGGTGGGATGTCCTAAAGGAAACCATGTTGGCATGTGGTGTGAGAGAGGATATAGCAATGAACAGAGCGTTTTGGAGGGAAAGGACATGGGTTATTGTACATGATAGTCTTGAGATAGAAAGATTATATGGAAGGATATTTTGTTAGAAGCACATTTTTGATTTTATGTGGTATAAATATATAGCTATATGACATACTATATTGTATCCTGTATTCTATGCAGAAGAACTGCCATCAGGGCATTAAGGTTTTGGAATTGAACGCTCAAAAGTTAGGAAACGAAGGTTGAAAAGTCAACTCTAATTCTGCCTATCCACCCATCTGCTTTGCATACAAGGAGACAGATACTATTTGTGACACTGAACCTATATTCTTCACAGCGATGATATTATCGGTTTATGGCATAATTATGATGCATTCTGGACAAGATAAGTCATGTGAGGTGTCATTGGAAAGGTTATGAGTTGCTGAATATGATTATCCTATTTGTGTGCATGTATCATTTTTGTATCTGAAGTTATGAATATTGACTCTGTATCTGTATTTCAAAGGTAGTTACACCTGGGTAATGTCCACGGGACAAGATGCGTTCGGTCTAGGTAGCTGGTTGGGAAGGGCCTATTCAGGGCAATGAGCCATTAGGGAAAACAATAGGCCTTAGGAGAAGCTCTGGCGACCCTTCCTGAGAACACCCCAAACAGCTTGTGAGTGGTGCCTGTTGTGACTCTACAAGGACATACGACCAGGCCACATGATGCTGGACTCCATCTTGGATGTCAGTATTTTTCCACAAAACCAGTCTGGGAACCAAGCTTTGGAACAAAGGGTTCCCGCCATATGCAAAAGCTATAACAAAGACTGAACAGGGGGAAGTGTTGGACCCAGGCTAATGGGATTTCTAGCCTGTGAATGAAACACCTGGGGATTCCAAGCTGTAACGCAAGTGCAGCTTGCCCCTTAAGAATCTGCAGCCTGCTTATATAATCCCTCTGGATATGAATTAGCAGATTCTCACCCGTATATATCTAGTATATGAAGCTTAGTTTGCATTTTTGTTTATTTGCTAAGTAATCTGCTTTGATCTGCTTGCTAGCCCATATAAGCACTTAAAATCTATCTTTTTGTAGTTAATAAACTTGTTTTGTTTTAATCTAAACCCAAGAGCTTTGGGTGGAGTGCTTGGGGAAAATCTCTGCTTGGTTACCACAAATGTGCATTGTTCTCTTCACGTTGAGGGAGAGGTGGACTGGGTATTAAACCCATACATTGGCCAGATTTGACCAGGGCAGGACGGTACTACTCTAGGGTCCCAGGCTGAGGAGCTGGTGGTTAGAGAGCCTGCGTGTAACTGCAGCTGGGGGTGTGTCTACCTGTGTGAACGCTGGTGAAAGTGCAGGCTGGAGGGCTTTGCAGCTTGTCACAGCAGTAGAGTGTGAAAGGGAATCCAGGCTGGTGGGTCAGAGTGCTCAGTGGTACCCCAGTTCCAGGTGGCACTCCAGGGGAAACCCGTCACTATATATATATATGTGTGTGTGTGTGTGTGTATATATATATATATAATTCAAATATCAGTTTTTTTGCAGAGATTGCATTTGACTGGAGGTGGGGCAGTTTCCTGCCTGAAGTGTGTTTTAAGATGATCCATGGAGTGCTACTCGGTAGCCTTGTTTGTGATATAAACTAGAATACAAAGAAAGAATCCTATTGTTCTACCGGGGTCTGGAGCACACGAGACCTCTGTTTGGGGTGGGTAGGTATGATATCTCAGGATTATTTTAACCCCTGCGTCAGAGGTAGGTTGGTGTACATGCTCTATTTAAATAGGGAGATGTTTGAGGTGGTGATAGAAGCATTGTTCTACCCAGAATACAACTGAATCTTAATACTCCTGAAGAAAAGATATATATATATATATATATATATATAATATAAAGGTCAGATTTTCTTTGGTTATGAGCTGAGGAGAACGACGGTGTGGGCATGTGAGAGCGGGGGAGTGTTTGTGTAACTCACTGACCAGTGGGTTTTGAGTGTGTTGCAGCTCACAGCTATGCAGGCTGGTTCTTCAGCTCAAGCAGTGAAACTTTTTTATGCTTAAAGGTCTCCAGTTCAGGTCTTGGTGCCAACCAAGATGGTGGCTGTCAGAGACTTTAAGACTAGAAGGGACCATCATGATCATCTAGGCTGACCTCTTGCACGTTGCAGGCCACAAAAACTCCTGGAATTAGACCCCTAATCTCTGGCTGAAGTCCTCAAATCATGGTTTAAAGACTTCAAATTGCAAAGAATTCACCATTTACCCTAGTTTTAAACTTGCAAGTGAACCGTGCCCCATGCTGCAGAGGAAGGCGAAAAACCCGTAGGGTCTCTGCCAATCTGACCCAGGGGAAAATTCCTTCCCGACCCCAAATATGGCCATCAGTTTGACCCTGAGTATGTGAATGAGACCCACCAGCCAGACACCTGGGAAAGAGTTCTCTGTAGTAACTCAGAGCTCTCCCCATCTAGTGTCCCATCATGTAAGTTGTGGGTCTGCTTGTCTAGCTCAAGCCATAGAGAGATACACTTTTAATGCTGAAGATTCCTGATTCAGTCCAAGATGGCAGCCATCACATAGGTGGGCTCACCTGGAATTCAAACTGCTGTGTGCCTCAGGCCTTTGGGCCAAGCATCTTCTGTCCAGAGTAAGTATATAACCCACTGGTCAGAGAGTGTAATATGCCCTCCTCCGCACCCAAGCCACAGAAGATGTGAGTCTGTTACGGAGCTGGCTCCAGAGGCTTATGCCTTTAGCTGAAGAGATCCCTGTTCAGTCCCCTATGTGGGTTAAGATGGTAGCCATCACATGTGCATGGGAAGAGAATACCGTAAGGAGTTCAACAAGCTTCATGGAGACGAAGAGACAGCTCTAAGCATTTTCCTGTTTAATGGCATTTTGGGAGGGGGCACAATTTTTAAAATAAATGACTCAGTTAGTAAACTGTAATTCTGACTGATGAATAGTGGTTCTCTACAGAACGGGCTAAGTCTGCAAATAAACTTCAGAAAGAAGTATAACAACAAATATTTGAAGGGTGCAAACATCAGTGCAGACAAAGAACTATTCAGGATACATTTTAAGGAAATGTAACTAGAGGCAATGGCATGAAGTTAAGAGAGCAGACAATACAGGTCCACTAGTAGGTAACTTGGAACTGTGTTAGGAAGTTCTTCAGAAAGGCTGCCTCTTTGAGGAATAGATATGTTGTTGTTTTTTTAAAAAAATTCTGAGTTAGAGCTGTGGCTTTAAAATAAACTGGTGCAGCAGAACACTTTTGGATCCTGCTCTTGCAAGCTGATCCATTTGGGTGGACCCCTGCGCCTGTGGAGAGCCGTCTTCAGTAATTTTAAGGAGCAAATCTAGTTACGGTCTTGAAGTAGTTTTGTGCATGTAAGTTTGGCTTTCAATAGGTTTCTTCTTTGGTATTGCTGTTGATAAACGGAGACGTATGTAATTATCACTGCTAAGTCCTTCTATTGAGGCACTGTATGTAGCAAAGGCATATAAATGAAGTGCAGTCTTTTAGGTTATATAATTTTGTAAAAGGGAGAGGGGGAAAATAAAGGCATCTGCTAATATTTCTTTCATGCCCAGTTCTCCCCTTCTCCGACACAAGAAGGAATTTTTTAAAAAGATGCTCACTGGGGAGAGTGGGGGTGGAAAGTTAGGAGGAAAGGGTCCTTTATTTAAACCTGCCCTGCCCATTCGTTATTAGCTCTTCCTATAGACATGACAGCATGGCAAAACGAACACAGCTGAAGTACGTCTGCTCTGATTTAGGCACAAGTATAAGAAACAAAATCCTCGTTAACTGGGTAGTACCTGTACCCGTGAGAGTAAGTAGTATTCTATCCAGTCCCCCTCTGTCTGTTCCTAACATAGACCAAAATAAGCTTGGTTTGAGCCAAAATAAGGATCCACACAGCCTTTTGCATCTGATTACTACATTAATTTAAAATAACACCTTTAGTCAAACTGGTCTAACTCTGCTTGTGGATAAGCCCTGAGACACTTAACCTCTCTGTGCATCAGTTTATTCCTCTGTAAACTAGGAACTAATAATATCGTGTTCATCATGGTTCGTAGTGCTCTTGTAGACCACCGGATATATGCTGTGTAAGTGTGAAGTCCTCTAGTAACACTCTGACAATGGGGTTTCAAATGCCTTTAACTGATTTTTAAACTCAACCACTGAGAGCTTCTCTACACTACCACTTAGGGTCGATCTAAGATATGCAACTTCAGCTTCGTGACTAGCGTAGCTGAATTCGACGTACTTAGATCTACTTACTGCGGTAAGTCAACAGCGGACGCTCTCCCATTGACTCTGCTTGCGCTTCTCATTCTGGTGGAGTACCGGAGTCGACAGGAGAGTGCTTGGTGGTCGATTTATCACATCTAGACTAGATGCCATAAATTGACCCCTGCTGGATCGATCGCTGCCAGCCGATCTGGCGGGTAGTGTAGACAAGCCCTGAGCCTTGTACTACAAGGGAATTGTTAGGCCCCAAGTCTGCAAATGGCTCTGGGTGCAGGGTCCCGTTGACTTTGATGCAGCTCTGTGTGGGAGCAGGGATCCTCCTGCTCTGAGTCCCTACTTCACAGGGTGTTGTAAGAATAAATCCTTTTTGTTTTGTTAGTGATATAGTTACACTGGTACAATCCCTAGTGTGAGAGTTGTAGCAATATAAAGATGTTTTTATACCAGTATAGCTTTTTCCCCTTCTGATACAGGACTAAGCTATACCAGCATAAAGTTGCTTTATACCAATATAAAGCCCGCACTAAGGGAGTTGTATCACTTGAACTGTAGAATCATAGAATACCAGGGTTGAAAGGGATGTCAGGAGGTCATCTAGTCCAACCCCTTGCTCAAAGCAGGACCAATCTCCAGACAGATTTTTGCTCCAGATCCCTAAATGGCCCCCTCAAGAATTGAACTCTCAACCCTGGGTTTAGCAGGCCAATGCTCAAACCACTGAGCTATCCCTTGCCCGCCCATATATGTACCGGTATAATGAAAGGGGGCACAACTTTCTTATGTAGACAACCTAAGATATGCAGTGTTGTTGTAACTGCATTGGTCCCTGGATATTGGAGAAACAAGGTGGGTGAGGTAATATCTTCTATTGGGTGAGAGAGATGAGCTTACCCGGACCGCCTCTTCACGTCAGGAGCTCTGTGGAAGCTCGAGAACTTGTCTTCCTCACCCACAGAAGTTGGCTCTATAAAAGAGAGCCAGTTTTGGGATTGGTGCAGAAGTGAATTGGAGGCCACTGAGCAATAGGGTCAGCTAGCTTCCAGGTAACTCAATTTGTAGGAGTAGAATCCTAATTACGCTCCTGCTTGGGTCATACAAGTTTTAGTATTTGCCTGAATTTTGGAGAAATTCGCATGCAACATTCAATTAGAAAACCTTGCACACGAAGTAAACTTTGTGTGACGTTCTGGAGACCGAGTAGCTTTATGACCATGAACATTCTGAAAATGTTAGGAAGAGCAGCAATTGGTTCTGCTTTTAGTCATTCAAATCTTGGCCTTGTGCATGCTGTGGCTCCCATCCCATCCCAATCCAACAAGTTTAAAGTAAATATCACATTTCAACATGTGTCTGGAGATGGGGGAAGATTTGTATAATAGGACTAGGAGAGAGAAGTAGCTACTGAAGTCAGTGGTGCCAGCAGGCAGGCCTGTTTGATGGGATTTTTTATGACAGCAGGTGTATGAATATTTCATTGATTATGTTATCTCAACCTTTTTTTGTGGAGAAAAAATAATACACAGAGAACTCTTATTTTCTAAGCCCAAAGCAAATCAAACAAGCCAATAACAAGAAAATAAATGTTGGTGCATTTCTAAGGGGTGTGTGTGTGTGTTTCCCCTCATTATTTAGAGTGCAATGTCTCATTTTTCTACCATGTTTGTAGTAGTTGAAACTACTATCAAATCCTCACACCATCCATACTGTATCTGTGTAATGTATGTGCGACTATCCTGTGTACTAATGAAACTCAACTAAATAAAGGTTCCAGGCCAGTTATTCCATCAGTATTTTCTATACTAGTATAGAAAATAAATCTGGACTTATTGGTATTAGTGGAGGGAAAAATATTATGGCACAAATGTGAAGCATTGATGCTCTTTGTTTACCACTTCCAAGAAGCTGGAGCCCAATCTGCTCTCATTAAAGTCAGCGGATATATATACTTAAAGAGCCCTATATTAAAGTTCACACTCAACAAAGAAAACATCAGTAGAAAATGCCTCGGGTGAAATTCAATGAGCCAGGATTTCACCCATGTATCAAGACAGCTGAGTTGCTATATTAGGTCCCAGTCTTGCAATGAGCTCCATGTTGGCAGACACCATAGCAGGGGGGAGGGATAGCTCAGTGGTTTGAGCATTGGCCTCCTAAACCCAGGGTTGTGAGTTCAATCCTTGAGGGGGCCACTTAGGGATCTGGGGCAAAAATCAGTACTTGGTCCTGCTAGTGAAGGCAGGGGGCTGGACTCGATGACCTTTCAGGGTCCCTTCCAGTTCTATGAGATAGGTATAGGTATATCTCCATATTGCAGGATCAGAGCCATCGAAACATTTAACTTAGCACATTTTATTTCATGACTTCAATGTTGCCTTAGTATTGATTTCTGCGTTTATGCTGGTGTATCCGAGACCAGAATTGGGCCTATGTAATGCCTTCTTTCCCATACCACTATGTTCCTTATGGCTTTGTATGTTCATTTCATCTGTATGAGAACACCTAGTAACCAGAAATAGGCTTTCTTATACGCATGGCTTTTTAGGTTCTGGCTTTCAAAGAACAGTTGAAGGAAGCAGCGTGTTAAGCTCGTAATCATATTTATATGGCATTGTGGATACAATGCAGAAAGTTTTCTTCCTAATCTCTCTCGTAGCATGACCATATTTCTTCTGGAAATAGTGCTTGGCCAAACTGTTGGTAAACTAGACTTGCAATTTAAGATATCTTAAGATCCCTTATTAAGAAATAGAGGCAGGAGATAGAAAATGAATATTATGAAATGGCTGGTAGTCCTGACCCCAGTTTTTAACTAAGTTTGTTGTTTCCAAAAAGAATGGTCTCTTCCGACCATCCTAAGAGTTGGTGGAGTAATAGGAGAGAGGGAGATTCATTCCTGCGAATGATTGCATTGTGCTTCACCTAGGTATCAAGCATTGGTTTAGCTTCATCTCTTTTTAGTCTTCTCAAACAATCGGAGTTAAAGGAAAAAAATAAATGACAGCATGTTCTCTGTACAGGATGGAGGTAATCAGTCAGTTATGGAGAACAAAGGAAGATTTCCACATCAAGGCAATGTAAATCCAATGTCGGTGTAGCATGCTGGTGTTCGTGATTGTGATCCTAATGCTGAGATATGAAAAAAGGACAGGAGACTTGATCATATTTTAAAACATAGTGCCTGGATATTCCTAGGCAGTGGTGAGGCTGTAAAAGGGAGAGAGACCTGTAGTGGGAGGATTGAGGTGATTATACCTCTGGGATAGAACTACCGAGAGAGTTTCTGAAGAAATGATTATCCAAAAGCAATGTAATCCCATTTCCTAGTTAATAAAAATTGCAGGGGATCATTAAAATGTATGGCAGCAAGTATATTACCTTTGTACATGCTGCCTGGGAGCCTTAATGAACAGGCAAACCTTATGGGTTTTATTCAGTACCTTGAAACATTTCAGTATGCCTTAAATATTAAATAAAACCCATTTGTCTTGACAACAGTGTATGTGATCAAACGCTCCTCAAAGCTAAAGTCCAGTGAAGATTGTAGGACTTGCCATGCTTGATCAGATCAGTAGTCCATTTAGCTTAGTAATCTGTCACTTACGATAGCCTGAAGCAGAGCTCTGTGTAAGATCAAAAGAGTGTCTCTCTCACCAACAGAAGGTGGTCCAATAAAAGGTATCATCACTTCCCCACCTTGTCTCGCTAATATCTTGGGACCAGCACAGCTACAACACTAACAACAATAGCCACTAAAGACTGCTTGGGAAAAAGGTTCAAGCAATCCTGCATTAGGATTTCATTTACCCCCAGGGAAAGTTCCTTTCTAACCTCCATTAGTGAGAAGCTGACTCCTGCCCCAGAAGTGTGAGGGTTTAGATCCCTTCTAAAACTCTTGCCTTTACTCTAATCCTTGTTCTTACTCTAACCTTTTTTTGAGTGCCCCAGGGGCATGAAAACTCCTGGATTTAGTTTGAGGTTGGTAGGCCACACACAGATGCCTGGCTTCAAATGGCTGATGATAAGTAACCTGTTGTTGTAAATGACTCTTTCTGATCAGCCATCATTCAAATGCTTTGTGTCATCCGCCCATCCCAGGGCCTCCTATGACTTTTACAAACATTGAAGACCTGAGCCTTGCAAAGCTGCTGTTAGGGAAGTCTTGATCCCATTTCAGAGATGATTAAGCTAAGTCACGGAGCCCTGAAGTGACTTGCCCACATCATACGGGACTAGGGTGACCAGACAGCAAATGTGAAAAATCGGGACAGGGGGTGGGGGGTAATAGGAGCCTATATAAGAAAAAGACCCCAAAATCAGCACTGTCCCTATAAAATCGGGACTCTGGTCACCCTATACGGGACATCTTTGGATGAGCTGTGTACAGATCCTGTTCTGTAGGCTCCCAGCCTTATGCTTTAGTCACAAACCTCCTTCCCTTTCCAGACCAGTATTGTCCCAGTGGATCCCGGCTGGTGCACAGGGTGGTAGTGCCACTCACTCAAAGTTGGCCCATCAGCCCCGCAGAGGGCAGGGCAGGCTTACTTTTCATCCCCCGCCCCTCCACCCTGGGCTGGTGTGCCAGGGCATAGGGTGGCCGGGATGAGGAGGTGGTGAGCAGGAAAAGAATACTGCTTTTGCCCCTTATCCCCCAATGGATTTGGACTTTCGGTGGGTTGCAAAAAAAATCCCCAGAATGCAGTTAGTTGGTGGGCTGCCCCTAGTAAATAGTTTGAGAATCACTTTTCTAGACTAGTCTGCAGTGTGCATGAAAATGTATCCAGTGGTCACCATTTGCCACTGCATACCACTCAAATGACCACAGCTAGTTTGCATTCTGTGTATCGCATAGAAGAAAACCAGTATATTGCAGATGATGTGGTAACTGTTGTCCAATGATGGTGAACAATGTACGTTTACACAGTGGAAATGTCAGTTGGGGCAACTGGGTAGGAAGAGCTCGTCTGTCTATACAGCAGGGATAAGAGAGAGCATGTTCAGGATGCCACTCCAATAAATTCGGCTCTGCAGGGGTTTTGCGGTGTGCTATTGGAAAAGCTGTAAGTCTGGGAATGTCATTGAAATTGAGGCACCTGAGGCTGTCAGATATTTGTAATTTGGCAGGATCAGCTTTAAATTACTGTATGGTAATTTTAAAAACAAAAAATAGATGCATCAATACCTGGTAAAGCAGAAATGCCTGTCAAGATTCATTTAAAGAAGAAAATAAAATTGGTTTTAGCTAATCAATAGATTTCTCTCTCTCTCTCGCTCACACACACACACACACACACACACACACACACACACACACACACAC
>NW_020664440.1:7563425-7613153 GCF_002925995.2 Terrapene triunguis | reverse complement strand
ACACACACACACACACACACACACACACACACACACACACACACACAAAACGCTCCTCTCCCCCACTCCTTTTGTGACAGCTCTTCCTCTGAGAGTACATTCAGCTGATAACAGGCATGATTTTCAAAGTACATTGTGTTGGAGCTCACCCCTTGTGTGGCACTCTTCGGCTTGCTGCAAATTAAACCAGTGGCTTTATAAATCCTGGAGGAAAGGTGTTTACAGGAAGGGCAGCAAATGACCCTTAACTCTAATCGTCCAGAGGGGAAATAACTGTGGCAGAGAAGCAATGACTTGCTTTCACTAGCAGATGTTAATGCTCTTGTCCCCAGTAGTTTAGTCAGTAACACTGTTACCTGACCATAGGCAGAATGGCAGTTCCCTTAGTCTGATGTAGCTTTGTGAATCTGAAGGCAGAGAGATAGAAAGTTTGTATTATCGGTGCTGCTCCTTCTGAATGCAGATTGCAGAGGAGGAAAAGAAGGTGGAATTCCCCCTTTGAGGTTCAATCTACATGCAAATACTTATGTTGTAATCTCTGTAGTCGTATTATTTCTTAGGCTGTGTGGGTGGAGAAATGAAGAGCCAAAATCACTTGCTACACTCAAATAGTCCCATTGTATATGGAAGGCAAAATAAACTGTCTGAAATGACAGATTTTACATCCCAGGCTTTCAAATGTGCGCATACACATACACTTGCATATATAAAGACCTCCATCATAGGTCATCAACCAGGATTGAACCCCAGACCAGCTGCACTAAAAATTTTGTCTGCTGCTTGAGCTAAAGGAAGAACATGCCCTCGCTGGTAGCAGTTGTATTGTGTTTTCCTAGATGGGGACATGTAATATGCACACTCAGCAGTGGATTGCACATTTACACGTGCAATTGCATGCCTAATTTGTATGCAGAACTACATGGTTGTATTTGCAAACACCTGAATTTGCCCATACGTGTATCCAGGAATGTGTCTGGCTGTGTGCCAATATTAGATTTGCCCATACAGTTATGGTAATTGTACATGCCAAGTATGCATTTGGGGACACACGTTTGCATGCCCGCAGTTCTGAAAATCAGGCTTTAAATGCCAAGTCATGTTAACCTTAAAGATTCATGCTACTTTTTTTTTTTTTTTTTCAGGACCCATAGCATGGTTACAGAAAGATAAACTTCAAGATGGTCTCACCAGAGCTAGGTTGTGTAATCTGAAACCATTCCAAGGTATCATGCTTTGGAAGTTCAGAGCAAACTTGAAACTTAGCCCACTTACGGTTTTACATCAAAACGATGTGAATGTTGGGGGTTCAGTGTGAAGCTAAGGCTCTCATGAACAGAGATGGGTCAGAGCCACACATTTTTCCATCTGAATTCAGAGGCAAACTTCAGAGATGCTTAGATCCCGGGTTTGGGTTTGGTCCTTCGTAGAAATAGGAGCCAGCTGCTAAGTTCAGATGTGGAGCCACATCTGAACTTCCTCAAAATTCAGAACTCCTTGACACCTGGATTTTGGTTCAGACCCATTTCTTTCTTAGTTGTGTGTTAAGATGTGAAAATATAATCCATTTTTGTTACTTCAAAAGAGCGATAACAGGAATATTTTAAAAATTACTGCAAATCCTATAATCAATTGTACTGGGGAGACAGGGGGGAAAGCCTTGTATGTATTTCCGATGAAGTCCCGAGCTAGTTTACAGATTCTTTTGATGCTGCTTTCTCTCTCTATTGGATGCGTCGCATGGTAGAATAATCGTACCAAAAATAATGGAGTTGCTTTCGGTGGAGGGACGAATACATTGATTAGCCTCAGCGTCACTGCTAAATTATACTAGAAGCTATCACAGCGAGTGAGAAGTACGTCGTCTTCTCCTCATGGTGTTCCTCTGAGTTGTGATTGCAGTGTCCTGGTGGGTGTGTTGCCTTCTGTTAGTTTTCTTGGATGTGGAAAGCTACTACCAGATTAGGGTTTATTCATTTGCCTTATGCATTTAGCTCTACTAATTGAAATCCTCCTTACGTGTTTCTTCCATCGTGCTAGGTATTGAATACTTATGTGCTGAAGAGGTACATCTCCAAAACTGCCTTCCTATATTCCCAGACCAACCCTCCCCTCTTTTCTGGATTTCAGACAAAACCGTTTTGCTTCAAATGTCGGTGACCCAAAAGGAAACCACCTCTCTTCTGTAGGGCTGAACTCAACCGAGTGGGCGGAACAGCTTCTGTGTTCAAGGGTGCTGACGGCTGTTTTTAAAAAATGGAAAACCAAATCTCACTGTTTAAAATGTTGCTGCCCCGGAACCAATGCCCAGGAAGGAAAGAGCAAATATGTATGCATGTGTCTGTTTCAGTGGATTAATATAGTGCTAGCGTTTATAACAGCATAATCAGAATGCTGCTCCCAATGAGATTTCTGTTAGCAGGTATGGCAACAGAGGGATAGCTCAGTGGTTTGAGCATTGGCCTGCTAAGCCCACGGTTGTGAGTTCAATTCTTAAGGGGGCCATTTAGGGATCTGGGCAAAAATCTGTCTGGGGATTGGTCCTGCTTTGAGCAGGGGGTTGGACTAGATGACCTCCTGAGGTCCCTTCCAACCCTCATATTCTATGATTCTAACAGTAACTTCCACTCAGACTCTTGGCAAAGGAAACCAACAAGCTCACTGCTCTTCCAAAAAGGCTTAATTACAAAGGGTAAGAAATCATCAATGGTGTTTGGTTCCCTATAATCAGCCTGGTATAAAGAGGGGGTCAGCTGGAAAGAGTCTGTTAATGCTTGTGTATCTCTCTCTGGATTCGGAGTAGCAGTCCTCTACCACTGGAACAGTGCAGGCAACAGCAAGGAAACCTCTTAGGGAGCCTTGGGGTTGGGAGGGCATAGCCAAAAAGAACATTTAAAAGCCCTTCCTTCTGTTAGGACAGACCAGGGAATACATCTAACAGTCGGAGACTGAGGCTGGATTTGTAAATAGGCTGGGTAATTTTTATGAGCAAAATTAACTCTTGCTGCTCTGCCTGTTAAGGTAAAGGTAATGAAACCTTGTGCTCCTAGGAGCAAGCTGGTTTCTGCAGAAGTAGAGATGGCATTTACATTTCCTTCCCCCTCAGCCCACTGCATGGACAGCCCGGCAGCTCGGGCTGTGTGCATCGTGGGTTTGGTCTTGCTCATGTATGAAGCATCAGATCCTGGCGTCTGCTGGAGAAAGGCTACTGGACTTGACAGATGAATGGTCTGAAATTGAATAATCTGTTCCTCTTAGAGTAACTGGCATCTGCCCTGCTTTGTTGGATATGCAATGATTTTTTTACCCACTGCTGTAAACTGCCCGAGGGCCCCTTTGCATGTCAGTTGCACATACCCTCTTTCAGCCCCACTCTTTCACAATGGATATATTCTGCCTTATGCTCCAATGGGGGGTGTGGAGGGGCCATGCATGACCTGGACTCCTGGGAGGAATTCTGGCTGACTTGGATAGAATTTACTAAAAGGATCTCCTGGCAATACACATGGCTGTGCTTACTATACCATCTTGTTCCAAAGGGACTTTTTGCAGATGAACGATACAGCCACACCCAGACCCCTTCTCTGGTCCCTTCTCTGGTCCAGAGGGAACAGGGACGATGGTCTCGGTCAGGCTCTGGCTGGCTCCTGTGCAAAGATGCAAGAAGGAGAATTCCTTGTGCACTCTGCTATACCTTGTGTGCCATCCAGGGGCTGGGCCAAAGGAAATAGTGTTTAAAACTTTCTTCTCCCTGAGATAGAATTTTGCAGAATGTTGATTTCTTGGTACGTTGTCCAAAAACCTGACACCATCATCACTCCCATTGTTGTGGTGTTTGGCATGTGTGTTTGTCCCAGCCGAGATCTCAGCCACTGCCACCAGCCAGAGTGAACGTAACTTAATATCAAACATAGGGCCCGATCCATGACTAGTGTTAGTTGCCAGAGCACCATTGACTAAGCTGACTGACGCCAGCTGATCTGGCCCATACAATCTGAGGATCAAAGCTGAATTCTCCACTTTCTGGTGCTGTGAGAGCAAACGTACGACACATCACAGCAGGGCCCACTAAAGCTAATGCCTGGGAGTGTGTCCTCGAGAGGAGCTACAACTGCTCTTTATCTCCGAGGACCCATCAAGCTGAGATTGTTGTTGTGGCGTTATTTGCAACTTCTAATCTGCACGGTGATTCCAGGAGCTGATTGATATGAATAAAAATGTCTTCGTGCTGTTGTGACCCAGTGATCTGTATTGCCTTAGCCACTAGATCAGCATGCGGCTTGACAGTGGGAAGATAATGGTGTGTTAGCTCAGAATGGCACTGGAGCTGTCCAGACTGTAGTGTTAGAATTTATACTCTTGTTTATTCATGGTGTTCCATTTAATAGATGCTAGATGGCATCTAATAATCAAACCAAAAGGTAACGAGGTGGAATACGGTGGTAGAACACAATTGGAGAGGCGTGCTCTTCCCTCTGTATGAAAGACACACGTCTCTGGGGAGGTACCTGCGTAAATGCCATGCATGTTGATGGCACAACAGAGACCTAATTACAGGTCGATTCTCCTCCTCTGTCACAGCTGTACCATCCATTCGTATATGGCCAAGCTGGAAATTTGGATTCCCAGAGGAGACGCTGTATGCAATTATATTTTAATGATATTATCCAGCTAAAGTGGAGGAGAATTTCCCGTGTTCTCCTGCCCTTTGCCATGTATGCTTCCCCCCCTCGGAGGAGGAATCCATTGTGGGTTTTCAGATTGTGCCTTTAAAACTTTTTTTCATGTCCTCTGTTTGAAAAACCTCAGAGACTTTGCTTCATTGAGTCAAACCCAGAGATGTCAGATGGATTTATACTGGATATTCATTGTGTTTGAGCATCTCAGAAGTCAGCCAGTCTCTTTGGTCCTTTTTGGGGGGTCTTTCTATTATTTCTTACTTTTCAAACATGTTTTTAAAAAAGTCATTTGTAACCTGTTCTCAAAATTCCCCACGCAAAGGAAGGCTTTAAATAGAAGGACCTCTGGGGAGTTTTGGAAGCACTAAAGCTTAATGCCACTGAAGATTGTGAAATAAGGGAAAAAATCTACATGTTAAATCTGTTAAAGTAAGGCAGGGACCCTGGAGTTATTCTAATACCATATGATGGATGAGAACCTAGCAAAAGAGACATTTGGATTCTTAAATAAGTAAGTACTTTCCTTCCCCAAGCATTTGTTGACACTAATCCGAAAAGCAATATTGTGAATGTGGCCTATTTTTTTTTTTATCTCTTTTCCTCCCAGCCCCGCTCTCCACCCATTTAAAGGGCAGAATAAAAAAAATCTACAGTAACAAATACTATAGCTAAAAGTAATGGAACTAGATTTTAATTTGTATCAAAAGATGGCGGGCCATATTCTGACAACAGTTACGTCGTTGTCTATGTTTGGACTAACCCCCTTGATCCCTGTGGAGTAGTTCCCAGTGTAAACTGGAGTAACTGAGATCAGAATTTGCACTTTGGAATTAATTTGTTCTTATTAAATACAGTAATACGTGGTAAGTTTGTGATGAACTAGTTTGATTATGTCGCGACCAGGTTAAGATTAGAGTTAAAAAAAATATCTTCTGTGCTGTCCGACATTTTCATGTTTCTGTCCCTTTATTCACGCTCCTCCTTCGAGATCTTCACAGAGAGAGATCTGTTAGGAAGCGTAGCAACACCAGATGAAGCATCCCAAGAGAATGTTCTTTTAACTCTTGGTCACGCCATTGGTGTGGTACTCTGAGCCAGTGGCCCATTAAAAGACTTGAAATTTAGGTCTGGTCTACACTACGGGGTTAGGTCGAATTTAGCTGCGTTAGGTCGATTTAAAAATGACTGCGTTCACACAACCAACTCCGTTCCGTCAACCTAAAGGGCTCTTAAAATCGACTTCTGTACTCCTCCCCAGCGAGGGGAGAAGCACTAAAATCGACCTTGCTGGGTCGAATTTGGGGTAGTGCGGATGCAAATTGACAGTATTGGCCTCCGGGAGCGGCTCCATTGTGACCACTCTGGACAGCACTTTGAACTCCGATGCACTAGCCAGGTACACAGGAAAAGCCCTGGGAACTTTTGAATTTCATTTCCTGTTTGGTCAGCGTGGCGAACTCAGCAGCACAGGTGACCATGCAGTCCCCCCAGAATCGTAGAATGTTTCTATGCTCCCCCATCATCTCTGTCCCTGAGGTTATCGCAGATTAGAAGGTGAAAATAACTCACTCGCGATGACATGTTTTCCGAGCTCATGCAGTCCTCCCGCACTGATAGGGCACAGCTTAATGCATGGAGGCATTCAGTGGCAGAGGCCAGGAAAGAATTAAGTGAGCGCGAAGAGCGGAGGCAGGACGCGATGCTGAGGCTAATGGGGGAACAAACGGACATGATGAAGCATCTGTTGGAGCTGCAGGAAAGCCAACAAGAGCACAGACCCCCGCTGCATCCACTGTATAACTGCCTCCCCTCCTCCCCATGTTCCATAGCCTCCTCACCCAGATGCCCAAGAACGCGGGCAGGGGGGAGGCTCCGAGCACCCAGCCACTCCACTCCAGAGGATGGCCTAAGCAACAGAAGGTTGTCATTCAAACAATTTGATTTTTAGTGTGGCTACAATAAGCAATGTGGCCTTGTCCTTCCCTCTTCCCGCACCCCACCCGGGCTACCTTGTCCGTTATCTCTTTAATAATTAAAAAAAAAAAAAAAAGGAATGAATGCATGGTTTCAAAACAGTAGGGAAGGGGGGAGGGTGGTTGGCTCAACAAAGGGGGTGGGTTTACATTAAGGACACACACACGGACACACCCACCCACCCACCCACCCCCTGGCCAGTCATGAAACTAGTTTTCAAAGCCTCTCTGATGCGCAGCGCGCCTTGCTGTGCTCTTCTAATTGCCCTGGTGTCTGGCTGCTCAAAATCGGACGCCAGGCGATTTGCCTCAACCTCCCACCCCGCCATAAACGTCTCCCCCTTACTCTCTCAGATATTATGGAGCACACAGCAAGCAGCAATAACAGTGGGAATGTTGGTTGTGCTGAGGTCTGACCAACAGCGCCAGCGAGCTCTTAAACCTCCAAAGGCACATTCTACCACCATTCTGCACTTGCTCAGCTTATAGTTGAACTGAGCGGGCTCCATGCTTGCCATGGTATTGTGTCTGCATGGGTAACCCAGGAAAAAAGGCACGAAACGATTGTCTGCCATTGCTTTCATAGAGGGAGGGGCGACTGACGACGTGTACCCAAAACCACCCGCGACAATGTTTTTGCCCCATTGGGAGCTTAACCCAGAATTCCAATGGGCGGCGGAGACTGTGGGAACTGTGGGATAGCTACCACAGTGCACCGCTCCGTAAGTCGATGCTAGCCACGGTAGTGAGGACGCACTCTGCCAACTTAATGTGCTTAGTGTGGACATACGCAATCGACTGTATAAAATTGATTTCTAAAAATCGACTTCTATAAAATCGACCTAATTTTGTAGTGTAGACATACCGTAAGAAGGGTCATAGCCATGCAAGCAAACCCTTCTGGTGTAGTATATGAAAGAGTTCTTTTGCTAGTATAGCTCATATCAGTTCTCCTAAATTAAACTATACCATGGAAAGGACTCTTGCTGGGTATAACTGCATTCACGCTAAGTCTTCTGCTGTCATAGTTATGTCAGTTTATTTATTTATTTATTCACATAGCTATACTGTCAAAACTTTCAAGGGTAGACGAGCCCTTGTTGTTTAGGTTTAAGAGATTCTTTCTGCTGCAGAATAAAGAATTCAGTGGGAAGGAAAAGGTGCTGTGATTTTGAACCTGCCACACAAAGGATTATAAAGTGAGACCCCCATGAGCCAGAACCTCAGCAGGTGTGAATTAGCATAGCTCCATTGTTTTCAGTTCACTTATACCAGCTGAGGATCTAAGCTATGGTTCTTCCTGAAATCAGGCTACTGTATCTTAAACTTCATTCCAGTTAAACACGAGGTGAACTGCTTTTTTAGCAATCTAGCTATACGCCAAAAAAGGTTCACGTACAGGCTGGCTCACTTGCTACCTGTGTATGAGCCTGTAAGAGTTATAGAAATCACAGTAATGATATGAAATGTAGGTTTTCGTTGACCAAAGGTGTCAGAACTCTCTTAAATTGTTTCTCTCTAAGAGCTAGTTCAAGATGGAAATCACAGGCAGGTGAAGAGAGGTGGAAGCGTGCCAGGCAAACTGGAGACAAGAGTGAGAAATTGGAACAAGTGCTGGTGGGGTACAGAGAAGACTCCTGCCAAATTACCATGAACTTGGTCAAATGATTCTTTTTGTTGCCATAGGAAGTCAAAAAACCACGTGAACGTGGTCCCAGATGCTTAGCCGTTGCTTCTGCTTGACCTATAGATACAATAATTCCACTAGAACCAAACCAAGTCTCTTAAATGTAAGACAAGGTGATCAGAGCTTTTAATTACTGACTTCACCTCTTCTGGGACCAACCTGGATATGTCTGTAATGATTAATTTAATCTGGGCTATTTGAGTTTTAAATGTAATGCCAATATTTTATCCCAAATCACGTTAACATTTCACTGTTTTTATTTTCATAGGAGATTAACATTTTTCCATAGAGAAAAAACTTGGAAAGAGTTATATGCAGATTTGTTTTTGGAACAGACAGGCTACAAATGGAATAGAATTTTATATTCTTGGGGGTTCTTTTTTTCAGATAGTCTCAGTGGGATTTGTAGCTGTTAGGTTTTTCTTAGCAGTGCATCTCATCTTAGAGTCCCAGGACCTTCTGAAGGAAGAAATAGCTTGTAGAATAACTCCTTTTATGATAACAGCAGAGTATTTGTTGAGGACCCGCTGTTAAAGCAAACATGCACTTCTTAAGGAGTGAGACTGGAGAGACTGTTTGTTTGTATTTTACAAACTGATGGGAAGATGTAAAGTTTCCCAGTACACGTTAAGAATTCCCACAGCTACTCCACAAATGAAACACAGATGTATTATGTGAACTACCACAGCTTGTTGTCTACCTTTTTATTTCATCATCACACTAATTCCCCCCCCCCCTTGTTTACCTGAATAGATTGACTGAGCAGAAGATTTGTGATTTGAACCCTCTTGGGAAAGTCCTGTAGTGTTTAATATAAAATGGTCTTCCTGTTTTGGAACCATTCTGTAAAATGTTATGGAGAACTATATCCTTTCTGTAAACAAAATTCCACAGGGTGTTTCAAAACACGCCTAGAAAAATATTAAATTGTATAGGAGCAGAGCAATTTGTATAGAACCCCTCTGGTTTCATCCCCAATATACTATACAACATACGAGTGGGCTTTATTTATACATAAATAACGTTCAGGGATAAATTGTGACGCTGGAATGCCCGGGGAGTGCCAGGCCATCAGAAGGGGATTGGCGAGAAGGGGACGGAAGCTGCTTTCAGCATCAGAGTGTTAGTGTAGGGAGACAACTCCTTTCTGAGGCGCATGCGCCACCTGGATATTAGGCAAGGCACTATGGGAAGGGGGCAGAGAAGGGGTTCCCTGTATTCACCCTTTCTATCTGTTCTTTAAAACACACACACACACACACACACCACCAGCCATAATGTAGCCACTAGTATTTATATAACTCCTTGAAAATTCAAAGGGCCTCACAATTATTGGGCCAGATTCTCTCTAGCGATCTGGCCCCTTAGTGCTGCTTAGGCAGGGCAGAGGGGCAAGATCCTGTTTGCAAAGGCCCACAGAGAATTCCCTGGCAGAGGAGAATGCTCTGTGCATGTAAACCCAGATCCTGTCAGCTGCTGCTTAGCCTCGCATTACACCCCTGCGGAATGTGTGATGGGATGGAGGAGGCGTGGCAGAACTCAGCTAAGTTCTTCCTCCACCAATGTAGGGACAATGGGCCAGTGGTGTGAGTTAGAGCAGCCTCTGACTTACCTTAGGACAGCCTCTCCTCTCACTCATGCAGGAGCTGACACAGACTGGCCTTTGGATGCCTCATTCCTCTATGCTAAGTGGAGCTTGGAGGCAAGGTTGAATTTAGCCCATTAACAAATTCTTGTCATGCTGCTGTGAGGTTGGTCAGCATGTATTGACATCTCTTCTTACAGAGAGGGAAATGTAAGGTAGGGACGCTGACTTAACTTCCCAAAGGACACGGAGAGAGCCAGTGGCAGGAGTAGGATATTGGCGCTCCTGGTCTTGTATTTGGACCACTAGTCTACACAGTTGCATACACCTGAAATAAATAACACAATTGCTGTGTTTAAGATGCAGGTGGTTGTGTTCTAAACTATGTTAGTGGCAATGGAATCAGTCAAACAATAATATCTCCTATCTGGCAATGTTTGTACAAAATCAACCCGGGCAACATTCAATTTCAAAAAGCTTGTGTGTTTGGATGCCAAGAACTCTGACTCTGATGTCTAAATGGAATTTGTGTGCAGGAACTTCTGAGCAGCTAGATATCCAGAGGCTCAATTTGTGGGTGCAAATGGCTGTCCCAAAACAAATGCTTCAATCTAGGTACCCAGAACCTTATTTGTTGCTTAATTATGGGTCCCAGGTTTGGTGACCAGGTTGTGGCAACTGAAAATTTGCCCTATAAAGCTTTAGCTTCAAGCATAAACAGAGAAACAATTGACTGTATTGCCATATAAGCTTACAGTGGATTTCAAGCCATGGGCCTGATCCTTCTGTTCAGATCAATAGTAAAACTCGTTTTCGTGACCAATATGTTTGAAAGAAAGTGTTTCTATCTTAGCCCAGTATTAGCATACAGCATGAATGGAGATATCATTTACATAACGTACTATATCAAGATATCTACGTGTTTTAACCGAAAGTGGCTTTCGCAGCTGCACTGAGCAATCTTGTTTTCTGCCAGAAAATAATAAACTATTTTTTCCCCTGCAAAAATAGTCTCTTCGGGAAGTGCTGCTCAAGAATATTCCCAGGGTCTTGGAACCTTGAATGAATTTTGCAGCTGGGTGTCTCTGAGTATATTTCAATAGGGCTTCAAACCACAGCTTGCAGTCCAGCTCCACTGAAAGGTATGTTGTAATGCTGTTAATTTGAAACAATCTGCTGCAATACAGTCACTTTATAAAGCCCTAACAAAACTGGTAAGTATTTAATCTCTAAGGGCCTAAGTCATTTGGAAAGCTGTGTGAAGCTTCCCACCCATCACTTTGACCATTTCTCTCTCAAATGTGTTGGGGAAGTACGTAGTACATCTTTTTAAAAGATGCCCTTGTATAACTACATGGATGAACTTTAACCTTCTTCCTGCCTATATTTCACTGGAAAAAACTCAACTCCTGAAAGCAGGCGGTGTTATTCAGTGATTAAAGCACAGGGCTGAAAATCAGGCGTTCTGGATTTTATTCCTAATTCTGCCACTGACTCATACTATTTGATCTTGGACTACTTAGTTAATCTCTGCATCAGAGTCTCTGTTTTCTAAAATGAGGATAATAATGCCTACCTCATAGAGCTGTGCTGAGGATTAATTAAAGTTCGTAAAGTCCTTTGTGATCCACAGATGGGGAGGGCAATCGTTTCATTATTATGAGGGCATAACTGGTGTAAATGTTACATACAATAAGGGCTGGTCCACACTAACCCCCCAGTTCGAACTCAGATACGCAACTTCAGCTACGTGAATAACGTAGCTGAAGTCGAAGTACCTTAGTTCGAACTACAAGGTACTTACTGCGGGTCCACACGCGGCAGGCAGGCTCCCCCGTCGACTCCGCCTACTCCTCTTGCGGAGCAGGAGAACCGGTGTTGACGGCGAGCACTTCCGGGATCGATTTATCACGTCTAGACAAGACGCGATAAATCGATCCCAGAAGATCAATTGCTTACCGCCAAACCCGGAGGTAAGTATAGACGTACCCTAAGACTCCTTATGCAGCAGGTTCTTGTGACTCTGATCTGATAAATTATTTTTCCTGGCATCCCATCTTGTGTGTGTGTGAGATGAGATGCTTTTTGTTACTGATTTGTGTTATATTAGTTTTTGATAAATGTTCTATAGTCCTGAAATATAAATCTGGGTTTGCTAAGAGGGAAGATAACTTGCTCTAAGCTTTAAACCAGCTCCTCCTTGCAGAGAGACGGATTGTATTCTCTTTGATTTCACACCATCACAAGGTTGCGTGTTGGATTTACTCACTGGATGTTCACAAAAAGGTGACAGGAATTCAGGCTTCTGTGGCTAAGATAATATCTTTGGTTCAAGTTTGCCGGCCAAGAGCTTTAAAAAATGGAAATGGTTATTGATAAACAGTCCTATTTTCCTTGTGAGTACTGGAGACCTGGAACTCTAAGAAATCAAACCAGTGTACTGAAAATCTAGCTCAGATTATCAAATGTCAGGTTAGGAAGGGTTTGAGAGAGAGAGACAGGGAAGGATGATATTGCGTTCTGGATTAAAAACCGGACTCAGTCTGAAAGTGAGCTAAATAATTTTAGAGCAATTGGACAAATCTTGCCCAATAGAAACCTTGATGCACCTTTTGTGCTTTCTCATTTAAATTTACTTTCAGTGGGCAAATTCACTGAGTTACCCATGGGATGAATGTGGCCTATTATGTTTAGCAAAAGATCTGGTTTATTTAGCATCTTAGGTATGACTTCTGCTTTTTGCCTTATTGGTATTTCTTGACTATAGACTCAAGGAAGCTTTCCTACTTCCTTGCTAACACCTAAGATAATAGGTTTTCAGCAATACTTTGGCATCCAGTAAATAGAAGCACTTCTGTTCTCTGCCCTGGCTGTCAGTTCTTGCTGTAGTGTGAAATTCCTTTTGAGCAGTATAAAACGAAGGGTCAGGAATCAGAAACGAATACAGGGATTAAAAAAAAAAAAAAGTATCCAGATATGCAAGTGAAGCCCATGGAAATTTGTCTGAAAGCCTTTTACTTCAGCTCATAATAGCTGGCTTGAGCTAAACATGACAAGCTTCATTTAATGCTCACTGTTGTAATTACTACCTGGTGCTCACTTCATAGAATCTTAGGATAAATTTTAGCCCCTGGAATAATTAGGTGCCACGCCCACTGAAGTCAATGGTAACTGTGTCTGCTTATGTCTGAGGCTGAATTTGGTCCCTAGAATCTAGACGTGGAAAAGACGGGCTTGATTATTTAGGCCATGTTCCTGCCATTGCAGGATTCGGAAAGGGTGTATTTAACGGAGGGTCAGTTTGGGAAAATCAGAATGCTCCGTTGATTTATATGGCACTATGCTGATTTAGCGCCGCTGCGGAGCCAGCCAGTTCTCTTTAGTAATGCAAGATAATCAAGAACATAAGTGTTCCTGTACCAGACCAGATGACTGCTTTATCTGATCAGCAACTTGAGTTTAGTCCAGGTGCTTAAGTGAGCGGTTAAACTACTCGGATTATATATATCCAGTTGGACAATTCTGTATGCGAGGTAAAATTCCTTCCTGACCACCCCTATAGTGGTATCATCTTATGCCCTGAAGGATGAATTTTAACGATCTGTATTATTACAGCCCACTTCTGCAGTTTGCTGAACAAGCTGACTTTCAAGAAGCCCTCCACATCGCAACGAGCCACCTGTCTCTCATTACCAGAAGCCAGAAAGGGACAAGCCTGCCTGAAAAATATGGTTCAGCTACTATGAAACTGCTGTGAGCTAGAAGACCATTCTGGGTATTGACATGCAAATGAGATGCAAACCTCTCACTTTGCTCCACAATTACTGTGGGGAAACTATAGGCACAAATCTATATAAATTGCTCCCTCACACTCACACAACAGATGTATTGTACAGTGTGTGCATACAGTGCATATATATGGACAATCGAGTATGTTGAACTGGTGTGTGCATCCCGTACTCTTATGCCAGATGTCTGTTTATGGTGGGTAGGAATGTCACTGTCTCCAGCATAGCATGCTAGCTGCTAATGTTAATGAGTTGCAGCATCCATCATTAGCCTTTTCACAAGAATATCCTGACCGTGCTGTATTAATTCCATGCCATGTGGTGAGACAATCGGCAAGAAGATCTGACTTTTTGAATTCTCTTTACCCGAGGGGCATAAATGCTGCACAGATCAATAACCTGCTGCTCAGTTGTTCAGATCTGAGGGTCCCATCAACTCCCTGGGTTGATTATTTTAATTATTATTGTTGTTTTCTACCCAACGGCCAGCACTGTTTTTTAGCTACCCAGGATTCAGATGGACTGGGTATTAATTTGAAATAAACAACACTGCAATCATGACTGCGATAAGCAGAATTTTCCAGACCCCAACCATAGCTAAGTGGGTTTATAGAATAAGGGTGAGGGGAGTAAAAGTGGAACTGGTTTGTGCAAAAATGTTAGAGCCCTTCACTTCCATATAGGCTATACATCTGTTTATCAAATTCATAAGTGCTTTGATCCAATGGAAGCTGTGTAAGATAAAGAAAATTAGATTTCCTGTTACAGACGTGAAATCAAAGTGAAGCCAGAAGCATAGGGCCAGATTAATCGTCTTCTAGTTAAATCTTGCAAGTAATACTGTATAAACACTTCATATCCAAAGGGGATTATGTCCAAACACTGAGCTGATGGAGGAGTTTAGGGCTGTTCTGAATTGCATAACTGTCATTTAGACATCCAGTGTCGGGGAGAGCATGGATTGGGCAGAATGGGGGAGGGGGGGATGAGATGGTGCTTAGGGTAAGCAGCTAAGAGGGAAGGGAAAGACAGATGACGAAGCTTGGAGAGGGAAAGCTATGGAGGGAGGCCTAACATAAGTGAAACAAAAGGAGATCTCTCCAGGCTAGTGAGCATGGCAAAGTAAAGTTTGTCAGCGTATGGGCTGTCGGGCACCCTTTCTGGTATGCATCCCTATTCCCCCTTTCCTTGCCCTGTCCTGCCAGTGAGGGATTAGAAACAGAACCCTGCTCTGAGCAGTGCCTAGGGGCCACCTCTGCCATCTGCAATGCAACCAGTGTGGGAGTGCTGTGGAAACTCCCGTCCGTCCGTCCAAGACTCGGTAGTCCCCTCTCTCTGTCAAACACACGGACACAGCAGGAACCCATCAGGGCAGGGCTTTTGTTTAAACACCTGTACGCATGTACATTAGGCGGGAGGGATAGCTCAGTGGTTTGAGCATTGGCCTGCTAAACCCAGGGTTGTGAGTTCAATCCTTGAGGGGGCCACTTAGGGATCTGGGGCAAAAAACAGCACTTGGTCCTGCTAGTGAAGGCAGGGGGCTGGACTCGATGACCTTTCAAGGTCCCTTCCAGCTCTATGAGATAGGTATATCAAAATAAATAAAAAAAATAAAAAAATCCCAGTTCAGCGAGGGGCTTAAGCATGTCTAACTTTAATCACGAGTAGTTCCACTGAGCCAATGGGACTTCTCAGCTGTTTAAAGTTAGGCATGTGCTTCTGTGGAATCGGGGCCACCAATGGGATGTGTATTCCAAGCTCTTCTGAGCCTCTTGAGACTGATCATTTGAGCTGGAAATCTTGAGGGATGGGCTGATGCGCAAGGTTCTGGCACTGCGGTGTTCTGCTGCAAATGCCGCATGAAGAGCTTCTCTGCTGATTAATTTGTCTCTGCTCATACTGGTCATGCACAGGCATGCCATAATGAGGAACACTTCAGAACTCTCCACGTTTCGCTGCTTGGTCAGATTCTGAAACGGAGCAAAGCCTGGAACGAGTAGAGCGTAATGTGTTTTCCCCCAATGTTCGTCCTCTCTGTTAAAACTGCACCTTTAGTTGTTTCATCGGTAGCATGATCTAGTGGTTAGAGCCACAGACTGCGAGTCAGGAGACTAAAGTGCTGAGCCACTGATTCGCTGCGTGGTCTTCGGCAAGCCCCGTAATCTTTTTGTGACTCAGTTTACCCACCTGTAGCGTGGGGATGATCATCCTTGCTGTGCCTATTGTGAAGCATAATCAGCTGATGTTTGTGAAGCACTTGAGATGCTCTTTAATTTCAGAACAGTTTATGAACCATAATGCAGTGTAATATTCCTTGTATTCAGGATGTGCTACAGGTGAGAGGCTAGTGTGTTTGGGGAGAAAAGCAAAGCTGTCAATGTGTAGTGTATAGAGTTCTCTTCAACCAGTAAAGCTACGTAGTGTATCACGTGGCTTTTTATGCCATGCAAGAGGGGCCATTTCTGGATAGCTATGTACAGTGTGCTTAGCAGTGTACTTTCTTTCCTTTAGTATCTTAACTAAAGTATGTCTGATTGAAGTGATGGCTTTATTTTCCATAGCATGATGCATGTATCTGAATTCTCAATGGTCCCCTTCACTGGCCCACCCCCTGGATCTCTACCAGCTCTCTGTTATTACTTCATTCCAGTGTTTGGAGATGATCTTCCGTGCATCTGAAATGCATAGATTTGACGGCAGTAGCTTCTTGTGCACCAATTTCCTTGGGTTCTGTATTTACTGCCATTGATGCTGGAATTGCTGTCACAGGGCTGGCAGAATGTCGAAGGAAAGGAGTCTCCCCTTTATCCTGTGCTGCAGCAATCCTCTCGCTTTGTTTTCTTCTTCTTCTTCTACTGATCTTTAATGCTCCCTCTTGGTTGCTCTAACCCACTCTAGGAAAAAAACTCCCACGGAAGTCCTCATACAAATAGCAACTGGGTGAGTGCAGGAGTTTCTTTCCATAAGCGATCATACCGCCTCCACTTCCAGGGAGTGGCTTAACCAAAGAATGCTGTCATTCCCCAGGACAGTGGGTAGCCGTTTCCTTTCCTGGTTTAGGAGTACATGTTACTAGTTCTGATGTGGCTACACAGGGCAATAAGGTCTCCTCCCTATCCACGGGCATGGCTGTGTTAGGGCACAAGGGAAGAGAACATACACTCAAAGCTCTTCCCTGTGAGCAAATTAGTGAAGAGTGTGGAGAGTGGGTGGAGCCATGGCTTGGCTCCTCCCCCATCTGCCAGCCTGCAGAGCTAGCCAGGCCTGAGTGGGAATCGAGCGGTGGCCTTGGGGCAGGGAAGGACTTGTGACGCTGGGGCTATGTCTACACTTGAAGTAGGGGTGGGATTCCCAGTTTAAGACATACTCACTCTAGCTCTCATTGAGCCATAGGGCATTGAAAACAGTAGTGTAGCTGGGGTGTCATGGGCAGCGGTTTGGGCTAGCTGCCCTGAGTCGGTACCCCGGGGGTCCGGGCGCTTTGACCTGGGGGCGGCTAACCCCTGTTGCTACTGCCTGTGCTAGCACTGCTACTGTACAGAGTGTGCACAGCCAGTCTGGCCACCCAGATTCCACCACTCCCCGGGCTCAGCGGGAGCCTCTTGCATGCAGCGGATGGGGCAGGATTTACTCTACGTAAAGATTTGTAGAAATTGGGCTGGATTCTCAGCTGCACCCAGCTGTCTGCTGGGTGATTCCCTGATCTTGGGATCAGTTCTGTACTGGCTCTCATGCGCTAGAGCAGCCAAAGGAGCTGCTCTAAAGCACGCATGGCTGGTTTTCGCCCAGAGGGGCAGTGTGCTAGTTGAGAACAGCTGCAGCAGCTCTCTAGTCACAACCCTTCCTGCCCTAGCACCTACACTGGAGACTGCAGAAGTAGTGGCTTAGGAGCCAGCTACACCTGCTTTTAGCCAGCTGGGGAAATCCTGGAAGCTCTCCAGGCCCTTTGTGCCATGAGAATTGATGTGAAGGGGGCCAGAGTATAAAAGGAGGATCTGGCACGATGTTTGCAAGGGGCTGTGGGCAGAAAAAAAGTGGAATACTAACGATCATGAAAGAGAGGGGCAGCTTAATGCGAGCACAGGCATAGGTGGGAAGAACTCCTGGGGTGGAAACCCTGCTCAGACAATAACGGCTGGAATGGACTTGGGCAAGTCACTTAACCTTTCTGGAAAACAGCGGTAATTATTGATCTGCCTTTCAGGAGGGTTGTGAGGAGTAGTTTAAAAAAGGCTTTGAAAATTAAATGCGCTAAGTGCCATCATGTTGTTGAGTCATCCATAAAACAAGTGTCAAAAAGCTCATTATTTTTAATTAAAATTATTTTTTTTTTAATTTTCATTTGGAAAAAATATTCTGTGCAACTGCATGAAAGATTTCAGCTCGGTGCCTGTGGTATTGAACATCGCTACAAACTTTGTGCTGTACGCAAAGTGCTGACAAAATCTTACATCTGGTTCCCATAGCCTAAACACTCAGGTGCTGTAAATCTGGATCTCCAAGCATTGAATAAATGCACACACACATCGCTGGTTCTGAAAAACGAATAGCTTCCCTCCCGACCCCCTTACATGTGATAAAGATGCATCTGGCAGGGAGGAAGGCGGGCTGGTTATTTGCTAGCAGTCTCTTGATACAGTAGAGTAAAAATTAGATTTAACAACAGAAAATAGAGGAGCTCCTTCATCCCCTAGCGTAGCTCATCTCATCTTAGCGGGAAAAGAATTTCATTTCTAACTTTGGATCTGTGGCGCTTTCACCATCCTGGAAACTCTTGTATTCTCCATTGGCCTCGAGGGAATTGCAGAACTGATTCCTTATAGACTGTCTTGTTTATCTTTCTGTCTGTCCAGGCAAGTATTTTATCATGTTCTCCCTGCTGGTATCTGAGTGCTGAGCTGCCAGGCCAGTGACTTGTAACTTCAGCAGAAGTTTCAGTTTTAAGGTCAGCGGGATCTTTGATGTTTGTATCTTGAGAACAAATGGATTTGAATTTTGGAGCTGTGCCCACAGAGTGGAGCTAAATAATGGTACGAGGAGTAGGGCTGCTTGGAAGAACAGAGGGTCTGGCAGGATGCAGCATTAATCTGCCAAGTTGTCATGCCAGGTAAGGGCCTTGTCATGCTGTCATTTAATTTAATGGCAAAGCTTCCATTGATCTCAATGGTATAGGATTAGATCCTAAGTGAGTATAACTTTTTGTTTAACAATTCCAGTTTTCTCCCCTTTTAGCAAGTCCAAGTATAGTATAAATTATTCTGGTGCCTGTTACGGCTGAGCTCTCTAGAAGCAGGCAGATAAAATTTTAAGTCAAATCACTGAAACTAGAGTAGAATAATTTATACTCTTAGAAAGAGGAGTTCTGAAGTCAAATGAGCCGGGTGATGCGAATTTATGTGGTTGCTTTGTCCCCTCAGATCCTCTTTGTTTCCAAATGTTTGCGAAATTATGAAGCACTGCTCCATGCTAATCATCTGAAAGGTAAAATCCAATTATTAGGCAGAAATTATTAACTGGGCCAGAGGAAAATTATTTACTAAAATATTTTGGTGCAATTAGTATGTAATGAGAATGACAAAATGAGCACTGAATACTGGATTACTGCAGAAAATAAAATGGGAAAAAAATTCTTATAAATAGCGTACTGTTAAACTTGTTGGGAAGCAGCATGGCCTAGCAGGCGCAGCGCTGGCCTGGGATCTGGGAAACCTAGATTTTAATCCCAGCTCGGCCACTGGCCTGCTGGAAGAATATGGGCAAGACACTTCCCCTCTTTATGCCTCAGTTAATGATACTTACCTCTTTTGTAAAACGCTTGGAGGTCTGCTTATGAAAAACAAACTAAGTATTATTGTGTTATTATTTTGTAACCAGGATTTCTTTCCAGTTTGGCTTGGCACGTAAACTTTGTTTCCAAAATACATACACATTTATCCGGAGGATAAACTCATCCCTATTCATACAAGGGATGATATCTGCCTTTGACACTTGCTTAGCTCAAATATGAATCTGCTTCAAGAGGAACAGCAGGTGGGTGGTCTTCAAACCACTTTGAATGATGTGGTTTCTGAACGCTTGGATACCAAGAGCAGTTGCTTTTGAAACAGATCATGAGATGATGCTCTGTAATGTCAGTGTTTAAATGAGTAGCCCAAGGTGTATCCGGTAAGTGGGTTATGAAGTTGTCAAATGACTTATTTTGGAAAAAAACAACAACTTGTTTTTAAAAGGAGTAGCTCATGGGTGCATACACAGCTCCTATTGATTTCAGCAAGAATTTAGTGGGGACGTATACAAAGAGCCCGAATTCTGATCTCTGCTACGCTGGGGTAAGTGGTGGTGGTGCTCTGGTTTGTGCCAGTGTAACTGGGATCAGAATTTAGCTCAGTATATTTAAGTATGTACAGTGTTGTCGGGCAGATTTCAGAACACTGGGATCGCCAGACTGGATCAAACCAGCAGTCCTTCTGGTTATCTGTTTCTGACAGTGGCCAGTAACGGATCCTTCAGGAAGGAGATGTAAGAATCCCTGTAATGGACATGTAATGGGGTATATTGGACATTTAAGGAGGAATTCTCACAGTATGTCTATGCTACAATTAAAAACCCACAGTTGGCCCATGCCAATGACTTGGGCTCTTGGGTTGTGGGGCTGTTTAATTGCAGTGTACATGTTCGGGGTGGTTTCTAAAATCTTTGTTTCTCTGTGCATTTGCGGGGACTCTGTTTGACACTCAGCTGCTTTCCCCAAACCTGAAGAAGAGCTCTGTGTAGCTTGAGAGTTTCTTCTATTCCACCAACAGAAGTTGGTCCAATAGAAGATATTGCCCAGTCTCTCTCAGCACTCTGTCAAATAATTTTCACTGTGTTACCATTAGGCCTGGATCCCCAGGCAGATCCCTGCACCAACACAGAGCTCATTGCAGGATTATACATGTCAAGACCAGAAGGGTAATCTAGTCTGACCTCCTGAGTAACACAGGCCATAGCATTTTACTCAGTAATTCCTGCATCAAGTAGGGTGGCCAGGTGTCTGGTTTTCCAGTCAAAAATCTACTGACCAGACACCCGAAATCCTGTTACCAGAGGCAGGGAGGCACCGAGTCATCACCCGTGCCAGCTCCTACTCAGTCGGGGCCGCTTCCTACCTGCATGGGGCAGCTGCAGCTCCCAGCCCCTGCTCTCCTGACCCACACAGGGAGGGAGGGGAAGAGCAGCGAGTGATGGGGGAGGGGGAAAGAGGAGTAAATGGGGGTGGAGCCTCAGGAGGAAGGGGTGGGGCCTCAGGGGAAGAGGCAGGGCAGCGGTCAGGCCTGGGAGAAGGGATGGGGCAGGGGTGTGGCCAGGGGGCAGGGGAAGTTCCAGCACTCCTGCTGGAGTATCCGGTTTTTATATATTACAAAGTTGGCAACCCTAACCAAGATGCTGTCAACAAGGCTGAACGCTATTTTGTATTTGTTTTGCTTAATTTGTTCATGACCAAAGTGCCACCCCTCAGCTGTAACTGCCGTGATAGCACACAAACCCTTGTCAGTTGACGGATGGTACTTCAGTGGATGCTTGAGGCCTAATGCTGTGCTGACTTGCATCCTGGGCCATGGGAAGTAACCCAGTAGGATTGCACAGAGCCTAAGCCCACAGAGAACTTGACCCATAAAATATACTATGTACAAATTCTTTATAACTGTGTGTGTGAGAGAGAGCAGGTTGAACTGGTTGAACATTACAGAGCAATAAACTAACTGAAATAAATGAGAAAAGCTGGGTGCCTGGTTAAATAGACTGTGCCCCATGTTTCCTTCTCACATGAAAAGACACTGGAAGAGAACAAGGCCATTGAAAAGCCTCATGGTGCACAGAGAGTGCCACTGTTGGACTGTATTCCTCCCACAATGTGGCAGGGTCATGGCTGTGCCCTGAAAAAGGAGGGGAGCGTGGGCGTCTCTGGTCAGATGCACAGAGGGCATCTCTCCTTGTGCTGTGCCGCCTCCTCAGAGATGGCTGCATGCCCAGCTCTGTGGCTAGCTCTATAGCCGTGTTGCCACTGACTCCAGGGCGGTGACTGTGCTCTGTGATCCCTGCATATGGGAGGAGTAACGAACGCAGCATTAAGTCGTCATGCGCCTTTAGAGCCCATGTCGAGAAAACTAAAGCCAAGGTTAGCACACAAAACAACGTTCTCCGCAAGTTGGCTATATCAAAGTGGAGTACAGGCCCTTTTGCTCCATGAGCACCAGCACTTTGCTGTTCTTCTGCTGAATACCCTTATACAGTGGGGGCACGATCCCCTGGCGTGCTAGACCCTCTACTAAAGACCTCCTGCTGCTGTATTACAGGATGCGTTAAGCCTACCCACATCAACAGCCTTTGCACCTTCGCAGGTGTTGCTCTTCCTGATGTCCACCGGGAAGTTGCTAGTAGAGTCAAGCAGTGCACAGATCCAAGACATCCGCTATATGATCGAACACCGATGCTGAGTTGACTGAAGTCACAACAAAGTTTTCTTTCCACCAGTAAACCCCTCACACTGCCACAACCAAACCCTTGTCAGTTTGGGTGGCAAGCAAGAGTAGAGAATGACCCAATAGCCTGTGCTCTCCGGCTCCCAACAGTCGAGTACCTACCACCCGGTGATCAGCCCTGGCCTATATGGTGTAGCCTTAATCGACTCCGCACTGGAGTTGGCTGGTCTATGCACAAGAAGATCAAGTGGGGCTACGTCACTTATGACTGTGGCAAGGAGCCTCAAAACCTGAAGCATCCCTGCAATGCCAGCTGCTTGAGCGCAAGTTATCTTCCAGTGAGCTGGAAAATTGGAGTCCTCTCGCTGAAACCACCTGAGGAGAGCCCACGGGGGGAGTTCAGTATTGTTTTAAGAAGCTAGAAGTGAAACTTGGAGCTAGCAGACAAGTTAGTGTCCCAAATCTTTTTATTTATTAGGTTAATTTAGTGCCAGATTTATAGCCTCGGAGACTGAAATCATCGGTTTGAACTTGATCCTACCCCGCACTGCAGTTGATCGCAAAACTCCTATTGTCTTCAGTGGTATGGAATTGGGTCTTTTGTCCTGGGGGGTCTTGTGCTGGGGATGAGTTGGGTCTGCGTCCTTTCAAAAAAAAAAGACCCTTCTGAGAGGACGCAGCGTGTATCTGTTAGTGCCAATGCCCTGACTTCCGTGTCTATGTACTAGGACCTGGACTCAAACCAAGACATTTCTCCATCACCACTGAACTGTCCTCTGATGGTAATACGTTAGGTAGCTGCCGACCACGGCAGGCTTTGCACTGTTGATGTAGAGAAGTGATGCTCTGTATCCTATTACGGGGCAGATCATTAGAGCCATGCAGTCAACATAACATAAGAACGGTCCATCTAGCCCAGTATCCTGTCTTCCGACAGTGGCCAATGCCAGGTGCTTCAGAGGGAATGAACAAGACAGGTGATCATCAAGTGATCGATTCCCTGCCACCCAGACAAGAGACACCATTCCTGCTCATCTTGGCTAATAGCCATTGATGGACCTATCCTCCATGAACTGCTCTAGTTCTTTTTTGAACCCTGTTATAGTCTTGCCCTTCATAGCAAAGAGTTCCACGGGTTGACTGTGTGTTGTGTCCTTTTGTTTGCTTTAAACCTGCTGCCTCCTCTTGACTGGGTCTTTGCATGCACACATACAAAGTCATGAAAGTTTTGGTTAACCTAATATAAAGTCTCTGTCAACAGAGTTTCTCTCTCTCTCTGTATGTAAGTATATTTATGCATCTGTACACTGGCACTCCTTATTGGGGTTGCAGAGGTTATAACTGAGGGCAGACTTCCGCTTTTAAGTGCTGATCTTGCAAACTCTTGTATGATTAGTTGTCACTCAGGTAGTCCCATTGAATTGAATGGGACGGCTTACGTGAAGAAGGATTATGCACATGGGGACGAGTTAGCAGGAACAACCCCTTCGTGACTACCGTCGTACGCTAAGCCTCTTGCATGACACAGCAGATCCAGGGCAGTCCTTGTGAGCAATGACAATCTCTATACAAAACAATCTTTTCCACTTCTGTTATACGTGCAATTTCTGTATCTCTGAATGTGGGTCCACATATGACAGAACAAGAGCTTTTTCTATGACTTCACGACTCGTGTATTGCTGTACATCTGTGCTGGGCCTGATTAGCAAAACACCATTTGGCAAGCGTATAACACTGTTCGGGGTTGACAGTATGGTGATAACTCAGTAGGAATACAGTTTTCTCCTGCTGAGTTAATGTGTCCGGCAGGCTGAAGACCAAATCCTATCATATATTTTTAAACAAAAACTTTTCCAGAAATTGTGTTTAGTCATTTGGTCAGATCCTCGTTGACTTCAATGGGGCTAAGCAGAGTTACACCAGCTCAGGATCTAGCCTCTTACTGGAACATGGGACAGTATATTGTATTGTCAACTCTTGTAATGAACAGATATGAGATAGAAATGGGAAACTGGCTAAATATAACAGCTCTTGGAAGCCCCACTAGCAGGTCTATTTAGAAATTTCTTCACCTTCTTTGCTCTTCTGGTGCGAATAACGGACTTTTCCCCATGGGATAGATTTAATAACCTGGAAAATTACTAGTACATTTGTGAATCTTGCACTAATGAATTATCTTGTAATTAGTTATCATGCAATGTATAGCATGTTAGTTTTTTCTGTACCCTACCACAGGTCTTTGGATATTAAAATGTACAGAGCTCACCCAAGAAAGATCAGAAGATTTTTTTTTTTAAATGAAGGGAAAATTGTATCTCACTCTTATATTTTAAAACGGCTTGAAGAGGTTTTGCTCAGACATCCCAGAACAGTTCACCTTCAAGCAGAGGGGAGGCCTGGAAAATCCCATCCCCCATAAGTGAAACTTTGGGGAAATTGTGGATGGCCAGAAGCAGGGCCTTATCACTGCATTAGTCCAGTTTTACACTGCTGTAACTTCACTGAAATCAATGGAGATGCAGAAAGGTAAAGTCGGAGTAACTAGGAATGAATCGGGCCCAACAGATTATAACAGAAATGCTTTGATAATCACTATCTGTGATTAGTATTTCTTCTCTCGCCTAACTCTGTGAGAATTTTGCTATTGATTTTGGCGGGAGAAGGATTGGACTTGTAACATTCCACTGTTGTCTTTGCTAGTAGTACCCTTTCCTCTTGTCCAGCTTTTATCCATGACCAGCAGTGCTCATTGCTTGCTTATTTTTGTGGTATTCTTTTAAAACTCAAACACATTTAAAATTCTACACAGGCTAATTGCAACTCCAATGACAGGAGTTAAAAATTAAGCTCTGAAATTGTGCTGTCTATAGTCTGACTATTAAGTGAAATGATCTTTATTTAATTCAAAATGGCTTTCTTTTTCCAATATATTTTTATACGAGTGAAAATCCATATGCAAGTAGAGCTAAAATAATAGGAAATCCTGAATTGTGGCTGAAAATTTTTCATTCAACCCATGCATATGAGAAGCGGCAGGGTCTCAAAAACAATGACCTCATGTAATACTATGCCTGATGAGTTCTTCAATGTAGTTTAATTGCTTGAGGCTAACCTTGTAACAGGGTAGAATGTGACATTCAATCTACTTCTTTCTGCGATTTAAGGGGCACAGAGTTCAAATATTTATTTGTGAAGTAAAAATAAGTTTACCAACATTGTAAATATCAATTTATTGTAAGTGCCTCAATGTGCCAGCAGATTTTTTTTAACACTAAAAAGCTGGAAAAAATAATTGTGATGCATATTAACAGTGAAAATGACTGAGGAATGAAGCTGAGAATCCTAATACGTTTCGCATGGTTAGTAGATTGCATCTTTGTAATGATATGAGTGTATAGAGGTGAATCAGACTTTAAACTTGAGGGAAATATTTTGAAAACAGCAAGGGTGGTAAATTACCCCGGGGGTCAAATTGAAGAATTTTTAGACTTAAGATGATTTGTGATCTATTAAAGGAAAGAATACTTTGAACACCCTATATTTTCTTTAATATTTCCATGGCAATGGCCTTCTTTACAAAATCAGTTTAGACCTCCATCCTGAAATCAGACAGCAGTGTAAGCCAACCACCGAGGGGGCACTGAGCCCTGTTGCCTTCAGTGAGGCTGTGTGCATCGATTCCTGTTTAGGAGCCAGCATTTATTCTCCTCACTTGAGCTGATGATTACCCGATTTTGTCCCCATGGTGGTGAATAGAGATATAGATGAATACTTTGTGATGATCACCAAGCACAGATATTTTTATGACCAAATTTTCAACACGTGGCCAAATATTGGCCATGCTAATGTGCAGGGAATGCATTTGAAAGAGGGGGAATAGGAATTTGTGTATGCACATGGGGTGACCAGTGCTGCAGCTGCTGAACTTGGGGGAAAAGGGAACTGGAGATGCTGAATTCCTTGTGTGAAGGTCTCAGTATTGTCAAGATGAGGACATAGGCATCTGTTTGCATGTAGAGTAATTGCATGCACAAAAAAGTGGACACCATCGTTTGTGTCTGAGATCCAAATTTTTAGCCCTACTCTGTGTTTCTGCACTCATATCTTTTCAAAAAATATTGCCAAGCCTTTAAGAACTAACTGTTGAAGCACACATGCAAGATTTATAGGTGAAGAAGCTAGCACAGTTTTTGCTTGCCCACTTTTATACACGGAACTGATTGTCCATGGAAAAGTGTTCATGCTCCCATTCCATGTTTGAAAACAGTCACTTGTTCGTGCAAACTCAGCTATTCAGTTTGTATGAACACCTGAATGCAGATTTTTGCACATGCAAAATGGGGGCAGGTTCACTTCGGCGGGTGTAGTCAGTTTTGTGTACAAAAATTGGTGCACAAAAATGGAGGCCTCTAATGACTAATCAGTGTTGGGCTGTTTGATTGCAAAATACTCTGAACAGTGAAAGCTGGTTTTTTGTACAGTCTGCCCTCTAGTGTACAGATGGCTGCCTTCAATAAAATAACACATGGAGAAAAGGAAATGAAAATGTAATGGTCTTAGATTATACCCTCTTAAAACATTTCGACCAGTAGGTGTGCTTTAATCCATTTTAAACTGCATTATAATTAATACTAGGTCTTCATCTCAAAGGACAGTGTAACTTGCTTACAATAAACTCTGTTATAACGAAATTCCATTTATAGTGAAGAAGCATGAAAGTCTCCGTTGTTTCAGTGTACAAATTGATTCATTTGGAATTTATTCTGGCACCTTATCCTGCTCTCATTAAAGGAGATGGCAAAACGCTCATTGACTTAACTTCATACCCTCCTGCTAAGGGTAAAATACTCCTCTGAGATCTTGATTATATAAACAGGGGAACTGTAGGTTCAGTTTAAAAATAAAATACTCCAGAGAAGCAGGGGTGGATCTCGAGTCCGACATTCTGCTCCTCCGAGATGTGCCACTGCCTGGTTTAGTGATGGCCCTCCACGCACATCTTAGAGGACAACTTTGCCCTGTAAGGTTCTCCTCCTGCAAAGAGATTTGCCATCTTAGACACTTTTGCCCACGTGGAGCCCCAGGGAAGTCATTGAAGAATGAGATGCTACTGTTTGAGCTAAAGGATCAGATCCACTAACTTGAACTCCATGGGACTCGGCATAAATAAGTCTTTTGCAGGATTAGGGCTGTAGTCTATTTTTTTGGTGGGCCAGATGTTCCTGTCTCTGTAGAGTAGACCTGGCCTGAGAGCTTAACATGTAAGAGTCATGACAGCTCCTGGCCAAAAAACCCTACCCCAAGCAGAGATTTCCGTAACTGGAGAGGAGCCAGAGATGCTAAGATATCTTACTAGGAAATTTACTGTTGCTACTGTTAGAGTTGCTTTTGATTGTAAAAGAAAACAGGCATTACAAAACTGAGGTAGAGATACTTGAATGTGGGAAGGGGACATGAGCAATGTAGTGGCACTATGGAGGGTGGCAACTTGGAAAGTCTGATGCATGGGTAGCGGTTTCAAGTGTGCCTTGGTGCTGTCGGCCTTTTGAAGAACAGTACACTAGAAATTGGGTTGTGTCCTGGTTTAAGGAACTGCTTGTCAAGTGCCTCTTTACCCATCCTGCTTCTCTTTTCATAACCAGTGTTACTAAATTTAGGGAGGACATGTTTCTGTAAGGGATCTGCTTAGTTTTGACTTCTGTAATTAGCTAACATGTACATTTCTGTTCCACTTCATGCATTAATCTAATGGAGGAAAGAATTATGCATAGGTGAAGTTAAAAGACATTAAGCGAGTCTGCCTTTGCATCTCCAATGAACTGAAACATACAGCCTTAGAAAATGTTGGGCTGTAGCGCACTCGGAGACGTTAACAGGGAGCAATGCCACAGGTTCATTTGTGTACAAATATCTTAGCAGTAACGCTTGTTGTTTTGTATACCAATCTAATTTGTAGCACATAGCTGGTTATTGCCAGTCGCAGATGGGGAGGGTTGTTCTGGAGAATTTCAGGAATGAACTGAAAACAGCACATTGAGAGGATGGATGAGGTTTTTTCTTTCCCTGAAGAAAAATTGATATTTTGTCTTCTTTGCTGTAGCGCTTCATGAAGGATCTGGCTAGAGCAGAAGAAGGAATGAAAGACTTAGAAGGATGCAATCAGTACATAGTAATGGAAAACTGAAGGATACTGCAGAGAGGATTAAATAGAGACGGAAGGCTGTCCCCGAGCTAAAGGTAGGAACCAATACAAAATCTTCACCTTGTAAAGTCCTGTGGTGTCATGTCAGTGATGCGATCACCAATGAAAAATAAGGCTATTAAGCTAGAGATTCAAATGAAGTTCTGAAAATCTAATAGTCCAAGCCAGGCATTTCGTATTAGTCAGTCATTTGGGGGAGTCAGTGATACAGGATCCTTCTAGGAGCGCATGGTGAAGTGGGTGACCACGTTCCCTGGATTCCAGTAATGCTTGTCGTAATAAGGCAGCTGTCGGTGAAATGCAGCAAAGCACAAACGGGTGTAATGATGCTACACACAGCAAGGGTTGGTGTGATTTCTTGCTGTGTAAAGTGTTTAGGCATGCATGATATGCTTCTCTGTGCACTCGGAAGATTGTGGATTAATTCTCATTAGGGGGAAATGTGGAAAATCGACCTAGTGAGTCTTTAAGTTTGCAAAAAATTGCACCGTAGTCCCAGTGAAATCAAGAGGCCAGGATTGGGGCCCATGGCTGCTTACTGTGTTCTGTAATACAAAAAATATATTGAGTTTGTGCTGAGACCAGCCTCTCCCTCAGTACAGTTATGTAGTGTTGAAATCCTAGTGATCTGTTATCTTGTTGTTCTGGGCGTATGTGCATTAAATCAGATATGCAACAAAGAGCATCAATTCACTCTGCCTCCCCCCAAACACACACATGGGAATTTATGTAGATTTTAAAGATGCAGAACAAAACATAGCAAATTATTCTCATAGATCAAATGAGAGCCTGTACAAAATGTGCTCATAAATGCAGGAAATTCTCTTTCCTCCCGTATGAAGACAGGAGACTGTAGTTTAATAATTTACTACAAAGTGATGCTGTTTTTCGTAGTCATTCTGTATTCTCTCCAGGTAGGGATATTGTGTTCATTATTGGAAAGGAGCCATGATATCAGATGAGGGAAGAGTATTTAGGTAAGGAAAGTGGTTGTGGTTTGGGGGGGACCCCAGCCTACTGACTTTGGACCTATCTCCGTAGTCGAAAGAGGAAGACGTGCGCATACCTAAAATGCAAATAAAAGAGCCAGAAGAGAAAAATCAGAGTTTAGAGAGGTTGAACTATCTGACTTCTGTGGTCCTACAGGAATTATGAAATTCTAGTCTCTATTTTGTTCTTGCACTTCTAATGAGCGAGTTCCCGTACCCTTTGAAAATGTTGGGTGCGGTTCTTGGGTCCCACCAAGCTACGTTTTCCAGAGGGCTGAGGAGGGAGCAAAAATGGATGAAAAATGCCTGATCCTGGGGGTAACCAGGGCTGAGCTGGCCCCAGCATAAATTGGAGGCAGCTTTCATCTATTCTGGTTGCAAACGTCCCCCGGCGGCTGTCCTGCTGCCTTCAGATCACTGAAGCATAAGGTGCTTTTCCGCTCCTCATGCTCCAGGAATTTCCCTACTCAAGGGGGAGCCCCTCAATTGCTCACTGGGGGCAGCTTTCTGGCCCCATTAGGTCATGTGAGTGATGAAGGGCTGCCGCACTGGGGGAAAATGATCTGTCCCATTGTCTCCTCTTGCAAGCTTCCAGCCAGGATAGCTTTCCTCCCCAAGTGAAGAAAATTTTCTTAAACTTCAGAAGTCGCTGCAGACATTGAGAGGCAATGCAAAGTAGAGGCCAGGAGGGCGGTGACCCTACACCCCATGTGTGCACACAAGACGTCACTCTGTGAAGATAAAGTCAGACAGTTGTTTCCACGAAGGGTCACATACATCTATACCAAATAATATCTGCAGTGCGGGTTCTCCTTTGCCCTGGTCTACACCGGGGGGGATCGATCTAAGTTACACAACTTCAGCTACATGAATAACATAGCTGAAGTCGACCTACTTAGATCAACTTACCGTGGTGCATTCACCGCGGTGAGTCACCTGCTGCCGCTCCCCCGTCGACTCTGCCTGTGCCTCTCGCAGCCCTGGAGTACAGGAGTCGACGGGAGAGCGCTCGGGGGTCGATTTATCGCGTCTAGTCTAGACGCGATAAATCAATCCCCACTGGATCGATCGCTGCCTGCCAATCCGGCGGGTAGTGTAGACATACCCTTTGTTTCCATGTGAGATGATCCCTGTTCAATAAGGAACTGAAGTCTTGAACCTTCACTTGTGCAAAAAGATGATAAGATAGCCACTGACCTCTTCACAATGTGCTGAATTCTGAGGTCCTTCCTCAGAGAACCCACTGTCCAATCTAAGGGTGCCTAATGCCCTTGACAATGTGATCCCAAGCAACTTGTCCAGGGTCACACAGGAAATCTGTAGTGGAGCCAGTAAATTGAAGCCAGGTCTCCCACGTTCCAGGTTAGTGCCTGACCATCTGTCCGCCTCTCTCCTGTATGCTAGGATAGCTGAGAGTAGAACTGAATCTAAAATCAGGTATGAGGATGGGTACAGACAGCACCAGAGCAGATTAACCCTGGGTCCAGCTACGCTGTGGTTTAAAACCTGCAGCAGAGAGTATCCGAGCCCGGGCACTCGCGCTCTGGTGCTGAAACTGCAGTATAAATGTTTGGGCTCGGACTCTGAAACCCACCCTCCTGCCTGGGCTTCAGAACCAGAGCCCAAACATTTGAGCTGCTGTTTTAGTGTCATAGCCTGAATCTGTCCACCTGGGCTCGGAGACTTACTGCCACTGGTATTGAAATGCACTGGAGACGTACCCTTGAAAGCGGAGTGGAAGCAGTGGGATTTGAAGAAAGGGGGTGCCTGAGGAAAAGACACACATTTAGGATTAGACAGAGATACAAAGGCAGCATTAGAGAAGACTTTGTGGAGAGTAGCCAGCTTGCAGCCCTAAATGAAATGCAGTCTCAGGTGGGTATCTAACCTCTCTCTGTTACTCTAGTTATATCTAGCATTAGTGAGAGTCAAGCCCAGATAAGATTTGGGATTGGTATCGCCTTGAACTTTCATTGAAGTACTTCTCTGGTGGTCGCTGTCTTAGCTGAGACACCAGGGACTGAACCGGGAACCCCACAGATAAAAGCATGAGCTATTTAGGCTTGAGCTGAAGAGCCGGAGTGCACTCTCGGGGGCTGTTGCAGACTCACCTCTGCAGATCAGCACAGCGGGATACTTGTAACACACTCACCGGAGCGCTACACTCCCTTTATTCTCTCTCCTTTAGCAGCAACAATTCACCATCTTCATTCCAGACAGAGAAGTGGGGACTTGGGATGGGTCCGAGGTTGGGGGTTTCTTTTACACACAGTCCCTTAGAAGTAGACTTTATCATGAGACCAGCAGAGGGAGCTGTATGAATAGCATAGTTACTAGCCAGCATCTTCCACTGTGGGAATAATAAGAAGAACACATTCAGCCCTCCTTGCGGCAGGAGAGACTTGGCCCATCTATGCATAGGCTGACCAGATAGCAAGTGTGAAAAATCGGGACAGGGAGTGGGGGGTAATATGAGCCTATTGATGAAAAAACCCAAGATCCCTAAGTGGCCCCCTCAAGGATTGAACTCACAATCCTGGGTTTAGCAGGCCAATGCTCAAACCAATGAGCTATCCCTCTTGAAAGGAGAGAAGTTAGGTGTTGTATAGCAACCTCAGCCCCATCTCCTCTCACGATGTCCTAGGTAGCTTAGTTACCGGTTGAGGTCCTTTAGAATCCTGCAAACATATAGAAGTTGAAAACTAACATTAATGAATGTTTTTTCCTGTGCTGGATTTAGTCTTTAATTCACACAATTCCCACCCAAATCTCAGTTTGAAAAATTAGACACTGGAAACTTTGACTTGTTTCAGAGTTGTTGTTTTTTTCTCTCTCTCCTATGATTATAACTGAGATGGTTTCTTAATGAAATACTGATGGCAATCCTTGGACTATTTAGAGATGAAATAACTGATATAAATGTGCTCTGGCACGATGAGCAAACAGCTGGAAAATGTGCCTCTCCTGCAATATTCCAATGGTATGAAGCATCATCAAGAGCTATTCATTAGGGTGGCATTATGCACACATCCCATATGTCTGAGAATAAATAATCCGTAACCCACACTTCACCAGGGTATGTCCCAAATGTGCAGTAGGCAGGCGACAGACTCCTCACTCGGATGGTAGACACGGTGCCATCAGCTCCGTAGTATGCCGAAAGGAATAGAAAAGTAAATCCCCTCTATCACCACTGTGAGTTCCCATATTGGGAAACAGATGGTGCTCTTCTATGATTGTACCTGGTGTGAGACTACTGCATAATTTATCAGTATAGAAACATGAATGGTATTCCAGGGACTGCTGTATTCGCAGTCTTGTGTTTTTGTTTTTTTGTTTGTTTTTGTTTTTACATTTGATATACCAATGGTCAGGCTAAAATTGAATTATATTTAGCTAATTCCCCTCCCTCCACATACACAGCGGTTTAGGGAACATAGTACCAGCCAAGATTTCCTAGAAGAATGCCTAAATCTATGATGCCCTTACCATTCCTCCAGTGAAACCCTAGAGTTGTGCTCTATGAGCCTTATTTTGAAGGTTCCGTATGCCTTCTGTAGGGTACTGAGTGTCCTTAACATCCCCTAGACTTCAGTGGACGTTTAAGGGTACTCAGCCCCTTGCCAAAATGGAGTCTATGAACTATGTAGGATCAGAAAGAGGGTCACAGCCACTGATATCCCATAGTGTACCTCGTTCTTCCTGCGGCTCTGTTCCTTTTGTGCCCATTGCAATACTCGACAAGACTGGACAGGAGGCCATGAACAAAAGTGATGTAAAGCCAGTGGTCCTCCGTCTCCTCTCTAGCTGTAATTGGGAGTCCCCTTCCATGTATCAGTATGGGATGCGCAGGGTAGAGCGATCTTGATTAGCAGCCCCTAAGGTGAGGACAAGCAGCAGCAAGACATCGTCTAGCAACCTATTCAAACAGCTAATTGGTGAGTGGCAGGTAGTTTTATAGTGTCCAGGTCCCACCCTGTGTCCACATGGAAGGCCTAATAAAAGCACTTAGTTTGTTCCCAGACATCCTCTTCCTTCTCCAGATGGCTTCCTGGAGCAGGCCAAGCTCACATAATGCTCTCTCCAAGGAGGATGGGGCGAACACATTATTCTTATGCAGTCTTGGCCAATGAAAATCACACCTATTAAACACAAACCATTGATTAGAATAGCAGCTCGGGCAGCCCACACACCTGTTCTGCATCCCATTGAGTACAAAGAAATAAAAGTATTTTCTTTTTAAAAGCTCTTCAAACCCCCTCCCTTCCAGCCTTTTAAAAAGTCATTTGCCAACAGGGAGCAGTCAGGTTCCAGTGTTTTCCATTCTGTGTGTGAGGAGGGAAACGTGTGGCACTGTGGTTACTGCTGTGTGGTGATTGTTAGCAAATGCAGAACTTTTACTTGTATCCATTGTAACAGGCATAAAAAGCCACTCGCTTGAATGTTTCTAGACTAGCTGCCTAGGCCGTGGGGAGGTTGTGATGGTACAGAATGGCACACAGTGGAGCTGGAGTTGGGGCTGAGGAAACTATGGGGAGCCTGAACAGGAAAATATTTCACGTTTAGAATCATTTCTGTCCTCTGCTCTTCTACCTGCCTCTGACAATGCAGCTGCTTTTTGAGTCTACAACAAGAAAGTCTGAAATGCCAGCCTAGCGCCAAGCAATGCCGTGTGCTCCTCCAGACTGGCTCTCTCAGTCCCTGCGTGTTCCCACACGCTCTGCTTGCTCTTTCCTGAGTTCTGATGAATCATGCTCCACTTTCCCCCTCGATAGCCTGCAAAGACAAGGGCAAGATTTTATGTCCAGGAATTTCTAATTTCTGGCACTGTGCTTCTCCTCCTGCGATTAGTCTGCCACACCAGCTGGGGTGCTGTTATGATGACCTGGATCCCTGCTGCACACCCACACATTGCCTCAGCTCTGTGATTTACAGTAAAGGCCTGATCCTTCCCCTCCCCCCCCCCCTTCAAATCAATGGGAGTCTTGCCTTGACTTCAAGGAGAGCAGAATTGGCCTCAAAGTGCTGCAGGAAGCCAGGCTCAGTGCAGCCTGGCGGCAGGACTGATGGAGTAGCATCCAAAGGGACAGCAGCAGAGGCTCAAGGACTTAAAAATAAATCGGCTCCTGTCCCCCAGGCAGGACAGGTGGTAGCAGGTGGAGGTAACTGGGGCAGCCAATTGCTGACACTCATCAGCGTTACTCCATGGCCTTCAGGGGGAGCAGACTGTCCCTCACCCTCCCAGTGTGCACAGTCTTGTATCTGGGTTGCGGTCTGTGCGTAGGACACCTGCCACTTGTTTTTGTTCTGTCACGCTCCCCTGGATCGTTGTCGTTTGCTTTTTTCAGAGGGGCGAGGCCTCTCTTTCCTTTACGGGGCTGACTCAGCTCATGTCACAATGGACAGGGGCAGTCAGGACTTCGCCCTCTCCAGTTTCCCTTTCTAACTTCCTTTCTCATTGTTTGTGTTTCGGACACTTCCAAATGTCACTGTTCCCATTGGAGGTCGCGTCTGATAAAACCCACTGCGAGTGTCAGGCCTTTCCCTTGCTGCACTGATTTTTTTCTTTTTTTAAAGTTTTTGGAATGAGTGCTCTTGCAACTAAAGGATTCCGTTGAGCAGCCCTTTGAATAAAAAATACGTACATGTTTCAGATGTACACTATAATTGCACTTGTTCGTATTCGTGTAGAAAGGACCCATGATCTGATGTGGCCTAGCCAGGGATTTCTGGAAATTGTGGGGCCTGAGGGGACAGGGAACTAGTCACAGCGTGGTCCCAGATGTCACATCTTAGACTCTAAGACTTAGACTTAGAGTAAGGGGCTGGGAGACAGGACTCTTGCGTTCTATTCCCAGATATGCCACTTACTTGCTCTGTGACTTGGCAACTCCATAAACTTCTCTGTGTCTTAATGTCCCCCTCTATAAGATGGGCATAAAAATACTTCCCTATTTCCAAGGGTGTTGTGAAACTCGGTGAATGAATGTTTGTAAAACGCTTTGAGATCTCCTGACGAAAAAGGCTGTTTCCATGCAAAGTATTAACGATCAGCTGGCCAGACAACACTGTTAATAATTGGCACTTGGAATTGTCGCACGTTGGTGGGTCAGCATGGAGGGAGCCAACACTGCAGCTGTCCGTGCTGTCTTACTTCTCTGGATAAACAGAAGACATTGCTACCCAAGGGTGTCCATTTCACTCCTTTCAGAAGCACTACATGCCGGGAAAAGAAAAGGAAATGCGGTATTAGACCAGGATCTAAAGCCCATCAAAAATCAGCTGGAGTGTTTCCGTTGACTTAAATGGACTTTGGATCAGGCCCAAAGGGTGTTAATTATTCTTTATCTCTGTTGTCTTCTGAGGATAAAAATACATTTAAAAGGCTACTTTGCTACTTTCTCAGTTCTTGGTTATTGTGACCCCCTCCATCAGAATGGCTTCATGCTTAGCATATACGCTCCTCCTCCACTAAGTAGCAGTAGCTTGCAAACGTTGAATGACCCAGCTTCAACTTTAATTTTAACAGAGGTCAGAGCCCTACAAAATGGATGTGATTCCCCCTGGAGTATGTGGTTGAAATACCTTGTGTTACTGGAGTTGTTTTTTCTTGCATGGTGAAGCACCCCGGATAACGCTGAGATTCGATTTCTAGACGTGTGCTGTACATCAAAGCACTATTTGTGCCAAAGTGAATCTGCTGTAATAAACGAAGCCTATTGATTCACCACCTTTCTGAATCCTAGATTATCATTGACTTTTTGTTGCCCAGACTGTCAAACATTCATTCATTGTACAAGTACTTTGCTAACAGAAAGGAGTATTAATTGCCCTAGGAATGGGCAATACCATTTTTAATCACTCTTGCTTCCAATCTTATTGTGCATGCCCACTGCGTACACAATGCACTCACAAAATGCATTGTTTGGTATCGCTCAGAATATTTTTGGTACTGGCAGCTTGCTAGAGTCGATGCCATAAACCTACAGCTATCCCTCCTTTTCAACAGCGCTATGTTTGCCCCAATGTGTGTCCCTCCTATTGCAAAAATCTTTTAGAAAAGTGCACAATGTTTTGAAGCTCTTTTTTAAAATCCTATACAGGCATGTTACAAACACCACTGATGTAAGTGTAAAAACTCCCATTGAGGTCAGTGGGCTTTGGATGACAGCGATATTTGCACCACTCTTTCATTCAAACGTGAAAACATCTCTGATGAGAAGGACTTTAAGCTATGGTCAACACTCAGGCAGAGGCGCTTAGAGGGTGCGTGCACAAGGGAAGTACAGTGACCCAGCAGCAGCTGCTAGACCCTTTCCAGAGAACTGGCATTACAGAGACCAGAGAATTGGCATTTTCTACAGTGGTTAACAAAGCAATTACCAATGGCCTTTTTACATATTTTTCTTTAATGAGGAATAATATGCATGTAGAAAAGATCTACTTAAAGGCTTCATTTATATTATTCCTACATTCCTACAAGACCTTTTCTACAGACATTTTGTTCCCCTTCCCTGCTCCTTGAATAGACCCATCTCCGCTGGCCATTGAGAAAGGAAACCGGGTTGTGAACTTGTCTCCTCTTGTGTGGTATGTATTTATGTAATGGTAGCCTCCAAAGGGCACATTTGGGATTGGGACCTCATTGTGCTGAATGTTGTACAAACACAGCAAGAGACAATCCCTGCCCAGAAGGGCTTGCAATCTGAAATTGCAGATGGAGGGCAGACAGCGGGGATGCAACATACAAGTCAATGGATTTGGTGAAGACTTGGTTCAGCTTTGTTAGTCACGTGGATTTTGTTTTCTTTTAGTTGGTGATAGAGGAGGAGATGAAGGGAGAAGGGGAGAGGAAGAGGGGAAGGTGAACAAATGCAGTTGTCCCCTTCCTAGCCATGATAGTCAAACTGGGTTTTGCAGGCACCCTGGTGGAAGTGAGTCTTCAGGGGGGATTTGAAGGAAGAGACGCTAGTGGCTGTTTGGATTTAATCAGCGTGTTTCCTCCTTGTATAAGGGGTAGCATGGGAGAAAGCACAGAGGTGTTTAAGGTAGTCTCTTGATCATTATGTAGTGGCATGCCGGGGTCAGGATTGGGATGGAATTCCGGGGGAAGAAGAAAACAAAGGACTTGCATCCTCTAACTCTGCCACGTGCAGCGCCGTTACGTTTCATCAAAGGCAGAACTCGTTCTGAGTTACGCTCATTCTGAAGAGTTCAGCATCCCAGGCTAGTCATCCTGAGAGAATGAATGCACCTAGGATATAATTACAAGAGTGAGTCATTGTTTATTGTCACTCTTTTTAAAAAAGCTGTGTCAGGAGAGAGTGGCGTATTTTGGGGCGGTTATTTTGTTTTCGTGACTCTATGCATCTCTCACAACGCTGAATTTAACTATCTCACTTACACTTCCTAGTGCAGTGCAGTGCTACAGATCTTTGCCTGGTATTTAGATTATGCACTAATACTACCCCATTTGCCATAAAAACCTGGGAGGGAGATTGAAAATTGAATAACAAGCCTTTATGCTCATGTGCATTGGTCTGGATTGACGTGCAGTACCCAGCCAGTTCAACAGCAGGATCCCATGCCATGGCTGGATTTATTTTGTTGATGTTGTTCACCCTTGGAAAATCAAACAATTGTAGTAATCACCTATAATTCTGCATACACCCGTTTGTCCAGTGGGACCCCAAAGCACGTTGCACACTTAGCAAGCTGGTGTGCAAGAGTTGCTGCACCTACTACTGCAATGCAACCAGCTCTGGAGGGAAACATGGCAGTTGTTTAACAGCTCACAGTAATGCCGCACAGCAGTTGAGGACCAGAAATGATGAGTACCACCCTCTCTAATTGAAACTGAGGAGGAAAGCAGGTATTTAGGTAGGCCCAATGCCACTCTACAGGTTGGAATTTGATGAGGACACTGCACAAAGTCACAGTGAAGTCTCGAACAGTATTGCCAACCCCCAAAGTTGAAAAGTCATGAGATTGGGCCCCAAATCATGAGACTTTAAAACAAAATGAGAGAGTTATGTGGGCTGTTTTCTGATTTACGAGCTCCCGCTGCCCACCCTCAATAGGTGTGTGAAAATTGGTGGTGTCAATTTATAGCGAGACTTGTATAAATTAATTGTGTCCTTCTCCCCACATCAACTCTGTACCCCAGCCCCAAAATCAATTAATTTTGTGCCTCCCCCCAAGCCCTCACCTCTGCCCCACCTCCATATCAACTCTGCCTACCCAGCCCCATAGCCGTTCTGTGCCCCGAAGCCCCACATCTCTCCCTTCCCCCCGTAGCAGGCCTCTGCTCCTCCTGCAGCTGTGGGGGTTCTTCATCCCTTCCCAGGCCTGGTGGTGGGGACGGCAGCTCCAGGGGTGGTGTACGTACATACGTACACACACGTACACACAAACACACCACTATCTCCCAGGCTTAGGGGGCATCTCTAAGGCATCTCCTCTTCCCCTTCCGAGGCCTGGTGTTACAGTGTTAGAGATGGGTGGGGAGGGAGAGACCCATTTTTCATAGAAGGGGAGGAAGAAGCAAGGAGGAGTTCCTCCCCCCTTCACCCCTCTCTGAGCTGCGTCGTCTTGTCCCGCCCCTCCAAAAACTTCCTCTGCTGAATCCTGAGGGGTTGGAGGAGAGCTCTGGTGCCTGTCCCCTGCCCTCTGGGGAAGAACAGCAAGTCAGAGGTATGATAGGAAAGTGGGGAAGGCAGCCGCTTGGAGGGGTTTTCCCCAGGGCAGGTGACAATTGCCTGGGGGCTGGAGCTTCTTCTGATCCTGGGACGTGCTGCAGCAGGAGCTACAATTGCAGTCCTGAGGGTTGGCGACACGGCTATAAAGTCTATATAGGAGTACGAGTTACGGGGCTGGGCCTTAACCGTTGAAGGGCTCCATAAAGAGCTTTGGTGTAAACCGTACCTCCTACCATCAATTCCCGGACTCGCGATCGCCTGTCCTCTGTGTCAGTACTTTCTAAAGAAGGGTAATTCCCAACATGTCAGATCTGCATTTAAACAGCACCCCAGCTAACACAGTGGAGTGCCGTTCGATGCAGGTAGCTAGCCAAACGTGGGTGGCTAGCCCGATGTGAAAAGGCCAAGCTTGTACAATGGCTATATTCCATTGCTGGGAATAAACAAGGCGGAACATTTGTAATTCCTCTCTTGTGAGGATTTTGACTTGGCCGCAGACTGGCCTGCTAAGAATCATTTCACGTGACACAGTCAGGCTGGGAAATGGCACGAACGCCCCATTCACAGCAATAGCGTCTGATTTTGTAGCCATCCTTTGATTCTGTAATTAAAAAAGTGGACGCTTCATCATTTTCTGGTGCCCCACCATAACCCACCCTTTCCCCACTGGGTGCTCCAACTACCAAAGAGTTTCCAATTTTCCACTCTGCCAAGTCTGACTTTTTTTTCTTATTTCCTCCAGATGTTAGGGGGAGTGGCGTTCAGTGCAAAATGATTTCCTGTGCCTTTTGAGCTGCACTGGCGAGTCCAGCCGGGCAAGGTGCTGCCTCAAAGCCGCAAGCATTTGGTGTGTTTTGCTGGCTCTGCTCCTCTAAAGCATTTATGAAAGAGGAAGTGGGCAGGGCAGAATGTGTCTCCCTTGCCATGCTCTTCTCCAGTGCAGAAACGGATGCTGCCAGAGTGCAGCTAGAGGTATTGGTGAATCTAAGTGGTCTCTCTGCCAATTCAGGGTTGCTCCCTGCAACACTCTAGGACAGGATTAAAGAAATTAGAGCGGGTAAAGGCTTGGTTTCTTTTTCAGACTTGAAGCAGGCAGACTTGCTGAACTGACTGCTGTTTCAAAGTCGGCTAGAGGGCGTCTCTTCCTAGTGGTGTTGGGTGGGAGGGGATTGGCCTTTGCTAACGAAAGGGCAGCCTATTCGGTAGCCTTCTCCCAAGCCGTACAAAGATCAGTAAAGACCTTTTCACGTGGAACACCTGTTAGGACAGAGTTCATCTGCTTCCAGAGTTTTATTTAGACTAATCAAGCTTAGGAACTGGACAGGCTGACAGATTTTCAGAACACTTGCTGTGATGAAGTCCGGAGCTGCGGAGGTTTCAGTGGAGAAGAAAAAGGAATTCTCTCTGCACTTGTAGCCTCTGTGTGGTTTTGTGTTTTGTTCTAGTAATTCGTGCTGCATGCTGTCATTCCACCCTGCTCTGTGATCTCATCAGTGAAGCAGTCTTCTGCACCCAAGGTACTGCAGACAGTGACTCCCATGACTCAGCAGGTGGCAGTCTGCCCTGTGAGTCGGTACTGAGCCAAGCCCTCGAGTGGCGTAGGGCACATTTTTCCACAGAGGGCCACGTTCTGCGTTGACTGAGATGAAACTCATTGGGTCAGAGTCTCCGATGGTGTAAATCAGTGGAGCTCCAGGGCTGTTTGGAAAATGGCAAGGATCTCCCACGAAAAATGTAGACAAGTGAAAAAATATTTGTTTTGTTTTTGAAAATGTTCAGATTTTTTTTTTAACAAAACAAATTTCATTTTAGTTTGAAACAAAACCAATTCAGATTTTGGTTTTTCAAACACAACAAAGGGAGTATTGGGGGTGCCCCACCCCCATCTCTGTCTTTCCCTTTCCTGCCGCTCTCCCACTGGAAAGAAAGCAAAACAAACAAAAGGTTTTGACGTAAAAATTTTGACCAGTTCCATTGACATCGCTGGAGCTATGCCAGTTTACTCCAGCCAGGGATTTGGCAGATTGTTTTGAATAGGGTTATGTGGGGTGTAAGTTTGGACAGAAATTAGCACATAAAGTTCCAATTCTGCTCTGATACCTCTGGACTAGCTCCATTACTGGCCCTTAGTGTATAAATTGCTCTGAAGCTGCAGGGTGGAATTAGGCATAGCTTTAAACCTATTGATATGGGACTGGAAAAGCGACTGACCGGGAGTTCGAATTTCTGCAGTTCTGGTCTGAGATCATTGCCACGCACTGCAGATCACATCATAAAAGTGAGGTGTGTTTTTTCTAATGTTTAGAGGCAAATACATGCACAGAAATGAGGCATCTGTGTGTGCAAATGAGCAGTTAGATCCCCATGTTAGATATGCTAATGAGCACCCAATTTTGTGCCTGAATTTGTAGAAAATCAGTCCCTCCCACTCTTATATATGAGCCTAGTTTACAGGAGTGGGGGTGTTTAAACAGGGCCTATTTGGGACATTTGGAGGTGTAAATCAACACGTAAGCATGTGGCTACAATTTTCAAAAGCGTCTAAATGACTTTTGAAAATGCCGTGTAGGACCCTAAGTCACATAGGCACTTTTGAAAATTCTTGTGTGTGTGTGTGCGTGCGTGCGATCTACCAACACATACATCATAACAGGACACTCACTCGGTAGTACTAAATTGCACACAAACTTTCTAGAACAGATCCTTAGCTGATATATATTCATGTAGCTCCATGGACTTCCAATGGAGCTATGCCAAATGACTCCCGCTGAGGATGGCCCTATGCCATTAGAAAGGCCAGTACCGTTTTATGTCAGTTGGGTCAAGGTAACACATGATCTCACTTCTCAGATGTTGCAACATTTGAAAAGGGGATTAATCCTAATTTGTGAAACTGGAGCACACGCTGCAGCTGTAACTGTTTGAACCTGACCTGGGTTTGTATTCCTTGATATAGCAAGTGTAAAACAATTTCCCTTTCAAGAAATCTGACTTCAGCCTGTTTTACTTTATAAATGTTTAAATGGCAAGACACACTGTTATTTCCAGTCGGGAACGTTTGATACAGATTGCAGGGAATTCACATCACTGTGCATTGTAGGCACAATGCAGTAGCTGGTATATTAAAAAAAACAAACAAATGTATCTTTAATTATCATTCCAGTATATATAAGTTTATTATTGAAGCCTGGACTGGGCCTATATTGTTCTGTCTGATTAAGAAAAAACAGCAGGTCCATAATTGTGTGAGAGTGAGCAGACTGTTGTTAAACCAGCTGATCACACATTATATGCCATTCAAAGGGGATAAGAAACCAAAGAAACATTAACGGCGTGTAGGGGAACATCCCTGTCTAGAGACATCGATATCTTAATTTCACACAACCCTGAGTGGTTCTCTGAAGTAAGGGTTGATGGGTGAATCTCCCTGGAGGTTTTGTGGGTTCATTTCAGATATGCACCCTGAAGTTCAGATCCTTGTCCAGTCTGCACAAATCTCTTCGGTATGCAAATCTGGGATGGAAATCTTATAAGAATGTGTCATCTTATGAGGCTTCCAGTAATCCTTGCTTTCAGCTGGGCTAGAAATACACAAGAGCCAGGGGGGCTGGCTTGGGTTGTGGGGGTGGGTGGGTCAGTGGGAGGGGGTGATATGTGAATACTTCTGCTTCCAGCCCTGTATGTTCTGGGGCAGAGATTCAGGTAAGCTCTTATTTGACCTGGACCCATTCTCTCCTCCCCTCCCTCCCCATTGTTTTGGATTTGGATTCGGAGCATGTGTGGGGTTAATACATGGGAGATGTATTCTTGATTCTTTTACCCACACTGTGGAACTGCTCCTACTTTCTGCCAGTGTTACTGAGAGCGGAATCAGGCCTAGTTTCTCTAGGGGATGTGGCATACTTGTAGGACTGGTAGTAAAGATGTACCAAGTGTTCCCTGATGCACATGAAGGAGGGAGATGGCCCCATGCCACCCAGGCCTGTTCCCTCTGGGGCAGCATGTACTGCTGGCCGTGCTTGTCATCCTCATTTGCTCCTTTGATGTCCAAAGTGTCTGCAGCACCACTGTCACTGCCTCCTGCATAGGGGCACGGTGTGGAATGGTCTTCTGATGTCTTCTCCGGTGTCTAGCTCCAGGGCTGCGCTTTCCCTAAGCGGGGTTTGGGTTGCACCCTCCTATGCATGCAGAACGCGCCCGTCCTCCTGGAGCGGGTTATAGCAGGGGATTTAAACCCTGGTGCTGTTGTTGCAGTCAGTCGTGGCTGGTTGCCCCTTTGTTTCACTCTGCCTCCTTTGGACTGGGGAGGCCTAGAGTGGTTTTATTTTGGGAGACACTGTCCCTCTTTCCCAGGAACTCTTCTGCCAGATGCTGTTGGTTCCTAGGGAAGAGATGACTGTTATGAAGACACAGCTCTTTTACCCTGTGCAGTCCACATGCCCGCAGTACTGGTTCATCCACCTTCACCAATGTTGGGGGAAGTTGACCCTCATCTACTGGGTCCATTGTGGCCCTTGGCTCGTTACCGTGAGCAGGGGCCCTTATCAGGTACTAGCAACCAGAGCACAAATGTCTTTGTGCTGAGACAAAGTTCAGGATCTATCTAACCAGTGTACTATCTGTATTGCTATATAGGTCAGAAACCTGGACCCACCCGAACTCCTGTGAGGCACCAGGATGCCAGTTTGAATCAAAATATTTCTGTTTTCAGCCAAAAGACTTCGCTGAAAAATCAGTCCAGTTTCAGGGTACAAGCTCTAACCAGAATCTCAAGGCATAGAGCTTGCTTATCCCTACTTAAGGTTATATTTGACATAAGGAACATCCAATTCAAACTGTCCACTGCTCGATGAACACACAGTGGTGTCAGCTCTCGCCATTATCACAAGTCTCTTCTGATTAATATTCATTCATAGGTTCCAAGGCCAGAAGGGACCAGTGTGATTATATTATTATTTATTTAGATCGTATTTATTGTTTGTATTGTGATAGCACCTAGCAGCTGCAGTCATGGGCCATGACCCCATTTTGCTAGGCACTGTACCAACAGGGGGAAAAAATGCCCCAAAGAGCTTGCACTGAAAGTGGATGATTTGTAGGTAGAACTTGGCATGTAGGCTACTGTTTCTCTTATAGACTCTTGTGTTTAAGAGGGGTTACATAATGAAAATGGAGGAAGCTGATAACTTTATTTCTCTTTATCTTTACTAAGCTAATGAGGGACCTGACTGCGGCAAAAGGATTTTTGAAAAAGTTGTTTCAGTTTTGCCTTAGGGTTAATTGCCTTAGCGCTCACTGCCTGACAAGTGTGTGGGGGGGGAGGAAGGGAGAAGGGAGAAGACAGAAAAGGAAAAGGGTTAGAGCTATGTGACTTAATTAACATACTGCGGATATCCTCATTCATAGATAATCCTGCGGTTCTTGCCATGTTTCTCAAAAGTCCTTTGAATCAATATTTTACAGGACAAATTCTAAACGAGGCAGATTTTAAAGTTGTGGGGTGCTGGCTCACAGTGAGAGCCGGCTGGGTAAAACTTCTAACTCACCGTTGTTTTGTCGGCATTCACTGGTAGAGTAAAATTGGAACGTTTAACAGAGACAGCCTGATTTTTCCGAAGTTCTGATGAAGCCCAGCCTGCCTGCCTCCTTGGCAGCCCAAGCGACTCTAGGCCAGCCAGCCATGTAGACTGCCTCAGGGCTGCGGATCCTGGGCTTCCAGATTCCGTGGCTCCAGGCAGATTGCCTCAGCACCAAGACTCCATCCCCTTTCGCAGAGAATTTTGGGGGTTTGTTCCTAATCTGAATGAAACCAAATTTCAAAATATCGAAATCCTCCGTGAAACAGAATTGCCTATCTTGGCCCAGCTCTGCTCATAACCTCACAAAGGACTTTGGTTTTTGTACCATCTGCATGGTGCACTTGCATTGTTTTCATTACCAATCTGTGTTTCTTTGTCTTTATTGAGCTATGGAGAGAACTATGCAGAGTGTTTTTAAATATCAGATGTACTCGGAAAGGGAACTATATGCTCCCATTAAATGATGATAAGGTGTGGTTTAAAATATCTATATTAAACTATTTGTTATCCACTGATCTGCTAGTTCAAATGATCAGGCCTATGTAATGGTTTAAATAATTCTTGTTAAGAAGGTACAGAGACCTAGGCTATTTCTACACTACTGCGGGATCGATGCTCTGGCGATGCATGCACCGGGGGTCGATTTAGCGGGTCTAGTGAAGACCCACTAAATTGATGGCAGAGCGCTCTCTGGTCGACCCCATTACTCCACCAGGAACGAGAGGAGTAAGGTAAGTCCAGACACTGCAGTAAGTCAACCTAAGCTACGTCAACTCCAGCTACGTTGTTCATGTAGCTGGAGTTGTGTAACTTAGGTCGACTTATTGCGGTAGTGTAGACATAGCCCTAGAGTGATCAGAACTCAAGTCCTTTATTCAGGAGCAGGAATCAAGCAGGAAACTTCAGGATAAGATTTTTCCAGTATGTTTAATCAATGGATGATATCTAGGGGTACTGTTCATCTTCACAAGGGTGAGGGCAAATTGATAATCGTATTACTCAGCATAGGTGGATTCTTTGTGTCCATTAATAATAGACCATATTTTGGATTTAAGAGCACCTCTAATTTAACTTACCACTTACGCTCTAAACACAGGATACATCAGCATGGAAGAAGGCCACGAAAACCCACTTAGGAGCCATCCCCTCCTATGGATTTAGCAGTTCTAACCCACAATATTTGTTCGTTTCTCATGTGTGTCTAACTGCATTCTTTAAACTGTTGTTTCAATGTTCCTGTTGCTTCCTGGAGTATTTTATAACCCACATTAACTTTATTTAAGGACATTTTTCTTTAAATTCTTGTCGTGCACAGTTGTTCCTTTGCAGAAATTCATGACCCTTGTTCAAATGACATTAGATCAAATATATGTGTAACATCTATCATCTCTGTTCCCTTCAAAATGCTGTGTTCCTCTACAAAGTCCCTTCTGGAGATCTTTTTTTCTGGTCAAATATACTTCTGGTTACTCTCTTGGGTATCATACTGGTTTCCTTCTGCTGTATTTTCTGTGATAACCATTGTACAGTGAGGGGACCAGAATTTTACCTAGAAAAGTGTTTTAAATGGACCCTGACTACTCCCTTGGAGCCTTATCTAAAGCCAGTGGAAGTAAAGGGAACGATTCCCATTGATTTCAGTAGATACCAGATCAGGCCCCTACAAAACAACAAAAAACCTTCCTTTGAATCAAACTGAACGATTCCTTTTGCATCCTAAATTTGACTTAATCTTTTTTTTGTTCTATTGATGTTAAGGGCTGTGTCCGAGGTTCAAGGCTTTTTGCTTCTTATTCCCTAGTATAGTACTCTTTGGGCAGGCCTTCACTACTCGCCGAATCGGCAGGTAGTGATCGATCTATCGGGGATCGATTTATCACGTCTCGTCTAGACGCGGATAAATCGATCCCCGAACATGCTCCCCATCGACTCCGGAAATCCACTTCGTGAGAGGCGGAAGCAGAGTCGACGGGGGAGCGGCAGCGGTCGACTCGCCGCCATCCTCACGGCCAGGTAAGTCGGCCTATCTTAGCTTGACTCTGCCCCCTCCGCCCCCCACCCCGTGTAGACCAGGGCTTAGATTCTTTTCTCATTCAATAGTTTGTGAGTATCTTCCTTGTTCATCCACACTGATGCTTGTTTCTTACCTTTATGGTATTTAATGAGGGCAGAAGGACAGCTCTGTGGGTAAAGGCGGAAGAGTGGGAATCAAGATACCTAAATCCTACACCCAGTTCTGCAAGAGACTTCTTGTGTGACTTCGGGCCAGTCACTTTGTTTTTCCCAGATTTAGTTCCGCCTTCTGCAAAGGTGAGAACAATACTTCCCTACCTCACAAGTGCATGAAGGATTAATTCATTGATTGCAAAGCATTTTGAGCAAGTGCTGTAGCGATGTGCAAAGTATTGTTGATAATAAAATTCACCACATGAGGCTAGACTGTGCCTTTGGAAATAGCCTTGAGCAAGAAATGCACCCACCCCAGGAATAGCCTGGTATACATTGTAACTCGGGCACAGCTGTTGAGTCACAATTCCCTCCTTGCTTCCAGGAGTCAGTAACTTGCTGATGACCTATACCCGTATCTGATTATTGCCTCTACCCTGTGCTGATTCAGCTGTTGTGACCGACAAGGAGCAGTGTGGAGTCAAGACTCCACCTTTCCCCCCACCCTCTTCAATCACTAGGGTTACCATACATCCGGATTTTCCCGGACATGTCCGGCTTTTTGGTCCTCAAATCCCCGTCCGGGAGGAATTTCCAAAAAGCCGAACATGTCCGGGAAAATAAGGAGGCATGGTAAGGGGACCCCGCGTGCGAGTGGCTGCAGAAAACTTACAACTCCCGCAATCTGCCGATCTGCCGGGGCACAGAGGCGGCGGGCGGCATCCGAGCACGTAGCCGCCTCCTCCCCGGGCTCCAACTTTGCCGGCTCCCGCCGCTCTCCACCGCGCGCCGGGGCCAAAGCAACTTCCCTAGTGCAGCAGCAGCTGGAGCCTGGGGGGCGGGAGGGAGGAGGGGGAATGCGTGGTTTTCAGGGGAGGGGGCGGAGTTGGGGCGGGGACTTTGGGGAAGGGGTTGGAATGGGGGCGGGGAAGAGGCGGGGCCAGGGGGGGGGAAGGGGCGGAGTGGGGGCGGGGCCAAGGGGGGGGGAGGGGGCGGAATCGGGGCAGGGGCGGGGCCCCTGTGGCGTGTCCTCTTTTTTCAGTGTTGAAATATGGTAACCTTAATTGCCAATCACAGCCTCCGGAGAGGAAGCAAGAGGGGGAGTGAGGCTTTTACTCCTATGTGTCTGGACCCAAGGTCTAGGTACCCATTGTAAGGGTATGAGAGGGTTTTTGCTCCCCTGTATGGTTGTGTAGGCACAGTCAAACTCTAGCCCATGGCTTGGGCATGATTTTTGAGGCCTGCTTGGAAGAGTACAAAGACTGTTTAGGATTTAGGCCGCAAGCGTTGATGGTTAACACTGATGGATGATGGGCAGAGCTGGCTGGGGGAGGCTTTACGGTCTCTGATGCTAGTTCTTGTGATCGGGCCTCTACTTTCCTGAGCATTTACGAAATCCATCCAAACAGTGTAAATAAAAAAAGGAGACCGCCAGATGGCGATGTACAAAGGGATTGGGAAGCATGAGGAGTAACTATGCCAAGTATATGTCGATCCAATTTAAAAAAATGATACCACAGATGACAGATCAATTAAAAAAACGTTCACTATCATAAATGGGAAAATCCTTGAATTTACATTTCTGGCAGTCTGTAATTAAGTGATAATGAAAACCAAAAAGGCATTGAAGGCAACGGATATGGATTAAAAATGTTTTAGTTTTCAATAGACTGTGATTTTTTTCCCCCTCCTCAAAACTACATTATTCTTCCATCTCTCATTAAGCATTTTCTTAAACTACAAAGCTGTGCCAGTACTGGAACTTGAAAATGATTGAAACTGTGTTTTCTTATTTTCTCTGTTTTATATTTAAACTCTGAGATGTGTAGACCATTATGCACAGATGCCATCAACGATTTTTCTGGCTGGTTCCTTTGTGAGGCAGTGTTATCTGAGGGACTAATAATTATCTGGATGCAGATTTTCTCTCTCTGCTACTTACTCAGACTAGAAGCATCCTGCTGCAGATTTTTGCCAACACCGGGAAATGGACAACGGCATTGCAAAGTGTCTCTCTTGACTTTAAGGCTATGTCGATGTGGATGATTGTTTCACACTTTAAACACAAAACACATTTGCAGAGGGGGATCTCCTAGAGCCTTGCAACCCTCTTGAAAGCTGAACTTTCTCCCCACCCCCAAGGAAGATGAAACCAATATTACCTCTGCCGCGTACACATCTTAATCTATACATCTCCTGCGCTTCTCCAGTACACCATCTTCCTCATTTGATCCTTCCTCCCTTGTCTTTCGTATATAATGTGCATGTATATTAAATAGAGAAAAGCCCCCTACCAAAACAGGACAGCCACTACACATCCTTCTTCCTCTGGGGGCAATATGAGAGAACAAATCTGTGATGTGTAGTCACATTGCTTAATTTGCTACTGGAAAGGACTCAGATACTATGTTGATGAGCACAGTTTAAGACCATATAGAATATACAAGACTTTAATAGAGTGGGGAAGTTCACACTTCAGAGAGATTGTTTTAGGCTTCCTGCAAGCTCAGGCATAGTTTCTGTACTCGCATTGTGAAGATTTTTTTCACAGCCATGAATGATAGAGAGGCATTTTTTTTTTAATGAAAGCTGAGACTGTGAAGAACTATTGAAAATATTCTGCCCTTCCTCTCCCACTATTCTGTCACAGTCCACCCCACATGTTGAAATACTGAGAGGAAAGGGCACAGGGCTGGAAGCCCAGACTTGGGGCCCATGTTAGGCCTAGGCAGCCACCTATAGCATATTAAAGGGGTCCCGCCAGCCCACCTCTCTTCTGTGTCTCCAGCTGGGAGCTGGGCCAGTGAGGGTACAATCCCTTTAATGGTGTACCAATGACAGTGGCCAACTGATAGCAGCTGCTCCAGCATGTCCCCACACTAGAAGGTGTGTGTGTGTGTGTGTGTGTGTGTGTGTGTGTGTG
>NW_020664440.1:7553301-7563415 GCF_002925995.2 Terrapene triunguis | reverse complement strand
ACTGAGCCTTGGTTTGCCCATCCGTAACAAGGGGATCATTACTTTATAGGGTCCTTTTATGTTTGTGCAAAGAGGCCATCAGACTGCTCCCAAGGCTACCACTCCTCTGGTTCCAAACACTGTAAAAAGCTATTGCATGACTGCATCAGGTAGAAATTTTGCACAAAAAGGGCTATAAGTGTGTGCATGAGCTTAGTTACCAAAAATGTTTAGTCCCTCAAATTCTGCATTAAATCAAAATTTGTATCACCGAGCCTAGTGTGCGCTCCTGATGTGAGGGGAATACAAGCCTCTGTGCTCTGGATCCCCAAGAGCCTGAACCAAGTGTGGTCACTGCCCCAATCTCAAGGTCCCTAGACACACTCTCCAGGCACAGACCTTCCCTATAGCACTCCCCACCCCCTGTTTTGGAACCTGGTGTCCTGCCACCTCGCCCCACCTCGTTCAATTCACACCCCATTTCTAAAGCACGTAGACACACATCTATGTCATCCCCTTCCCTAAAGCGAGGGAATAACTTGGAGTCTCTGGCACCCACCAGCACTGGCACCTGGGGTCTGACTCCATCTACCAGATTAGGATTTTCCTGACACAGCCTCTCTGTCTCACGGTGATGTTGATGATCCTTGTCTTCTCTTCTCTTGGTCTGCAATCTCTCACTGCCGTTCTTCAAGTAGCTGGGTTTCCAGAGGAAGTCTGTCCCTCTCCAGCTGTATCCTCTCTTGGCCTACCTGTAGATCGGTCCGTGTTGCAGTGATGCATTTGGTCTGGATGGAGCCCCTATGTTACCTCTGTCAGCCTCTTCCCTGCTTCTCTCCGGGGAGTTGACGCCAAGATTTCCCCCGCCTGCTGGACCTTCTGCCAATGGGCTGGATGTTCTCTGCGAACCTGGACCACTTCTTGTTGTCAGAATCCAGCAAGCCAACCAGCTGTGCCTTTGGCCTGGTCTACACTGGGGCGGGGGGGGGTGGGGGTACCAATTGATCTAAGAGACGCAACTTCAGCTACGAGAATAGCGTAGCTGAAGTCGACGCATCTTAGATCGACTTACCTCCCGTCCTCACGGCGCGGGATCGATGGCCGCGGCTCCCCCGTCGACTCCGCTTCCGCCTCTGGCCCTGGTGGAGTTCCAGAGTCGACGGGGAGCGCGTTCGGGGATCGATCCGCGTCCAATCCGGCGGGTAGTGTGGACGTACCCTAAATCCACTCCTCTGTATTGAGCTGCTCTTCTCTGAATAGCTCAACTGGCTTCTCTTTAGCTGTTCATAACTTGTTCTCCCCTGTCTCTCTTTTGGTTATTCCTTTCCCAACAAGATGGGACTTTCCTCTGTGCTTTTCCCTTCTGTGGTACTTGATTTCAGTGCTGTTGGCACATATGGCAATTCACACTGTCATCTATCTCAGTACTGCCACCATATATGTCACAATTTGTATGTGAAATGAATCGGTGAAAATTTTCAGTGGGGTCTTACCACTATCCAGTGCCAAACTGTTGCCAAAATATGGACATGACAACTCTTCTATGTACACCTTGCTTTGTTGATTCAGCAGTGCGCTACTCTGTCACTTCCCATTCATTGTGCTGTCCAAGTTGTGTTTTTAGGGGTCACAGACAAAACCTACCTACTGACCACTTTCTTCGGAACCCTTTAGCTTGTTAATAAGGAATAGCCGGCAAACAAAAGGTGTAGTTCTTTGGTGTTAACAATTAAAGCCTCAGCGGGTAGAGCTGCTGCCTAATTTTATACTGACTATTGAGTCAAGCCTGGGATTCTCTTGTGGGCTATTATTTCAGAGTGTTTATGTCCTGTTGTCTGTTTGCAAAGGTGCTCAGCTTGCAGGAGGCTGTTTGCTTTTCTAGTGCAGCAAGTGCTGCATTAATAGGATTATGTTCGTTTAACAGTAGATCAAAATTATTTCTCTTTAGCAGGCTGATGGTCAGCCTTATTCATCATTATAAGACGCAGTTACTAAACAGGAGGCATACGGTAACGTGAAATGTGGCATCCAGGGGGATGCTCTCCTCATATTGTTTGCGGGTTCCGATAGCCATGCTAAGAGACATTAATATATTTATTGCCGTGAGAGTTCTCCTGAAGGTGTTTAAAGCAGGATTTCGAACGTATTATTTGATCAACAGCTCAGCCAGAAGGAACCGATGACAGTGCTGTTCCCTTTCAGGCAGATAATGAGGTGATGGAGGATGTGTGTGTGTGTGTGTGTGTGTGTGTGTGTGTGAATACACACTGTGCTGTAGGTGTGTGTAGTGCCTGCTGAGTATCAAAATGTGGAGAGTATTAATCAGGACCACTTCCCTCAATTCTTTTCCCGTAGTGTATATACACGGGGTTGTTGTCAGAGAACATGGAAAAGGGGTTAAAATGTAATTAGAATACATAGCGGTGGCTACTGAAGCTTAACAGAGATTTATATAAGCTGTTAAGAAGTACAAGGCTGCTGTGTGAGCTGCTGGTTGGGCTGAGCTACTGCAGCCGTTGGCTGGACTTCAAGCAACACCCAGAGCATGCCTCCGTGTCTGCCCAGGAAGCACAGTGAAAGAGGAGTTTTGTTTTAAGATTTGACCCTGGCTTCTCGCAACACCCCTACCCTTTGCACTCCGTATAAAATGAAGCTGCTCTTGCATGGCAGGCGTTTAACTGTGTACACAGAGTGAGGCAGGAAGGGAGGATTTTGAAAGAGTAGATCATGGCTTCGGTGTTCATGTGCGGAGTAGAAGACTTGCTTTTCGGTGGGAGCCGGTTTGTTTGGAACTTGACAGTATCGACTTTGAGAAGGTGGTACACACAGAGAATGAGAGCTTGCCATCAAGTGATGAGAACGTGGTGTGGTCTCAGAGAAGTTTATCAGGTAAACCTATGGCAATTTTTGTTTGCTTTTAAAAATGCCAGAGTATTGTCTAGCAGAAATTTACTAATTCCTAGTAGTGGTATGTGTGTGTATTAGATCATGATTAAAGAGTCATTTAATAAGACAGCACGTTTGTAGTAATTAACAGCTTCATACTAAAGTTATGCTTCCAGCCTCCCTTGTGTTAAGATAACAAGTCAGTTTTGAAATCTACAAGTCTGAGGAGTCGTTAAATATTTCTGTTCAAATGATTTAATCAGCTCTGTGTGTCCGTGTTGTAAAATCACTGTTTGAGAGGTTGGTGCTGTGTAAAATGCATCTTGCAGGCTGATTTGTTGAAAATTATTTTTTGAGACTGACTGTCCTTTCTATCATAGCCTTTCAAGAGACTGGTTAGTTGCTCTCACAGTCACTTGTACTTTGAATCTGATAGGTTTAAGTCAATACATAGCCTGCATTTGCATCAGACTGTCTGAGATAAAAATGCTGTGGCAGGAGAAACTGTCTGTAGCTTATTTTTTCTAGTTTATTTGCATTTCCCGAATAGCTATTAAGGAAAGTTCCATCATAATATATCATAATATATATACCATAATACTTTGCATCACGAAATGGTTGTTATCCAAGGAAAGGATGACCAAAATTAGTCCTGAGATAACTGTACTCTGAAGTATGCTTTAGCAGATACTCTCTTTACTACTTCATTTGCACCTGCCTTGCAGACAAAAAATGCAGAAACATATTTGCAAGTATTGTGTTCTCCAATCACAGTTGGAGCCAGTTCTTGCTTGCAGTTGGTTTTCTTTATTTGTTTTTCCTGACTGTAAGACAGTGATTTTGTCTGATCACACCATAGGCGTAAACATTTATTACAATGAGGCTGATTTCCCCCCCTATACATTGTATTCTAGCAAATGACGCAGTGTGTAGGAATCCTCTTCTCCAAAACCATCGCTATGTAACTTCCATCTGAAAGCCACATCAAATGGAAATCTGCCCCTACATATGAAATCTTATTTAAATCTCTGGTATGCCCACAAATGGGAGTGCTGCTCTAACATGAAGGCAAGGTCTTCTGAAGGTTAGAACATCAACTGGCCACGTTGCATAGAACCTCTTTTTATAATGTATGTCCAGCAAAATGGCACTTGTATGGCCATATGGATGTACCTCACGTCCTTGAATTCCATTCCAACGAAGGCTGGCAATTGAACTGCCTGCACTCCTAAGGGTACATTAAAAGGTATATGGTACAAAAAGTAAAGACCGTTCTTAGTTTTTACTCCATCTTTCTGAAGACAAAATCCTAGTTCTTAAGAAAGGCAAAATTGTTCTAGGTGGGAATTTTGCCAGAGTAAAGACTGAGGTTGGGTCTACACTTAAGTTATGTCAGCACTGCTATCTCAGTCAGCAGTGTGAGGAAAAACCACACCGCTGACCGACATAGCTATGCCAGCAAAACCCGCAGTGTTGACCAGCTATATCGACAGAAGCATGCTTCTGGCAACATAGCTAACATCATCCAGGGAGGTGGGGTTCCTACACCAATAGAAATACTCCTTCTGTGGCGGCATAACTATGCCAATATAGACTCTGTAATGTAGCCATACCCTGACTCTGAGCAAGGACTTAATCCGTGTATTTTACTAAAGGGGCTTTAAAAGTTTTTTTTTAAAAAAAAAAAACCTTTTAGAAGCAAGGATCATGCAAATTTTTGTTTGTCCAAAGCTACTGAGTGTAACGGTTGGTGCTGAGGGTTTAATCTGCTTATATCTTTAATTTTTTTTAGTCTTGTGCTCTGAGCCTACCACCACATGATTCTCCTTCTACAAAGAAGGCACGTGGCATCCTTTTAAAGAAACCTTTAAAGAAACCTTCACCCACACATCCTTAACACTTACGGGCATTTTACAAAGTGAAAATGTGCACTCTGCATCTCCTTGTGTCCTACTCCTCTAGTGCCAAACTGTGCACTTGCCCCACTCTGGAGTGCTAGTGGAAGATGTGTTCCCAGCAGTGGTAGAGAGAGCAGAATGCCTCAAAAGGGCACTTGAGTAGCATGATCAGCAGCTGGACTTATGCGTGCTTTGGAAAAAACGTAACATTTGGTCACTGTGCCAGTGCTCAGCAGTTGTGGGAGGGGCCTGGCCACACCTCCAGTGTGGATAGCCACACTCCCTTTGGTGAAAGGACAGCTGCTAGATGCATTGGCGGGCCAAACAGCCTAGCTCAGGGGTGGCCAACCTGTGGCTCCGGAGCCATATGCGGCTCCTTGTATAGGCATCGACTCCGGGGCTGGAGCTACAGGTGCCAACTTTCCAATGTGCCGGGGGGGTGCTCACTGCTCAACCTCTGGCTCTGCCACAGGCCTGCCCCCACTCCACCCCTTCCTGCCCCCTCCCCTGAGCCTGCACTGCCCTCGCTCCTTCCCCCCTCTTCCCCCGAGCCTCCTGCACACCACCAAACAGCTGATCAGGAGGTGCGTGGAGGGAGTAGGAGGTGCTGATCGGCGGGGCTGCCGGTGGGTGGGAGGCGCTGGGAGTGGGGGGTGGGGGAACTAATGGGGGCTGCTGATGTATTATTGTGGCTCTTTGGCAATGTACATTGGTTGGCCACCCCTGGCCTAGCGCTTCAGGGAATGCTTGCTCTGTATGCTAGGCTTTGGGGTGTACCCAGCCACCCTCTAGCTGCACAAATCAGGTTTCAACCCTCAGATTTTTAAATTGGGTTGTGTAATAATCATTCAGGCTTTATTTATTAATATGGGAAATCGTTGAATGACTACACTGAACATTCCTTCCTTGGGGGTTGTATAAATGATGCACCACAATCTATTGCTTTAGGTCATGGTTCTTCTCCCATTGAAGTGAATGGCAATCCTCCCATTGACTCCAGTGGGAGCAGGACTGAGCCCATAATTGTTGCCATGAAATGCCATGAGTAGATGTTTGAACATCCGAGGGTCTAGTTAAAAACATAGTTTGATGGAGGGGGGTTGAGTTGGTTGGTTTTTGTTTATTTTGAACTGTGGAAGCATGGAGTGATTAATTTGGGTAGCTAGGCTCCCAAGGACTTTGCCAACATGACACTGCATGTATAGTTGCAGGACCCAATTCACCACTGTATTACTCCGAGTTTACACTAATGTAACTACATTGACTGGGGTGGAGTAACGCTGGCAAGAAGCTTGAGAAGCTCAGACCTCAATGTAGTATTGAACCTTAGCCTATATATGAGCAGGTTTCTCAGTGAGCAAAGGATGGTTCAGTGTTTAGGGCACTAGTCTAGGACTTGGGAGACCTGGGTTCATGTCCCTGTCCTGCTACATAGCCTCTCTATGCCTTACTTAAATGAGGAGCACTGGGGCTCTGGGAGGATAAATACATTAAAGTTTGTGAAGTGCTCTGATACCCCAGTAATGGGGGCCACATAAGTACCTCTGACAGATTAATGACATAAAGGTACATTTCTTTCTCATCCTTTTAGTAGTGAGTTGAACTGAACAGACACTTCATGCGATGAAAAAGGATTTAATTACATGAAAATAATCACAGCCTTCTGGATTTCATTTGTGTCCATATTCCAGAGGTGAAATAAGACCATATATAAAAGATTTGGCAATAGTCACTTCTTAGTAAAAACACTGAAGGCGTAATTTGTTCATTGGTTTCAAATATTTCATCCTATATCTCGATTTCCAGGGCATGCATGGTTTAACTAGCTAACAGCTGTGAATAATTAAGAAACCTAGCTACGGTGGTGTTCTTAGAGTAAATACGGTTTAAGACGAGGTGGATGGTATTAAAACGGCTGTTTAACTATGAAGAGTTTAGAGGTGATTAGATTTATGTGCCTCAACCACTAACCTAGGGTCAGTAACTTCTGTTTTTCAAGTGGGTAAAACGCCATTCACTTTTTCATCACTATAAATCATCGCGGTAAAGGGAGGGCCAGTAGGATTTTGTTTCGTGGGCTGGTAAATTTTCATGACTGTCTTGCAAAGCTGAGTTTGAAGGGTGAATGAGGTGTCATCAGTATTCAGCCATGAGCCCAACAACCATGTTTAACTTAAAAAGAGAGCTGGGGGAAATAAATACCCTAGAACTTCCGCACCTACACCTTTCAACCTGATTCAGGTGAGGGGATTGTCATGTGGACAGAGTACCTGGAGGCCTCTGTTGTTGGTAGTGGCACCACAGAGACCTGCCTTGGAGACCTGACTGAGCGTTCAGTGGCACCCACACGCTGAGGCACTTGCACACAGGGACTTGCTCATTTTGGAGCCTGACGCAGAATTGGCAGCCTGTCTTTCACACAAAGAATCCCCAGGGGAGGAACTTGAAACTGTCTCCTCCTCAGGAGGCCTGTAATCACCTGAGCTGTCAGAGTTGTCAACCAAGCTGGGATGCTTATTTGCTCAGTCCTATTTATTTGGAGGAATTCCTGTGATGTAGGCGGGGGACAAGGTGTCCTATTTTCCTCTTAAATACTCTCTGAACCCTGGATAAAAGAACAAAACGTACTGTACATGAATTTCTCCTGTCACAGAGAACTGAATCTGTATGCCAAGGAATCTTGTCTCTTCCATACAGCATAGAGCATCCAGGAGTCTGTCCTAGAAACAACATCGAAAGGTGCAAAGTGCTGAGGAAGAGGTGACATGGACATTCTTTGCAACTTTGGCAAGTCAATAAGAGCGAATACCATTAGGGCTTGGACAAAATCCCAAATAAAAAATGCAGCTTAGACGTCTCCAAGCCTGGTACCCATTTGGTTGGGGGAGGGAGGAAAGAGGATGTGACATCTTTGCAGTAATATCTGTAGCTCTCTGGGCTGGTTGCGGGGCCACTGGGAAATATTACTGGAGACCCTCTGAGGTGCGCAAGCTCACGTAAGCATCTATGAGTGTCGGGGACATTTCTTCCAATGTAAAAATAATGTGACTTCATTCACCTCAAATAAACAGATATCTCTCTTCTGAAGTTAAAGGACATCTGTGTTTTACCTAATTTCAGTGCAGGTAAAGAGAAAAGAGAACTGGGCTAGAAGATATTATGTAGGATCCTCCCTCTCTCTCTCTTTGAGACTAATGAGCAATGTTGGATACATGAACCTGCTATACCAGCGCTTTTCCCACATAGTGGTTATTTGTCATACCACTGGCCTGATTATCAATGAGTCCCCAAACTACCTTGCATGTTACTTTGCGTGCATGTATCCCAGAGCATTCTCTTCCATTGTTAGTACCTGCACGTCAGGCGATAGAATTTTCATGCTCTGAGCCCATTGGGGCAAATTGAGGACATGTGGACAAGTGGGTTTTGCAAGTTAAAACACAACTGACTCCAGGCTCAGCTGTTAATGTTGGCATGTGCGGGGGTGTGTACCACGCGTACATAAGAGGAGAAACCATTCTAATGCCCAAGGAAAATCATGCAATAAAAATCTGAGGCACCATTCTCAACATATGTCTGACATAAAAACAGAGTAGGGAAGAGGCACCTCTTAAACTAGGTGTATAACTGAACAAACCATGTCTGTCAGAGTCTGATCTGCAGGTACATATGCTGAACTTGTGTAATGTATAGACAAAGCTCATTTTAACCACAGGAAGGTTGTTTCCTCCAGGTCAGGTAGAGAAATTGCTGATGAAGCAACAGTGCAGAAGCTTGGCACGCCATATGTCTGTTCCACACCTAATTTGGGGTGGAGGAATAAGAGAGGAAATGGACAATTTCTGCTTCCCTCTGGTGCAAATGCAGTTAGTTTGGACAGCTATAACTACTCATTTCCTGTACAACCCCACCCTACCATTTATTTTTCTTACAGATATTGACCAAAAATGTGAGACTTTCTAGTTTTTCCTTTTCAAGGTCATAGAAGAAAAGGCAGTCCGTTCCCTAGGCCTGAGCCTGAGGAGTGTGGAATACTCAAGGGCGTGGGAGTTTAAGCTTGTTCAACACCTCACAGGATACAGCCCAATGGCCAGTGCTTTTGCTCATATGAGTCTTCAGAATACCTCGGTCCATCTTGATGGGCCGAGGCTTTCAAAAGTGGCGACTGAGTTGAGTGTCCCCATGTTTGGAAGCTCAACATGAGATACCTTTAAAGGGGCAGGTTTAGCACCTGCCCCTTTAAGTGTCTTAAGATGAGCACCCAGGATCATGAGTCCCTTTTGAAAACCTTTGTTGTGGTTATAGGTCAGTTTTGCAAATGGATTTGAATCAATGCAATTACGCCTTTCAGAAATACTTTCTGTATTTTTGTCTTGGACTTTACTGATTATTTAAAGGGTCCCTTTTTTCCCCAAACACCCCACGCAAGCAGGGAACATTCCAACACAGTGCAATGGTTTTCTTTTTAATCAGCAACTGAAAGCAAGTTTTAAACTATTTTAACACCTTCCGAAGTCTTGAGAACAGAGCTTTACTCAGGGCACACCCCACCCTACCAGTTCAGAGTTAGGTTTAATTTTACACATTCGACTTTCCAAAAACAACTTTCCAAATATCTCTGCCAGACACGTTTCCATTTGAGCTCATGATAGAACAGTTTCTGTTTGAAAGAGTTTGTTCAAATGAAATAATTTTTTTGTGCTGCCCCTTCCCTCCCATTTTAGCAGACAAACTTCATAAGCAGACTCTGAGCTTCATCTCATTTCCTTCTAGATGTCACAGTGCCAGTTTCAAAACAGTGGCCTCTATTCACTAACCATTTATATTAGCTGTAATTTTTTTCAGTCTGATGTGGTTCACTAATACGCTAACATTTCAAATATAGCTGGTGTTAGTTTTCAAAAACAAACTCTTATAGCGGGGTCCAATGGGGAATCTCCTTGTATTTCATTTCCACAGATATTTCAGTCTTCTCCAGAAGGTCTGGTTAATTCCCCTTCATTGGGTGACGGGTTTGCATAAATGGAATTTAGGGCAAATTTTAGCTCACTGTGTTTTTCCATTTCTGTTTGTCCTTTTTGGTTTCTATCGTTGTCTTTCCATTTGCCTGTGTTCCGTAAAGATCAAATGGACAGTGAGTGCTTAAATAATACTGCAATATCTTTGTCCTCTAGTTTTACTGTCCCTAAAACTCAGGGCATCACTCTTAAGACATCGGAGTCATAATTAGTCATTAGTAATTCTACTGATCTCCTGTACAGATGGAGACAAGCACATTCTCAGTGACTGCAAAGAGGATAATGTTATCAGCATTGGGATAGATTAGCTTAAGTTATCCTTACACACACACA
>NW_020664440.1:7387211-7553291 GCF_002925995.2 Terrapene triunguis | reverse complement strand
CACACACACACACACACACACACACATTCATTCTTTCTCTCTCTGTAAATTACTGTTTCTTTAGATTTGTACAAATGATTAAAAATAACTAACATAAAAATACAAGACAAATAATACCCTGAATGTGAGGCCGCGTAATCCATTCTAAACCTCCATCAGCAAGCCATGCAATGTAAAAACTCAAATTGCTGCCCTCTGCCAGCATCCTTATAATTCTCCCCTTCCCTATTTTCAGATGTCCAGGAAAAATAAAATACTATGTGCCCTGAAGGTCATTAGATCTAGGGTATTTCAGAGCAAAGGGGGAGCAAATTCCAAAGCAGTTAGGGTCATTGCAAAGAATCCCCTGAAAGGAGCCCTTTCTTATTTGTACCAACAGTGCGCCCTAGGTTGAAAGTCTATGCTGATCTCTAGTGTAGCTGTATACCACAGGAAGAGAGGCAGCCTTTCCAGTAGGAAGGTTCTAAGCCATTTATAGGTCAATTCCTTAAACCTCACCCAAAATCCTGAATAAGAGTACAAAGGGGGACATGCTTATTTTCAGCCCTTTTTTTTTTTTTAAGTGTACTAATTTCTTGTCATGTAAACTTTGTCTGCCTCTCTAGCTCTGTGTCTAATCACTTGTAGGGTCCAGGAACCATTCATTATTTGACACTGTTGAAAATCACCTGGATTAAAGATGACCTGTTTGCGTCCCTCCATCCAAGGGGATGTTTGTGTTTGGAATTTCTGACACATAATGAACCAATCTGGTGAATTGCATTGACTTTTTACTAGTATTATTAATTCATATTACAGCAGCCCCATCAGGATCGGGGCCCTATTCTGTTGGACACTGTACAAACACATAGTAAGCCAAGTCCTGGCCCCAAACAGCTTAGATCAGGGAAATAAAGGCACAGAGAGATGAAGTGACACGTCCCAGTTTGCAGGTTAGGGCCAAGCCAGGATTAGAACTCAGGTTCTTGACTCCCATTCTTTGCCCTTTATAATAGATCACACTGCCTTTTACTCCTGTTTGTAAAAATCTAACGCATTGGTGTGCCACTTTGACAGTACAAGTGTTTTTTCTATGCCAGGCATACAATTAGCTGTCATCCATTTTAATACTAACTTCTGCTTCTAAGTTTGTGGCAGTTTAACATTTGTGATCTTTACCCTTTCTTCTAAAAAGAAGATACTATTTCCTGGAGGAGGTTCCCACCAGGGAGCACTAGAGCCTGACTTTATAGCTGCATTCACAATGCTGCATTTGTTGCTCGCAATTACCGCAGTTGCCTGTTCAGAGCGGGGGGGTGTGTGTGCGTGCGAGAGCCAGTTGTGAGTCTAAGCCTCCATTTGCATGTGCAAGTGCAGCAATTGCACCCACACATTAGACATGAAATTGCACATATGAATTTTTAAAACTTGACTCCATAGGGGCAAATTTAGCCCTGTGTAGATGAAGAACTCCATTGATGTCAACCAATATGCAACTGTTCTCCCCACGCCTGAATTTGGCTGGGAGGGGGGTGTCATCTTAGAGCTGGCTATGGATTATGCCTCAACTGAAAGGCCTGATGCTACAAACCCTAAACACCATAAAGGAATGCTGCTCCCAGTGGCATTCCCAGTTGCAGAACTATAGCTTGCTACTAGACTCCTACTACTTTTGCCCTTGTAACTGGTCAAAATACTGCATGTCCCTATATCTCCCTGCCAGGGCCAGATTAACCTTATGTGGGCCTGGCACCAAACATATTTGTAGGCTCCCATGGGGTGGAGGGGATTGGTCCTCAGAGCGAGGCAGGAATCCAGGGGCAAGAGCACAGCAGGGGGTCAGTTCCCGGAGTGAGGCAGGAGTCGTGGAAAAGCACAGTGCGAGGGGAGGGGAGGTCAGTCCCTGGCCAGAGCGAGGCAGGGGCTGGGGACAAACAGGGCAGGGCAGGGCGGGCGGACAGGATCCCCTCCGGGGCAGCTACCTCTCTCCTCCAGAGCCGGGTCCTTGGGAGTCAGTTCGTTCTCTCTCTCTCTCTCTCTCCAGCTGAGCTGCAGCTCCTCCAGGCAGCAGCAGCGGCTCTTCCCACCGTCCTGGCGGGGAGGCTCATTGCAGTCACTCCTATAACTGGACTTGCAGTGTCCAGTCAGCAGCGTTGACGACATCGTCAGGTCCACTTTTCGAGTGAACTTTCCGGTCGAAAACCGGACAACTGGAAATAAGGGCACTGGAACAGGGGGCCATGGCCCCATCACTTATTTTTCCTGCCTCAAGGGTGACCCAGGGGATGCAGGGGTGTGTGTGGGGGGGAGGGGGATGGCGACAGAGGGGAGCGAGCGGCAGGGCCTCGGGGGAAGAGTTGGAGTGAGGGTGGGGCCTTGAGGGAAGAAGCGGAATGGGGGTGGAAAGAGGTGGGGCAAGGGTGGGGCCTTGGGGCAGAGTGGGGGCGGGGCCTCAAGGGGAGGGAGGGGCAGGGCCCCTTCTGAGTGTGGGCCTGGTTTGACGGTGCCATTGTAAACCTGCTAGTCCTCCCTGCACCCAGAGGTACACTGTGTATGTTTTTTCAGATTCTGATCTTTTTTTCCCCCTCAGAAAAGCTGCATATGCCCGAAGTGTACAACCGAATTATGCAGGGCCATCCTATGTTGGGAACCTCCCAAGGGCTTTACAGCCTTCTCTCTTTCTTGCCACATGTCCCTGTTATTCCTGACCGAGGTGGTTGTTCCACTCAGGGCAGAAGTTGGCATCACACTGGTAACAGTCACATTTTCTGTTGCTGCTAAAAGGAAAAATGACTCACTGTTTAGTTTCCATCTTGGTTCTTGGGTTTTTTATGAAATGAACACAGTTTTTTACTAAAACCATGTCAGCTGTGACCCTTTCATTTAACTGCTGCAACCCTGATTTGTAACTTATTGAATCTGTGTGAACACCAGAGTCTTACTTCTGCAATGTTGTCAACTCTAGTGATTGTATTATGTGTCTCGTGATCCTGGGTACTATTCTTAAAGCATCAGCCCCTGGAGTCATGTGATCAGGTGGTAATTTCAGTTTGCATTTTTAAAAAAAAGCGTGAAAACATGATCAGAGTGCACCCGAAAGGCTCAAAAGACAGAAGGCAAAAATAGAGAACCAAAAAGATGTACTAGAAATCTCATGTATCAGAGGGGTAGCCGTGTTAGTCTGAATCTGTAAAAAGCAACAGAGGGTCCTGTGGCACCTTTAAGACGAACAGAAGTATTGGAGCATAAGCTCCAATGAAGTGGGCATTCACCCATGAAAGCTTATGCTCCAATACTTCTGTTAGTCTTAAAGGTGCCACAGGATCCTCTGTTGCTTTTTAGAAATCTCATGATTTTTAAACCAATCTTATAGTTTTGGGGGCCTGACTCACAATGTTTGAGTGTGTGGGGTTGGCGATAGTGCTTCTGCTTCCACTGAAGTCAATAAAAGCCAGGCTTTTAAATGTGGTCTGTAATTTGGATGCCCCAGTCGTTAGAAGTCCAATTTTACACATATAAGGCTGCATTTTCAGAAGTGTTGAGCATTTGCCCTTCCCATTGATCTCAGCTGGAGTTGCAAGTGCCCAGCAGCTCTGAAAATCAGACCGTAGGTGTCTCGATTTGGGGACTTGTGATAGGATGTACAAACCCCACACTGGGCCCAAAGGTGTTAAAGGACACTACTGGCCCCATCCCTCCAGGCCAGCAGAGCATGCTGTGGCTAGAGGAGCAGAGTGAAAGGAGATCAGAACCCCAGGGGAAAGGGGATGGGAAGGTGAACTGGCTGGAGGGAAGATAAAACCTGGTAATATACCAGTTGACTTCAGTGGGTTTGATTCAGAACCAGAATGGGCTAAACCCTATGGCCCTTGCTCAGTGTTTACTCGGCCACCATTCCAGTTGACATTGGGTTCAATGGGCCAGATTTTCAAGTGGTACAAATTAGTGCAACTTCAAAGGCACTGTGCAGATTTACACAACCAGAGACTGCGGCCCGGTGTCTGCAAGAAATGTACTCTGCAGTGAAGAGGGGGTATTGTCTCCTAAAAATACAAGGCTACATTTTCAGAGGCTGGTCTCCCTTTTGCAGCCCCTATGCCTGCATTTGTAGGAGCAAATTTGAGGTCTTGTGTCTGTTAAGTACCCGATGCAGATGCAGCTCAATAGCTGACATAAATCCTCAGATTTGTGCCCACAAATAATTTTTTCAGGCTCAGATTGTGCCTGTAGAAAGGAGGTTGGACTTCAGCTATTCAAATATTTTACTCCAAAGTGTGTCATAAAGAGTCATTCAGCATTTACAGTAGAACAAACCACATTCTCTGCATATAATACTCCTTCCTCTCACACCAGTGTCCTTTTCTGACACAGCCACTGCTCCTCTGTCAGGTAGTTGCAGATGGCTGGGGCTTTTCAGGTTAGTATCCCAGTAGACGAGAAGTCAGTGAGGCAGAGTCTAGGTATAGTTAAGCGTAAGTTGTTTGTTTCCACACAAACAGCAGTCCTGGAACAGAGGTGATCAAACAGCATGCAGGGCAATCCCTTCTTCCAGGACTTGCAGCCCAACATCAATGCCCCCTGTATCTAGGGAGCAACTCTGCCTCAAGGATTAACTCTAATCAGAGACCAAGGCAGAGGGTGAATTCTCCTGGTGCTAATTCAGCAACACTTCCAGAAGGTACCCTTTATACAAACCTTGCCAATCCAAAAACTAACAATGCAGCATGTCCTTTCCTTGTTCTTGTTCTTAGCATGTGAGCTTGGAAGATTATATGTAACAGCACCCCTCAGGGATGCCTGCCATAACAATACCTGCAGCTTCTCCTGCCTCACTTGCATTGAATTGGAATGAATAGTAGTTCCTTTAACGCCGTGTCTGAGCACAGTTCACACTTTGGGTTGCAGCTAGAAAGCAACTTCCATACCAAGCAATGAAGTTCTAAGCTCTAAGAGTGTATGATGCAGTTTTCCTTATATGCAGGCAGCATATCACAGCATTGATCATCACAGCATTGTTTACTTGGACTGGAGAAATAAGATACAGCAAGGCCTAGAGACCAGGGGTAGTCAATAGGTGGACCATGTTCCAGATCCGGACCACCAAACGCTTTTGAACAGACCCCCAAATCTTTGTATTTACTTATTATTATCGCTATTGTTGTTCTATTTATTATTTTCTCTGGAGTCTGGACCTTGTCTGTACTTTGACCAAGAAATTTGGACCTTGACAAAAAATAATGGATTACCCCTACTTTAGGCCCAATGTTCAGTCAGGCCATCAAGGACGGGGGGGGGGGGGGGGGGTTTAGTGCCAATTCTAACGTATCCCTACCATTGCCCCATGCGCAGATTTCTGATTGAAGTTAAGAGGCGTCTCTGTGCCACGCAACAGACAGCCTTTCCTATTTAGCAGGGGCAGCCCCAATTTTGAGCCAAATATTTACCTTTTTTCCATTCTCTCCCTCTGAAAAGTTCTCCTGGTTTAACGTAAAACAGTGCAGTTAAAAGCAGACATGCCAAACCTGTGGAAAAAAATGCAAAAATTGGGCTTCTTTTTGGCTTAACTGGCTTGTGAGTTGCTTTTTTTCGATAGTTTTGGGCTTGTAGCTTGTTGCTTGTTGCTTCTTTTTTTTTTATTGGCTCCCGGCAAGCAGGGGCAAGGCGGGGAGAGAGTCAGGGGTGCACAGCGGGCCCACCACAGTCCCAGACTGCACGCCGGGGGGGATCTAGTCACATAGAGTGTTGGGGTTCTTAGGGACTGACTTGTTTTGGCCTTGTTTTGAACTGGGATTAGCTTGATTTTTGGCTTATTGTGAAAGTTGGGTTGTTCGTTTACCACGTGAAAGTTGGCAACTGTGGTTAAAAGAAAAAAGAACGCGGAGTACTTGTGGCACCTTAGAGACTAACAAATTTATTTGAGCATAAGCTTTCGTGGGCTAAAACCCACTTCATTGGATGCATGCAGTGGAAAATGGTGTCCCTAGTTTTCCTCCCAGATGTTCCTACGGATAAATCAAGGGTTAACAGGTGTGCATGTCAGAGGCAAGGTATCGCTATTTGGCTCTTAGTTGGCCGCTGAGATCAGTTTGTCCCCAGGCCCACTCATAGAGGCACAGAAGCCTCTGGGCTTCGGAAATGGTTGGAGCAAGAACTAAACCCAGATCTCCTCACTCAGTACAGAACTTTAAACCTCAGCTCTGCACCCGTGTCCATTCTGCCCCCTGCACTGTGGGCAGGCTGTAGAGCGGGCTATGCTGACTCCAATACTCAGCTGCTCTTTTAAGGGGAATCTGCGGCCGGGTAATGGGGCTGGGAGATATCTAGGCCCTGACCCCTCGTGAGAGGGCTTGTTGCCACTGGGCTGGCGCGTTTTAATTTTCATGGGTTAATTTGATCGCAAAAAGGAATATTGTTAAAAAAAAAATCAAAAACTGATTTTTTTCTCCCTTTCAAATATCAGCCTTCAACATCTTGCATCCCTTGACTAATGCTGGAAGGGCTTTTGTTTCTGAATCTGTAATCAAAGCAACAAACAGTAAGGTCATTTCCTTGAGATTATATGGCAACGGAAGAAGTCAGGGATTGTGTGTCCCCACTTCCACCGGCTCGGACTGGGAGAAAAATACAAAGGTTTAGTACATGCACTCTTTGATGTGCAACTTTTGGGGTTTCTCCAGTCCTTTTAAACTACCAGAGTTTGTGGCTTGGAGGTAAGAGAATACATTTATTTCTGATGCTTACCAGCTGCAGATAACGTTGTTTATTGCTGTTGCACTGTGTCCTGACTTAAACAGAATAGAGCTCTGCAGAGTTCGAGTGACAGGCAGCAGGGGAGCGTGAGGACAACAGAAAACAAAGTGAGTTTGCTCTTGGATCCTTTCACGGTGCAGACTTAAACATTTGTGTTAGCTCTTTTGCTAAAGATTAGTTCTCCTAACTTTATGGGCATCTTCTGAACTGCAGCATGGGGAGTGTTTGTTTGTTTACTCTCAGCATTTACATCTGCTTTCCCTGCCATTGTTCTAATCACCGCTTTGGCTTTTTTTTTGTTTTGTTTTAAACGAAAATGCTAAAGCTAAACCAGCAACTTTGCTGCTGGAGATCAGGTCCATCCTTTTTGATTGCACAGATAATGCATTTTCAGCTTTTACCGTGATAAACTGCTTTGAAATATTATTTTTAAACCATGTTACTCAACACGGAGCGAGTCCTGAGGAAAGGCAGACAGTAACTGGCACAGTAGCCCCTTTCAATTTGTAAATGTTCAAAGTCTCATCAGTAAGATCTCTGCTCCTCCATCCCCGCTACAGCTTATGAAAGGGTTGGCACCGAAGATGCGGCAGGGCACATGGAACTCATTAACAGCCTTTCGGAAAGGCCCCTTTGATCAGACTCCCTTGTTCTCCTTTACGAAAGAAGCGCGGAAAGTCCAATTCTGTCAAAACCATTTAAATGGATAACAAAGTGTGTGTCACCCGGGCAAGCTAGTGCATCAAGACGTAGCTACCCTCAGAAATTCTATTTGATGATGAGGATGCTCATTAATGGATCATGAGGCTAAATCTTTGCCTTATTCCAGAAGGGTGTTTTTTCTTCTGTACTTTTAAAGCCAATTCAGGTGGTCCCCTCTGACATAGCCTTTTTTTCTTTCCGGTTTACCTAATGTCTGTTCAAGACTGGCGACTAGTTCTCCTGAGGGACAGCGGCCAAGAAAAAGAGGAAGGCTGCCAAGTGTGGGTGGCACTGAGGCTGGGACAGAAGGTGCAGACGGAGTAGGCAGGGTGCGAAGGGAAGCAGGATTTTGGGGGGGAGCCATAGAGGAAGAGAAGGATCCTGCAGAAGGAGTTGGCGAGGCACTGGGGAAAGGAAGGGGAAGTGAGGGGAAGGAAGTGAAAGAACGGAGAGGGTGTGAGCAGCCTGTTGTGGAGAGAACAAGGAAGGGAGTCTGGGAAAGGTGAAAAACTGCAGAGAGAGGGAGGCAGTGACTGCAAGGAAAGGGAAGATGCTACAGGGAGCCTGCTGGGAAAGCAGGAATGGGATGGGCCATGAAGAACCACTGTAGTCCCTCAAGCCCTCCCTCTGCCATGGGCTTTTGAGGCTAGGACAAAAGCAGTGAAGAATCACTGAGGGAGCAAGAGATGCCTCTGAGGAAGTTCAGGGAGCAAACATGGGAGGTGGAGTGGGGAGGCAGGCAGGCAACATATGTGAAGCCATCAGAGAAGAAAGGAAATCTGGGAGGGGGGAAGCGGCACGCCGTGGGGAGAGAGACAAGGGCTGCAGTGACAGCAGAGCGTGGCGATCCACTGGGCCTGGAGAAAACCTCTCTCCAAGAGCAGATTTAGTCTTTTATTTTGTAACTGCTCGCGTACCCCAGCAGGCCGGCAGTTTCCATTTCAAGTGGGTCAGGGTGGTGTCTTGGATGCGGACAATTATCTCAAACTTTGAAAAGCCCAGCGAAGTATCCCAACACAAGAGGAGGTACCGGGCCAGCCTCGCTGCTGAGCTCCCGCCCGCGGATTAGTTCCGTGAGGTGAGCACACAGACTTCCAATGAGGCTGTTGTTCTAGCCGCGTTCAGGCAGGGGCAGCGCAATGGGGAAACCTGCCCAAAATGCAGAAAAAATACTCACGGGCCATAGAGAGAGCGAGATAGGAAGTCACCCGCGCGATCAACCACCATAAAATGGGACATGCCCGACAAAGAAGTGTGTCCTCTGTGACCGAGATCAGGGGTGCATCTCAAAGGGGTGCAGCACAGGGCTGCAGGGAGAGGCCGCTGTAACTTTTAAGACACCTTTGCACCCTCCTCATCTTGGGCTGCTCTGGGAACTGTAATAGCCCCCTGCATAACTTAGACAGCTCTGGGAGTCTGTCTTAAGTTATGACAGTCTCCCCAGGGTGCCCTATGGGTAGCTACGCTGCCCAGAATCTGCATAGCGCTGTGGCCGAGCCCATAGCTTGCCCCCGCCTGAGCTTGTGAGGGGGTACTCAGAAGACAGGTTCGTGGCTGTGTTCCTCTCTGCCTGCACCAGAGGAATTGTCCTCCCGCTGATATGGAAATTTAAGGCCCACGTTACGCCATGTGAGCGGGCTGGAGCAGTGACAAGGGGCTAGGGTGGCGGTGAGGATCTCCTTCCCGATGCCTCAGAGTGCAAGTATTCTGCCAACCCAACCTTGGAAGAACTAGATGCAAAGATATTTTTTGTGTCATTCATTCTCTCTTGCTTGTTTTTGTTTTTAACAAAAACCGGGAGGCCGGAATGAGCACAGGGCTGGGAGTTGGGTGATCCTGAATCCTGGCCTGGCTCTGTCGCTGAATTTTACTGTGTAGATTTCAGCAAGTGTCTCAGTATCCCCATTTGTAAAAGGGGGCTCATAATCTTTACCCAGGGTACCATGAGAAGTAATGAGTTCAGGTCTGCACAGCGCATTTGAGTCTACACAATACTAAGGAAAATATTAGGGAAAAAGAGCCAGTTACTTTAAAAAATAAAAACCGCTGAGAAATGAGGAATTGATAATCTCTCTAGTGAACACCATTTGCCCACCTAGGCTGCCTGGTATTCAGAGGGTAGAATGGACAGCACCAGTTAAGTGTTTATCTTCATGGGGAAACTTACCAGTAAAATTATGCCACTATAGTTATACCGGTATAACTCCATCTGTGGACACTCTTATTCCAAAGTAACCACACAGGGAGTTATAGTGGTATAGTTATTACATCTCCCTGTGTAGACAAGCCCTGAGAGGAGACTGTCACCAGTGCTATTACCCTCTCCACAGTGCAAGCTACGTTGTGATAAACTGCAAATGACAACGGTGAGAGAAGCTAATTTTCTTTTATGTGAAGGGAAGGTATGTAAGGTAGAACTAAAAGATTTCGGCCACTAACTAGGAGAAGGGAGAGGAGATGGGGGCTGGGGGGAAGGAGGAAGAGGAGAATCAGTCACAGATACCCCAAGGAGTTGACCTAATGGGATGATGACGATTATTAATACTGACTTGGACCTCTTATATAGTCCACGGGTGGCGTACCTGAGCCCATTTATCCACTGACACTTTAAAAACTCTTGCACCCCAATCTGGGTCTATGCCGGTTATGTGATATGTATGTATCTCTTCATCCTTGCAACCGATACCTGTAATCCCTCAGAACTCAAGCCTGACCCCAGATGTACAGTACCTTCCCTCTTAACTTGTGTATATTTAATTTTAAACATTAACTTTAATACAATTTTTAGTGCTTGTCATCAGGAAATCTCAAAGCACTTTACAAAGGAAGTCAGTATCTTTATCCCCATTTTGCAGATGGGGAAATTGAAGGACAGAGAGCTTAAGCGATCAAAGCCAGGAATAGGTCACAGGTCTCTTGAGTTCCCAGTCCTGAGCCATACTGTTGGCTCTGCCTCTGATGTATCGTATCTGTGTCAGTCACAACAGCTTTGGGTGTTCAAGGGAAGGGAGAATGTTTTCCTTATAGCAATGTGCCCTAAACTGGTGTCCCTCAGCTATTGCTTAATTATCACAAGAGTTACCCATTGTCATGAGCTTTTCCACCAGTTCCCAGTAGATTTTATCATGACTCCTTGGAACAAAACATTACCATGGCCTCTTGCATGGTAACGACATCTGAAAAAGTGAGGCTCTTACCCACGAAAGCTTATGCTCCCAATACTTCTGTTAGTCTTAAAGGTGCCACAGGACCCTCTGTTGCTTTTTACAGATTCAGACTAACACGGCTACCCCTCTGATACTTGACACCATTACTGTGAGTGTCAGCATTGTGTGTGATAAGTATGCCACTAACAAGCACTGATTTACAAACTGTGTCATTGCTAAGGAAAGCAGATGTTCTGTGAAGTTTTGCATTGACTCAGTATTTATTGCAGATTTGCACTGAGTGCTTCCTATTAATTTTCCTGACTTTTAACTGTGGAGTTTTGAGGCCTATGTTTGTCCCTTTTTGCTGTTGGTTTCCCATGTAGTTAGGGCCCTACCGAATTCACAGTCGTGAAAAATGTGTCACGGACCGTGAAATCTGGTTTCCCCCGTGAAATCTGGTCTTGTGTGTACTTTACCCTATACTATATAGATTTCACGGGGGTGACCAGCATTTCTCAAATTGGGGGTCCTGATCCAAAAAGGGACTGCAGGGGAGGGGGGTGTTGCAAAGTTATTGTAGGAGGAGGGGTTACAGTATTGCCACCCTTACTTCTGCGCTGCCTTCAGAGCTGGGTGGCTGGAGAGCAGCGGCTGCTGCTGGCCAAGGACTCAGCTCTGAAGGGAGCAGTGCAGAAGTAAAGGGTGGCAATACTGTGACCCCTCTACAATAACCTTGCACCCACCCCCCGCCCCAGCCTCCTTTTGGATCAGGACCCCTACAACACTGTGAAACTTCAGATTTAAATATCTGAAATCATGCAATTTACAATTTTTAAAATCCTATGACCATGAAATTGACCAGAATGGACCATGAATTTGGTAGGGCCCTACGTATAGTGTAAAGCCCTAAGTATGGCAGAATAATCAAGTCACCGCCAATGGCATGTATGTATTTATTGTGAAATGTTTCCATTTCCAAATTAAAAGGCCCCCCCCCCACCCCCTTCAGAAATGGGTTGTTCCTCCAGGAAGAGAGCTAACCTTTCCCCCAGTCAATCAGATTTTGGAGGATTTCTCTCTCAGGAAGATAAGAATACCTCCGAATGTTAGGGGAGCCTATGTGCCGATTGGCTGGAGAGACTGGACGCTGATTGTCAGCTACGAAGGGTGGGGTCTAAGGAGCAAGCAGTGGCTTGCTGCATTCCCACAAACACACATACGCCTATGGTGCTTCAGAACCCTGCCTCAGCATCTTAGCTGCACACTTTGCTTGGTTTGCCTGTGCAGATGCCGGTTTGCATGCACAAATGTGAAGGTTTGCAGAATGCATGCAGACAGGTAACAACATTGGCATGACTGTATTGTGTACATTAAACTATGGGCCATAGCAACAGGAAATGCACCCTCAGCTGTAGGATCACCTGACAGCACTGGCAGAAATCATTAGCCAGTTACCATTCTAGTGGCCTCATATCGCATTAACGTTTCCCCGTTTTTGGCAATATGTGTGTACCGTGTCCTTATTTTGGAATTCTGCACATTCTGTCACTTTGAGGGCTCTGGGACTTTTGTTTGCTTGATTTTCATCACAATATGCTTGTCATTAAGGATTTTTTCAATGTCTCTCAAATTCAAGCATAACATGACTTTCCACTGACTTCAATGGGCGTTGGATCAGGCCCCGTGTGAACCAGCAAACAATGAACAAAATAGCGAGGGAGTGGAAAACTAGCTTACGATCGCTGTTTTCTGCACTGTTTTCTGTGTGTGAATTAGAGACCGGAACAGTAAAAAGGAGACTTGCACATAAAATGTACTGGCACTTGGCCCTGAAAAATCATAGCTGCCCTGTAGTGAGGGAGACTGCTTGCTGGGAAGGGTTGCTACCTTGCCAGTTTTTTACTATCTCAGCTTGTGGGGCTTACATGAAAGTCAGCTGAAGCTATGTAGGAGCCAAGCTTATAAACGTCTTCAATACATGGAACTATTTTGAGAAGGTTTCAAACTATCCAGAGAGCATTTAGTCCTGCTATTCCAGCCCAGTATCTTCATACTCAGCCAAATGTAACATAACCAAGGCTTCTATGCAAAGCATCAGCAGAGAGGCATTAGCATTGAAATAACGATATCCTCTGCTGAAAACAGCCCTCTTGTTTATATTATTTTTTTAAGATGGGCCTCAGAGAGTTGATAATCTCCTAGAAAGGCACAAATACGATAAGATGCCCTGGGAGACCAGTATCATTCAGTATCGGTTTTGTATTATTTTTTCTGCCTTTCTTCTCGTCTAAAATGTTGAGACACTGACTGTTATGAGCAGGGAACGAGACGCCACTCTTTATTTATAAAAAAGCTCCCTCCCATATACTATAATAAAGGTGTATTTAATTCCTGTGCATTGTTAGTCACTCACAGTGCAATTTCCTATGGCATTCATGCTGTAAAATCACTCTCATTAATGTCAGTAAATACACGGGGTTCTTGGAGACAGAAAATTGACACGCATTGCACAGCACGGATAAAGAAATTGCAGTGGACTCTTACAACCAAGCTGGCTTGGTGAATACAAGGTAGCAAGGAGTCTCTTTGCAGTGGTGTGTGGAGCAAGAGGAATAACCAGTTGCTTTGCTGTACTGCCAGCTGTTAATACGAAGCAGATATTGGCTTCCGTTAAGGTAAATATCAAGATGTCCCCATTGAAATAAATGGCAAAACTCCCATTGACATCACTAGGGCCAGGATTTCAGCCAAACGCTCTTTCATGGCTTCAAAAGCTGGAGCCACGTTATGGGGGAGGTCAGGTTGGGAGGAGGGACAGTGGTGTCTGGGTGGGGGCAATGACTTGGTCTTGCTCCAATGAAGTCAATGGAAGTTTTGCCCTGGACTTCAATGGGAGCAGGATCAAGCCCATGTGGTCAATGGAGGCCATGCTCCCAGGGTGCTGTGGGGAACATGTGGACAGGCGACCTAAGGCCAGGATTGGCATATCCCCAGACACTGGGGAAATTTGGATCTGGAACCTTGAGGATCAGACCCATTTCTCATAGCCGTAAGTGTTGCAGTGAGCTCCCTTGGTTTGCCGGAGATACCTGTGGTTCCCAGAGAGTCACCAACTTAAATAACTCTGTGGTGAGTGGCACAAAGAGCGAGGGACCTCCAGGAGGAGGCGGGATTGGAGATTCCTGGCTTAGTGCTTTCCACCAGAGGAGGAGGACGACAAGTTGCTGGCCGTGCTGTGGCTGGGATAAAGGTTCTGTGGTTGCTGGGGAAAACTGACGAGTTCAGCGCCGTTCTACCCTGAAAAACCAAGTATTTAATTTTAACCAGCAGTACTGCAGAAACACACACACACAGTGAGCACATCTCAGATAGCTAGCTAGACCCCTATCTAGTTCACCTAAGGGTCCAATGGTGGAGAGTGTCTGTACAAATATGTGTGCGGGTGCAAATGTATGGTGCTGGTTTGTGACGTGTGCATAAAATTGGCAGCTGGAGTTTTCGGGGCCAATTTGAAAATGTAACCCCAAATGTATTTCTTAAAGCTTCATATGATGTCCTGAAGGGTAGAACGGCGCTGCTAAATTGCATCCTTTTTAACTCCAGCTCAGAAAGGAACTGTAAGATTAAAATTTCTCATCTGTTTGAGTACAGCCCTAATTAACTTGTCTTCCTCTTGGGTCATGCGCATAGCTCCTGCTAGATGGATGGCCGTGGGATTAAAGCCCAGGTCTGGGAGCCAAGAGAACTAAACTATCTTCTAGTTTTGCCACAGACTTCCTGTGTGACTTTGGCAAGTCACTCATCCTCTGTATCTCAGTTCCCCATCTGCAAAATGGGACAACACTTACTAACTGACCAACCTCTTTGCAGCATGAGTGAATGTCCATACATGATTTCTTCCTGAATCTGACTCCTTTAGCCGCTGTAGATTTTGTTGCTGCGAGCTGTGACTGTTGATTCAGAATAAATGGGACTGTTTTTACAATGCACCATAATAGCGTATTGCAGGCCATTTCCCCTGCATAATATTACATGTTTTGCAGCTTGTATTAGATATTTGTTTAGCAAAAAAGGGCTCTGTCACACACTGCATTGTATGCATCTATATAGACTCCTTCCCCAGTGTGAAATATTCTCTAGGGCTTTTTTTTCTGCATAGTGTAGCTTAACCTTGTGCAACTAAACTAAGAGATGCTTATGGAAATAGGGCTGACTATCCAGAAAAAAAGAAAGGAGTGAGGTGAGTGAAGCACTCTGTGCAGTCGGGATCAAATCCTGCAGGCTTCTCCAGGCAAAACTCTAATGGGAATTTTGCCTCACTGCAGGATTTGCCCTTAGGCCTGGTCTACACTGGGGGGGGGAGGGGAAGTCAATGTAAGATACGCAACTTCAGCTAGCTACGGGAATAGCGTAGCTGAAGTCGACATAACTTATTTCGACTTACCTCCCGTCCTCACAGCGCAGGATCGTCGACTCCGCTACCGCCGCTCGCCCTGGTGGAATTCCGGAGTTGACGGGAGCGCATTTGGGGATCGATGTATCGCATCTAGACGAGATGCGATACATCGATCCCCAATAGATTGATCGCTACCCACCAATCTGCAGGTAGTCTGGACGTATCCTAAGAGAGGGGAGGGAGAAAGAGAGATGCAAACTGAGGAATCTTGTCTTGAGTATCAAACTTGTGCCCCGACCCACAAACATTTTACGTAGGTGAGTAACTTGACTCATATGAGTAACCCTATTTACATCAGCCACCTGAGCTGGAGAGGACCCCACAGAGTTCTTCTTACAGATGGCTGTAAAGGGACTGTTCACCTGAGTAAAATCACTTCCATGTGTAAGTGCCGGTGGCTTCTGGCTCAAATTGCAGGTTATCATTTTGGAATATTAAGGAGTTTGAGTCAGGCCTCGTCCACACTGTTTTGGGTTTGTATTATTTTGCTAACACTGGTATAGCTATGTGTGCGATAGCTTCATGTAGACATGCAGCACCAGTATAAATCACAATTATTCACTAGAGCAACACATCTATGTTAGGAATTGACACTAGGGCACCTGCATGTAGCTTTACTGGCAGCTAAAACCCCAGAGTAGTAGAGTCCCAAGGGAAAGCAGCTATGACGTGTGTGAGTATTTTGATGGTAAATAAACAGTTCCAAATGTTGTCTCAAAATTATACGCAGCTTCTTTTAAATCTTCTTTTCCTCGTCACTATTTTTTTAGTATCTTTACCTACTTATAATTGTAAAAATGGAAGGTGGCTTCATAGTACTTTAAAACATCCACACACCAAAAAAAAAGCTTTAAAAATATGACTGTGATAGATCTGTCTGGCTAAACCACACCGTGGCTGTCTGTAATTTGTCACTGGAGATGAAATCTCAGTTTTGTAGAGGGAGTGTAATGAGTTTTTGTTTTATTTTTGACTCAAACCCTCTTAGGACTCACACTCTTGAGCCACCGTTCCATGAGACATGTTATTTTTTCAGCAGTTTTCACTTAAACTTTTGTGAGGCTTCCTGTTTACACAGCATCTAAATATGGTGGTTGGGTTTTTTTTTAGCGTGATGACACAATGATGTCTAAAAATATTGTGTGTAACTACTGGCTTCGAATAGGGAGGATGTTACTGCCGGGGGGGGTGGGAGGGGGAGAGGCAATAGCATAAATATCCTGCAGGTTCTACTCTGCCCAAACATTAAGGAGCCGGATATCATGGGGAATTGGTCTTCGTGGCTAAGAAATGAGCTTTTTGCCTTTTAGACTGTATTTTTAAAAACTCCTGAAGTTGTGCAAAATATGCCTCCATAACTTGACATTGAGAATTCACGGACATATGTTTTGTCTGCAAGTGATGTTTCATGAGTGAAATCAAAGATAATTAGTGTCGCCTCAATTTTCAGTTTGTCTCCATGTAAAAGCTAGCCTAATGTTAAATGAGTGTAAAACCAAAGTGACTTCCCTGAAGCTACTCATGATTCACTCTGGCCTAACCAAGAGAAGAATTTGGCTTTAGTCCTTTAATTTTGTATCCACAGTTCTGCCCTTTATCTGTACGCTGTACAAGGCTATAGCATGTGTATGTCCCAGCTCTACTAGATGATAATCCAGTTTGCACTGACAAAATTAAATGCTGTGTTGAAACCCCTCTGAACAGCATTTAATCCCAGTCTTCCCCTTTGCTTTACCTTGGTACATGCACACACATAGAAAGGGATACCTATGTTCTTTTAGTGCACTCCTTTTTCATTAAGCATCTGAGTAAATCACCTGCTTGCATAAAAACCTGCTGGAATTGCTTGTCTGCAAACAAAGACTGCTGCAGAGATTCGGTAATGTCTGAACATCCTGGACAATCATTCTCCTCTCATTCCCCTCCCTCTGCTTTTGAGTTGCATAAACCTGCACTATGTAAGAGCTGACCACTTGTGCAGAGAGAAAAAGGGGTTGCTGATTTCTTTGGAAAAGGTGAGAATCCAATACCTCTGCAGTTTTCTGTTTGGTTTTGCTGTGAGCGGGGTTCCGTGCTGCGCTTTGTTCCACTTGTTTCTTGATTTTATGCAGGAGGTAGGACTGGAAACACGGGCTTGAGTCTATTTAAGTTTCTCCTTATTTTACCATTTTCCTATTAATAAATAGACAACATCCCTTCCCCTCTCACCCTATCATTAAATCAATGATTGGGTCTATACAGTGACATACGCTTTTGCAAAATATAACCGATATAAATGTGCATTGGCAAAAAACCCTATTTTGATTAAGCTGAAATACGTACAAATTCATATCTATCTCCGAACTGCTTGTAATCTCGGTGTCTTGTCTTTGCCAGGGTTCATCTTGCAGTAAATTCTTTAATAAGAACTGCCAGTCATCCTGTTCATATTAGCAAGGCACAGTGGACAGAAGATGAAAATGTAACTGCAGGAAATGGGACCTGGGAGCTATTAGAGCTGTTGGGTCAAATCCTGATTCCTGCACAGATCTCGAGTAAACCAGATTAAATAACTGATGGGCTACTGGTAAATAAATTGCATGTACGTACCTGGGGAGCCAGGACTAGCTCCTTGTTTTTCAGTTCTAAAAGCCCAGGCCTCTACCTCTTGCTCTAAAGACGATCTCCCTTAGTAATGCCCCTTTTTATTTCCTATGACGCTAGAGGGCGACATTTGTAAGCTCTAGGGCAGCAGTTCTCAACCATGGGTCCAAGGCCCCCTGGGGGGCTGGGAGCAGATTTCAGGGGGTCCGCCAAGCAGGGCCAACATGGGTCCAGGGCAGAAAGCCGAAGCCCCGCTGCCCCAGTTCCTGCCACCTGGGGCTGAAGCCTGAGCAATTTAGCGTCACTGGGCCCTGTGTGGACTGGGGGTCTCAGGCAATTGCCCTGCTTGCTACCCCCTAATGCTGGCCCTGGCTTTTATATGCAGAAAAACAGTTGTTGTAGCACAGGTGGGCCGTGGAGTTTTTATAGCATGTTGGGGGCGGGCTTAGAAATAAAAAGGTTGAGAACCCCTGGTCTAGGGGACAAGGCCAGTCCTTTTGTTATCTGTGTGTACAGCACCTAGCACAATGGAGCCCCAAGCCCTGATTTGGGCGTCTGGGAACTACCTCAATACAAAATAATAATATCGCCCCCTACCCTCTGGGAGGTCGGTGGGAGACGGAATCCTTCTCCCGAACTGCAGAGCCACTTCACAGCTGCTGCAGCAACAGCCTCCAACGTCCTGCCCTGTGAGAGTGAGGCTTGGGGCAATGCACGTGTATAGTCATATATCCACGTCACAGTCATGTACCTACCTCATCCTGTGTGTTAAAGAAGGTCTTGCCCAGTTCCCCAGCACTCAGGTGTCTTGAGTTGTGCTCTCAAGGCTTATACAGGAGCATGCTGGTTCTACTGTTTTGGCCTTCCATGCCCACAGATGTAGGGCAAACGTTGCCTCATAGCATCAGGATCGGAGGCACAGAACTCGCCTCCTTCCCCTCCTGGCAATGATTAGACTCATTCAGGTCACATCATTTTTGTTTCATGGCACGTGCAGGAAGTGAGCCTTTCCCTGGATAGAGCAGCTCGACTGCAACCTTGAAGGCGTTACCTCAGCGTGGCGCTGCTGGAGGTGACCTCTCTTGGATGCGTAAGGTGCCAGTGTTTATATGTAGTCATCATTTTGAATATTTGTTTGGGGTTGTGTTTGCTTTGTAAATAGCTATATAGATTATGCAATCGGGAAAAATGGGAGCCGCCCCTTTAAGAGCAGGGTGGGGATACTGGGTTGTGAGCGCTTGCAGCACTGACCTGTGTGTGTGTGTGTGTGTGTGTGTGTGTGTGTGTTGCTGAAGAGGCTGGTTTGTAGCTGTGCAGTGGGAGGTCTCTGCCTGCAAGAAGCCTCTAAAGAAAAGATTCACAAACTAAAGGACGTTCCCCTTGGAAAGCTAGGTCTTGTGCTTGAGGGTATAATAAATGCAAATGTAAAACTGACGTCCCTATAACTTGTGTCCCTAAAGATCCCATGTTACTTGTTTTACATGTGCCCTGGTCCCCCTCTGTGCTGAGTAACTACATTCTGCCTACCTAAAATTCCATCTCTTGTTTCACATGGAAAAGGCATCGGCTTCCTGTCCTAAACTGTTGCATAGCACTGGTGCACGCTATCAAATGTCGGTAGATGAACTGACTCTACATAGCTTGCAAAGGGCTTTGGGATCTTTCTGGAAGAAGGGTGCTATATAATCGTTAATTAGTCGTTATCTCTGGCCTTCCGGGCTTTGCAAGCTACGGTGTGGAGCCCCCCATGGAAACCATGAGGCTCACTGGGAATGCAAGGTCTCCCTGTACAGAACAGCCTGTATGACTGAGGACGTGATCGAGATGCCGCAACAATTGCAACTCAATACACCCTATCACTGAATGCTCTTGCGCTGTTCTGTTCTGTGCTAAATAGTCCAGATTTAACTTTCTAAAATTCTGCAAAGTGGCCACATCATTGCATTTTTGAGATAACATAAAATGCTTGAAGTTCAGAGAATCTTAACAACCACAAGACGCCTGATTCAAGGGTTAATTCCAGGAGTTGTATCAGTAGTTTAACTGTAATGAATTGGAAGAAGAGTCAAGGATGGATTTATACCTCTAACTATTTAACGATTTGTGAAAAATCTCCATGGGTAAAAGAGAGGCCTGTCTTGTTAGAGCAGGAATCTGGAAATTTGGGTCCTGTTTCTCCTATGTGGTCCCAAGTATGTTATTTATGGCTTGTTTTTTCTGAGATGCTAAGCACCGACAGATTCTATTGACTTTAAATAGAGTTGTGAGTGCTCAGCACTTCTCAGAATTAGTCACTTAATCTCTGTGCCTACATGTCTCCATCTATAAAATGGGGGAATCTCACTTACTTACCTAACTCACAGGCCTATTGTGAGAGTTAATTGCTTAATATTTTTAAAGCGCTTTGAGATTCGCTGTTGGATGGCGCAGTAGAAGTGCAAATGATTGTGATAGCTTTTACACTTGAATCTTTGAGGCAGCTTTCCATGGCACCATGTTTTTATATTTTATATATATATATATATAGAGAGAGAGAGAGAAAATGTTTTTACTTAACAGTAGATAAATGCGATAATTACAGCCATCAGAAATGATGAACGTGATTTCATTGGGTAAAAACGAGCAATTAGGCGTTGCCATTATTTATGCTATCTCAGTGCAACAGATGGGGCTGTGACTTAAAAACACTAATGGATCAGACGCTTCACGACGGGGGGCAATTGGCAGCAGTATGTCAGCGGTGGCAAAAGTGTAAGTTGATGAAATAACTAATCTATGGTAGCATGTGTGTTCATAAATAAATCACAATGGCCTAGTGACAAATGAAGCTGTGATCAGATTGTAATGGATTTAAGGGCTCCAGACAATGCAGATAAATCACATACTGAGCTCCCTGGGAGCGGGGACTAGAACCTGGATTTTTATCTCCTAAACCAAAGGTCTATAGCAATTGAGCTAAAGGAGATCCACCAAGGCCAGCAATAGCTGTAATCCACACATCCTCTTTGTGGGTCACTCGGTAATGGATCTCTCTCTGTCACCCACACACACCATTACAAGATATGCAACGAAAAGGAATAATAGTTATTTCTTTAATGTAGGCCTGGTCTAAACACAGTATTTGTACTATATATTGTCTTATACCAGCATAGCTTATTCCCCGTCCTGTATGTCAATGAGTGATATAAGCGCATTTATACCAGTATAGCTGCACCAGCTATACTGGTATTTGTATGTCAACAAGGTCTTGTATTTTTAAAAACTCTTTACACATTCCACCTTCTCCCACATCCAGGCTTTCTCAGGCTTTGTCTATAGAGGGATTTGTCATGTCACTGGTTTTGGGTAGAATCCCAGTTGGTGTAAATTGATGTAGCCCCACTGACATCAACAGAGCAATGCCGACTTCCACCAGCGGAGACTCTGGCCCTAACTCTGTTACTGTCCACAGAGAGATCAGTCATCTGCAGGAAAAGAACCACTGTGTTCACGATGTTTAGTTCATTAGGAAATCCCTATCTTAGAAAGCCACCTTCTGTCTATGTTTAGAGCTGCAGATTTATTGCCTGTGAGAAGCTCTGTGCCTTCAGGAGAATGAATTATTCTGAGGGCATGATTAAAAAAATAAAAGCCAGGTTCCCTTTACCGGTTGTAATCTTCAGAGTACTTGAAAGCCAGGCCCTGCGCAGACTGTGAGGGACCCAGAATAGAACGGTTCTTAAATAATGGAAAAGCTTTCATGGAAATGTAATAGATTTTAAAGGACAGGTGTTAAAGGAGCATAATGTAACTTTATTTTCTTTAACTGTTCCCAGAGAGACATGGGAATAGTTTTCGATGGATAAACATGACATAAACCTGAAACTAAGGGGACCAAAACAGTCCAGATCTAATAGCTATGGAGTGAGCCAGGTCTCCTTGCATATCCCTGGATAAACCTCATGGTCCAAGCAGCTGTGCTGGTCTTGACACTCAAATAAGGCAATGCCATCATCTTCTTCAATGAGGCTGTCTCTGCTATGTCTGCCACGACAAGGAATGGGGCAGGAGCCTTGGTGTTCGAATGCATGAGTGACACGTGAACCACCCATTCAGGGAGGCTAGCCCCCAGCCCCACCCCTTCTGCCCGTGGCCCTTTCCTGGCAGAGCCCTGAACCCCCACCGCGACCACTACCCATCCCCCCTCCCCGGCCCCAGAGCACTGGAAGGGGAGCCCCAGCGCACTGGGCGGTCCGAGGCCTGGATCACCGGGCGGCCGAAGCGCTGGGCGGCCTGAGGCCCAGATCACTGGGCGGCCCCAGGCCTGGATCACCGGGCAACCCGAGCACTGGGCGCCCCGAGGCCCGGATCACTGGGTGGCCCGAGCGCTGGGATGCCCGAGGCCCAGAGCACCAGGCGGCCCGAGTGCTGGGCGGCCCAAGCGCTGGGATGCCCAAGGCCCGGATCACCGGGCGGCCCAAGTGCTGGGATGCCCAAGCCGCGAACACAGGCCACGGGGGAAGAGATGGGGGCTTGGGGCGGAGTGTGAGCAGGACCATGCCTGGCTCTTTTGGGGAGGCTCAGACTCCCCTGGCCTGCGATACCCGCTGCCCATGTTCGAATGTAGGACTAATTCATTCCCTCTCCCAGGGGCTAGGACTGAGGTTAACTTCCTTGTGATAAGGGACAGAACTCAGGCCAGCTGGGGACTTACTAATTTAGTTCATAAATTTCCTAAATATGAGCCACATCAGCTGGGAGAAATAATGTAATCAGAAAAATGTGAATGACGATTGGGAATCATTTAAGAACACCTTGTTAGATGCCTGAAAAGCCACAATCCCATAGTTTAGGAAGAATATTGTTCTGATTAAAAAATTGACCTGGTTTAGAGGGGAAGTGTAGACCTCTATACAAAATTAATATATATAACTAATGGAAGAAAGGAGATGTTGATATTAATGAATATAAATCATAAGTTAGGAATTGTAGAAAATTGGTAAGGGAAGCAAAGGGACACTAGGATAAATCTATGGCCAGCAGAATTAAGGACAATAAGAGGTTTTATAAATATATTAGGAACAAAAGGAATCCTGACAATGGTACTGGTCCATTACTAGATGGAAAGGGTAAAATTATCAATAATGATGCAGAAAATGCAGAAATGTTCAATAAATATTTCTGTTCTGTATTTGGGGAAAAAATAGATACGAGTTTTATCATATGGTGCTGATAACATTCTTTCCATTCCACTGGTATCTCTGGAGGATGTTAAACAGAAGTTTCTAACGTTAGCCATTTTAAATGAGCAGATCCATATAACTTGTACTGAAGAGTTTAAAAAGAGCTGGCTGAGGAACTCACTCGACTGTTAATGTTTATTTTCAATAAGTCTTGGAGCACTGGGGAATTTCCAGAAGACTGGAAGAAAGCTAATGTGCCAATTTTTAAAGAGGGTAAACAGGATGACCCAGGTAATTTAGGCCTGTCAGCCTGACACAGATCCCAGGAAAGATAATGTCAAACTAAACTTGATATATATTTTTGATGAGATTACAAGCTTAGGAGATAAAGGTAATAGTATTAACGTAATATACGTAAACTTCTGTAAGGTGTTTGACTTAGTACAGTATGACATTTTGATTAAAAAATTAGAACAATATAAAATATGGCACACATTAAATGGATTAAAAACAGGCGAACTGATAGGTCTCAAAATGTAATTACAAATAGGGAATCATCATCAAGTGGGTATATTTCCAGTGGGGTCCCGCAGGCATCAGATCTTGGCCCTACGCTATTTAACATTTATATCAATGACCTGAAAGAAACTAAAATGATCACTGATAAGGTTTGCAGATGGCACAAAAATTGGGGGAGTGGTAAATAATAAAGAGGACAGGTCACTGATGCAGAGTGATGTGGATTGCTTGGCACACTGGATGCAAGCAAACAACATGCATTTTAGTATGGCTACATGTAAATTCAGTAAACCCCCGTTTATCTGACCCTCCATTAACTGGCTCTCCGTGTCAACCAGACAGCCAGTGCACACAGGTCCAGAAGGGGGTGATCTCTGCGGTGACCACTAGATGGCGCTGCAGCATTGCACTTTCCCATTCTCTCCTTTATCCGGATTTTTGATTATCTGCTCTGGCCCCTATACCAATTAGATTGGATAAATGGGGTTCTGCTGTATATGCATCTAGGAACAAAGAATGTTGACTGTACTTACAGAGTGGGGGACTCTATCCTGGGAAGCAGTGACTTCTGAAAAAGTTTTGGAGTCGTGGAGGATAATCAGCTGAACATGAGCTCCCAGCGAGACACTGTGGCCAAAAGAGCCAATGTGATCCTGGGATGTATAAACAGGGGAATTTCGAGTAGGAGTTAAGAGGTGATTTTACCTCTGTATTTAACACTACTGCGACCTCTGCTGGAATACGGTGCCCTGTTCTGGTGCCCACAAGTCAAGAAAGATGTAGATAAATTGGAGGGGTTCAAAGAAGAGCCATGAGAATGATTAAAGGATTAGAAAACCTGCCTGACAGTGATAGACTCAAAGAGACTCAATCTATTTAGCTTAAAAGAAGATTAAGAGTGACTTGATTACAGTCCATAAATATCCACGTGGGGAATAAATATTTAATTATGGGCTCTTCAATCTAGCAGAGAAAAGTATAACACAGTCCAATAGCTGGAAGTTAAAGCTAGACACTTCCAACTGGAACTAAAGCATACATTTTTGACAGTGAGAGTAATTAACCAATGGAACAATTTGCCAAGGGTCAGAGTGGATTCTCCATCACCATTTTTAAATCAAGTTTGGATCTTTTTTTTCTAAACGGCCTGCTCTAGGAATTATTTTGGGGAAGTCCTCTGGCCTGTGATAACAGGAGGTCAGACTAGATGATCACAATGGTCCTTTCTCAACTTGGCATCTCTGAATAAATGTCTTGGTTTTGTACCCAGTGCTGGTTGCTCTGCCAGAGCTTTCAAGCATAAGACCATTGCTAGCGCGGTGTATAAAGGTATTCATAAGCCTGGTTTATTTTCACTACACAGGCCAAGTGCAATGCAATTACAGCTGAACTGCAGCTCTGCTACAGCTTTTGGGTAATTTTCATCTTTATCCTGAGAGGTGTTAAGTACCCTTCACTACGGTTTGAAGTTGATGGGAGTTCAGAGTGCTCAGCAGCTTCTGGGAGCAAGAACCTTAGCCTTCGTATAGGGAGGCGATTCAGTTACCAAGACATCCTCCAGTGTGGCTCAGTAGCAAGGACATCAAAACCTACTGTCATACGTAATTGCCTTCTGCAGCTTTTAAATGGAGTTTCCTCCCTTCCCTGACCACTGACGTGTTCCTGTCTTTCTAGATGACAGAAGGCAGGCACTGCCAGGTGCAGCTCCTTGATGACAGGAAGTTGGAACTGCTGGTTCAGGTAAACTGAAGTTGGAACTGTTAGTTTGGGGGGAGGGATAGCTCAGTGGTTTGAGCATTGGCCTGCTAAACCCAGGGTTGTGAGTTCAATCCTTGAGGGGGCCACTTAGGGATCTGGGGCAAAATCAGTACTTGGTCCTGCTAGTGAAGGCAGGGGGCTGGACTCGATGACCTTTCAGGGTCCCTTCCAGTTCTATGAGATTGGTATATCTCCATATAGAAACACCCTCTATGGGGCATCACTTTGCCCAACACAGCCTGGTTTTGTAGTGGCATCTATGCTTTTTAATGCAATCCACTTAATTGTATTTTACCAGCTTAAATGGACTCAGTCAAACTTTTCTTAAATGTCCACGAGTAAAGTTTTTTCAAAAACGCCCAAGTTCCATTTTCAGAAGTGACGGAGGACTTATGCTCCTAAATCTCATTGGCTTCTGAGTGCCTGCATCACTTTTGAAATGGGACTTAGACCCCAAGGTCAAAGAGGCGCATCTAAAAAAATGTTTGCCCTCGTCTGTGTGACTAACAACTCCTCAGATTAGGAACATGGAATGAATTTTAAAAATCTAAATCAGACTTCATCTTTTTGTTATTTGCTTGGACGATGACAAACAGACCTGTCTTGTGTCACTAGTTTCAAGTTTATGCTCCAATACATCTGTTAGTCTTAAAGGTGCCACAGGACTCTCTGTTAGTTTCATGTTCTAGCTCTCGGTGCTGTTACATTTGGAAATTTTTCAATAAATATCTTTTTTTTTTTTTAAATCTGCTCTCATTACAATTTATAACACATTAAGCTCTTCTGAGTTTCAATTTTAAAATCTTTTTGAAAATGATCTGTGTTTTGGGTTGTGTTTTGGGGTGGATGGTACCTTGTCATAAGGGGGGGGGAAGGTCTAGCTTTTCTGGGGTATAACAGATTCTATATTGAAAAGTCCTTCCTGCAATAAAGTCCATGAAAAGCCTGAATTCAGTCCAGTCTTTGCCCTAGGCTAGCCACTCCTTTCTTCTACTTCTTTTTATACATTTCAACTGGTTTGGGAAGGCGAAAGAACTTAGTTGCCTTTGCTCCCCAACCACTTAGTCATTTATGTCTAGTTCTAAATTTCTGCAGTTCTGACAGGTAAACCGGGATTTGCTGTACTTGGGAAGTCAACACCCAAGGGCACAAGGCTTCATGGGACCCAGCTGGGTAGGAGACTGCATCATGGTGCTTTAAACTATGTGGCAATGTCCCTTTAAGGCAGCCTATCTAGAGAAGACTAGTTTAAAAATAAAATGGCTGAGCTGAATGTAATGATATGCTGATGATTCTCTCAATAGCCCAAACTTTTGTCTCGGGAGTTACTGGATCTGGTGGCATCACATTTCAACCTCAAAGAAAAGGAGTATTTTGGGATAACATTTATAGATGATACGTAAGTATCTGTATTTCTTTTTTTAAACAATTGGTGAAATGATTGTTGCAAACCAACGTCTCAGTCCATCCCACAAAGCATAGAAATTGGACTCCAGGCCAAGCCACAATGATCTAAAGATGACTCCTGTTTTCAAAGATGTTTTCCTCCCCCTTAGAATGGTCCTAGCTGAGTCAGGATGACACACCATGACAAAACAGAAGGGCACTTCTATAAAATCCTCCTTGGGTGTATTTTGCCCTTTCTTATTTGTCTTACAAGTGAAAGGTGGAAAAGTTGATTCAGTGTTCTCTCCTTTACATATGAGCACGCTCATGCATGCCTTATCTGTGCAACTAAAAAAAAATTGGGGGGATATGCAAGCATTTTTAGTATTAATCAATTACATCATTTTGTATTTTCTGGCCTCAAACCCAGTATAAACAAATCTTTAATCCCGAACTGGCATAACAGCAGAGAAATCTGAAGTCCGATAACATAGTAATAAACTCTCCCTATTTCTGTGCCTTTTGCTTATTTTTGTAGACGTCTAAAACCACTTTGCAGTCTACCAACAACAGCTGCCAAAGTAGCATGCATTTTAACTCCTTAAATTCCTCTCTCCTCCAGTTGTTACTGAAACCTTCGAGCTGACTGACATTGGTGAGCAGGTTGCCTAGCCTCAGTGTGCATTTTACAGCGTGACATTGCACGAGTCACTTTATACTCCCTCATAATGAGCCTTTCCAGTGCAACCACATCCCAGCTTCCAGAAATGGCAGAAGAACCGTGCCAAAAACAAGCCCAGCTAGGGAGGGGTGGAGGTTTGCAATAGTAGCCAGTGGAACTGGATCTTGGCCCTAGTTACATCTTTATTACAGGGCTGATGTTAATCCCTGCCCTACCTAGGACATTTCTCGCCCTTTTGAGCACATCCCTTATCGCTGTAGGTCACATAGGAAGTCTGTGATAGTAAAGACGCCCTTAATCACAAGACCAACTTTCTTCCCATTGTACAAAGCTGTGCGTCAACCCGCAGCTGTAGAGGCAGTACCCTTCCCAGGGCTTTTGGGGTAGGGGAGGAGGGGAATAGTGGAGGATGCTCTTTAGAATGTCGTCGTAGCTGGATATCACCCCGGTGTGAGGAGGTGTCTGCTTCTGAAGCCCTTCTTGGCACTGCCATGGGTGTATTTTTTGAAGAGCTGCTTTCTTCCCGGAGACTCTTTTTGGAATGTTTTTGCAATGTCTGTGCCCTTTTCCTTGTCGTAAAATGTTTTCTTCCAGCATTTCTTCTATAAATACCTCTGGGATGATGTTTATACTCCTCCCAACCTCCCAGGAGAACTTCCATGAGACTTTTTTTCCCTCGTTAATTGCTTAGTGGCAGTTCCACCTGCCGAGCTTTTCCAAAGCACTCCCTGGGTATTTCATAAGGGCGGCTAGTATCCCAAAAAAGCAAGCAGAAATTTTGACCAATGACAGAGAATTTATAGGCATCTGCTAAAGACGCCACATGCCTGTCAGTGTTTGGAGTGTGAGCCCGTCACCTCTGGGGGGCAGTCATGCTGTTCCAGCTTAGGGCCTGTCCCAGTGCCAGAATCTCTCAGATGGCAGCACTAGGCAATACTGAGTGCCTGCCTCTCCAAGCTAATCCACGGGGCAAAGTGAGGCGCAAACCACATCCCCCATTCTGTTCCCGCTTGTTATTAAAAATGGTGCCTGGGGAGGCATGTATTCTCTTCTCAGTCACTCCCTGTGGACACCGCCCTAAACTGATTCAGCCAATGCAATGTTCAATAACAGAGTGTGCAGGGGCGCCTGCCTGACTAGATTACAGTGCTTCCACTGACAAGCAGTGCTCTGAAATGTGGGCACCTCGCCCTTCTCTTTAGTTTGAGTTGGCAATTCTCAAAAGCAGGCTTTTCATCTTGGGGGTCTGCATCAGTAGATGCTGGGAAATGACAGCACAACATGCTGCAATCTCATCGCGGACACAGTGATTATGGAACCAGCATCTTTCCGCTGTAAAGGGCACCCACCCTTGGACTACAGGCCAGATCCTCAACTGGTGTAAATTGGAATGGCTACTTCAAAATCAATGGAGCTGCTCCAATTTGCAACAGCAGGGCAGGATCTTGCCTTAATGCGGAGGGGAGACATATTAGTTCTTCTGCACTTCACGTCTGATCTTCATGTGACGGTTTTAGAATTGGGGATTCCCTTGGTTTCCTCAGAGTCCTGAGTGCGAAGTAGATCAACGTCTGAAAGGGCTAGTAAGTAAACAGACATTTGGCCAAATCCTGCCTCGATTGAAGAGTTGAAAGTTTTGTCCCAGACTTTAGTGTGAACAGGATTTCTCCGTCCTGCTCTTTTAAAAGTGCCGGTTTGAGCAAATGCAAGCGCTGAAGGGAATCTGTTTCAGTATTATTAATGGAACCTGTTCCTCTCCCCCCATATCCCCTCCACCCCCCACTCCCCATTTGTTCCTACAGAGGCCAGAATATATGGCTGCAGTTAGATCATAGAGTTCTGGATCACGACTTGCCCAAGAAACCAGGTCCAGCAACTTTGTACTTTGCAGTTAGGTAAGTAATTGTTTTTTATATGTTTTTATATATACCAAACATTACAGGTTTGGTGTATTTATAGCTTTTTGTTTCAAAGGATTGATAATATGATAGAGGATAATTAATTGACAATTAATTTGATAGAGGAAATAAAAGTCTAAGCCATATGTGTTATTTTTAGAAAACAGTTAACTCCTGGATAAATGCTGGTTAGCTATGAGATACTTTGGAAATTTGGTTGTTCCGTTTTTAAATCAAAACAATATTTTATTAAATTAAACTGCCATTGTCAAAAAAATTTTTTAAAGAATCCTATACTTAAAGAGCTTCCTTGCCTGAATTCTACTAACAACTTTGATTAGTTAAAATATACTAATTCTTAACAATTAAATTTACTTTTCCCAATTTATGCTGGCTGCTAGTATTTTCCATTTTAGCCAGTCTGGAAAATGAAATGAGGCTGATCTTTTCCACTCTCCAGTTCTAATATGACACAACTTCTTGCTAGATTTTTGCTGAGTTTGTTAAAAAAAATTTGTAAGGCACTCTGAGAGAACAGTGATTTGTGTAGCATGGGTAAGTAGGCACCACAAGGCTGCGCTGTCTGTATTTAGGACATAGTAGGGCAGGGGTAGGCAACCTATGGCACGCGTGCCGAAGGCGGCATGCGAGCTGATTTTCAGTGGCACTCACACTGCCCGGGTCCTGGCCACTGGTCTGGGGGGCTCTGCATTTTAATTTAATTTTAAATGAAGCGTCTTAAACATTTTAAAAACCTTATTTACTTTACATACAACAATAGTTTAGTTATATATTATAGACTTATAGAAAGACCTTCTAAAAACGTTAAAATGTATTACTGGCATGCGAAACCTTAAATTAGAGTGAATAAATGAAGACTCGGCACACCACTTCTGAAAGGTTGCCAACCCCTGTAGTAGGGGATGGTTCAAGATAAACAGTACCTGGTGTTCACTGAATATGCTTTTCTTCTTGTTAGATTTTGTAGCTTCCCCCATTTTTAAAAAACAAAACCTAAACTAAGCTTTTCCCTTTAAATATATTTATTACAGGCCCTTCGTCCCTCCTAAACATTGAGTGCCTCTGGACAGGAAATGCGAAACTGAATCTATGTATTGAACTTCAGTCACTTACATGGCAACAGGACAGAAATACTGTCACTGACTTGGCCATCAAATTGTTCACATGACTAATCTTCCCTATTCTTTCATGAAATGTAAAGCGCTCTATTCCATGTGGGCAGGACCCGGCGCCCCTTGCAGAGATCCACTGACCTCGGGCTGCCCTGACTTGCATCAGAGGACTGGAACTGTGAACAGCTAATTCAGGAGTGGGGGTGGTGGGGCACAAAGCTATCTTAAAGCCACCTTTACACACACGCTTCCTGAGCTGCGCTGTGCACACCTTGGCTGGGACGGAAGATGTAGGCCAGGACCCGTTAAGTATTCCTTACAAGATGGGAGATTGGAAAGCACTGAAAGAGTTAATACAGAGAGAAAGAGCTGACTTGGGAGGAGAAGCTGCTGGAAGCTAATTTTAAGCCCAAGCACTTTGGGATAGAGTTTGCATTTTAGGGGCATAAAAGCTTAAATAAACTATTTTAAAATGAGCAAGTAGGTAGTGCATGGAGAGGCCTTTAGAAAGGAAAAGAGGAGGATATAGGAATAGTTGACAATACACAAATTATTTAGCACTGCAGAAAATATATATTCTAATAGAAGTGCATTTAAGCTCTGCGTATAGTTCTGACGTGTGAGCGACAGTGGGTTTTCACACCCTGGCACATGCCTTGGGTGGTTAGCGCCCACACGCTTATCTCTCCCTAACACATGTGCCTTGTCATCGTCTATTTCTTTAATTAAACCCAGATGCGAGCAGTCGAAAGGGTAGGTACAGTGCTGCATGCACACAACTTCAGTGGAAAGGCAGAGGCAGGGATAGAGCGCGGCGCTCCTGCTTGGCACAACCCAGGCCTGTGTGGGCCACGTGGCCTCAGAAATCTGCCTCGGACCAGAACTGAGGTAGAAATGGTGCCGGTGCTTCTTACTGCACGTCTCCTGCCAGTTTAACGCCTCATGGTTTTGGGTTGAAACAAGCCTTGTGCCTGCTTGGTATAAAACGCATGGTTTTAAAATCAGGAGCAAGGAAGAGCCATTTCGTAAATACAGAATAACTGATGGAAGGGGTCCAGGAGATTTGCTTGGGGGATAAAGAGCAAATGTGAACATTAGCCTTTTGCGCCATATGCCTTCTCTCCCCCCCCAATGCTTTTTAACACCTTTGCCAGAGGAAATTAGCATCGTCCCCGTTCCTGGGCTTTTGTATAGCTTCCTTTGTCTGTCAACTTCGGCATTTACACTGGGGCTTGTCTTCTTTCTATGTTGTCGGGAGAGAGAGACTGAACTGGGCGTGGGGCCTGAAGGCCCAGTATGTAAGGACTCCATAAGTGGGGCCCCAGGAAGGGAATGTTTTGATTACCTGTGGAGTGGGAGTTATGAAGGGGTCCTGAAGAGGAGAGAAATTGGCACCAGGGCATTGCAGAGTGACCTCTGGCCACAAGGAGGTGCTCAGGAATCAGCCACCCTGCTACACCACTGACCTGCATTAGGGGTCTGGACAGTGTGGCCCCAAATGTTCCATCATTCTGAGAAGCCCATGCATTGATAGTGAACTGTTCATACCTTGCAGCGATGTAGCTAAAAAGGCTTTACGGGGCTGTGTTATCTTGCTTTGCATAGCTTTGAGAGATGAGTGCTTCCAGAATTATAGATGTTCATTGTCTAGGCACCGTTTCGTGGGTAACGTTCATAGTCTTGGTGCTGTTTAGTGTAATATCCCAAGTGAGTATTAGGGGAAAAGCACACAGAAAAAGCAACTTCTAGAACTTGTTGTTTTTATGATTTAGTATTTCTAGAGAGTGACAGCAAGGCGCTTGGCTTTGTGTATGTGCATAAAGTATTATGTGGTCCAGATGCTGATCTCATTTATGCCAGTGTAATTCTGGAATAACTCCGTTGTATTTACTGGAATTACTACAGATGCCCATGTAGCTGAGGTAAGTATCTGGGCTGTGATCCCTGCCCATCTAGTCATAGAAAATACTGTATGCTTAGATGGAGGGATTAGAAGATGGGTGTCCCTTGGTAATCCAAGAGGCATGGGATTTAGTTTCAGGATATGTTTTTGAGGGCTAGTGTGTTGCTGTGAGATTTGCTACTGGTTTTGTATTTTTAACTGATTAGAGCCTGGACCATGCGTTCTTTTCTGGTAGTTTAAATCCAAGTAAATATGACACTGTAGCAAGCCCTCGCCATCTAAGAATGTGACCGTTACCGCATCATGGCCGCTAGTGTCCGCAGAGTGGCAGTGAGGCCAGAGCTCAGATCCTCCCTAAACAGCAATATAGCCCCCTTGCACTTGAGCTAAAGGAGAATTTGTTTCAGACTATGCCATGTCAGAATCAGTACTGCTATACTGCCAGTAGAGAGCATGACAATACACGCAGTAATGGTACAAGCTCACAATGATGAGCATGTCAAGGAGAGGCCAGTGGAGCAAGGCTTCAGAGAGGAAACGTGATTTCAGGAGGGTTTTGATAGTATATGGAGAGGTTGTTCGGCACTCGAAGAGAAGGGAGGATGGTTCAAAGCATAAGGGCCCGCATGGAAGAAAGTGCAGACGCTTCAGACAAAGCCTTTGGAATCACCATGTGTAAAGAATTCCCTTAGCAAATCAGCCAAGCGCTTCCTGGTTGTGAGCCTTTGCAACTAAGAAAACACTCTTTCCTTTAGAGGACTCCACATTCCTAAGAGCTGTCAAGAGCTCTGCGGCTTGGCCACGCTGTAAACAGATGCCCTTGCACCTGCCATATTTAGTCAAACAAAAAGGGGCTTCTGAAAGGTTGGTGAACGGAGGGAGCTGCCCCTTGTGGGAAGAAGATGCACTGGATTAGCAGGGTTCAGTGTCGGGTTATTCATGTTTAGAGAGAGGTCAGATGCCTCTACCCTCTGGTTCTGGCAGCTGAACTCCAGCCACGTCAATAATAAAACCTTAAACTCCACATGCTGGCAACTGAACCTCAGGGTACCATGTGACCGCCTGGATCATCTCCATAGTAATCCCACGGGATGCCTACTTACCAGAACCGGCTCCAGCGTTTTTGCCGCCCCAAGCGGCAGGGGAAAGAAGAAAAAAAAAAAGCGGCGATCGGCGGCACTTCGGCAGCAGCTCTACCGCTGCCGCTTCATTCTTCGGCGGCAATTCGGCGGCAGGTCCTTCCCTCTGAGAGGGACTGAGGGACCCGCCGCTGAATTGCTGCCGAAGACCCGGAGTGCCGCCCCTTTCCATGGGCCGCCCCAAGCACCTGCTTCCTTCACTGGTGCCTGGAGCCGGCCCTGCTACTTACAGACACTGCTCGGCACTGATAAACGTTTAGGGCTCTTTGCACCCCTCCAGCGCACAGTATAGAAGGCTGCTAACGCACCTGAGTGCTAGCAAAATGCAGTCAGGGAGGAGCATGGGAGGAGAACAACCACTGTGCAAAATGCTTCCCGAGTCCTGGAGCCAACGGCACCTCCTCCAGATGACAGAACAAGGAGCAATGGTCTCAAGTTGCAGTGAGGGAGGTCTAGGTTGGATATTAGGAAACACTATTTCACTAGGAGGGTGGTGAAGCACTGGAATGGGTTACCTAGGGAGGTGGTGGAATCTCCTTCCTTAGAGGTTTTTAAGGTCAGGCTTGACAAAGCCCTGGCTGGGATGATTTAGTTGGGGATTTTCCTGCTTTGAGCAGGGGGTTGGACTAGATGACCTCCTGAGGTCCCTTCCGACCCTAATATTCTATGATTCTATGATTCTTCCACTGGGATCCCACCATACTGGTTCAGGGTGTGGGCGGTGTGGCTGGCAGGTGCAGACAGAGCCGGGAAGCAGCATTCCAAGCTTGTATTATTTCCAATGGACATTCCAGTTTGTTCTGAGCAACCTTGCTGAGTCCTGTCTATGGCTTGCCCCCAGAGCCCCCACGGGGGAAGACTGTGCGCACCAATGGACAGGGAGATCTGAGACAGCACACTCCTGACCTGGACCTTGTTTCAGAGGGAAGGGGAAATCTAGAACAGTGCAGAGAGGTCGTCTCTCTGTGCAAAGTATTGGAACTAGAACTCCCAGGAGTTCCTGGACCCGATGTGATTCCAAGGTCATGCATCCGCCAACCTTCCACGCTAGCACTAATCCCTCTGCCACGGTGGATTTTGCATTGGCTTTGTCGAGTAGTAACACAGAGTTTGCATTACCCTTTTCCAATTCCAGGGTGTCTTTCCTCTGCTTAAGAGAATGACTTGCCCCTTTGAAATCGGACAAGGTTTTCAAAAGAGATGAAAAGTCGTCAAATTGCTCTTATCGGTTTAACAAGGTGTTTGTCATTCCCTTTTCGCTATCTCTCCTCAGGTCTTTCTGCTTGTTCCCTACTAATAGGCAGGAAATTAAATGCAATAAGTCATAGTTCCTCTGAACCATCTGTACTGCGGGGGAACAAAAAATGAGGAAATCAGAATGACATGGGAGGGGAACAGAACCTGGGTAAGAAAATAAAGTCGCTTTGTTCTTTTTTTCAGGTTTTACATTGAAAGCATCTCTTTTCTGAAGGACAAAAACACAGTAGAACTCTTTTTCCTGAATGCAAAATCCTGTGTGCACAAGGTAATGTGTGATGTCTTTTGAAACCTTTACCCATTATTATGCTGTTTTCCAGTATTAGAGCCTATCACTAAACTGGCTGATAAATTAGGGATAGCTCAGTGGTTTGAGCATTGGCCTGCTAAACCCAGGGTTCTGAGTTCAATCCTTGAGGGGGCCATTTAGGGATCTAGGGCAAAAGTCTGTCTGGGGATTGGTCCTGCTTTGAGCAGGGGGTTGGACTAGATGATCTCCTGAGGTCCCTTCCAACCCAGATATTCTATGATTAGGTATTAATGAAATCATATTTCTAGATTATAGAAATTCGAAGGATTCAAATCTAAACACTCCTCCAACTTCAGGTACGTGGATGAATGGGACGGTGATGGTTTCAGGATGCGATTTTCACAGCCCTCTGGCTTTCAAAGGGGCTAAACCAAAATCCCACATCCAAATATACCCAGACTTTTGAGTGTTTGAAATCTGGATCCGAATTTCGCAGCTAGCCCTCAGCTATAATTGACATTATACATGTGCTTCCCACATACATGTAATATTGAATGGCTAACGCAAGTGTCTACTTTAGTTCTTCATTAATCTCAACCACAGCTCTGCATCAAGATCAAGGGGAGCATAATGTGTTTACGCCATTTGAATGTGGTTACTTCTTTCCCTGAAGGTACCCCATAAAGTCAAGAACAAAGAGAACATACTTTTAATATATATGTATATAAGTGTATGTACATGTGTCTATATCAGGGGCCGGCAACGTTCGGCACGCGGCTCGCCAGGGTAAGCACCCTGGTGAGCCGGGCCAGTTTATTTACCTGCTGACGCGGCAGGTTCGGCCGATCGCGGCCCCCACTCGCCGCGGTTCGCCGTCCCGGGCCAATGGGGGGGGAAGCGGCGCGGGTCGAGGGATGTGCTGGCCGTGGCTTCCCGCCACCCCCATTGGCCCGGGATGGCAAACCGCGGCCAGTGGGGGCCGCGATCGGCTGAACCTGCCGCATCAGCAGGTAAATAAACTGGCTCGGCCCACCAGGGTGCTTACCCTGGCGAGCCGCGTGCCGAACGTTGCCGACCCCTGGTCTATATGTACACACACACACACACACACACACACACACACACACTCACTTATTCACTTTCTGGTTAGGAAGTTAACACTTTGTGTATAGAAAATTCAAAAATTCACACTGGAATGTCATGTCATGCTACCATGTTTTAAATAGTATAAATTAGCTCTCCAGAGGAAGGGGAACCTCCCTAATCCTAAATGAGGATTGAATGGGCACATCAACCCCTTACCCATGCCAGTCTGCCAAACCTTTGCTGTAACAGGAACCATGTTTCAATAAACTCCAGTGCAGCAGTGCCTAATGTTGCTGTGATTTTTCTAGTACTGTAAAGTCAAGCAGCTGGCACTTCTGTTGTTTTTCATGCAACCTGCCTAGTTGTGAAGCGTGGGAAGTGTGGAACTCGATTCTGACAGGTATTGGAGAGAAACAGAATAATCTGCTCATTCATTAACTGGTGTAGTGAGTCCGTGTATTAGTTCAAATTCATCCCCGTGCAACTCCATTGTTTGCTAGCCTTCACACAGCACATTTTAAAGGGTTGTAGATCAAGAGCTGGTATTTCTGGCTGGGTGGAAACCTCACACAGAATATTTAATGGCAAGAATGTGGATCTCACTTGTATAGGAATTTGTTTCTGGAAGCGGGAGGAAAATGGAACCCCGCTTTCCACCCCTCAACCCCCAAAAAGTAAAGAAAAAAAAAAAGTAAACATCTGTTAAGAGTCCTGGACCTCATTGGCCGAGCTTAATAGCCGACGAGTCTCAAGTTCAGTCTATTTGTCCTCTCAAGTAGGTGTCTTGGAAGTTGGTAGAAATTAAATGCTAGTCACATCAAAACATTTGGTTGTCTGGTAAGTATGTGTGTGTGTGTATACTTATGTGTATGCAGTATAAAAGACAAGGGGAAAAAATACTACATATATAAACATATATGTCATCTAGCCAGCCAGGAAGACTCGCATCTGGCCCTGATAAATAGTATTATTCACACAGCATAGTTGTGTAGTATTGAAATGAACTGATGATCATGCGCAAAGTGCTGGAATAACATTGTGTATCATGCAGTGATTTATTTCAGCACTTTGTGTGTCACTGTTTGAATGAGGGCCCTTTTTATTTCACTAGGCCTGTGCTTTAATTGGTATTCGTGTACAAAGTGCCGACTGCCTGATTTTGCACAGCACAACTGCCAGAAGATGAGAGAGAGAGTTTTCCCTAGTGCACAGTTTCTATAGGGAGCTTGGCTTAAAATAGAAAGGAGGTTTGCTTTAAAGAAAAGTTTCAGAGCAGCACGGGGAGACTAACAAAGTACAGTAAAACCAGACAGCCCTTCTCTTTGTATAACTTCTCATTCCAAGCTGGTGAAACAAAAATGAACACCGAGCAAAGACATTTATCTCTGTATATAGATCATTAAAAATCAGAGCAGACCAGTTGCCTCTTAGCCATGCTGGATAAAACTGATGCTGCACAGGCAGGACAGCAGCAGTCCAGGGGAATAGTTTTATCTTCGCTTGCTAATAACATTGAGTGTACAGTCTGGCAAGGAGTCAGAAGGAACAGCACCTGTGTCAATTGGGGTTGGAAGACAATCCTGCAGCACTATCACCTTAGTGTCTTCACGTGGGGTACCATCCTAAAAGATCCTTACACTGCAGGATCCTGTGCCAAGAGAACAAGATTGGGGTCAAGCTTTTCTGAACTCGGCAGTGCAATCCTGAATATCTGTGGGTTCAGCTATCTCTGCTTGTTGCGTTGGGAACATGCTACACCATGCGCTACAATACCATCCCCCTAACTCACCTCAATAAATCCCTTCTTTTTCATTGCAAGCTCTTTGGGGCAAGGACTGTCACTGTTTTCACAGCACCAAGCACAGTATGGCTTCACGTGGCTGCTGCATTATAAATGTTAACATCTTGGGCTTGATTATTAGTATTTATGCGTACTGTTCGTGGCAGTAATGCAATTCGCAACAATTCTTGATGGTATATTCCTAATGAGTTAGAAAAAGCCACAAATATGTGGGATTTGCATGTGCGAAAGGACTGATGGTACGTATAAAAGTGGGCAATCAGTTGTGTGTGGGTGGAAAAGCTGAAGGGTGACTGGGAATTTGAGTCAAATTCATCTTTGGCGTAGCTCCATTGAAGTCAGTGGATTTACCCCAGGGATACATTTGGCCCATGGCCTTTTAACACTAAAATGAGTTACCTTCTGTTTATTTAATGCCATTTGGGGAACATCTGATCACAATTATGTGAGATTTCAGCTCATTAGAGATGATCAAAAATGCAGTTTACATTTGTGTTGAATTAACACTGTCATTTAAGAACTGGAATGCAGATGAGACGATGGGCACCTCAAACATATTCAAAAGCCACACTAACTCAATAAACATTGTAGTCACTTTCATTTGTGCTTCAGGGCAAGGAGACGCAGTCCGAGTACAGGGCAGTGTCAGCCACAAAATATAACCAGATTCCCAACTTCAGTGAAGCAACCTACTGCTAGTCATTAATGACAGATCAGATGTTCTCTGGTATTTCTCAGTAGTTAATCCAGGTAGGGAAGCTTAGACTTGTTGTGTGGGTTTCTTGTTTTGTTCTTGTTTTTGTTTTGTTTTTTTGCTCCACTCATATTGCATGTCGTAAGGAGCCCCCAATGTCTTTAAAAGCAACAACTATCCATGAAGCACATGATGCAGGGATCTCCGTAATGCACCGGTGCACTCTGTTTACCTGAATGATGGGATATTAAAGGCCATATCCTACCCTAGATCTTTACATGAAGCTCCCGTTGTGGGACAGGAATGCAGTTCAAAAGGTGGGTGATCAGATAGGAGGGTGTGAGGGAAGAATGGAAACCTGGATGGGTTGATAAAGATGGCTTAAAATAGCATCTTAGTTATTTTCACAGGACTGTTCTCCATGTTCTTGCACATTTCACTGTTTAAAAAACAGAGAGAAACTTTAAAAAAAGCCCCAGTTCAGGAAAGCACTTGCGCCTGTATTTAGCTTAAAGTGTGTGCTTAACTTCCGGTGACTTTAATGGGATTTAGGCAAATGCTTAACTCTAAAGCATATGTTCTTTCCTGAATACTGATGCTTTCCTGACTCAGAGCCTAGCTGGATGGGTATGTGCAGTTGCGGAGTGAGCCATGTGTTGGTGCATTCGTTTTAGTGGTACTGTATCCATATGGGGTGAAATTCACCCTTGTGTCAAGGGTCAGTGCAAGGCTTAAGCAACAGCTAAGTCCTACTTTGAGGGACCAAGTCATACTTAAATGTGATCTAGGCCTTGTGCCAGTCCACTGCCTAGGAGGAATTTTCCCCATAGCTTGTAAAGTACCGTAGAATCCTTCAGGCTGAACGCGCTACCTAATTATGTAATTATTAAAAAATATTTATTGGCGTCACGCTTTTCATGTGAGAAGCGCTCCGTAGAATTTAGTCTTTGTGTGTCTATGGGGCAGTTTCTCTGAAGCTTGTCTGTAGTTTAGGTCCAAGGCTCTGGTTTAGTTTCCACGCTCTTCCTCCTCCAATACAAGGGGAATTTTTAATACAGGGGAAGGGAGATCAATGCCTTTAATATCTCGGGGCCAGATTCTGATACTTATTCCCATTCAGGAGCACTTTGCTCCACAAGGGGTCATTTGGATTTCAGTGGGCTGGCTCACCGCATAAGGTGTTACTCGGTGTGAGTAAAAGTGGCAGAATCTAACTAGCCTACCAGACCAGCATCTCCAGCCGCCCTAGCGGGGTGCGGTACCTGCTGCACTTTACGGAGCCCTGGGACAGTGTGCGCGGTGACCCTGCTGTCCCAGGGGAGTCTGGGGGGTCCTTTTGCTCCAGGCTGAACTTACTGGTGAACAGCCGGCCCACATGGAGCAGAAAACAACCCTGCTCTACATAATTTCTCTCCTCCAGCTCCTCCTCCCTTTGGAGCGCCAAGCCAGTGACCCATTTCCATGGAGGAAGCTGGGCAGCCAGTCAGACACATGATCCCATAGTAAGTGTATGATTTACTAGGGGGTCGCGCTCTTTGTAACGTCAGTTGGCCAAGTGTATTGCACACGCCAGGGGCTCCTTGCATCCCTCCATTTCCCCCGCCCCACCAGGTCCCCGTGTGCCACCCTCCCATCCTCTTCTATTTCAAGGACTCCCTGCAACCCCTCCCATCTCCTCCCTTGTGCCAATGGCTCCCTGCCCTCCATGGTCCCCTCCCGGCCATGCAGTTGTTCCCCATTCTCCCCACTTCCATGCCACAGGATCCGGGTGCCTCCCATTTGTCTCTTCCCTCCCCAAGGCACAGCAGGGGCTCTGTGGGCTACATGCCAGAGTGCCTATGTCACCCCCCCCCACCACCACCTCCAAGTCGCCCGTCACCTATTCCAGGGTGTCTGTGTGGCCCCTCTATTCCCTACTCCCTGTCTTCCCCCCGCCCCTTGTGGATCCCTGCTTTGCCCCTCACACATCGCTTCCCCCCTCTGGTCCCTGCTTCCTCCACTTTTCACCCCATCCCTCTGGTCCCTGCTACATTTTCTCCATCCGCACTCTTGCTTCCTCCCCATCCGGGTCCCTGTTTCCCCCTCCCACTCTGCTCTTCCCCCGCCCTGCCAGTCCCCTCCCTACAAGCTCTCTTTCTACGCCTCTCCTGTTTCTGTTAGAGCCCAGGCCACAGCCATTCTTCTCCCGCAGCAGGTTAAGCTGCTGCCTCTGATATGTGTGGGCAGCAGAGTGAGTCTTCTGCCTGCAGCACCAGTCAGGCCGGGGCCCTGATTTTTCCTGTGAATCAAGCTTTTCTGGTGTTCCGATTTGCAAGAATAGCAATAGCCTTGTGCCCATTGATGACTAGAACGTTCCCCAAGAGTTTGGAATTGATTGTTCCAAAGCTGCTGTGCTACCGGCAAACAGAGAAATGCCCTGAGTTGAGCATTACATCTGGCTTCGCTTGGCCAATTAACCATGTTTACTTTCACACTCCTCCTGCCCCATCTTGACCACAGGTACTTTGGCAGCAAAGGCTCACTTCTTAATTTCATCACTGGCCTGTCTTTCAGCACCAGCCGTTCTCGTGCAATGCATGTTATGTAAGGTCCTTGCAGCAAGTAATACCAAGTTACACACCACACTTAAATTAAATTAATGGAGATGTCCTATCTCCTAGAACTGGAAGGGACCTTGAAAGGTCATCAAGTCCAGCCCCCTGCCTTCACTAGCAGGACCAAGTACTGATTTTGCCCCAGATCCCTAAGTGGCCCCCTCAAGGATTGAATTCACAACCCTGGGTTTAGCAGGGCAATGCTCAAACCACTGAGCTATCCCTCCCCCCTTGCGTCTGATGAAGTGGGCATTCACCCACGAAAGTTTATGCTCCAATACTTCTGTTAGTCTTAAAGGTGCCACAGGACCCTCTGTTGCTTTTTACAGATTCAGACTAACACGGCTACCCCTCTGATACTTGACACCTAAAGAAAAAACTCCTACTACATACTAGCCTGCACAATTCATTCTGTGTTTACAGTGCTGTCCACCTGACTTTGCTTTCCCCATGAACCATGCAAGACAAACAATGCAAATAAAACCCCATTTAACGTGAACTGAGCTGTGCCACTCAGATGTGCTAAAGGAGTGTTTCCTTATCACTGACGCATGCATGAGTACTGGTACTTCAGGCTTTTATAACTAGTACTCTAGGCTCCCTTCCCCCACCCCTCCCTGATGAGGTGCTGCTTTTTTTTATTATTTTTTTCTGGACATCACTGCAACTCATGTCCCATTCACTTCTGAGTGGTGTAATAACCTGCCATGTAGCTAAACCTGCACCAAGCCCGGTCTTGCAGTCTGCCTCCCTCCTTCATGGTTTGCCTGGAGTTTGGAGTAGGCCAATGTCCATTGCCAGTTAGCGCATGGACAACCGAATGGTAGGCAGTGCTAAGTGCTATATGGATGAATAACAAAGAAAAGAGTTCCTGTCCCCAGAGATCTGAATCTAGATGTCAGACTGGACACAACATGTGAACAGGGCAGAGTGGATTGGGGCAGATGGAGGATGTAACAAGGTGAATTGAGTTTAGCAGGAAGTTCTGAAGTCTCAGCTCACCACTTGGCTAACCAACTCCTGACAGTCGTGAGTTTTAGGCATCTCAGCTGAGGTAGGCCTGAGCCACTGATATGGACACTGGGGATCACTGCCAGGAAAGAGATCTGAGACAGTGTCTATCCCTACTCCAGCCGCTGATCGACAGCACCTACCCAGTCAGTGGCTGCTACTTCAGTCTCAGGGTTGCATTAGCTTCTGAGCCGCTATCCAACCCCTGCACTCAGCCATGAAGAAGCCTCCATGGAGTGGCACTCTGTGGTGCACTGGGGCTTCACGCTGTGCACCCTTTCTATGGCGCCTGCCCCCTCAATTGAGCAGGACTCAGCGGTTTCACTGCACCTGGTACTCTGTACACCTCTGCTCTGTACATTAATGAGAAAAAAACCTGTGCACCACACAGTGTAATGGGATCTCCAAAACAAACCAATCTGCTCTCCACCAGTTGGATCGAGTGCAATATGTGTAGCTAGAGCTCTTGATAATGAAGGGACTTGCGGAGTGTCTGCCAGTGCCATTAGTAAGTTCCCACTGTCTTCTGGATTCTGGTATCTCCTGACTTTTTTGAGTGCTTGACTTTGCAACCTTAATGTTCTCTTAAAGTAGGTTTTCTTACTGGAACTTGTTGTTTTAAAACAAAACACAACCCCAAAAATCCAGACATCTTATCATGTGGAACCACATTGACCCCCCCCCCCCCCCCCCAAAACAGGGTTCGGACCTTTAGATTCACTGCACTGATCTCAACCACTTCAGCTAATGGAGAACTGGGGCCCATCTCCCTCTGCTCCTATTCTTCTCTTTCTCCTCCTCGCCCTTCCTGCATTCAAATCAACCTGCTGCCACCACCACCGCCTCCTCGTCCTCCAGGCTGCCTGGGCACCAGAAGCAGGAGCACTGAATGCAGAGGAGGGAATGTTCCTGCTCACAGTCCCTGGCTGGTGGGTTGAGAAGAGCAGTTGCAGGGAAGTTCTTCTTAGGCCCTGCTGTCCCAGGAAGAAGCATGATCCATGGGGATGGCACATGCTCAGTCTGGTCAGCACGTAGGAGCTGTGGAGGGATGGCACATGCTCAGTGCAGACAGAGACTTTGGAGAATTTAACTGCCAAACTCTAACAAGTCTCAGCTGACATGTGTAAACTGAGGTGTGTGGGGGTTTTTTGTTTTAGGCCTATAAATTAGTCACATTTGGGCAAATTTTCAGGGAAATGGCAAAAGGCACATCCTTGGTGCTGGGGTGGCACTTCTGACAAATTTCAAGTCCCTACTCTACAGCACAGAGGTGCTAGAGTTTCTCAACAAAACCACGGGCAAAACAGTGTATTTTCCCTTATCTCACTCTGAGAAATAGCTTCAACTGTTTAATCTAAAACTTTCCCCAAAAAATATCAGTGGAGACAGATGCCTGTCGTGGAAAATTTCAGCCCAAATGATTTAACTTTGGCAAAGTTATAAGCCACTGAAAACTGGGTCTTATAATGGGATGTGTGGGGCAATCTTACCTCTAGGTGACACTGTTAGCTCTGCCTATAATTAAGATGTACACATAAATGTCAGTGATCGAAATAGGGCCCCTAGGTATCTCTTTTCAATTACTGGGTATTCACCTCTTATCAGTGTTTGCTTCATTTGATCATGTTATCCAATGTAGCCACCCTGGAAGGGTGAGTTGTTACATTTGCTTGGCCTACTTTAGTCCTCCCTAGCTACCTTTGTCATATGATAACAGGTTGTTCCTACTCACCACACCTTCTATCGTTAGAGCCACTCCCTTGCTTGAGACTGTCACTCCCGAATGATTTTATCAGAAGGAAAGTTGTAGAGCTGTTTACAATGTGAGGATCTGACTTCCATTGACTAGTACTTCACCATTGGGCTGTCAGACATCCCAGAAATCATTGCACCGATCTGCTTTGGGAACTGGTGGTGATGGGCAAGAAGGTAGAGGTTGGCCTTGCTCTGCATTCTTCTTACTGCATTCACTTACACTGTGTCCACGTACAGCCAGTTGTCTCCCTTGAAACACTTTATCGCACATGCTGTGGTCCTTTCTCTCCTCTCTCTCTCTTTCACCTGCTCCCTCTTTTTAATTCCATCCTTCTCTCTCTCATTCTCTCACTTTTTCCCCCCTCTCCTAGTAATTGTGGGTAATTATATATGCAGTTATCTGGCGTTCTTGAGGCTACTCAAACAGAGCACTTCCTTGGACATCACTAGCCTGTAGTAAGGGGTAAATATTAAAAACCCACCCAGGTTTCTCTTTGAGGGGAGGAGGAAGATTTGAATGTGGCATTAGGTTCTTATTTAGATGCCAGTTTTTAAAACTTCATTTGAAATTTATTGGTAATTGATTTATTTGTTTTCTTCCACACGCACAGACTGTTGCTTTGACGGAGCCGTTTCAGGTCTTGATTTCTTAGGCCTGGTCTACGCTACAGAGTTAGGTTGACATGAGGCAGCTTACGTCGACCTAACTATGGAAAAGTCTACACTTAATTTTCTCTCCCTCCAACGTAAATGCCCAGCTCCACCGACTCACGAGCAGTGTAGAGTCAAGGTTGACATAGTTAGGTTGATTCAGTGTCCGTGTAGATACTGTGTTGCTTATGTCGACTGGCTTTCAAGCAATCCCCACACAGACCGTATAATCAATGGAAACACTCCTGGTGAGGACACGCACCACTGACACAAGGAACAAAGCATAAACATGCACAAGTGAGGTAATTACTGCGGCGGCTGTATGCCAATGTAAGTTAGGTTGACTTAATTTTGTAGTGTAGACATGACTTTACTCTGTCTGGCTCTGAGTCTAACCCATTTCCAGGTGTCTCTGTAACTGAACTCCCGTGCATTTCTTTACTACTCTTCAGTTCAGAATAGCCTGTACTCCAAAGTTTTGCTTAGCACCATTAACTCCTATTCACAGTACCACCTCTTTCCTGATACAATTTTCAACAGGACTCTGACTTGTACTGCACCCATGTAACAATAGGAATCTTGTGTTGATTTTTACCGTGCCCTCTGAGTGCTCACCGTCCCACTTAGTGTTGCCCACTCGCACGATTTTTAGTATGTTCTTAAATCCATCCCTAGTCAGCAAAGCACTTAAGCACATACTTAAGTCCTGCTGACTTTAGTGAGCATTAAGTACTGTGACAGACCCAGACCAGTGGGGTACAGGAGTCTGGTAGAGGGCAAATATACTGGTCACTGGATGAGTAGTTTTCTGTTCCCTGAGTGACCAGAGCAGGGGCTGCACTAGAGTAATCAAGAAGCTGCTAGAATCAATTAAGGCAGGCTAATCAGGGCACCTGGGTTTTAAAAGGAGCTCACTTCAGTTTGTGGGGCGAGTGTGAGGAGCTGGGAGCAAGAGGCGCAAGGAGCTGAGAGTGAGAGTGTGCTGCTGGAGGACTGAGGAGCACAAGCGTTATCAGACACCAGGAGGAAGGTCCTGTGGTGAGAATAAGGAAGGTGTTTGGAGGAGGCCATGGGGAAGTAGCCCAGGGAGTTGTAGCTGTCATGCAGCTGTTACAGGAGGCACTATAGACAGCTGCAGTCCACAGGGCCCTGGGCTGGAACCCGGAGCAGAGGGCAGGCCCGGGTTCCCCCCAAACCTCCCAATTGACCTGGACTGTGGGTTCTTCCAGAGGGGAAGGTCTCTGGGCTGTTCCCCAACCCACATGGTGAATCTCTGAGGCAAGAAAATCCGCCAATAAGCGCAGGACCCACCAAGATAGAGGAGGAACTTTGTCACAGTACATGCTTAAATTCTTTGATGAATCAGGCCCCAAATTCTGCCCTAAGAAGGCAGGCTTTGGCCTTTACTACTCATTGTGAATATTGATGCTCTCCTGCTCTTCAGTACTTACTACTCAGCTTGGACAGCTGCTAGATCCTCTTATTAGTCTAACATTATTCTGCCTGACAAAAGCCACCTGGACAAGTTGGGCCAGAGTCAGTCCTGCTGTAAACCCACGGACTTCTGGAAAGCTACACCAGCAGATGAATTTGGCTCTTCTATTAAAACAATTGGTCCCTACTGCAAATCTTAATTGAAAAATATAAATTCCATGCCCTCCATGGAGCAGCTCCGTTGATTCTGGCTAGACTTATTTACATCTGAAATGTGTAAGAATCAGATGCCATTATCTGAATTCTATCCATTTACTTAACGTCTTCCTAGTGACTTATTCCCAGTTGGGATAACTCTAGGAAAATATCCAACCTTCATGTTCGACAGGTGGTTCTCAGAGCATGCTGCAGACTTAGCTCCCAGCCCCTTGGCTTACTTGCCTAAACATATGCTTAAATGGTCCAGCCATCACAGGACATGCAAATTAATCTTTATCAGTGTGTCATTCCCCTCTGGTTTCGAAAATTGCTATGATTGCTGGAGCAGTGCTGAACTGTCATTGCAGAACCTGGAACCACCTGCAGCTCAGCCGGTTTGGGATTTCGTTACAAACTCACAATACTGCCTGGCTTTGTTGGAAAGGCTTCCCAGCCTTTTGAATGAACACATGTTGATGTATAGATTGGAGTCCACCCACAAGCATGGGCTAGTGGTTAGGGCAGCGGAATGAGTGGTAGGAGACTTGGCTTCAAGCCCTGGCTCTGACCTGATGTGTGACCTTGGGTAGGTCACTTCTTCTCTCTATGCCCCTGTTTTCCCTCCAACTCTGTCTATTTAGATTTTATGCTCTTCAGGGCATGTGCTTTCTCCCCTCCACCCCCCCGTTCGTACAGCACCTAGCACAGTGGGATTTCTAGGTGCTACTTTCATACAAATAATAAACAATAATCAAAAACAATCCACTGTGTCCTAAAGATAAGGCCAGAGTACAACTGGCCCTAGGGAGAGAAATGACTCCTAGAGCCTCTTCATTTACCAGTGCACTCATGCAAGAGTCTGAAAGGACTAGGGAACGCAAGGCCATGAGACGTGCTTGCAACAGCTGTCGGTAGTGACGTCATCCCCTTGTTTTAAAGGTCTAGTAAGATCTGCAGCTCCCCTGAAAACACTGGGTCTGATTCGTCACTGCCCTGCACCTTGCATGGCCACTCAGGCCTGTGTAATGCTGAGTGCTTGGGCCAGATCCTCCGCTGATATAAATTAATATCATTCCACGGAAGTTAGTGGAGCGAAGCTTGATTTACATGACCTTAGTATCTGACCTCCTGTTGCACAGGAGTAAATGTCTACGCAAGGTGCAAGGCTGTGGAAAAGCAGGCCTATTATGCCTTCTATGATTGTAATGCTCCCCAGCCCTTTAGTATGTCATCTCCGTCCACTTCCCACCCCCACCCCCCGGGCTCTTATGGGCTCTAATTTGGCTTCCATTTAATAGACTGGGATTTTTAGAACTATCCAGGATGCATTTTTTCACGGCACTGTGGTGTGCAGAATTATCAAACTTACAATTAGGATTTGAGTGTTGAATGTGCAGTATGTTTCCATTCCACGAGCGATGCGCCTTGCTGGAAAGGAATGGGGAAGATGGTGCTTGTAAAGTTAGTTGCAGCATTCTGTCCAAAATAGGTCAATATGGGGAGCAACACAATTAATAACATGCTCCGAATTATAACTCACAAGCAAAACAATATATGGAGGCAGGGACATGAATCAACAAAATCCTAGGATGGAGGCTGAAATTACACTCAAAGAAGCAATCCCTGTTGCATGATTGAATGGATTTGAATGCCAGCCTCTTAATATCCTGGCTAAGGTGCTTTGTTCTGTCAATTGCCATGTTGTTGTTTGTTAATAGTAATTATCACAAAACGTCAGAACGTGCATAGTAGAGTCCCCAGCACCTCTTAAAATATTTATTTACGACCATGTAAATACATATTTAAGATCAGTGTAATAATAATAATAATTATTAATAATGATAAGTGTTTCACTTAGCTTTTCATCTTCAAAGAGTTTTGCAAACTTTAAGCATCACACCATCCCTGCAAGGTAGCCAAGTATTAGCCCCATTTTATAGAGGGATAAATTGAGGCATAGAGGGTAAGTAACTTGCCCATGGTCCCATGGTGATTCACAGTGGCAGAATTGGGAATAAAACCCAGACATCCTGGGTTCTAGTCCTATGCTCCATCCATTGGGCAAACTTATGCATGCTTTTAAGTATACCGTAATGGTATGGTTACCACTAAGTGGGTTCTGTTGTGCTTAACAGACTGATATTGTAACCCTGTGTTTAACGTTCCTTAGAGACCCAGTGGATCTCATGTACCAGTAGGTGTGCCTACTTCTTTCTGAACAGCAGATTTATTCAACAGACTGTGCGGATTCTTCTGCCAGTCACAACTGATCATAACCAGACACATTTCTCTAATGGAGTTAGAGTAGACACCTATGAGCCAGACATCCTGCCAGAGAAGCTGGTCTCATTTGTATAAGGGATCTTAATGTAGACCTTCTGTAATAGGAGGATTTAGTTCACCCGTGGGGCTGTTTGGGCTCTGCATGCTATTATAAAAGCCTCGCTATGGGTGCTCGCTGGAGAAGCGTCCCCCTTATCAGTGTGCTTGTCCCAGAAGCAGACGGTAAAGCAAGTTTTTCCTTGGGACTAGCTAGAAAGGGGATAGGACCTTTGATGTAAGAATTGAGTTAGGCTTTTGCTGGGTGCTTAGAGATGATGGACCACATCTTGGGCTATATTAGAGCAGTTTTGCACTACTCACCTGGTGCAAAGTTACCACAGAGGCAGCATCACTGGCTAAAGGAGGTTTCCCCACCCAGTGCAGGGCATGAGTGCGAGAAAGTCCAGAGAAGAGCAGCAAAAATGATTAAAGGTCTAAAAAACATGACCTATGAGGGAAGATTGAAAAAACTGAGTTTGTTTAGTCTGGGGAAGAGAAGACGGGGGACATGATAACAGCTTTCAAGTACATAAAAGGTTGTTACAAGGAGGAGGGAGAAAAATGGTTCTTCTTAACCTCTGAGAATAGGACAAGATGCAATGGGCTTAAATTGCAGTAATGGAGGTTTAGGTTGGACATTAGGAAAAACTTCCTAACTGTCAGAGTGGTTAAGCACGGGAATAAATTGCCTAGGGAGGTTGTGGAATCTCCATCATTGGGGATTTTTAAGAGCAGGTTGGACAAACACTTGTCAGGGATGGTCTAGATAATATTTAGTCCTACCTTGAGTGCAGGGGACTGGACTAGATGACCTCTCGAGGTCCCTTCCAGTTCTATGATTCTGTGCTCCTGTGGGCACACCTACCACCGAGGCTCCTAGACCCCCTGCCCTGGGGCTGCTGCAAAGAGCCTGGCGTAGGGAAAGAGGTTGTGACCATCTGCAGTCCATGATCCCCTGCCGTAACTGCCCTTTTGAGGCCTCTGGCAACTCTAAATTGCATTAGTGGACGAGTCTGATGTAGAGTCAGGGGAGCACAAAGGTCTTGAAACTACTTTTACATCCTCATCCTGAGCTAGGGTGACCAGATGTCCCGATTTTATAGGGACAGTCCCGATTTTTGGGTCTTTTTATTATATAGGCTCCTATTACCCCCCACCCCCATCCCGATTTTTCACATTTGCTGTCTGGTCACCCTAGCTGAGCACCCACTGGTGGGTGGCAGCTCAGGATCTGAGGCATTGCTTTTTACTTTGGAATCCACATTAAATGTGCCTGACGTGAAGGAAAGTATTTTCGGTGCAACGCAACGCTTTGTCTTGTTTTTCTGTTATTTGTGACACTTGTTTGGCGTGAATAAAACACATCTGTACAGAATGCTCCTAGTCTGGGGCCGGCCTAGAGATGACTTCCCTGTCATAGTAGCAACACTTGTTGGAAGGGGAAAATTCCTTGTAGTCTAACGTTCTTGACAGACTTGCTGGGAGTGGGGGAGGGAGAGAGAGGAATGACTTGTACTGCTGGCAGCACCAGCAGCAAATGCCCTTTCTGTGAAAACTGTGAATTATTTGCCAGCTCACTTTGAATTCAGCCTCGGTGGGCCTCAGCTACTGGAAAGCAATGTGGCTCAGGATCTCTCTCTGTGAGCCGTGGTGGCTGAGTGGTTAAGGCATTGGATTACAATCCCAGAGGTTGTAGATTTAAGGCTTGCTCGATCTCGTACTCCAGTTCATGGAGCTGCAAAATTGGGTATCTGATCTGTAGGGTGAGAGAAGTCAAAGGCAGCCAGACCTGATGCTAGTCACATCACTTCCTTGTGTATCGTTGGCTATGGAAACGAATGTGTTGGAAACTGCATTAACCTGGTGAGCCATGTGAGGCAGACTTTGGCTCTTGATAGCTCTCTGTAATTCTCTGGGGCATCACATTACTGCATCTTACCTCGGCCATGCAGAACTCCTGAAATTCCCAGTAGGCTCGGAGTGTGCTGCAACTTGAGTTACGAGAGGCAGGTGTCACATGTTCAATATTCTCCCCTGTAAAAATGAAAATATTTATTGTTCGAAAATTCATTGGCCCCACTCTGTCCTTTATACAAGTGGCAAAGGGATAATTTCCCTAACCCAGGAGCCCATTGTAAACGGCCGGATGCTGCCCCATGCCTAACTGCTAGTGTGGAATGTGATCGAAATCCTTGTTCCTGCAAACACTTATGCATCTGCCTGACAAAGGTGAGAATGGGGCCATTCACATGTGCCAAGGTGCGGTGTTTGCAAGATAAGGGTCTTGGCTTGTAAACTCTTTGAGGAGGGGCTCCGTCTTGCTGTGTGGTTTTGTACAAACCCAGGCCCTGGTCCTCACTGGGCCTTTGGATATGCTACAGCAGTGACTAATATTCACCATTGATGAACCAGGACCAGCCTCTTCACATGTGGATGCCCAACTTCGTAAGTTTGGACTCAAGGCTGTAGCCAGGAGGATCTACCAGAGTTTATGCATTCGCCAAAGCAGTGTTTTGGCATTGGCCACCTACTGTACATCTCTAAAGTTACAGGGTGTGTGGTGTTGTCAGGGCACATCGCTGGGTAACAGTCGGGCAAGTGGCTCTTTCCCTTGAGTTGGGTGAAGAAGGAACATCTAGGAGGCAAGGTTTCTGAGAAATTGTTTTGAACGTCATAGTAAAATAATTACTTTGCATCTTTTCTTCTTACGGGCCTGATCCGGCAAAGTGGGTGTAGTCTGAATGGTGTTATGTTTTACCTAATGATTATTAATAATATTTATGCAGCCTCATGGGTGTCCATGGTACTTTACAAACAAATAACAAACTAGATCCTTGCCCTGAAGAGTTGCCATGTTTTAAGACGTACATATCTTTGGCTCAATCCCGCGTCCCTTGTGCACTCAAACGTCTCCTTATGTTTAAGGTGTGCAGGATCAGGGCCCCTTTGCTCTGACAGGGTTAGTTGCAATCAGTAAAGCTTTATGCAGAAAATATGCAATGACAAGATAAGCTGAGTGGTGACTGGAAGCTTCACTACGGAGAGAGAGAAAGAGACAAAGACACACACCAAACAGCGAAATATCATATCTGGGACCTGAGTGCAGCCAACTGGTCTGGTGAAACTTGTAGGGCCTGAATGTACTAAATTGCAGAGACAAAGAAGTGATTCATTCTACACCACCGACACATTCAAATAGCAGCTACCTCTCTTCTCTCCCTGAATCCTGTTTTCAGAATTTACTTTCTTGAACTAATCTTAAAAAAAATCAAACCCACAAATGGCAGAGTTACTAAAACTTTACTTGGCAATTCTTCCCTCCCCCCTTCCCTCATGGCAGTGGTATGGTCTGCAATTGAGCGAGACCTAGAGGTACAGAGTAATGTGACAGCCTCCCAGATTCAGTAGTCCTGGGCTGTGTCCCTTCACTGCTAGGTCGGGATATGCACGTTAATGTTTTCCTCTTTATGTAAACAGGGGCAGATTGAGGTAGAAAGTGAGACAATCTTCAGATTAGCAGCCCTGATTTTACAGGTAAGATTATCCTTTCTTGTGTGTGTGTAGTTGCTTTTTAACATAACCCACAACTTTGAAATTTAGGCACGTTTGCAGCAATTTGTGGTTTATTTGTGCTACATTTTGCACTGTCTACACTACAAACATATTGTTTGTGAATGACTGGGGAGCTGGTATTTTATTACGGCCAGTTAGGAATTTACTATTCAAACAGTTCAGGTTGGAGAGTGGGAAATCAAGTGTAACCTTTTTCTGTAAGAAAGATCATTGAACAGAGTGATTCAGTCAGGTCTGTAGATCTCTGTGAGCTGAGGGGTGAAAACATTATTACAGCAGGTTTCTAACCTGTTTGTCACTTCCTCCTGTGCCACAAATAATTGACATGTGTTTGTTTTTATGGCAGGAGATGTTGGAGGGGAAAGGGAAATAGAGTACTGTAGCTAAAAGTTATTACACTATTCATACGAATCTTCCTTCAAGAGGACTAAAAAAACCGCCAAAAACTCTTAATTGTTTTTCTCTCTGTTTTGGTAAAAATAAATATTTTCCTCACTATTAATTTTATGTCAAATCATTAACCTTGTTCTTGTCATTTTTTGTCATTAGATTTACAATCTGTTTATGGTACAATCTGTGATTGAACACAACCTCTTTCTTAAAAATGGCTTAACTAAGTTTTCATTGACAAATGCAAGGTGGGGTTGTGTTGGCTTGGGCTGTGTGAATGATTGTTTTCGACTTGAATGAACACCGACCTATCACAACCGCTGACCTTCTTGTAATGTTCCCCTTTCGTTGGATGTAGCTGATTAAAGTAGAGAGAATAGGGCCTTTCTGTTTATATCTCTCAATAGGAAGTGACATGGGATTTGAATGTGAAATTTGGCAGTGTTTTGGGAGCAGCGTGAACACTGGTGCAGGTGGATAATCTACAGCCGGAAATGCTAGGGGCCAAATTCTGCTCTCTTACATATCTGCCTGCAACTCCAGTGACTTCCTTGGGGTAGCATGACTAGAACTGAAGTCAGGATTTAGCTAAAAAGCTAAAATTAACAATGCTGAGAATAGCAAAGTTAATACTCAAGACTTGTGAAGAGATCGTGTTTTAATTTTGTCCCTATTTTTCAATTATAGGAAGCTAAAGGCGACTATTCCAGGTAATAACATTTCTCTTTATAAAATGTATGTGCTTAATGACTCTCTTCGGTTTGCTTTGTGTTTTAAGCAATCATTTTACTACCATCAGCAGGAAAGAAAAAAATCCAGCCTCGTGCAGTAACCGAAAAAGTAAAATCACTGCCAAGCCAGAGTTCGTGTGGTGAAGCGAATGTTTTGTGAATGGCTTCTGGATTCAAACATTCTGTTCCAAACTATCCTAGTCAAATCACACCACCTAATCTGCGGTTCCTGGAAGGTGGGACTAAATAAATGCTACCAACCGTTTCACATTAGAGGCCAGGACTGTCCTGTGTCTTGGATCCATGTTTGTGAAGCTCCTAACGACCCTGTCTGTGCCTAGTGCTAATGCATGCACAGAAAGATGGAGCTTGTCAGCTGCTTGCTTTGGAGATCAATGCGGTGCTTTCTTTTGCAGCTGCCCTGCAGGGGCCTCACCCTTCATGCACTTGACCTGACAGTTGTATTGTAGCTGTTGTGAGACTCGGAGTGGCTTGGGTTTAGCTACCTAATGCCGCATAATCAGACAGCAGTTACCCTTGAAATCACTTTCTACCTGTTCCTTGGGTGCAATAACCGGCCTATGGGAAAAAAAGTAAAAGCTATAGGAGCTGAGGGAAGAGACCTTCAATTAGAAACAGCTCACTGAACAAACAGAAATTCAAAAGGTCAGCTTTAGTCATGTTAATGTTTTACTCCTGGCTGAATTTCCACATCGGAAGGATGGCTTGTTTACACTTCTGCTACAAGAGCTTTCAAGTGACATGCTTTGTAAATGCAGGATACTGAGCTACCTGCTTGCCTGCAGTAACGAACAGCTTGCTTCGGATTGCAAAAGCCAGCAATAGTTTGCTTCAGCTTTTTGTAATAAAGGGATAGTTGTCAAGTAAGTTCGGGTTCTTCTAACCAGGAGCCCTGTTCCTCAAGAGCCTAGTCTTTCTTCCATCAAAGTCAGTCACAAAACTCCCCTGGTTTTGGTTCAAGGTCAGGCCCTTGAGAGGAAAAGATGATCTTGTGGCTAAAACGCTGGACTGGGCCCAGGAGTTCTGTCCCCAGTTCTGACCCTCAGCAAGTCACTTAAACTCACTGTGCCTCCATTTGCCTATCTGAAAAATGGGGATAATATATTTCCCTACCTCACAGGGATGCTGTGAAGCTTAACTCACTCCTGTTTGCAAAAATGTGTTGAGGTCATCACAGGGAAGGTGCTACTGAAATGCAAAATGATTACTTCAGACTTTCCTTTTTACAGTGCCACTCCCACCCTGGAAGTGTTTTTTTGTGCAAAGGCGCAGCTGCTATAATTGTTCCATAATGGGTCATAAATTATGAATTAAAACCAAATGTGTGTTCAAGACTATTCTAGATGAATACTGTAGCCGAAAGAAGGAATTCGATTCTGCATCTCAAGAGTGATTATTTGGGTCATCGGTGTTAAAGAAACTAGCTCAGTTACTGGCATATCTTACAAAAATATTATGAAACAGGTCTTCTGTGCCAAACCCTCCTTTGATAGGAAGAAGACATTCCAGACACAGTGTCATTATTTATGCAAGGGTAGTAGTATTTAAGCAATCTTCCCTATTATCAGTATCTGGTTTCTGAGGTATTAGTTGTTCATCATCAGTTTGGAACTGGATTTTGAATCAGTTTGGACAGTGGCTGTCATGAGATTTTGTTTACTTGATATTGCGACAATTAACTTTTTAATGTGGGGTTTTATTTTTAATGAACCTCCAGTACATACAGGAATCACCTAGGGATTTGCTTGCAAAGAGCTGAAAATGGGCTACACATCAGTGTGTGTTAAGTGATCCCTTCTGTGCCTGGTTGATTTTCACACATCTGGTGGTAAAAGGAATTTTTTGGACCTGCGAATTGAAGCAGTGGATGGGAAAGGAGTTATTAGGTTTGAAGGTTTTTAAAGTATGGTTCATATCCTGATGTTGATCTGTGCATTGAACTCCCATTGAAGTCAGTGGGAGTCTTGCATGCGGGCTGACTGTTGGTTATGGCCCGAGGGAAGGGAACAATCCTGTTCCAAGAAGTTGTAGCCACTGCTGAGCGAGAGAGCACTTTTTTTGAAAGCTGTTATTTTCAGAGAACATAGTGTTTGCTTACTTGAAAATCCTACTGTAAGGAAAAGCCCCGAACTTTGCAGTATGTCAGCAAAATGGCCGTTGGCATCTGCAAGATAAAGAGCCTCTGATTTTTGTCTTCCTCAGGTTAATTCTAATATGGGCGACAGAATCTTGGCCTGAGGAATTCGGACTAGGATAGGCCTTTATTTTGCTCAGAAAGAGGAATTTCCAGAGGAGGTAAAATTTTCAAAAATGCGTAAGTGACTAAGTCCCATTTTAAAAATTGACTTAGATTTTTAGAAAATCTTAAAAGTCAATGGGACTTAGACTCCTAAGTGCCTATGCCACTTTTGAAAATGGGATGTAGCCACTTAGGCATTTTTGAAAATTGAACTTGAGGCCAGCTTCTAAAGGTGCGGATGGGGGCCTAACTGGATTTTCAGATGTGCCTGTCTGCATTTTTAGGCACCTAAATACCCTTAAAAAGCTGGCCCATAGGCATTTTTGAATAGCTATCCCATATTAATATCTCATATAAGAACATAAGAATGGCCATACTGGGTCAGACCAAAGGTCCATCTAGCCCAGTATCCTGTCTTCCGACAGTGGCCAATGCCAGGTAGCCCAGAGGGAATGAACAGAACAGGTAATCCAAGTGATCCATCCCCTGTCACCCATTCCCAGATTCTGGCAAACAGAGGCTAGGGACACCATCCCTGCCCATCCTGGCGAATAGCTATTGATGGACCTATCCTCCATTAATGTATCTAGTTCTTTTTTGAACCCTGTTATAATCTTGGCCTTCACAACATCTTCTGGCAAGGAGTTTCACAGGTTGACTGTGCGTTGTGTGAAAAAGTACTTCCTTTTGTTTGTTTTAATCTGCTGCCTGTTAATTTCATTTGGTGACCCCTAGTTCTTGTGTTATGAGAAGGAGTAAATAACACTTCCTTATTTACTTTCTCCACACCAGTCATGATTTTATAGAACTCTATCATATCCCCTCTTAGTCGTCTCTTTTCCAAGCTGAAAAGTCCCAGTCTTATTAATCTTTCCTCATATGGAAGCCGTTCCATACCCCTAATCACTTTTGTTGCCCTTTTCTGAACCTTTTCCAATTCCAATATCTTTTTTGAGATGGGGCAACCACATCTGCACGCAGTATTCAAGATGTGGGCGTACCATGGATTTATATAGAGACAATATAATATTTTCTTTCTTATTCTCTATCCCTTTCTAAATGATTCCCAACATTCTGTTCACTTGTTTGACTGCCACTGCACATTGAGCAGATGTTTTCAGAGAACTATCCACAATGACTCCCAAGATCTTTTTCTTGAGTGGTAGCAGCTAATTTAGACCCCATCATTTGATATGTATAGTTGGGATTATGTTTTCCAATGTGCATTACTTTGCATTTATCAACATTGAATTTCATCTGCCATTTTGTTGCCCTGTCACCCAGTTTTGAGAGATCCTTTCTTCGCAGTCTGCCTGGGATTTAACTATCTTGAGTAGTTTTGTATCATCTGCAAATTTTGCCACTTCACTGTTTAGTCCTTTTCCAGATCATTTATGAATATATTGAATAGAACTGGTCCCAGTACAGATTCCTGGGGGACACCACTATTTACCTCTCTCCATTCTGAAAACTAACCATTTATTCCTACCCTTTGTTTTCTATCTTTTAACCAGTTACCAATCCATAAAAGGACCTCTTATCCCATGACAGCTTACTTTGTTTAAGAGCCTTTGGTGAGGGACCTTGTCAAAGGCTTTCTGAAAATATCATTGGGAATCCATCTTTCTGAAGTAGATGAGGTCTACCCCACTTCTAAGTCACTTTTGAAAATTTCACCCACGGTATGTTTATTGTACGGAGGATGTCAGTGTCAGCACAGCTAGTCGTGTTTTGGACACCATTAGCCTCTAATGTGTAGTCTAAAGTTACTGCTGGCTACAAGAGCAATTATTAGCAGAGGTGGCAACACAGTGCAAATGATGCAGCTCACCATTTTGTTATCAATCATGAGCAGTCCAGTTCCTTTTCCTGTTTACTAAATTTGTGATCCCGGCCAGCATAATTATACTGTATGTGTTTATCGGGAGATGTGTAAGAATGTGTCATAGCAATGGGCACTGAATGGCAAATCTATGTATTTAATGTGACATTGTTACGCTTGATATGGCCAGACACTTGACCTTTGATATAGCTTTACTGTTGTGCCGTTGAGTTACAGCTGAGTTTGTTTTAGGTTGTTGCAGATCTTTGGGCCTTTGTTTTCCAGTAATGATAATGTGGTCAGTTTTGTTCAAGGAAAAGAGAGAGATTATGTTTTGCTTGTATTCACTTTTCAGCAGTACCCTGTGCATTGTAATTAATTGCATGCTTGAACTTAAGTCCTATAACCCATCAAATCTCCTCTCAATCCCTTCCCCCCAAAAAATCCCACCAATAACACATTAATTCTTTAATGCACTACCATGTTTTTGATGAAACAGAAAAAGCTACAATCCTCAGTTGAGAATGACTTGAACCTATAAATTCCAATAAGATCTTTTTGTATGTAGTATATGTTAGATTCACGTTGCAGCTTCTGGCACGGTTAATGGTTAGAAAAATATTTGTGTTGTATTCATTTTTGGGACTCCACTTTTAACTTGATTTGTATAAAGTTAATGTTGTCTCGAGGGGTAATGAAATTAATAGATTGGGTCTTCTGGTAATTATTCATAGTGTAAATATGCAATATATAGCATGATGCTGCTCTGGAAAATTAGCAAATTATCTTTCCCCAGTTAACTCCTATAGAATATAAGTATATTCACTAATCAGATATTGTACGAAACTATGTTTTATTAATGCTGCATTAAAGTCTTTGTAATATATAGAGAGACCTGATTATCCACCTCCTTATATACATACTGTAGTGTGGTACAATCTGACTATTTGTTTTTTTTAGTTTTTATAGCATAATCCTTTTTTTTTTAAGAGAATATATTTTCTATCCGTGATAGTTGTGAGTTCCATTTTCTTCAGGTTTGTATAGCTTCTGGGGCATGACTGAAACAGACAGGGCACAGTTGAAATGAAGATTGACAGTCCTAAATCTTGTGCTTCTAGCAGCAAGAAAAAGTTGATTAAAATCAGATTAAGCACTGTGTGCAGTGTCAGGAAAGTTACCTTTTTAAAAGTTTACTTTCTGGCAGATAATCTCAGATCATATTTTCCACAGTAATTTCAGATCTGAAACCCAGGCCAAACCCAGGCTGCCTGAAAGTTAATTAAATTGCTGGAGGAGGGCTTCCATTTTCTTTAAATAGCTGACACATTGGATTTCCATTCTAGCCTGTGGGCTGCAAAGATAACTACCGACTGGCATAACATAACACAGACAATGTAATGAATTCCTGATAGCTGACATATATGAGAGACTGGGGTTTATCTTCACATGGGTGATCAACACAGTTTGTGAAAGGAAATAGTTTGTTTAAAAGATACCCTTGCAGACTGCAATTGTAGCATAATTGTAAATTTGGGAGCACCGGAACCAAATTTCACAAACGAATAAATTAAATACTTTGTTTTTAGCTATAATAAGCTAGTGTTAACAACGTGCTCCACATTAAAAGTGAAAGAACAACAATATGAGACCTTTGGTCAACTTTTACTTGAAAAGCTTATTGTTTTATGGACAGACGGGAAGATTGTTTACAAGAAAGGAATGTTTTATCAAAAAGTTGGAACAAGTAGCTGCTTTACAGATGTTCAGAGCGGTTTGTCTTGTAGAATAGCACCTGTTTGCCATATTTCTCATCCTATGACTGACATCACTTCAAAAACAGTGCATCCTGAAGGATTGGTCGTGGCATACAAAGCCTTTCCTGTCTAGCTTCCTAGCTGAAGTCCAACCCAGGTTGTAACAGCAAAAGTCATAACTGTCTGTCGGCTGTGAAATATGTTAGTTCTCGAGGTCCCAGCAGTCACGTGTCCTCATCACATAATCCCAGTAATGAGCAGACATGCTTGTCAGTCTCCGCAAAGAGGCCAGGGATGGGATGAGCATGGAGAGTGAACTTCTCTCTAAGCCCTACAGAAGTCCCCACCGGAATGAGGTTGGGGCATGTTGGTGGATGATGTGGCAGAGCAGATGGCCTAGTAGAGGGCTTCAGTCTCCAGACATGCCAGTCTAGCACATTTCACAGACACCAATGAAAAATGATAATTAAAAATACAGGTTGATAAATACACATTTAAATAAGGATCACTTGATCATTACCTGTTCTGTTCATTCCCACTGTCGGAAGACAGGATACTGGGCTAGATGGACCTTTGGTCTGACCCAGTATGTCCGTTCTTATGTCTATGCAATAATACTAAAATAAAATATTCCATTGTAAATGCACTGTAGGTAGCATACAGGTAGCTCGTAAATCAATGTTTACTCTCTGGCATTGCTCATATGACTGTATTTCTGCTTGTTTGCCAGGTGAATCATTGTGTATTTTGCCTGTCAACAGTAACTCTTTCCATAAACTTTTTCCTCAGACACCTCATTTGACCTTTGTTTCTAATCCATTAATTCTCTTGATCAAAGTAAGCTATACTTTTCTCAATGGAAATATGGGCATAGTTTTGGAAATGCTTACTTGAAATGGATGGGACAACTAACACGAATTAAGATTTGCAAGATCAGGCCATATTATTTTATTTATTTGTTCATTTAGTTCATTTAATATGATGCGCCTGGCAAAATAAGCAACATGCATTACAATTTAAATAAAAACACATTCAATAAATTTAATCTACTGACAGTGTCATAATACCTCTCCAGCATACAGAGCTAAGACCCTCCTTTCGCAGTTGCCCCTCTCCCTGGGTAAATATAGCAGATAGGCTTTGTAACATGTCTTGATGTTAGAACGGCTCAGAAAATGGGAGTGGAGGCGAGGGAGAGGAGTACTACAGAAACTTACTTCTTGCTGTCTGAGCCACGCAGTGTATCAAGGGAGATGTAGTCCTGCTGGGAAGCCTGGCCAAAGAGGAGCCTGGGGAAATGAGCCAATTGAACTACAACTCCCATGAGATACCTTGTCAGAATTTCTGAATTGAAAACTTTTCAAACATTACGTTTTTCAACCAAAAGTTGAAATTGTCTATGGAAAGCAGACACATTTTTGAAAAAAAAAAATAAAAAAATCAAATGTTCTGTTAAAAACAATAGTTTAGATGGAAAATTTTCAACCAGCCCTACTGGAAGGTCATTATACTGAAGTCAGACAAAAAGGCCAAGAAAATTGCTGATCCAGATCTGAAAACTCCAAGCCTCTTAGTTTTGTTATCTTGGATTTCTCTTCTGACCTTTCTGTGGTTTGAGAGGGGAGAGAGACACAAATGATCCAAACCATAAAGGGCTACCTGTTAAAACCAGCAAGTTGGGTTACACTCTTGAATAGCATGTTTCCTTGAAGATTTACACTGAGAGCAGAATTTAGACTGGTTTCCTCTTACCTCTTTCAAGTTACAATAAAGGTTTGTTATTGAGTAAATCCATGTCTGTACTGTAGGCAGAATGAAAGAAGAGCCTCCAGAACTAGGTGGTCAGGTTGTAAAATATGGACTGCAAAGGTCTTCCATGTGATAAGGTTAGCTATCAGTTTGAACTGAGCATGTGAGGTCAAATTTACCCCTAGTGTATCTCCATTGACTTAGTTACATCAAGGAATAATTTTGGCTCCCGCAGCCTAACCAATGAGCATTCATTATCGCATTGCACACTGACCCTGCTACACTTCAGCATTTGTCACCACAGTGGAGATAAAAGCCTATTTCTGGCTGGAACTTTTGTTTATATACTACTATAGGTAACCCCTTAGAGGATTCAAACTGAAAGTTGAGAGAGAAAATATTTCTGGTTGTTTTTTTTTTTTTCAATTTGTTTACATGTTTGACAGCACTTTGTGCATAGTCACTTTCACTGTTTCCCCTGATAGGCCCCCGTGCTAAGAGATTGCTCATGCACAAAAAGTTGTGTGTCTGTGTAAGGATGTGCAGCTGTAGGACACCTGCCAGTTTTTTCTGTTTGTGCGGGTCTTTCAGTCAGCAACAGGGGAGAGAAAATGCATTTGAAAAAAGGAAGATTTGATGTAAAAACTACAGAACTCAACATGGGGAGTTGAAGGAAGACGCTGTTCCTGCAGCTCCTTCTAGCTCTCATTTGGAAATGATCAGATGTCAGATTGATAGTGCCATTTTAACATTTTCCCCGCTTCTTCTTCTAACGATCTGTGTCGAGGCTTCGTACAGTCTATGGAGTAAATACGTACTTTTGTAGTTATCCGTTTGGACGGTCCATGCAACAGTCGATAATGCAATAAAACCCCCGCGGCTGACCTGTGTCAGCTGCCTCAGACTTTTGGGCTATAAAATTGCACTGTAGACACCATAGCTGGAGCCTGGGCTCTGGGATCCCGCAAGGGGAGATGGTCCTAGGACCCGGGCTCCATCCAGAACCCCATTGCAATTGTATAGCCCCACAGCCCGAGTCATCTGATACAGGCCAGCCGCGGGTGTTTTACTGCGGTGTAGACATACCCTTGGTGAGTCAGGTATAAATGCTGTAACCAAGATATTGCATGCGGGTGGGGGTGTATATAAGATGTTTTCAAAGTTATTTAATAACATGATCTCATGTGGTCTAATGATGCACAGCGTGATCTAAGACTAACATGCATTTTTAAAGAAATCTAACTGTACAGGTGATATTAGCAACATACACTGCAATAGGTGCAAAAGGGCTGTTTTATTCTGCCACATTCATCCATTATCCCACAAATGGGGTCTTTTTGTGGTTTTTAAATACACCTGTGAATCAGTGGGGCAAATCCTGTCCCTGGTGCTGCATAACTGGCCCAGTAGGGTAGGCAGGATTTCGGGAGGGCTGTGCCTGTGTTCTCTTTGGTGCAGAGCTCATTGGGCAAGGTGCACCAGAGACAGGTGAGTGTGGTTCCAGAGGTCATGCAGTCCTCTCCCCCATGGAGCTATACAGGCTACTACAGTCTTAGGACTGGAGTAGCAGCCAGGACAAGACTACCCTGCCTCAAGGAAAGGATTCCTTCACCACTGGCCCAAGTACATCTTCCCATCATGCAGACTGGGTATTAAGATGAGGGTTTGCCCCTACGCCGTGTAAAATTATGTTCCAGTAACTCCGAGCTGCAATCTGTTCTTGATTACACTGGTGAATATCTGGAAAAACTCCACTGACTTAAGTCAACTTTCTCCAGATTTACACCAGGTAACTGAGAGCAGAGTCTGGCTTGAAGTGGCAACCTTAGAATTTCCTTCCCTTTAGCTCCCTAATTTTCTCACTCCCCGCTCTAAGGGTCTCAATTTCATTGCCCGTATTGCCCTGCCTCGGCACGGTGGGAATGAGCAGAATAACAACAGCACTTCAGCCTCCACTGTTTTGCCGTTGTAGATTTGTCAGTCCTTTTTATCATTATTTTGATACCTTTTTTTATATTTTAAAGTATCTTTGTATCAGCACAGAGGACTGTGATAACAAGCTTTAAACTTTGCTGCTGTATTCAGACCTACAAAAGAACCACGACTAATTTGGCTGATCTGACTTTTGTATGAACAGACAGAACTCATGAATGTTAGCAATAACAGTCTGTCGTTTTGGGGCAGGGTTTGGGATCCTTTGATCATCATGTCAACTGTGAATAATCTTCGCTTGTTCAAGAGCAAATCCCTTGGTAAATTGAAACAGATTTGCTTCCTGCCTGGTCTTATGGGGAAATATTAACAAATGCACACGCGGGTACTTTTACAAGTTAACCGTGTTCTGCTCGAGTTCTGCCCATGGGATACCCATTGGCAATGGTGGAAGTTTTGTTCAAAGACTGAGGGTCCTTATGTTCAAAATACTCAACTCTCAATATTGGAGCTGGAGAAGGACGGCCAAGAGGTTAAGGCCATGGCCTAGGATTGGACACCTAGTTCAAGTCCCGACTCCAATACAGACTTCCGGTGTGATCTTGAGCAAATCACTAAGCCTCTCTGCACCCAACCTGTAAAACTGGGATAATAGTACTTCCCTACCTTGTCAGGGTGTGGTGAGGATAAATACAAAATTAAAGAGTGAGGGATGCTCAGACATATGGTAACAAGGGCCATATATGTGTACTTCGGTACCTAGCTGAGAGAGATGCACTAATGCAGTGGACTGTCATAACATAATAGCACACTCCATCTGAGGGCCTTTGAGCACTTTCCAAACATTCATGAATAAGGCCTCCAACACTCCTGTGAGGTTGGTTAGCAGTATCTCCATTTTCTTTCAGAAAGAGACACTCAGGAGTAGAGATCATATGTAATTTGCCTGGTTGAGCACTGTGTCGCAGAGCTGAAACCCAGGTCTCCTGACTCCATGGCTCTGATCCAACTCCCCTTGAAGTCAATGGAAAGAGTCAGTGGGGATCCTGTGCTTTCGTTACAAGCCCATCTCTATCTATAATACGTTTTAAAAGTTAGTCTCTCAGCGGATATTAGGTTGATACACACAGTCAGTGGGTTTCAGCTGTATGTTATCTTCCTTCCACGCTGTAGGGTTCAAAAGCCATTTGACAAGTGCTCTTTCCAATGCCTTTTACCATAGCCTGAACCTATCCGGTGTTTGAGGGGCCAAACCCTGTAACCTTTCCACAGGGAAACTCCCCACTGGCTAAAAGAATGAGGGCCTGATTCTGGAACGCCCTGAGAACCGCCGATTCTCATTGAAGTAAATCACTTGATCAGCCCCTTTCAGGATTTGGGCCTTTTGACTAGAAAAACTTCCTGAGTTTTTCTGAAGTACTGTACTGTAACGTACTGAGAGATTAGGGAAATAATGCAAATATGTGCTATTTGGCACTAAGAGGACCAATCAAATGAATGTATCTTAGAATGCTGCTTCAAGATCCAGCTGCTCTATTCGCGTTTCCCCTCTGCTTGAGTCTCTCCTCTGGATTGCACTCGCCTGTTTTGTTTGAGGTCTTTTGTACTAAATTCAAGCTTCCTAATCTCATTGTCAAAAACTCTCCCTTGCTCCACCTGTTTCTGTAGCTCCCCCCTTATCTCCATCTACACCCCTTTCACCCTGTATCCGCCACCCTAATAATTTTTGCTGCCTTCTCTCATAACTGCTTACATACTGCCCTTTATGCATGGAACAGCGTCCCAATGGATGCACACTGAGCCCCCACCTTCCTTTCCTCCTTCAAATACTTAAGAAAACACATCTGTTCCAGACGCATTCCAGCGATAAGACAGACATTCCGCTCACTGAGCCTGATTCTCCAGTCTCCACTCATCAACACTGGCGTGAATTGGGAATAACTCCATTGAAGTCAATAGAGTTACATTCTTTAGATCAGAATTGTGCCTGGTGTCTGTCTACCTTTTGTAAATAATAATGCACAGCGTTCTCCTTCAGTGGTCGTCAATCTTTGTAAAGTTAAAGGAGTTGGCAATTCTCAAGAATCGGGATAAGTATCAGAATATACCAAGTAATCTAACCATTCTCCTGACAGAGAAATTACAGATCCCATTTCTAGTATTTAATTTGGGTGTGCACCATTCTTTTTCTAACACAAAACATTTAAAAGAACAAGAGGGGAAAATGTTAATAGAAAATTTCCCGTGTATAAAATACATGGCAATATTGTATTGTCTCTTGCATGTTCCAATCCCTTCACACATACACAGCCAAGATTGTGCCTACTGTATACTCCCATTTATCCCAAACCCTATTGTCCGAATCTCCTCTATCTGAATCCCTTCCTGTCTTATGTGACGTTTGTTTGCAAAACAATTCCAGAGTGACAAAAACACCTCATATCATTTTGTTATGATACATCCCAGACTTACCAAAAAGTTGTTAAGATTTACAGAGAAATGGGAGATGTTGAACTTTTCTGCCATATCAAATGTAATTGGTGTGTTGGTTAGTGCTGTCTTGGGTGTGCCTAATGCTTTTGTACTTCATGCTCCACATTTTATGATAATCTCATTAACCACATCTTGTTCCATCAAAGCTTTTACCTTGAGTTACTGCATTAGCAACAAAAATAAATTGTTATTTGACACAGTGGGCACAAGGAGAAGGCTGGGTACCTATTGACAAATGGTTCTAATTAGCACAGTTCTGTCGTGTCAGTAAATCTTTGGCTAGCAGGGAGTGTTGTATCATGAAACCACAAGCTGTGAAGATACACATACTGAGAGTGCAAATAGATTATGAATCCTTTTTAATTTTTTTAATTCTTAGTAATGTACTTCCAGTGAAGTGTGCCATTATTGTCTGACTTAAGTTCCTCTTAAAATTCTAATGGGGATTTATGTGCAAAGCTAAAATTTTTAGCCACAACCTGGTTTCTGGTATAAGGTGGGTTTCGATAGGCAGATAAAGTTGGGGCAGACTTACTATAAGAAAAACATGGTAGTTTGTGTGATTAGATTTTCTGCTCATAGCACAATATGTGTTTGGATTTTGTTGTTCGGTTTGTTTGGGTTTTTGTAGGGACTCAATCCACACACAGCACATTCACTAAGACCAATAAGAGTTGTACATACAGATCGGGGGCAGTATCTTGCCCTAAGCTGGTTCACATTGTTTCAGAAAACTAAATAGAGACGATACATAGAATGCAAATTAAAACATTGTGCCGTGAGAAGCGCATAATGTAGATTTTTATTAAATCTCAGAATTGGGGTATTCCCATCCAGATGATGGTGATCAATTCAAGTTATGTTAAATTTACACTAGGGGACAATTTTTGTCCCCGTATACATGGGGTGGGATGGAAAAGAAAGGAGAAAATGCACATTTTCTTTCATTCTCTTCCTGGGGGAACAATACTTCAAATGAGCTTGTTTCCTATTCTCTTCCTCGGAGAGAAACAAACTTTTTTGCCAAAGAAATTCAGCCCTGTTGACCCTGGGCATTTTAAGTGTTGGAATGGTGCCAGGAGCCACCTGGGCTGACTCATGAAGAAGCCCCTTGGTATTGGAGGTCAGATTAAATGCAAGTAGGGGCCCCCCAGTCCTGACAGCTGAATTCCAGCATTGCTCTTAAGAGGGCTGGCTTGTGTTATCACCAACTGCAAACAACCCACTGCCTACAGTAACCGCCACCCACCCTCAAATTCAGCCAGCTAGAGTCATTTTTCAGAGAAAGGCTTTTAGAATTCTGCTCAAAGCCAGGCATGCTGTGCTACAGCTCAAAGTGACTTACTCTTTGTTTGGGTGGGTAGTTTCGACAGTGGAGCAGTGGGAGTTTCTTCCCAGCCCCCCCTCTTCATGATTTCACCTCTTGTTCCAGATCCTGTAAAAACCAAACCCCAACCTGTCATTCAAATCATTGCTACTTTCATCTGGACTCCTCACCTCTGAGAAACAGCGGAGTCTATTATTAAGGCATGCAGCAGTGATTCTAAAGGTCAGGGGGAGAACATGGTTTGTCCAGAGGGAGAAGTGATAATGAACTTTTGGGGAGGAGGGGAGAGGTCCCAGTTTCTCACTCTCCATGAAGCTGTGAATCATCCCAAATGCTAATCCCTAGTGTGTAGTCAGCAGCTTGATGCCATTTAAATGCTAAGCTGTACAATTTACTCCAGGGAGAAGATACATGACGAAGGAAGCAGACAGACGTACCCTTTTTCCTCAAGTTTTTCGTTCATTTTTCCATAAATTCCAGAGGTTTAACCTTATGGCTATGGAGAAAGGAACTCAGCATGGCCGTTAGAAATGTGAGGCCTTCTGTTTAACAACCAAACTCCCCTACAGTAGTCTTGTCCTTCCAGGAGACATGCTGCAAAATGCTATATGGAATACGCACCTGTCAAACGGCATATGGAAGGATGGCAGGATGTGAGCTTGGGACCCTAGGAAGGGATAACTGCCAAAGCCAGGGCCTCCCAGACAAAAATGGTTTTATTCTTTATATTTATGGGGTACTGGGTGCATCAGGGGATTATGTTCTGCAGCCAGAAGGCCGGATCCCCAGCCAGTGCAATTCATCAGAGGTCTGTTGACTTCAGTCAAATTATGTCGACGTACACTAGCTGGGGACCTGCCCAGAGCCTTTACCGCTAAGCGGCCACTTCAAGTCCAGTCGAGGCCCTGCACGTGATTGCAATTTATTGCTACTGCAGAACAGTTCTCAGCGGCCTGCGAAATGAGCCGATGGTCTCAGTGTGGAGGATTTGCATAAAGGTTGTTACCGATAGCCACTAGGGGGTCTCCAAAACTGACTTGTGGTGGGCAGACCAGCCCCATAGGGCAGAGCGAGTGCTGTCCGTCCTGACAGAAAGACAGCAGGCAATGTAAAGCTCAGTCTCAGGTCAGGTTGCAGATATTTCAACAGTTACAGCATCCAGGGCCATATTTATTTGATTGGAGCCCGTATCTTGATATCTGATGAGGAGTAAATGTTAATAGATTAGCCTACTACCCCACCATAAGCGGAGATGAGAGGCCTTGCAGTGGAGCAGAAAGCCGGCCCCAGCTCAGAGCCTACATCTTAAGGCAAACATTTTCAAATGTCGGTGACTAATACAGGCACCTACATGAGTAGCCTGGAGTCCAGAGATGCTGAGCACCCATTGAATTCAGTGAGGTTTAGCACCTGTGGAAATCAAGCTACCTACTTCAGACCCCAATCCTGCTGGCACCTAAGCACAGTGACAAAACTCCCAAACGAGGGGCCTAAATACGGATTTGGGTGCTGAACACTAGACTTCCCACAGCTGTGAAGCTTGTGGCCTAAATATCTGTATTTAGGAAACACCTCCTCATTGAGGAAAATAGCTCTCATTTTCCTCTAAAACTCTTCCAATCCAGTATATTTCAGTGGAGTTCAGCATTGCCAACCCAGAGTGCTAAAAAAAAATCATGAGACTGGCTTGAAGACCATGAGATTTTAAAACAAAAATAAATACAAAGTGGGTTCTTTTTATTTGCATTCTGGTTTTCTGAGCCTTTAGGATGCACTTGGGTCATGTTTTCAAGACTTTTCTCCACAACCCTGAGAGCTAGAAATTTACTGGGTGTTTTTTGTTTGTTGGTTTAAATGGAAGCTGAGATTCCCATGTAATCTCTGTTAATCTCAGCTGCTGGGACTTTAAGGAAAAAAACACCAAATATCATGAGAGTGGACAACACCGGGAGTTTAAAAAAAAAAAAAGATTCTGATTTTTCTCCACAGATCCATGTTTTGTGGCATTCACGTGCTGGCCACAATACCAAGAGCTGCGCATGTTCCTGGCACAAGAGAACTGGTTGTGGGAAGCTCAGAAATAAAACTTGAAGCCAGTTGGTATGATAGGCCACCCGTGGTGGCAACTTCAGCAGAGGCGGTGAAGAATAAAATGAGGTTCATTGCCTCATCCCTAGAGGAGGCGCCTCTGTGTCAGGGCTGACACATTGTCAGGGTGATGTGGAAGAAGCTTGCGGTGCTGCTAGCCCATGCTCTGTATGAACACAGAGCTTTAATTTACAGTGCCTTTAGCGTAACACCTGCCAGAAGCATTGAGCACACTTCCAAGAAGCCAACTTTTTAGTGCTGCCTTGGGCCTGCATTGCTTTCTCTAGATGCAGCTTACAAGATCGGTGCCGATGCTGCAGTTTTTATGCTGCGCTCCTCTCTAGCAATGCACAGTGGCCCACACACCAAGAAATTCTGAAGGAAGAACTGGAATGTGACTTGAGACAAAATCTTGAACTGGAGTCTGATCGGCAACATGGCTCTAAAACAGAAACATGAACAACTCCTCCGGGAAGTCACCCAGCTTGTTCAATTCAGAAATCTAGGCCAGTGTTAATGAATCAGAGCAGTGCATTCTTTACATGGAAAAGTCATGTTTATGCCTGTTCCTACCACTGCTAAAGCATGCAGAAATCCTGCAGAAATGAGGCGTGCAAGTTTCAGCTGATTGATTAATGAAGCATGTAAACAGCAAATGTTAACCATTTCAGTGCCGTCTATTATTGCCAGCTTCAGTGGGTGCCAGTTTGTTTGTTCAAAAACTGAGGCGTGCTGTATTTACTTTTACTAGAATATTAACTGTTTTCTAAAACTGGTCAAAAATGGAATTTCTGATATTTTGATGATGGTTTTTGTCCCAAATTAGGCCAAAAAGTCAAAATATCCAAACTTTTCACAGAATGAAAAATTCAGAAAAATTTCTGTTATAGAGGTCGAACCATTTGGTTTCAACATTTTCAATCGAAACAAACATTTTGACATTCCCTAATTGAAATGTTTCATTTCAGTTTGCCAACCTGAATTGAAAACAGTTTATTTCGGGTCAGGTTGATGTTAATCTCTGTGTCCATCCAAGCCTCTGCAGTGTTTCATGGGAATTGTAGTTTCAAGTCAATCCAAAATAAAACATTTCATTTAGGTTTTCTCCATGGAAATTTTACCAAAATTAGTGTCTTTTTTCCCCTCTGCAGAACATTTTGATTTTGACTAAACTTGTTTATTTCAACAGAAAAATATTTGGTTAGAAATTTTTTGACCAGCCCTAGTATTCTTCATGCCTGGAATAGATGGGTTGCCTAATAGGAGTGGATTTATAACTAAAGGCTGAACAAAAATTCTGCTGAAAACCTTGAAAACAACATGGTCATTCAGGCAAGAGGTTTCCTTTCTGCAAATGCTCAGGGCAGGTTTCCTGTATTCTGCCTGGAATCAATGGTATTTTTTAAAAGATGGATAAATACCATCTCTTCTTTTCTTCAGCAGCCTAATTTCCCATTAGCCATGATATTGTGCTCACAGTGAATGATAACACTGGTGTACAGGACAGTATTTTACAGAATTGTCATGTCAGAAGGCCTATAGAATTACATTGCTACGGTAGCTGGAATATGGTGCAAATGAACATGTTCTTGGGTAGCTGATACCCAGTGGCTCTTTCCTTTTCTGGAAACTAATGACTGCATCTGTGATTTAGCAGCAGTAACTTTTGTACCATTCTTATTTTTAGTGATGATAACACAAGAAAAGATTTAAAGGCACTGCCTGCCTTTCCTACCAAGACATTGCAGGAACATCCCTCACTCGCTTACTGGTAAGCTCCTCACTAGTATAGAAATGTAAATATTAGTAGCAATTAGTGGCCATTACTAGGTCAGTTTTGCACACTGTTTGTAAAGGTTGTAGCATGTGTTATAAATGGGTTTGATCCCAAGTTCTGTATCTAAACACGTCCAGCCTTTAGAGGTCCTGAATCCAAACCCAGTTCTGGATCTAAATGTGTTTGTTAGCCCCTACCTTTGTGACGGGGGTTAAACAAAATCTCTGGATCTGAACATCACCAAGCTTGAGGGAGACTTGAAATCCAAACTCCAGACCAGCTCTGAATTTTGCAAATGGCACCCATTGTTTATAGCAGGGTGAATCAAAACAATTCTCCAGGCCTGGGGGTGTCTGAAATGCAGAGCCAGATACAGTTTTGTGCCTTGAGTCCATCTCTAGCATGTGTCCTTAGGTAAGAAATACAGCTCAGCATTTGGGTTGTGAAGAAACAGTATTAAACAATCAGATACTTTTATGTTGTAATGGATCCCCTTTATGCAGGTACAGTATCGCCTGCTTTATTTCATTTCTAGGCTCTAACTTATGCTTTTCTCATTTTACCACTCATTTACCATTTTACCATTAGAAGGATTCATTTTTTTTCCTATTAAATGCTATGCAACTAAATCACTTGGCCTGTTTTTCATTTGTCTTCAAGAGTGATAGAGGTCCAAATGCGTATTTTGTTTCTAATTCCAGCAGAACAAAATGTAGACACACATGATGGAGTGACGATGGTATAGGTCGTCTATAGGTTCATTTGTTACATGGCTGAGAATAAAAATAACCTGTACGAATATGTAGGAATTAACACATCCATTATAACTTTTCTCTGTCTTACATATGCAGCACTAGCCACTGTCTGAAGTTCTGGGTTCTTTAGGCACTAGATATGAATTTATCCAATTAGTGCCATTATTCTACGGCAGCATCTGTAACAAAGCTGGTTGATCTGAAATGAGGAGCTAATTAGACTCTGGAACATTGGATGCCGTAGTAAGGATTAGACAGAAGGTTCCATTCTGCATAATGAAGGATGGAACTGGAGTCATTATGGAACTGAAACTACCGGGAAATGTTCAATGAAGCACCTTTGGTGCATGCTGAGCATGGGTTTGAATATCATCAAAAGTTACTGCATGTTAAAAAAAAAAAAAAAAAAACAACTGAGCCCTGAATTGATTTTGTGCTTGTTTTGCAGTGAGGACAGAGTAATTGAACATTATATAAAAATTAAAGGTCTGACCAGAGGACAAGCTATTGTTCAGTGAGTGTATCGCTTATTTAATTGGGGGGTATTTTTGAAATACTTTCTGTTGATACGTGGGAATGATGCTGTTCTTGTAGTCATTCGTTGTGGACTTTTACCATTCATATCTGTAGCAATGACATTTTTGATTGATATTGTTTAATACAAACAGCAAATTTACATTAACCCATGTCTTAAATTTTGCATTTCACAAGTCCCCAGTTAAGGTTTTACCTCCTTTAAATATCTTTGATATGCAAAAAATGATTATGGCCTCATTTTAATACCAGTACCAGAGGGATTGCCTCCAAGCTTCGTTTGCTAACCGTTCATTTTTACCCCAATATCTGAAGGAGGATGTCGTGTAAGGATAACAAATATATTTATTGTTTTAAAATGGTTTGAATTTGGTTTTCAAAAGGTGAGGGACTTAGGGGCTATTCCAAAGCCAATTGAAGTCAACGGATTCCCATTGCTGAGCTTTATTTCAGAACCTAAAAGCACTGAGTGGAGGCGAATATAGTATAAAGTGTCATATGCCCAAATGTTTGAGAAGAGCTACATAGTTATATGAAGTAGACAGCATGCAAGTTTCCCCACTCCGTTCTCTGACTGCACCTCTCTCCTACCCAGTTAAAATCCTGCTATTAAGTCCTAGAACTCTTTTAAGTAGGAATGCAGAATAAATTATCTTTTCAGAGGTTCACTAATCCATTGAATCACCAACGTATTGAATCATCTAGACCCTTAATGACATAATTGTATTAATATGACTACTTCAAACCACTTCTTTTTTGATGTTACCATAACTCTCCTTCTCATTTTGCCAAGTCACCAGAATTAAATCAGTGTAGGCAGCTCTTTCCTTGCAACATTCTGTCTTGGATGGTTTAGACACAACAAATCCTGCATCTTGGCAGGGGGTTAGACTAGATGACCTTTGAGGTCCCTTCTAACCCTACGGTTCTACGATTCTAACATTTCAGAAAAGACCTTTCAACATGTAGTTTTAGTCTCAGCTTCCTCAACTCTTGATAAGAGGAATCACGGGGAACAGTTACTTTATTTTTCAAAAATTTGTTGCATGTGCACAGAAATTTTGCCATCAACTTCAAGTGGGCCAGAATTTCACCTCTGTTCCCAATGGAGGGTGCTGAGCCCGTCACTTAATGTGCAAAAGCTAAATGGCTTGATCTGAATGCATATGTAAAAGAGGATATGTTAAGAGGCGTTATTCTCTCCAGAGCAACTCATCAGATGCACTGTAAATCTGTCTACAGGTACATGAAAGTGGTAGAAGTTCTGCCTACATATGGAGTCCATTACTATGGAGTAAAGGTTAGTGATTGTTCATAGATAACATGATTACATTCTTGAAGGAACGGTTTCACTGTACAACATCTGCCAGTCAATATTAAAAACTGGACTTCTGAGTCATATTTTTTCAGTGTTCTTAGAGAACTGTTTTGTTGTTGGTGCACTGCAAATCATTTACAGAGAAGGCAGAAGGGAATCTTTGTTTAAAAAAAAAAAAGACCCCTGTAATCCTCTCATCCTAATTAAACTGGATATCACTTCTAGCTTTTAAGCAGTTACATTTCGAAAAATGTAACCGAGAAAAGATTAAGGGTACATCTATGCTGTAGCCAGCGGTGTGGTTTACAGCTCATGCAGACACACATGTGCCAGTTGTACTTTACCTAGCTCACTAAAAGTAGCAGTAAGAACACAGTTGCATGGGCTTAAGCATTGGCTGCAGAATTGAATACATACCAAGGTGGTCAGGCAGGCTTGTGCAGCCCACACCATCTCACCCTCAGAGCTATTTTAGCTTAGGGTTAGCGCAGGTACCTCTACATCAGCTGCAGAACATACCCCTAGCTGCAGCGTAAATGCACCCTTGTAATTAGTGAAATCCTGCTGCCATTACCACTCTCAGCATTCTCTTCCTTCACAGCCCCATAACATTTGAAGCACTTTGTTAAAATTGAACAAAATTATGCTAACAAAATTTCTATAGAACTGAAAAGTTTTTTGAGGCGGGGACGGGAATAGGTTAATAACTAGTCGATACACTGGAAACAAATTCTGGATAAATGGGCAAAGCATGAGCCAAAAAAAAGGGGGGGCTTTATTGCATATAAGGGTGTCTATCCAGCAGGGATCATGGTCTCTAACTACGGTGTATTGAGTGAGGAGTATTGGACATAGTCTTCTGTTCCCTTTCTGCATTTATTTGTTTATTTATTGTGCAATGCATCTGTACTGTGTACACGGCTTTTGGCCACACCCTCTGCTGCCCCACGTCCTTCCCTCCCTGCGGTCCCACTTGCAGTGATCTCCGCCCACGTGTTGCAGCGTCTCTGCTGCTTTTTGCCCACTTGCGCAGCCAACAGACAGCTTCCCCTTTTCCTTCGCTCCGTCTGAGATGGCAACGGCAGAGCCCTTTCATCACAGTCTCACTGCTTGAGTACAGGTTTGTTTGCAAAGTCCTCCTGTGTTCCTAACCCGCTGATACTTGTCACAGAATGAAATTGGTAAATACTATATAATCTTTGAGGCTCTTAACTCCTCATTAGATCTTGGTTCTTGTGTTCTTCCATTTTACAGGATAAACAAGGAATCCCGTGGTGGCTTGGCATCAGTTATAAAGGAATAGGACAGTACGACTTACAAGACAAAGTCAAGCCTCGAAAAGTAAGTTGTTTTTTTGCCATGTCAAAATACAGCTTCTTTTTTTTTTTTTAAAGCCATAGCTAGTTAGAGTCCTGAGGAAAATGAAAGCTTTAGACACCATGAATTCCGGAAAACTGGAGGGGAAGACATGCTTCCTTTCCAGCAGATAGACAGTGCAAACTCTTAATGTGCAGTACAAAAGTTTGGTTCACAGGTGCTTCTAATGAGTTTGATGGTCTCAGTGCATTCGCTACTGGACTTTTAACAACCTCACTAGGTCATCCCACGGTATGAAGCAATTTGGTGTAGCTGGGGGTCTCTGCTTTACATGGGTTCGGAGTTATTGGTCCTGGCTTTAGTTTTTCCTCAAGCAGAATCTCCATTGACGTACGTGTGTGTGTGAGAGAGAGAGAGATGATCAGTGGATCAGGCCATAAGATCAGTCCAGTGTCTCATATGGGTGAGATGCTGGTTGAATCCTTGGTGAAGCTGCAGGCCAGTCAATGCATCTGCTGATTCCCAGGATGTGTGTAACTGTAGGCGGTGGGTTGAGAACATGTGCTTGAATATCCGAGGCTGCTCTTTCCTCCTCATCCCCCTCTGCGTATTTGAGTAATTCCTGCCAATAATCTCAGGTACCGAAGCACAGGGCCCTGTATTCCCTCGCTGGCTCCCTACAAGTCATCTATCAGCGCACCCTCACAGGCCCCTCTGCTGGCAAGCTGTCCTCCCGCCCAAGCACGTGATGTGCGCGGGAACTATTCCAGCTCAACAACTGATTAAGTCCCATTCAGAGCTTGGAATGAGCCCTGGAGGTCTTTGGAGAACTGGTTTCCTAGAACGGGTGGAGGAGGTTTCGTCACGTGTGCGAGTTGTCCTGTGTGGGGGAATACACCTGGTTTCTCTCTTGTAGCCGTGTCTCCTCTGTCCCCATGCAGAACTGGTTTTCTGATGTGCTTCCTGCCCCCGGGCTTTGGGCAGTAGCTCACAGGAGCGTGCGTGCTGCCAGGAGTCACTTCCGATCGGTTTAGATCATTGTGCGCTTGTCCAAGAGATGGAAAGTTACACAGGAGGAGTGAGCCTGTGGAACAGAATTGGCTGGCACATATTCTGGATGAGCTTCTAGAAACATGGCTATAGGAAAGTGTGAGATCCACTAGTAGCAATTCAACGTGCTAATAAGACCCACACTGTGTCACTGTCCTCTCCCTTTTGACAGTCAGCTACTGATTGATTCCTTTCCTTGAGCTAACTTGTCACCAAGATCAATCTCTTAAATTTCTCTCTTGTTCTATCCAGTGAAAGGCCTTTATTTAGTCCCAGGACTTTCTGCTGTTCACATACCACAGTGACAGAGTAGGTTTGATTTGGGTGTAAGATTATAAAATAGCCAAGACTGGTAAAAGATCAAATCAGCCCGGATTCACAAGGATGACCATGCCTGATGTACTCCCAAGCATTGACTGAGTACAGACAGTACATTAGTAAATGGGTCAGCAAGTGGAGGTTAGGAATCTCATCCTCTGGGCACCCCTCGGCATTGTTGCAAACACTTGCAACACCATGGTAGATGGGGCCAGTCATGTCCAGCACCCAGGGCAAGAAAGTGTGCGTGCAGCTGAACCAGTTCTCAGTTTAATTCCTTTTGTACCTATGGGCTGGGCAGCTTGGGAAACTCCATGTTCTTTAAGGTTGCCAGGACCCAAATGCCAACAGTCACATCTTGCCACCATTACACCTGTGTCACTCCCTCTAAAGTCAATGGGAGTTTTGTGTACAAATCGGTGCCAGGCTTTATAATGGAAATGTTTGCAGACCATTCACAGCAGTGCCATTTGGGTGCCTTGCAGTAATTTTAATTACCCAGTTTGGAGTACAGAACAAAGAGGGAGGAGAAGCATCAAGGTCGTCAGAAAGTCTGATGCCAATAGGCTGTTTGAAACAGTGACTTAGTTTAACACAAGAGGTCATGGACCAACATTGAGGAAGAAATCAATGTGCAAACATTACACAAAGGGTGGTTCCGGGTTTGGCATATGAAACAAACTGCTAAAATTAGCAGTGAGAGTAGTAATTAGGGAGCTCAGTTTCAAGGGAGAAAGGGATACATAAGGAAATAGAGGTGATCGGATACTGACTAGATTTGGGGGTTAAGATATATTGCAGAACTGTTCATCTTCACACAGAAGAGGTGCAGGGCATTTGCTCAGGTTGAATTACATTCACACTCCATGTCCGCCTCTGCCATTTGCTTTTGGCTAGAAATAGTCAGTGTAAATTCATTTTTATTAAGTTTTCAAATCAGTGAATATATGGCAAGATCTATCCAGAGGGAGAGGAGACTGTGTGGCTCTTCTCAATGTCTGTCTAAATCTGTGGATACTCCGCACCACAACCAGCAAATATGATCATCTTTCCAGGCAGTGGGGGAGCCATGTAGCATGTAGACTCTACCTTTCTGCACTGAAATGCCGATAGCATTGGATTTTCAGGAAATTTCTTGCTTTGCCCTTCTGGATGGAGCCAGGCTGGCAATAGCCCAGATGGCAGGCCCTGCACAAGAATTATCCTGCTGTTTGTCTCATGGATCAAAAGTCCTCTGCTACATATCCTTAACCAGTTGGGAAGGAGTTAAGGGAATCCCTATTGTGATCTACCCACCAAGATAGAGACCTTAAAAAGTGAATGTGTGTTTGATTAGCAGAGTAAGAGAGAGATGCCATGTTAAAAGGTAACCAACAGCAAGCTGGTTTTCCTGTTTTTAAATGTATGTGGGCTTGTCTACACTTACCGGGGGATCCACTAGCGGCGATCGATGCATCGACGGTCGATTTAGTGGGTCTAGTGAAGACCCGCTATATCGACTGCAGATCGCTCTCCCATCGACTCCTGTACTCCACCGAATCGAGAAGAGTAAGGGGAGTCGACAGGAGACACTCTCCCATCGACATCGTGTAGTGTGGACCCTGCGGTAAGTAGATCTAAGCTATGTCGATTTGAGGTACGCTATTCACGTAACTAATTGCTTTGCTTAGCTCGAATTTCCCCTGTCGTGTAGACAAGACCTACGATTGTTTGGTGTACAAACATCTACAGATACTTGCTGGGGCTGGAAAGCTTCTGAGGTTTCAGGTCTGGCACTTTTAGCAGGAGTCTACCTTGTTATCCCCAGCGTGCTGGCTAAGTCCCAACACAGTAATTGAATTCTGCCTATTCCTGTACTCCACATTCTGTAAAGGCCACTGCTATTGATGGCTGCCTTTGTTTTATTTAATATTGTTTTCCATTGATAACATGCACTCATCAGAAACTCTCCAATTGAAAAACACATTAACTTGTAGACCCACTCGGATTGACACAATACCAACGAAAGGACAATGAAAAACCCTCCTCCTTAAATATGGGAATCTCAGGCCACCCAAATAGCTCTAGGCAGAAAAGGCCATGTGTAAATACATGAGCCCTACTGCATACTGAAGGTCAATAGACTGGATCAGCAAGGCGAGTGAGATCCAGAGTTAAGAGCCCCTCACTGAAAGCACCTTCTGAAACAAAGATGGATGAAATAATCTCTACATATTTAATCTGCAGTCTGGCCGACGCTTATGCCTGTAATGTTACCCATGTGAGCAGTCCCATAAAGCGGGCTACCCATTTGCACGAGTGTTGACCTGGCCAGAACCATAGTTTGTCATCAAGGGCCCAGTCTTCATGTGAGCAGTCCTGTTAAAGTTAATGGGACTGTTCCTGAAGGAACGCCTCATCTGAGGAAGGCTTTCCAGCCCCACCAACTATCCGGGGTTGTTTCTTCACACACACGCACACCCACATGTCAGTTACTACCGATATATTGATTATGATTGGAAGTAGTTTGAAGCTAAAATGGTCCCTTCTCTTAAAAGCCCATCTTGCCCCACTGAAGTTAGTGACAGTTTTGTCACTGGCTGCAGGGGAAGCTGAGGGAATCATTCTGCTCCAGTGCTGCGATATGCTGACAATGGACAAGTGGGGTTTGGTTGTTTGCAGGGCCGGCTCCAGGGTTTTTGCCGCCCCAAGCAGCAAAAAAAAAAAAAAAGCTGTGATCGCGATCAGCTCTACCGCCGCCACTTCAGTCTTCGGTGGCAATTCGGCGGCTGGTCCTTCCCTCCGAGAGGGACTGAGGGACCCGCCGCCGAAGAGCCGGACGTGCCGCCCCTCTCCGTTGGCCACCCCAAGCACCTGCTTGCTGGGCTGGTGCCTGGAGCCAGCCCTGGTGGTTTGTTTTTTTGAAAGTATCGTTCTTGCTGTCATCTCCGAAGACCAAGGCAATTTTCACGAATGAGAGGCAATGGACTCCATACTGGCTACACACTATAGTGTCCGTATGACTCAGGTGATAAGTGGTCTGGAACATAAGATCATTAGGACATACGATCCATGGCTTCAGAACCCACATCCAGGTTTAAACTCATGCCCAGGATTAATGCTGCTGTCCTATTATGGCAGTGGTCTCCAAACTTTTTTGATTGCACACCCATATCAGTAAAAAATTTTTGAGCATGCAACCCCTGCTGCGCCGGCTCTACCAAAAAAAAAAAAAAAAAAAAAAAAAAGCCGCTCGGACTTCCGCCTGAACTGTCGAAGCAAAAAAAACCAAAAAACGCTCCTCCTGCCGCGCACCTCCAAGGATCCTCTTTGGAGGTGCACGGCACCCCATTTTGGAGACCACTGTATTATGGTACCAGCCTCTCTTCAGTTCATATGGTAAAGTAAGGTGCATTCTGCTCATCTTTGTTGATTGTCCAGATGTTATTTAAGATGTTGTTCCCATTCCAGAATCCTTGTTGAATAGATTAGACGAGAACACTGGTATCCTGGCCAGCGTTCCTTTTCTAAATAAAACAGGTTTTAATGTCCAAAGCCCTATGCGCCCATTTAGTATACAGGATGAATCTTCATTTGCCTACAACAGCATCCAGCTGATTAATATGTAAAGTGGTTTGGGCTGCCTTTGTGTCTGAAAATGAATCTAGATTCCATTATGTGCTGTAATAAACCACTGTATGGTGATCAAATGAGAACGGAAATTTGAAAAGATAATAGCAACATTAGTCAAAAAGTAAGTAAGTTCAGCTAAGTTTTCTCCTGCTCTGTCCTATTCCTGTATTCAAGTTACAGTACTTAATGTAGTCCTAATGCCTAAATAGAAAAAATGAATCTAATTATGGAGTTGTATTAAAGCTACAGATATTTCAATGTCAATTTCCTTCACCACACAATAGCATTGTTAAAGCATACTGGCTTTGAAAATGGATAATGCTTATCATAGGTATTTACAAAATGAAGTAAAAGGTATCTAAATCTTGATGCTGCATGTTTTCTCTTATAGAACTATTTCTTAATATACATTTTCTGTCCTGCATTGTTCAGCTGTTCAGAATACAATAGTATTGGCACTGAATTCTCAGCAGGCTATTCTAATTATGCAAAGATCCCATTTGCTTTGTGTGTTTCTCACCCAGGGGAAGCCTTTGATTTAGAATCCAGATACTGACTGAAAGTAAACACAGAGCTTGTAATAAGACTATTCTATGAAAAGCAGTGACTTCCAGATGCAGACTGTTGTTTGAGCTTCAGCCCTCCAAGGACACACTTGTTTTATGTTGGTTTGCTTGGTTGTTGCAAAATTTCTGTGGATTTTACCAGGAGGGTAAAACAAGTGAGACCATGGTTTGATTTTCTGAGACATTAGAAAAAATACTTCGTCGGTAGAAAAAGTTCTGTAAATCTCTCCTTCTGACTAAGGGTTTAATATACAGAAACTCACTCTCCCTGAGTTACCAGCACAACATTAGTTATAAAACCCAATGTCCAATTGTAGGATCCCATCTGGTGAATAAGGTTGGAGAAGGATATTAATTCTCATGTGCACACACAAACTACTTTGAATATGTTTTCTGATTTTCTTTTGAAAGGAGAAAACATGTACCAGCAGATGAGATGCTTAAAACAAAAAGGATGTAATCGGCACATTCCATGCACCACTGACCTGTGCAAATGATCACTTACAGTGTATTAAAAACCAAAGAGCCTAAGGATTCCAGCCTCCGTAATTGTGAGGATAATATGGTTCTGGCCAAGTCCAATAAAAATGTCCTCAGCTCAGCCCCAGAATTATACTGTGCACCTTGTTATTCAATAGCTGTGCTTGGCCGAACTAATCACAGAGCTCTCAAAGCTAGAAGTTTTATGTTTTGAGTCTTCAGATTTTCACTCCCCATTAAGATGATCTGGGGAATCACCCAGCCATTTTCTTGAAGAAAGCTATAGGCAGAAAAGACTGATAGGTGCATTAAGTAAATTGCCTCCTAGAAACTTCTGGTAAATATTTCTCCCCCAAAATGGGCTCTCGCCACGAAGTCCAGCATGCCTGGAACATTGCCATCAGCCTTGTATAGAAAATGTTCAAGTAAATTTGCTTTTCTTCAGCACTTCGGGCCTGATTGACCACTCTATTATTTCAGGGTTTTTCTTCAATTAATATGTCTCATTGCTTCTTTATACTCCCCCATCTGTCTGTATCCACCTGTTGTCTCTCATCTTATACTTGGATTGTAAGCCGTGTGACGGAGTGCTGAGAGATGGACCCTGGTTCCTGTGAGGAGGCCTAATTGGCCAGGGGTGTGCCTGATTACCAGGCCAGACTGGGGTAAGGAAGTTAATCAACTAATTAGCCAATAAACAGGCAAGAGGTTTAAAAAGAGGAAAGGAAAAATAGGAAGGAAATGCTTAAAAAAAAAAAAAAGGGGTGGGGTGGAGAGAGAGAGAGAGAGAAAAGGTGAGTGAAAGGCTAGGAGAGGCTGACAAGGTGAGTTCTCTGAGTAGACGCCCCTCAGGTCCTACCCCATTTTGGAGAAGGGACCAGAAAGCTGGAAAACAGTGCCAAGGTGGATGTCCCGATATGCACTGGTGGAGGTATTGAGACAAGCAAGAAGGTCTCAGAGCGGCCTCTGTTTTTGGAAAGGGGCAGGCATGTGATAGGCATGCCCTGTCACACAGGCAATGTCTTTGTTTTGAGTTTGTACAGTGCCTAGCACACTGAAGTCCTGGTTCAGGTCTGGGGTTCCAAAGTGCTACCATGATAGAAATAAACCATTAATAATAAATAAAAAAGTAGTCCAATAAAAGCACAAGTCTAGGGTGTGATTCACCATCATGCTATCTCAGTTTTAATCCAAGTACCACTGGCACTTCTTGAAGTCTGGATCTGTTTCAGAAATAATAGCAGAAGATCTAGTGGAGAGTTTCTTCTAACTTTTCATAGTAATAAATCAGTTATATGACTTTTAAAGGTTTCTTTCAAGCAAATATTTCTGCCTAGAAAATGTAATGTTTGCTGAGGATGATGTTAATCCATTTGTTTTACCATGCAATTGCATCCATTCTTCTGATGAAGTTTCTTACAGAGAAAAAATAAAATTAACAATTGTATACAATGATTTCATTTTCTCCAAAGCTGTATAGCACAGTCTGGTTGCGTGGATCATTGGCTGACGTACACATGTTCTACAACATCCCTAATTTTAGTTGCTTCATCACAGACTGTTTTGCATTTAAGTGACTATCAAATATTGCCAAAAACGACCACTTCCCTTGCAAAGGCATCACTTCCTTTAAATTGGTACAACAGTGTGGTCTATAATCAGAGTTTTTCCGGATCAGAAATGACCACCTCTCATAGAGCCTCTACCCAGCATCTTCATTATATGAAAAGCTTCCTTTAGAAGCTTCAGTGGACAAATGATTTGTAACCCACACAAGTGCATGCACAATGAGCCAGACTCTGCCCAGTCATAAGCAGGCATAAATCGACCGCAGTTGTGTTTTCCACCAGGGTACACAAAGGCTGATTCTTTCTCCTTCCCTCCCTCTCTGTTTCCCACCTGTTGAGGCTACATGGCTGATTTAGATTAAACACATTTCTCTTGAACTAATCCTAACTTTTATGAGTTTATGGCTTATTGCATTACCTGTATAGTAGAATCTTAGAGGTATGAACACCATAGGAATGGGGGTTGTTCATAACTCTGAAATGTTTGTAACTCTGAACAAAACATTATGGTTGTTTTTCAAAAGTTTACAACTGAACATTGACTTAATACAGTTTTGAAACTTTACTGTGTAGAAGGAAAATCCTTATGCTGCTTTCCCTTTATTTTTTTAAAATTTTTAACACTAAATTTGCTTTTATTTTTTGTTGTATTTGTTTGGGGGGGAGGGGGTTGTTTTTTGTTTTGGTCTCTGCTGCTGCCTGACTCTGTACTTCCGGTTCCAAATAAGGTATGTGGTTGACTGGTCAGTTTGTAACTCTGGTGTTCGTAACTCTGAAGTTCTACTGTATGTAACTCCTCCCTCATTCTTATGGCACATTTCCCCCTGAGCATTTAGCCAGCTCAGAAAAGATCTGTCCTATAAACAAAGCCCCAGAGTTCAGCTCCAGATCTGAATATGAATTTTGGGGCTATTCCTCATTTGTTGCCATAAATTTCCCTGAAGTAGGAAAATCAGATTTAGATTGTAAGCTCTTTGAGACAGAGACTGTCTTTTTGTTCTGTGTCTATACAACACATTCGGGTCCTGCTAAATTACTTATGGGTGCTACTGCTATAGAAATAATACAGTAGAGTAGTTTTGTATGAACAATCTGGAGAGCCCATCTGCCTGATATGGGGCTTCATACAAAGAAGAATCTAATGAATGGTATATTTCTGTATAGGATTATTGTTTCATAATATGTCCTGATGATTCCGTGATGTTTTTCGTATATACCTAGGATATGTTTGATTATTAGAAATACAGGTAGTTGGGTTTGTGATGAGTGGGAGAACCGCATGGTGAATTGCCTGCAGGGTGCGAAGGTTGCGGATCGATTGAGACATCTAGATAGACGTCTATGCAGTGCTGAGGAGGAGCTGGTGGTTGTGGTACATGTAGCTACCAGTGACCTAGGGAACGGTAGGAGAGAGGTCCTAGAGGCCAAATTTAGGCTGCTAGGTAAGAGATTAAAGTCCAGGATCTCCATGTTAGCATTCTCTGAAATGCTTCCAGTTCCATGTGCAGGGCCAGTTAGACAGGCAGAACAGCAGGGTCCCAATGCATGGACAAGAGGATGGTGTAGGGAGGAGGGGTTTAAGTTTATTAGGAACTGGGGAGCCTTTTGGGAAAGGAGGAAGGATGGGCTCCACCTAAACCAAAATGGAACCAGATTGTTGGCATCATAGGCGCCGACTCCTATGATGCACCCACCGGCAGCCAAGCTCTCCGCCCCACACCCCCGCCCCACGTCACCTCCTCCTCCGCCTCCGCCCCTGAGCGTGCCGCATCCCCGCTCCTCCACCTCCCTCCCAGCGCTTGCCACCGTCAAACAGCTGTTTGGTGGGGTAGCAAGCTCTGGGAGGGAGGGGGAGGAGCGGGAATGTGGCGTGCTCAGGGGAGGAGGTGGGGCCGGGGAGGGGATTTGGGGAAGGAGTCGGAATAGGGGCAGGGAGGGGGCAGAGTTGGGGCAGGGACTTTGGGGAAGGGGTTGGAATGGGGGTGGGGCAGGGGTGGAGTCGGGGCGGGGCCGTGGATAGAGGGGGATCGAGAACCCACCAGCACAAGCAGAACTCGGCGCCTATGTTGGCATGTAAAATTTAAAAGGTTGTAGAGGAGTTATTAAACTAATGGCTGGGGGACAGCTGACAGATGCAGAAGAGCACATGGTGTGCACAGACATTCCTTAGGGGATTTATTAAAGGGAATACTCTGTATCCTCGTAAAGAGAAGAGGATAGAAGTCGCTAAAGCACAGGTAGGCACAGAAAAGAAACAGTGAAACAAAAAAGAGTCCCATTCAGTTGCGTCACATGAAGACAACTAAATACTGACAAATTTAATAAGTGCTTGTATATAAATGCAAGAAGTCTAAATACTAAGATGAGTGAACATGCGTGCCTGGTATTAAATGAGGATACCCCTTCACATAATACAAGAACCAGGAGTCACCCAATGAAATTAATAGGCGGCAGGTTAAAAACTAACATAAGCAAGTATTTCTTCACACAACGCACAGTCATCCTGTGGAACTGGTGGCCAGGGAAGTTGTGAAGGCCAAAAGTATCACCAGGTTCAAAAAAGAACTAGATAAGTTTGTGGATGAGAGGTCCATCAATGGCTATTAGCCAAGATGGTCAAGGATGCTCCCCCATGCTCTGGGCATCCCTAAATCTCCAACTGTTGGAAGCTGGGCCTCGATGACAGGGGAATAATTGCACTGTTCTGCTCATTCCCTCTGAAGCGTCTGGCCCTGGCCACTTTCAGACAGGAGACAGGGGTCCTGTCTGACCCAATTATGTCCAGCCTTATGTTCTTAATATTCTTACTTCTCCCACTCACTTTCAGTTAAGTGTTTTTCTTTTCTGCCTTGTAACATAGACTGATGAATGTAACCCGGTTTAGAATGATATAGAAATGCAGGTATGTTAAAAATAGACCCAAAGAAATCCTTCGGGTGTTGCTGTTGATAAGTGAAGTCCTGCTTAGTGCTTATGAACAATTAACCATTGCTAACTAGCTTTGCATCTCTGAGGATCTTCTCAGGTCTTTAACAAACCATTACAGGGCCAAATTCTGCACTTTGAACCACACATATGTCTCCCATTGAGCTTAATGGGGGGTCTTGAATGATCTAAGTGGATGGAGAAGAGTTTTTATAAACACTTCTTATCTCAGGTGCATGTACCAGGAGCAAGGCACTTTAAACAGATTGCAAAATGTTTGCAAAAACATTTTAATTATTTCTAATTGGTCTTCCTGCCTTCAAAAGCCAGTATGAAGTTCCCAGATTGGTTTGCGACGCTTTCCATTTTGCTATATGTATATTTTAGGAAAGGTGAAAATGTAGGTAGGATTGTACAGAGTTAGGTCAGGTATAGTGGGGAAAGGATTTATGAAGTGGGAGTTTACTGGAGTATAGATCTCTGGATTTGGCCCCTGATCTGGAAAAACTTATTTGTAAGCCATTTGTACAAGTCCGTTTCACTCCCTTTGATTTTTCTCCAGTCCCCAGTGGCCTTTCTTTTCCTGGCCATCCCTTATGGCCTGTCTCTACTGCTTTAAAAAAAAACAATGAGACACCTTATTTTACTCATCAGTAATTGAAGATAATTAGATTTTATTTGCTTATTTATTTTTGAGTTCCTCTATATAAATATTATTTGCCCACCCTTATTCCGTGATTACCTAGACAGTCACGTGTCTTTCTAAAAGGACAGTATGGCATCATAGTTAGCTTTATTTAAACCATTTAGGATTAAAAGCTATTGGAAAACTCTGTGTGTGTTAAATATGCATACAGAAAATTCAGAGAAGTGATGGTTTTGGAGAGAAAAAGCTTTAGGTAGCTAAGTTTTTCTGACCCTAGGAGAGTATATTGTTTAGTCATATGAGTTATTAACGAGCAGGATATTATTTCTTAGTTGTTATTTGAAAATATGATATGCTGTAACTACATATCATGAACCCACAGATCCCTGGTACAGCAAACTGTAGCCTTCAAAACAATTATTGATTTTCAGCATTTCTCATATCAATAGATGCAGCATAAAGCAAGTACAGCAAAAGTCATATGCAAGCATAAACTTCTCAACATATCTATTAGTGCATGCTACAGAAACATGTCAACTGCGTATAGATTATGAACTACTAGGAACTACTGTTCTCAACAATATTTGCTACTTGTTTGGTCATACAGGCGCATAATAAAAAATGCATATTGCTATTACAACGTATGAGTGTTAAGAGTGATGCACAAAAAGCAGTGAAATGACTTTGGTGCTGTATCTCAGATCGCTGATATGGAGTGCATATTATTAACACACTTTTACAGTACATGTGGCAATGGCTCTAGTAAAGCCAAATACTGTGTGGTATGAACTTTCACTGTAATGTTACTATAACACTGGGACTTCACATTGAATTTAGTACTTCTGAAAGCACTCAACACACAACCTCTACACACACCAATGGCTGTACAATAACGCCAATAATAATACTGCAATACTTAAAATTTTCAACTTCAAAATACTTTATTAACTAATTTAACCCTTAAACACCTTTGGGCGATAGGTGCATTAAGTATTTACAGAGTAGTAAGCGGAGACACAGACAGATCAAGTGAATTAACACAAAACAGAAAGACAGTCAGTAGCAGAATTAGGAGCTCCTGGCTTACAGACTTGATGTCTAAACTGCAACTCTCTTTCTGCACTAAATAGAAGAAATGCTGTAACTTTTAATTCCTGCATGCTGGCTGATCTTAGCGCTCAATATCCAGACCATTTAAAATGAGCAAACACACTTGGAGATATGGGGACGGGGAAAAGGTCAAGCCCTCGTGACCAACTAACAATGTAAACTGCCCGTGCCATCTCTGAAATGAGCTAAATAACGAACTCCATGCCCCACGGCTGTCTCACCAAAACTTCTCACTAGCCCTACAATCCATTTATAAATGCTATTTCTCCATTATGGGAAGACAGAAGAGAGTCTACAAAAAATAGTAAATGGCTAAAAGTGTCTTCATATGGCACCATTTTACGTAGCGGATTGTCTTTTCATAATAAATATCAATCAGAGACCGAATTCTACAGAATGATAGGGGCAAAAATACCTTGTCCGAGTAATTTTCCCTAATGTGTAACTTACTTACATTTGTGAGCAAGATTAGTAGAGATTTGGCAAAAGATGGGTCAACATACATGAATATAGAAGAATATGACAGATCTCTAGGCTGAAAATCCTACTTGTGAGATCTGCATATGGGACCTCCTCCCGTCCCCCGCTACATAAAACAGGAAGATGGGCCACTTCTGCAGCTCCATCCCACTCACAGAGGCCTCTCCGTAGGTCCAGATCCCTTATGCCCCCCACCAACACTACAGAGAATCCTTGGAAAAAATAATGCAGCCCTCACCTCTGTTACCTGTTCAGCTGGGCCTCCCAGAGGCAGTTGTGACTGGGGGACTGGGATCTAGTAGTGTGACTGCAATGGAGCCATGCTGACAGGAAGTGGGATGGGGAAGTCGGGCCAGAGGAATTATGGGGTACAGGGCCTTGTGTACAGGATCTTCCCTTTTATGGATTCCTGGGGGTCCTCGAGCTTTGAGGCAGCTCCCACAGCCTTTTCCATAGTGGGGAGGAAAGGAGACAAAGCTCATCCCTCACCAGAAGGCTGTGGGGTTTCCATGAGGGGATCTCTCAGATTTTCTTCTCCAGAGCACAGCAGGGGCTGGTCTGGACCTGGGGGCCCTAACTAGTACAGATATGCTTAACTGCACTAAGCACAGCAGGGTTTGGCAGTCCATTCATGTGTCTCCCCCCGCCCCCCCCCGACAATATTTACATTGGAGTTTGATCATGTTTGTTTGTGGGGGCCAGAATCTTTTCTCTGGAGCTTAGAGTCACAGAGGTGAGGGGATTGCACCTTAATCACATGCCAAACCCCATCTTGTTCGCACGGTTTTCTTGTAGAACAGGTTGTCTCTTGATTGTGTCAGTCACTTCGGCTTCCCACACCCTTCAGGTATGCAGGGAGCATTCAGTGGCCTTGCCAAAAAAAAAAAAAAAAAAAAAATCCAGGGGAAGTGATAAAGGGGACAGGATTCATCATTAGTCAGTGATAAGACAGAGAGGGAGGCTGTGCGTCAGGGAGCTCTTATTTCAAGCATGCCCGTCGTTTTTTACAGGGTGTGGGACTTGAGCTGACGGGAAGCGCAGTTGGAATGTAGCACAACTCTTCCTGTAGAACCTGTTACATTTCAGAGGTGAATGAGGGCTGTGGTAGGATTGTGCATTTAAAGCTGCCACCAGTGAGCCTGAATTTGAAGCCACTTCAGTGGAAATCCCCTATGAAGTCTGCAGCGTTCCGCTGTCTTAAAGCATGTCCCTCCTCTGTGAAACTTCCTCCTGTGTTCTGAGTTTAGCTATCTGTGGGGAGAGGGTGGGATTGGGGAGGCGTTGCTGCTGATACAGCTGGTGATGTCAGCAATGTGTCAGCAGTGGGAGTTAAGCCTGTGAAACCAGAGTTACACCTAGGAGGCTGAAATTCAGCAGCAGAGGGAAGCAGAAAGCTGCTTGCTGGGGGAAAGGGGCTGGGGGGGGAATGGTATCTTTTCTTTTTTAAACTTCGCTTTTGAAACAATTGGATTATACACCAAACAAACGAGAAGCAAGATTGCACATTTTTTTGTAACTCGGTAAGTGTGACAAGTGGGTTGTAGCCCACGAAAGCTTATGCTCTAATAAATTTGTTAGTCTCTAAGGTGCCACAAGTACTCCTGTTCTTTTTTCGGTAAGTGTGGAGATTCAAGTGTATCATTTTGAGTAGTTCTGTATCCTGGCTATGCTTAGTAAAAATGTTGGTGCAGTATATGACAGCGCATGGACGTTCTTCAGAGAGGAGTAGGGGCATTTGTCTGCTCCTGTATATGTAGTTTCTGGGATACCGTATGTAATAGTGCTGTGGTGCCGCAGAGTTCAAGCTCTCTCTGTGCACTGCGTTCTGGGATATTGCAGTACTTATATTCTCGGTAGAATGAATTCATTTAGAAAATCCAGTTTAGAAAATCCAGCTATTTCTTTATGGCTGGGGGCTTTTTGTGTTAATTTAATACAACAATAAGTAGATTTCCCCTTAAGCAGCACTGTTAAAAACATAACAGTAATCTGCAAATGTGAATGATTCTTTTAACCAAGGGTCATTTCTCATTACAGCAGAGTTTATTAACAATAAGAAAAGAAAAGTTGTGGCAAAACAGAATTCCGTAGAGTGAAAGGTCACTGAAAGAATCGTCCCATAGTTTTCTACAAACATGTGAACTGGATTATGTTTGATTTATGACCTGGGATACGTGCACTTAAAAATGAAGCAGGACGTAATATTTAGCTTTATGAACCTGGACGTTACTTCATGTTGTGTATGTTTAACAGATGGAGTCTTACAGTGATGTGACATTTGAACTATTACCTAGAGATGAACAGTAATATTATATGTGATGGTGAATGAAATGTTTGATTAATTGGCTAAGAAATTTAAAGCCCAGTTCTGCCTGAAATAGTGACTTTGGAAATATTTGGACTTTGGACTTAGTGATATTCTGGAAGGAGGTGTTTCTTGTTCATTGTGTCTTGGTGATTTTCACAGCAAAGTTGCTCAGTTTGCAAATGAAAAGATTTCTTCCTCTTCCTCCTGCCCCCGCAACTGCAGCCCTGCGCTCAGCCTGGGCTCTGACAGTCTTTCCATCTCAGTAGGAGAGGGTCTGCAGGCTAAATTAAACCTTTGGCTACACCTGTCCCACTCCATTGTCAGATTATGCACTTAGTGACACCTGTGTAACCCCACTGGCATTAACTGGCTTTGCACAGGTGTCACTGCTGAAAATTAAAAAATCATCCCCTTCTGCCGCAAAATTCCACCACAGGGTGAAAGCTATGTTAAGAATGTGCCATGTTGAATGGATGCAAAACCTGCTATATTATCCCCTCAGGTAATGACTGAATGCAGAAGGAGTAGGGTAAGAAGATCCATAGGGAATTCCGACCCCCTGGCTGCAGATCTCAGGGCACTGGTGCAAAATGCCTCCCTGGTTATGCTGTCCTAGACTAGTGATTCCCAAACTTATTACTAAGGCAACTGCATTTTGTCTTTTTTGTGACCCACTCAGGGCCCAAATTTGGCGGGGGGGGACACAAAATCATAGGCCAACATCTTTCTTCTCCTCCTCCTTCCTCACCCCATCGAGGGGGCACTGACCACCCGCAGCAGCACCCTCTGCACCAGCACCACAACTTTAATCCCAGCCTGAGATGGAGGGGAGGCCCACCCCCCACCAGTGGCTCCTGACCCTCGGGCCTTGCCTGGCTCCCCACTGTAGGTATTGTGACCTGGCGCGTAGGGTCGCAGCGCTTCTCAAGTTTGGCCCGGCAGCCCTGACAGAGGGATGGCTGGGAGAAACCGGAGTGGTGCTGCAACCCCATGCACCAGGTTGCAATGCCGGGGAGCGAGCAGCAGGGCCCATCCCTGCAGGATAGGAGCTGCCGCTGGCTGGTGACCATGGGAGGAGGCCTCATTCTCCAAACCCCTGTTCCGCACCAAGCCCAGAACCTTCCTGTGACCGACTGGTGGGTTGCAACCCATGACTTGGGAAACGCTGTCCTAGAGAACAGTTCTCTTGTCCGCAGCCGGCGGTTACACATTTCTTTATTAGCTGTATTCCCGTAGCACCTAGGCGCCCCAGTCAGGGACCAGACACCATTGTGCTAGGTACTGTACAAACTCAGAACAAAAATCTTTCCCTGCCCCAAGGAGCTACAGGCTCAGGAAATGCTTAGAGGAGCGAGATATTTGAAGTTGCTCCTCCCAGACTCTCTTCCAGGGTGCTGTGCAGTCTCTCCCCCATCCCACCCAAAAATCTCTCAAAACCCCAAACCCAGTGGTTGCATTGAGCGTGTGCCAGGACTAGAACATGTCTTTTCCAAAGCTGTTGTTGCTTTGTTATTCCCCTGTGCACTCCACGACTGATTGGAGGAGCAAAGGCCAGAAGGAGAAGAACACATTATTTTACCTCACTTCTGCTGTGCAACGATTTATATTAGCTTCTTCGTTTAATCAGAGTAAAAAGTACTTTAGCACTCCTCCCGAGACAGAAAGTTTGATTAGACGCGAACATTTAGCCACAAGATGAAATGTGTTATTGGCAAAGGCAGCTGCTTGCACAATTCAGATCTGCACTTTACAATACACTGTTTATAGCAAACATTGTAAGTTCGCTTTATGGGTCCTTTTTATCTTATAACCAGTGACTTTTGGCACAGTTAATCTTTAGCTGTAGCATGAGCTCCCCCGGGTTTGGTTGGAATGAATAATATGATGGAGGAAAGAGAGCAGTGATTCTTGGGGTGACTGTATTTTGTTTCTTTCTCTCTCCTCCTACTCATAGTTATTTCAATGGAAACAGCTGGAAAATCTGTATTTCCGTGAAAAGAAATTTGCTGTGGAAGTTCACGATCCGCGCAGGTGAGACCAGAATGGTGGTGGTTGTAACTGAAAACCTTTAGACATTGGACAGTTAATCCTGGTGTCGACTGAGTTCTCGTTTCATTGAGCTGCAATGGACCAGGATTTCATTGTGACATAAAATTTTGATCTTCCTCTTCGCTTTGAGTTATGGGGCCCAGTCCTCAGGTCCAGGGCAGCAGAACAGGGCTGTATAAGGGCCACCGATCTGGTCTGTGGTTTCCAGTAACTAATGATAAGAAATAGTTTCCTGGTAAGGCACAAAAAGGGCCTCAGGACTGATCTGTAATGTGTGGTGAAATTTTGAGGGGTATTTATAACGCTGCTCAGTTTCTCAGATTTGTTTCAAATTGCATATGGGCAGTTCCCAGGCGCGCTCATACTCTGTGGACCTGGTTCTGGTAAGCTCCAGTGGATGCTTATAGACACGCATTGCAGTAGCTGCAGAGGAGAAGTTTTCCTCCTATTTAGCTCCCCTCACAACCCAGGGAGAGGCAGCTGACTCCACTGTGGCTGGAGTCACAGGGATTGCAGGGCCCATAGGACAGGGGGCATGACTCCCATAAATTCATGTACGTCTCTGGCCCAGCAGTGACTTCTGCCTCTTTAGCCCACAGCCTGTTCATGGGGGCTGGAGGGAGCACCCAGTCAGAACGTGAGTTCACAGTAATGCTGCCCTTCCGTGCACTTGTTTCACAGTCACTTCCATAAAGGACCACAATTTGCCCTGAAGATGTTTCTGTTTCCATCTTCCTTCATCCCTCTCCCCTCCCCCCCCGTCACACCCCCTTCTCCATCAATGCTGCTTGCACCCAGCAATCTGCTTCCAGCTCCCTTCCATAACTGAAGTGCTGAAAGCTTTGGGATACCCCTCCATTCCCCCTGGCACATCCCGCACCATCTCTCTCATCCCTTCAGGATCCCTCTGCATTCCATTCGCTATTGTAGATTTATAACATGTCCATCCCTTTGCTTCTGATCTCAGCTGCAGGAGCAGCCGCCCCCTCCCTTTGAGCTCACTGTGTTGTAAAAAGGAGAGGTTTTATGGCTGTGATTCAGTTCTGTAATAAACAGGGACAGCATAGCAACAGCAGACATGGTGAGGAAGGATTTTTCTTCAGTAAAGGACGTAGCTCACAGGCTGCGTATTGGGTCTTGCCTGGTTCAGAAAAAGGCAGCTCTTATTTTAAACCGAAAAGGTACCAACCTCAGACTGCATTTCTTTTACCCCTTTAGAATTTCAGTGTCCAGAAGGACCTTTGGACAGAGCGGACTTGTAGTGCAAACCTGGTATGCAAACACTTCCCTGATCAAATCCATCTGGGTAATGGCAATCAGTCAGCACCAGTTTTACTTGGACAGAAAACAAAGCAAAGTAAGTTACCAGACATGTTACCATAAGCAAAAATTTCAACTCCCGTACTTGTACCTACTTCAATGTGCATTGTTCTAGAGATAAACTAGTCATGGAAGAAAGGCTACGAATTGGCTTTGTAGCTGTTATGCGATCTGTTAGATCAAATAACAATGCTATAGCTACATTATTCTGCCTCCAGTTAAGAGCTGTGGAAATGAAATCACAAAATGGGGGAATTATCACAGCTCAATGTTTAATCTACCCTGTGTCTGGCCTCTTTCCCACGTTCATTTTGAACAGGATACAAATAATAAAGGGGTTTTCCTTATGGAGATAGCCAAACTGTGGGGAAAATGCCAAGGAATGGAAAGCAAAGTGTAAAATCCCACACGGTGGTGTTGCATGCGCTCTTAATTTACTATGAGGAGAAGTGTGAAATGTCATCTCTATGACCCTTTGTTCTGAAGCTAGTTAGAAGTAACTTGATGATGCAGGATTGTGTTTGAACTCTTTCAGGCAAAAATTCCCTCAGCCAGAAGTTTGGATGATATTGCAATGGACCTGACGGAGATGGGGACACCAAAGGTTTCCAAACTCGTGACTTTGGAGGCAAAGAATCAGCTTATTATGGCCAGCAACGGCAGTTTAATCTCTTCAGGTAACATTTTTGCTTCAAGCCAACGGCAGGTCCTGTCAAAAAATTGTGAGGCCTATGTGCAATAAAGGAGAAAACGATGCCATTCGTTCGTAGCTGTGGTGAAGTAGATGTTAACATAGATCAGATTATAAAGATTTGATTTTATAAGCATAACATACCAATTTTTTTTGTAAATAAGCGAAGAGACAAAAGAGCATTCTGGATAGTGTCTGTGTCATATATTTTTATCCCATACGTAATTTTGATACCTGTTTATTGAACCTGCAAACCCATAGCATTCTCTACAATCTAGGCGCATCTAAAAGTGTGGACCTGGTGTCTTCTATGCACATGTACTCTGTCATGTGTGTGTGAGAGAGAGAGAGAGGACAGCAGCTAGGGTTATCGGAAATTGGACCTCCAGCTCCCACTGAACTTCCGTGGGATTTGGTGCTTTAACTTCCTTAGGCAGCTTTGGGAAATCAGGATTGGGCCCTTTGTTCTAGGCCAAGGAAGGAAATGGGTCTACCCCCAGAATCCGCATTAAAGGTAACTCGTTGCTTCAGGGTCTCAAGATTCTGAGGTCAGTGAAGAGCAAAAGAAGGAGAAAATTACGGAACTAAAGAAGAAAGAAAAACTGCTGCAAGAAAAGCTGCTGCAGAAAGTCGAGGAGCTGAAGAAAATCTGCTTGCGGGAGGCGGTGAGGACTGTTGTTAAATTCCAGAGGAGTGCTGGCACACCTCCCCCTCAGGTTAATAACCCAGCGTCCTTTCCATTCCGCAGGAGCTGACTGGCAAAATGCCAAAGGAGTATCCTCTGAGTGTGGGAGAGAAACCTCCTCAGGTCAGAAGGCGTGTAGGCACAGCATTCAAATTGGATGATAACCTGCTTCCCAGCGAGGAGGTAGGCACAGCAACTTCAGGCAGCTTACTACCCATAGGGCAGCCAAAGCCCGGACTCAAACAGTGTCTAATACTCAGGCTCTTGCTGGTAGTGATTGGTGGTTTTACGTTCCTGATGTGTCAGTTCAGGTAGCAAACATTAAGGATCGGCTGCTGTAAGTTACCCCTGTTTGGGACCAGGCAGGGGTTGGCGTGTGCATGTGTCTGCTCTAAAACCAAGGGTAAAACTATCCAGTTCCGCAGCTAGGGTCCCATCCTGCTGCCCTTACTGAAGCCAAGCTCTCACTGACTTCAAAGGGAGGCTGGCAAAAGACAGCAAGCTCGACCGTGCATCATTGACATCAGTGGAGATTTTACCATAGACTTCAGTGAGAGCAAGTGCTGTCCTTCAGTGCCTAGACATCACCCAGCACTATAATTCGGTGCTCTGCAGCTGCATGGGGCTGTAAATTGCACCCTTCGCTGGCAGCAGGGATCACTGTGACAGTGGGTGGGGATTCGGCTGCGTAGCAGGGCACAGATTCCACTCAGGGAGAGCTTTGTACTGTTCATAGATCTCAGTAAGGAGCTATGCAGGCAGAGGCTGCTTAGAGGGATGCGCTGAACACTCACAAGACTTCTTGCAGTCTCTGGGCTCACCGTCACCATCCACTCTTTTCAGGGCTGTGCCGGCTGGCTTCGTTCTCTAAGTGGGATGTGGGATTGTGGGCACTTTGTACCCTTGTGTCCCAGGAGCTCTGTGCTCTGGATGACAATGCTGGCGTAACCCAAAGCTGCAACAAACGTACTTTGTGCTAAATCCTTTTGAAGCAAAACCCTTCCGACAGCATGCAGTAATGCACTGCGTAGCACTTCTGTCACCCAAACAGTAATTAGCTAAGTTTTTGACGCCCTGTGAGGTAGCTGTGATTATATCAATTTCATAAAGTGAAGCAGAAAGAGATTCCAAGCTGATATTCGCAAACTTTGACTTCAGTCCAAGCAGGTAGTGGTGAACATCACTGAACCCCACTGAACATCAGTTCGCTTGTTTAGGTGTCTTGACATGGAGTTAGATGTCTAACTTTAGGCACTTAGGTTTGAAAATTTTGGCCTGTGTAACCGTCCCAAGGACGCACAGTGAGTTCAGTGGAGTTAAGGAATAGAACCTGGGAATCTCTCTTAAGTACTAGACCATAACCATATACTCTTTTTGAGGATATTTCTGTGTTTTCACTTAAGGTTTCATTTTGTACACTGAATTCTATTGACTTGTACTTCAACCTGCAGTATCATGTAATAACGAAGAGCTAATGTTGTCATGAATCTACAGGACCCTGCTCTGCAAAGCTTGGAGCGTAATTTCCTCATACAGCAAAAGATGGTGGAAGCCGCGAAGAAACTTGCCAGTGAGCCAGACATGTGCAAAAATGTGAAGAAGAAAAGAAAACAAGATTACACTGCTGCCATGAAAAAGCTTCAAGAGATCGAAAATTCCATAAATGAATACCGGATCAAATGTGGCAAAAAACCAACACAGAAATCAACCCTTATTTTGCCAGGTAAACACCAAGACTCCCCACGTTTCTGATGAGGGCGATAGAGAATGTTCTTCAGTTCAGTGACAAGTTTTGTTTATATATTTGGTATATTTTTTTCCATGGCACTTGCGTGGAAAAGGAAGATGTAATTAATGCATGGTATACATGAAACATTGTTCCTGTGCTGTACATAAGCTGTGGGTAGAACAGATCATAGGAGAGGCTAGGCACAAGTGCTGACATGTTCTAACATCAGAGCCCAAAGAATTGCAGTATGCAGAAGGGCTGGCGGCATCTTCTCAGCCGAAACTGGTGTGGTACCTTATTCTGTAGTATACTAGATGCTCTTTTATTTCTGAAATAAGCTTCAAGGATCTCTCAGCTGTTCCAGTGCCTCCTTATAATTCTCATCCCCTTGTTTTTATTTTACTGTGACAGTAGGAAGGAAAGTGGATGAATATTTCTGCAGGATGATAGCAAATGCTGGGAAAAGTCAGAAAAATAAGCAGGGAGCAAAGAATGTATGTCTTGATTAGAAATTATTAACTCCCCATAAGACAACAACAAAGCTGGGGTGTTCTCAACGTGCATTGTTGCATATAAGCTCCATAAGCCAGGCGTTTAACTTCTTAAACGTAGCAATGTGATGAGTGTGTGTGTGGATAGCAGCAATCCCTTTGCAAATAATGATGGTAAGGGAAATGTAGATGTCACTGCCTTCTCCATTCTGAAAGTAAGGCATGATCTGATTCCAGCCCCTTTGTGTGAGAGGTCAGTAATTAATACATGAGGCTAATTGAGGGAAGTTTTTTGGACTAGCAAAAGCTTAGTATATTGTGTCTTCTTTAAGTTTTCTATGTTGATAAATGGCTTTCTGACACATCTTTCTGCTCCTTGACCTGGGAACATCTGTATATATATGACTGTTAATGTTTGATCAGTTTCTTTTTGCACATTCTGCTGAGCCCAGAGCAAAAGCTGTTCCATGAGATGTATTTTTCTCCTGGAAGCAGCAAAGTAGAGAAGGAGGATGTACTTTTTCTGTAGTATATTTATATTGTATTCCATTGATCCCTATGAGGGATGTCAGTATAGTGCCCAATGTACCTCTTCATTTCTGGAATAAGAACCCTTAGCAGCCTATTTTCTTCCCTTTAAATATTGCAACATAAGGGAGTCTACACATGGCCTAGATTTTCTACCAGGGCCACTGCTGTTGTGTCCCCTTTGGTTTCAGAATTCACTTGGAATTTTTTTCAGCAAGTGGTAAAGCAAGGCTGTTTATCATTGCTGATTGGCTGGAGGATGTTAGCTGGACTAACAGCCAGATTCTGGGGGATGGGGTGAAGATAGTATCTCCTTTTCTAGCCTTGTGCTTACCAATGTAGGCAGTAGTTTTGGAAGTCCACCTTTACCCCGATATAACGCAACCCGATATAACACGAATTCGGATATAACGCGGTAAAGCAGCGCTCCGGGGTGGCAGAGCTGCGCACTCCGGCGGATCAAAGCAAGTTCGATATAACGCAGTTTCACCTATAACGCAGTAAGATTTTTTGGCTCCCGAGGACAGTGTTATATTGGGGTAGAGGTGTACATATACGTCTAGAACAAGTAACATACTGGGCTAACAAGGCAGGAAATCCCCGAGGGGCTAGTAAGTAGCGTGAACATCATGGTACACCATCTGTGTATAACTCCCGCTGCTTACTACATGGGGCATGTTGGCACCATTGTGTAAAATGGGGAAGTTAGAGTTTAGATACAAATCCATAAGAACGGCCATACGGGTCAGACCAAAGGTCTATCTAGCCCAGTATCCTGTCTTCTGATACTGGCCAATGCTTGATGCTTCAGAGGGAATGAACAGAACAGGTAATCATCAAGTGATCCATCACCTGTTGCCCATTCCCAGCTTCTCGCAATCCTTTGGTTCTCACTCAAAAAAATACGCACTTACTCCATCATTTCACAGCGTCCGGCAACTGACTTCCCTGGGAGTTTTGCTTGAGCAAAGACTGCAAGATTTGGCCTGTAGGTAAATAAGCTGCACTCCAAACCAGTACCTCAGAAGCAGTACGTGTTTAGGAATGATGCTTGGCTGCTTGGAGTTTGGAAAGAGCAGAACCATCATTTATGGTAGATCTGCCCAGTCTTCTGCAACTGATCTGCAGGCAACCATTGGACCATCCATAGCCATGCTCATTCTGAGATAATCACTCCCACGTTTTGTGCACTTGGTTTCCGAAAGCTGAAGATGAGTTTTTTGGTGAGGAGTGCGGCAATAAGTCAGTCCCAGCTGTGAATTTTAGGAATGGTTTGTTGGAAGTTATGTATTGAATAGCAGCCTGTCGAATCAGCCCTGCGCTGTTCTCGGTCCAGTCCTCTGGGGATGGGAGATTAAGCAGGTACTTGACTTTCATAGTCGTCATTCCAGGCCGTGCCACTTGTCATGGGCCATTCACTCACACGCGCACCCCGGCTGCAGAAGGCTCTGGTTGTGCTTCTTCCACATGGCGCAGCGTCTGACATTTGTGCAGCAGATGGTGCACATGGCCTGGCATATATTGGCTGGATTCATGTGTTTAAAAACACTGGGGTGGGGGGAGGGGTTGCAGTACATTGCTAGACAGCTGACTTGCTTAGCATTCTTCCTAGTGACTAGTTAAAGAGAATGGAAATAATATGTCTTTATGGAGAGCGTTTACTCTTTGCTTGTGTAGATCTGGGTGTTTTGCTAGTGTCACCCCGTGCACACTGTCCTTACAAGTACCCCGTTTCCAGAATCAGTATCTCCCTTGCCACTTTTTCCTGCTGAGTCTCCTTTCGTCCAGCACCCAGGTGCTAGAACTAGGGGGGCTGCCGCACCCCCTGGCTTGAAGTGGTTTCCATCATATACAGGGTTTACAGTTTGGTTCAATGGCTCTCCGTACCCCCACTATACAAATTGTTCCAGCGCCCCTGCCAGCACCCTCCCATACTGAACTCTCTCTTTTTTTATAGTTTTCTTCCCTGACTCTGCACCAGTTCCCATATCGTGGGAGATTTCTGGGGCTGGAGGCAGGGACCGGAATCACACCGATTCAGATATTTGTAATGTTGAATGATTCTATGTACAATAGTGAGCTGCTCATTCATTGTTATCTCAGCAGTGGGGTTTTGCCTTTCATGAAGCCGGATCTTGATATCTTTCCTCTTTGTTGACACTGTTTTTACACATTTGAAGTCAGTTGAATGAACCCTGAATAAGAACCATAGGAGTTTGCCCAGAGTTTGTTAGTTATGGTTACAGAGGAAGGAAGTGGAGGCATGACAGTGTTCTTTCTAGACAGTATGGGAGTCCTCTCTGGTAAGCTCTTCATGGGCTGCTCTTTGTAAACCCCCGGCATAGCAGGCATGAGAACAAACTTGTGCAACTTATGTTTATGATGACTGGGCTGAAGAAACAGCTGTGCTGTGGAAGTAAACAACTGCCATGGCTGGCACCAGCTGCTTCTGTTATGAACATTCTCCCCTTGTGTTTAAGGATCAGCATCAGATTCCTTACCGATTGGTAACCCGTAGCATCAAGTGGAAAGACGAGACTCCTCTGGTGTATGCACTAGAGCATTATGAATAAATACAAAATGTGTGTTTAAAAAAATCACCGTGACCAGGACCAGATTCAGCTCTGGTGTAAATTTCAAGGGATGCCATTGAAAACAGTGGAATTATTCTCGATTTACACCAGTGTAACCGAGAGCAGAATTTGTCTAAGGGTAAAATTTTCAAAAGCCCCAAAGTCCATTTTCAAAAGTAATCTAAGGCCATAATATCAAAGGTATTTGGTGCCTAGTGGGGGGGTTTCAAAAGTGCCTAAACAGGTTAGGTTCCTGAAGCCCATTGGACTTGAAAATTCTATCCCAAGTGTTGTCATATTTGGTAGCGTATTAAATTACAATGTAAACAAATAAGGTAGGAGTGCAGTGCAAAATAAGATGATCAGATTGTGAAAGGCTACATACGCATCACATGATACCGCAGTTCATGTCCATCTGGCTCGGTAGCTTACTTTAAAATAGAGTATTTAGAAACCTCTGTAGAGTATCCTGTGTCTCAAATCCTTTATTTTCATTTACAGATGATACAATCCCATCTGAAAGTAGCTCTTTGTCTGATACAACAATTTATGACGATGGTATGTCGCTTACGCTTTTCCATTTATGAAGTATAAAGTATATCATGCCCTTCATAAATAATAATATAACTTTTTCAGTATCTTATTCTGACCTACATCTACATCTTTGATGCCTCTATTTAAATCTTAGTTCGTTTGCTAAACCTTTTAGTGAGCAATGATTTTATACAAGAGAAGAATATGCTTAATCAGAAGCTGTTCTTTGAAACCATGTATTTGTCAAAAGCCTGAGGCTCTTCTGCTGGTGAGGGAGTTTTCTTTGTAGGTGATTGTTCTTTTAATGGGATAGCTCTTCTGATTAACCTTCAGAAATACAAGAAACAAACAATTCCAGCCGGTAGTAACTGGCAGGGGAGGGCACTTCCGGATGGCGAATGACTGGCTGAAGTAATCTGGCCAGTTAAGCCAGTCAATCGTAAGCTGACAGGACGTGCCCGACCCAGATGTCATCACTGCAGTTCTAAATCATTAAAATATTAAAACATGCAGAGAAACTAATGCCCTGTTTGTGTGTTAAATGGTGATCTGCATCTTGCCTGGGATATGGTGTTCTGTTTTAGTGATTTTTTTTTATTTTTTTTCCTCTAGCAGTTAATATTAGACCAGTCACCATCTGGAAAAGACTTGGCTTGACATTCCTTTAGATTTGTCATCATCGTTTGGGAACAAATATTATCCAGACCATGATTCACTGCTTAGTGAGGGCTTGATTCTGATCTCATCCCAGCTTCGTGCTCACGCCTTGACTCTTAAATTGAGTTACACCTGATTCTCACGGGTGGGAGTGAGATCTGAATCAGGGCTTCAGTGTATGCGTATGCTCACTGAGTGTTTGATCCTGCACCTGTTCCAGTCAATGGAAGCTTGGTCATTGACTTCGGTGGGGAGAGGATCAAGCCCTAACGGAAGTGAGATCAAAATCGAGCCCTGAGTCTTCACAGTTGCTTCCAACTAAAAACACTTACCCCTGGTTTTTTCCTCGCTACAGATAATTAAAGTTGGTCCTTCATAGTGAAAAATATTTTCATGAAACTTTTATTTCAAAATGCTTTCTTAAAGAGTCATTTTAAAGTACTAAAGCTAGGGAATGATGCTCCCACATCTGACCTGAGCAGAGAGGAGAAAATTGAAGGGCAGGGTATGGAAATGGGGGGAAAATCAGTTCTACTCCATGCCTTCCCACCATCTCTGCAGAAGCCACTGCATGACTGCTCAGCTGGCGGAGCCCATAAGCAATTGCTTTCCCCAAGAACTTTCCTTTGTGACATGGCAGAGTTCCAGGCAGGAGTTAATATTGCTAAAATCAGTATTAACTGCCACTCCACGGTGTCCCCTGAGAGTTCAGTGCAGGCAAAGCTCCTGGGACAGGAGAAGCTTCTGAGGGGTGAGGGCATCCTATCCTGGTTCCCACAGAGAAGAGCATTTGCTAGCTGAACCTCAGGGAGTTTCCAGCACCCTTGGTCCCCCTGGGTCAGAGGGTAGAACGCAGCCGTAATTTTTTCATAAGTGTGTAAATGTGTGTAAGATTTTGCTAACAAAAAAAACCACGTTTCTTTCCAACAGCCAACGATTCCCTTACTGTACCAGGGCAGGGAACGAGTTCCGTGCAGCTGTCTCCAAGAATCCCTCCGCCAAAGTCCCTTGGCGTGGAGAGAATCCATCTTAGAAAGTCCTCCATCAACGAGCAGCTCCTGGAAAACAGACATTCTAGGTACTAGTATTGCCATATTGTTGGTGTGAGCCTGGTTTTATATCTGTTGTAACAAATACCACAATGTCGACTGCTGGTATCAGGGTCGATCATTCCTGTCTGACACATAAGCAAACAGACTGGACTTCGCCGCTGTGCTTGTGGTTAAATTTATTGCTTAAATATTATAATCATGTTAACACAAGTTAGGCTGAATGTTAACTGTAAAAGTATGATGAATCTCAATTGGGGCAACTGGTAAAAGGGATAGAGATTTAATGGCAAGTGTTGCATGCAAGAACGTTTTACTGCCACCTTCGGCTCCTTTTGTGTGGCTTGTTTCCCCTATTTTTTTAAATCATTTATTGTTTCCCTGAGGTTGATGTTTCAATCATTTCAGCTAGAGGAGAACCCTGTGCATCCATCTTGCTCATGTGAAAATTCTGGCCAGGGCACTGTTGTAGTACAGTTGCAGATTTCAAACGCTGCTAGGTATGTAGCTTCTGGAGACAGGCGAGAGAGTAACTATGATCTCAGCCTGCTACCAAGCATAGGGCCAGAGCCACTTGGATGCTGAGCTCTCTCAGCTCCCAATGACATCAGTGAGAACTGAGAATTCTAAGCTCTACAGGGTCAGGCCTATGGGGCTCATAACCGTGAGTTAACTTACTGACAGTCCTATTAGTAAGTAACGTGGGCCCAATCCAATGCACCTTGTACTCAGTGCAAAGATTCCCATTGACTTTAATGAGCTATGGATCAGGAACCACGCTGGATAGTAAGTGCTTGCAGGATCAGGCTCTATGAATATACAGTATGTGTAAAAAATATATATATATTAGTGTGCGTTGGACAGTGCTGGGCCACTGACTTTTGATCAGTGCTCCCCTGGAATTTAAGCAGAATACTCTGTCACATCAAACTCATATATAGAATTATAATTAGTTTAATGTCTATAACTTTGAATAGTGCCGTTGTGTTATTCCTTGGCTTCTCGGCTTCCTTTTCTGTTTTTTATGCTCTGCATCTCTGTCCCTTGGCAGCAGCTATTCCTACAAGTTATCCAGTGGTGAACTTCCTTGCTGTGTTAATCTTTTGAACCAGAGGGGTTTGAACTCCTTGCTGTTATAACAGCGCTAACCTTCACCACTGGTAGCAGACGCTGCCACACTGACCTCTGCTTTCTCTACCCTCGTCTATCTTTTCCTTTGGATCAATATGCAGTTAATGTCAATGCAGTTGTCCTTTGCATTTTATTGAAGATATTTTGGTGATGGCCATGTGCTGGATTCTTCTGTTTGTAGTCACAGGGACCCTCTATCGACACACAGTAGTCCTTACCGAATTCTGGAACGACAGCCCTATGGAGGGAGAAGCATGCCTACAACGCCGGTGCTCACACGCAACGCCTACAGTAGTAGCCATTTACAGTAAGCTGAGTTCCATTCAATCATTGGGAAGTAATGTGTCTCTTGTGCAGAGAAGTAAAATCAGCAGTGTAAGAGGGTAAAGAAATAGGATCCTTTTGTGTGTGTCCTTTGCCAAGATAGAGGCAGGGTTGTCAGCCTTTGATTTTTCACATGGATAATTGGACATCAGTCATCGCTGGCACATGCAGCTCTGCACCAGCTTTTCAACATGCAAATGATGGACTTTCCAGGCTCAAGTGCCAGCTGTAGATTTCCAGAGAACAGCGTGTACAAACGTGTGCATGCAAACTTAGAGATGGGATTGAAGCCGTTTGGGAAACGTTGCCCATGTGGGGAGAGAGGGCTATATACATAGATAAGAATGCTATGATCGTCCTGGTTTTGTAAACATCCAGACTTCAGGGGTTTTATGTTTAAGCTACGCAGTATTGCTTGTTTCAGAAAGGTAACTATAAAATTATTTATTTATTGTTTATTTATTTATAAAATTCTTAAGACACCGCTAGCCAGCATTATTTTTATCATCGTACTGTATATTTGTGGATATTAAATGTAAAGACTAAGCAGTGGGTGAGATCCACTTGTAACTCATTACCAGAATATGACCTTGCTAGTCTCACTTTTGTCACAGTTTTGAATCATCTGTTGCTGCAAAGGTAGAATCTTGAAGTCAAGTTCCCTTCACTGTCATCCAGATCTTTTATCCAGAGAAAATAAAAAGCTGATTTTGAGGCCATGCCCAGGCATTCCAAGCTGCTAGGGAAGGTGCTGCATATTCTAAATGGGATTTTTATCTTCCCTATCCCTGACTAAAGGATCTGGATTATTGTAAACTGAACTTGGTTTCAAGCTTTTTACCTTGTTCTACCATGCCACCGACAGCAAGAAAGGATTTGCCCTGGTTGATATGGCAGCTGACTTAGGAATAGTCCACCTAGGACTTTGCATCACCTGCCAAAACCTGACCCTGTACTTTGCTTGGAAAGAGTTCTTTGTTTTGCCCCACACCAACTCTCAAATGCTTCATGTCTGCATACGACTTCTACATCCAACCTAATTTTCTGCCGTTTCAGGCCGGATATTTCCCCAGAGCACTGCAGACAGCGCAGCGGGAGTCTAGAATCCCAAACCCCTTTGCTGTCGGAGACTGCCAGCGAAAAGCCTGTGTTCTCCTTCTCGAAATCCCAGCGAAGTAGCAGCACTGAAATACTAGACGATGGATCCTCCTACACCAGCCAGTCAAGTGCAGAGTATTACTGCGTGACGCCTAACCCCAACCCATATTACACCACGCAGACGCTTGACAACCGCACGAGAGGCCGAAGGAGGTCGAAGAAACAAAACATTTCTGCTGCAAGTTCAGGAAGCATGCCAAATCTTGCCCAGAAAGACTCACGGAATGGTGTCTACCAAAAGAGTCAGGAGCAGCCTTCCTCTAGTTACTATGTTCCTGGCTATTCACCTTACACCGAATGTGACGTTTATTACAATGGGGGATACGTTTATGAGAATGACACAGAGGGACAGTATAGCGTCAACCCTTCATATCGCTCGTCGGTGCACTGTGGGTACGACCGTTATCGGGAACTCAGGTCCTACCACGAAGGGGAGATGGAAAGAGTACCACACAATCCATATGCAACTCTGAGACTTCCAAGGAAGCAGGTTGCTAAAACGCAGCATATAACCAAAAACATTCACAAGGCCTTAGTAGCAGAGCATCTCCGTGGTTGGTACCAACGTGCCTCCGGTCAAAAGGACCAGGGTCAGAGTCTGCAGGCAGGCTTTGACTCTGACCGAGGATCCCAAAGGAGTCTGGGCTTTGCAGGGCTGCAAGTACCGTTCTCTCCTAGCAGCCGGGCTTCTTCTTTCTCTTCAGGTAACATGATTTGTGATATGCTAAATATTTTATATGTCCCTTCGGAGGGTCACATCCTCTCCACATTAATACCCTTGCAAACCCACTGAAATCCATGAAGGAAATGGGGCTGCATGAGCGTAACCGAGGGCAGAATTCCATCCAACAAAACTAAAATGCAGAATAGCTAAATATGAATCTTTGTATGATAATTGAATGATGCAGGTGGCACAGGCCCTATCAGTAGGGATAGGTACATGCTCCAAGCTTACCTGGATGCACCTCGACCTGCTTCAGACTGTTCCCAGAAGCACTGCCGATGGGAAAAGGACTTAGTTGTCCATGATGGTATGTCCGTGTCAGACATTCAGGATTTTCAAAGGCTGAGGTGTAATTCCTGGGAGCACCACTTTTCTGCAAATCCCACCAGGAAAGGACACCACCATCATAGTGTTACCTTTAAAAATGGGTACACGCCCCGTGTTCTGTAAACACAAGTGGTAGACATACCCCTGATGCCGGTCAGAAGAATGCTACAGTAATAGGACTTAGTCATTTTCAGTTGCTCACTGAGTCATGAGTGGAACACTGCTGTGAGGCAGGGAAGTTTCATTCCTGTTTTATAGACATTGCAGATGATGCATGGCCCCAGGTCAGCAGGTGCATCGCCCTAGGCTGCAGCAGGAGTCCGTGTCTAAGGGGCTAGTAGGCAGGGGGCCCAGATTCCCTGTCCCGTTCTCACATTGCTGAGTCATTTGCCCTTTATGCAAAAATAAAAATCTGAAGAAACCTCACCGGCACGGTGGGGTCCAAATAGCCATGTTCACCACATCCCCAGCACATGCCAAGCCTAGTTCAGTATCCACGCTGCTTCTCTGGCTGGTTTCTAAAGCACAGAATACAGCCACTCTGACTGGGAGGCTCCACAAACTCTTTTTTAAAGGGGAGACCACCCGATTCCCCTACCCTACACACACCATGCCTCGCTCTCCAAAGTACATGTAAAGACAGGTGTGTTTGGAGTCTGTGTCCCCTACAGAAACCTGCCGAGATTGTTAATGAAAAACATCTCGCCTCTTTCAGTCCTCTGAGCTACCGAAAAATCTAATGTGCTCTCATTGTTTTTACCATTCTAGCATCTTCTACAAACACTTCTGGAAACTGGCGGAACCAGATTGCACTAGGGCTTTCCGATTATGATACATCGTCTCATTCCTCTTATACCAGCTGTTATGGGAATGTTTATGGCAACCTTCCACTGCAGAGCAGGTGAGCAAAGTGCAGTAAGACTTGCTGCCCTCTTCTCTGTACTGTGTAAGCTTTTAAAACTTATCTAGGTAGCAATCAGGTATGAGGGAGCCAACTCCTAAACCAAGAGCAGTTATGAAACCAACTTACTGAGAGCAGATCTGCTCCGTACCATACAGCTTCAGCTGACTCAAGCAAGAATATTCCTGCGTTTCTTTCTAGCTGTCCTCAGGCAATGTTTTACTTTACTGATCATACTGATATGGCATCTTTTATCCAAGGATCTTAAATCAGTAACACTAGACCAGACCATCAGTTGGTGTAAACGGGCAGAGCTCTATTCTAGCCACTGGAGCTAAATTGATATACGCCAGCTGAGAGTCTGGCCTATTCACTAAGTTATCTGCACAGTAGGCCTGGGAGGGAGAGAGGTATAATTGTGTCTATTTTAATTATGGGAAAACGGGCACAGAGAAGAGTTAAGGGCTCGGTTGTACTTGTCAATATGAGTGTGTGCAAGGATGGGACAAGGCGCAAATAGCATTCCCCCTTACACCTCTCTGCAAGGGCGCGGCATGTCATGCCCTGACAGCAGTGATTATCAGGCCAGCATTGCTAGTGCACTAGCCTCCCCAGAGAGCATAACTGTGACCCTGTCCCACCCTCCCTCAACAGAGCAGACCCTATGGAGACTGAATGATACTTTGCCCCCTGTAAGTGGTCCGGCAGCCATGTTGTCCCTCCGCTTCTGGAGCCGTTGTGCCTCCTGAGGAAGAGGCTGTTTTTCTACAAGCTCATATCCACGTGATAGCGTTCAAAGGAGCTACCCACAGTTGTAGTCACCACAGATAAACCGAGTGCATCTCACAGTGGGGGTTTAACCGTTAAACCCTCCTGACTTGACATGGCTACACAGACAGCTGCCTAGAGAGTGCAGAGTGGGGCTTTGCACAAGTTATGCCTCTTACTCCCTTTCACGTAGACGTGGGAACTGGCCACTCTGGGTACACGTTTACTCTGTGAAGGGCTGGAACAGGCCAGCATTTCGCTCTAGTGCTGCCAACAGATATTCACACAACTCTTCTGCTTCCTGTTTTCTGTCTCCTTCCTCCTCCGCTTTCTAACTCCACCTGTTGTCAGTCAGAACAAAGGTCTTCTGTCCAGGAGAATGATTGCGCCTGCAGAAATGAGATCATTTTTAAATACTCTTATGCTAACTGTAGCCAGCTGTAGTAAGTACAGTACTCCACATTTGTGTGTGCTTCTTCATGGCTTGCGGTTTTTGCTTGCTGCTGGGCTGACTGGTGTGAAGTTACCTAGTGACATATTTCTTTGGTTTTAAACAACCAGAAGCATTAAGAAAGGAGTCTAAACGTCTTCACATTGATTTTCATTAAACGCCTTAAGTTTGGGGTGGTTGTTTTTTTTTATTGCCGTGACTAAAAGAACGACAGTAACAACATTTTAAAAATAGCATTTCGACTAATTACTTACCCTCCTACAGTTGGGGTTTGAAACATGTAAATGAGCTGCCTTATTTTGACAACTTGATCCATACGATTTACGTTACCTGTCACTTTTTTTATATTCTGATCACTGTCCAAATCTACCCCAGTATCACACTCTTTGTAGTGGCTATATCCATGTGTGACTATTGTAAATGACTGATTGCCATATGCTATATGGCCCTTATCTGCAGGCACATGCAGATCAAGGATGTTGGATATGACTCTTATTACGTTGCTGACACTGGGAAACACACAGGGGTAAGTCATTGTCATAGCTCTATTTGAAATCAGTGGAACTATGACAATTTACACCACCTGAGGATCTGCTCCTTATTATCTTCCCTGTCTGGAGAACAAATCACAGGGTTACATTTGGATCCCAATTACACTGCTGTAAACCCAGAGTAACCTCATTGACTTTCAGATACTCACAGTCAATGAGGTTACTCTGAGTTTATGATGGTGTCACTAAGATCAGAAACTGCTCAGTCTCTACAGGTTATTTGCTTCTAAGCATTACCAACCCAGCACCTGAAATCCCAGTGCAAAGGTTACTGCGCCCTCAATTATCATTTACGCTATGTTTCTTTTGTAGAGCGTATGCAGAGACAAGCCAACTGGAGGATGCTGACGAGAACCAGTTGGAAGCTGACTTGCACAGTAATGAGCAGAGGCTATTTTGGCATGAGGATTCTAAGCCTGGGACGCTCGTGTAGGCCATCGACAGCCCTGTATTTGCACCCCCCATGTGCCTTGCACAGAATGCAGTTCCCTCGAAAGAGATCTCCTGTGGAATTCCCCCCCACCCCACTCAAAAATGAAAGTATTTTGGCTTGTGGGTGAAGATTGTGTTCAGCATTAAGAGGGACATGTACAAAATTACAAAGTCTTTCCAACAATGGCATTTCTTTCTGAATCCAGACAATAGCCTAACTGAGCAAGGGCAGGCCGCCACTGAATCTATGAGGAGATGCAGCACTTGGCTGAAGTATTTATATTTAGCAAGCACTTTTTAGAAGACTGGAAGGTGTTGAAGGCAAACCTCAACAAAATGTGAAAAGGTGACTTATGGAGAAAACAGAAATTTTAGGAGCACAATTCAGATGGCTGAAAGAAGAAGAAATAAAAATGTCTTCTGCCGTCACTTATGATGACCAAGAAGGACTTCATAAGCTGATGAAGGATACTCTGTGTGTGTGTGTGTGAATGAGGCAAAGATTGACTCAGTCAGTATTGGAACATTACTTGAAGGAAGGCTGGATTTTTTAATGGAGGTTTGAATGAGCTACAAAATTTTGGGGGAGGAGGGTGTTATTACGAGTGTTTGTATGCACCACAAAATGGATTCTGGAAAGAAAGGCAATTTACTATTGCAACATGTAATGTAAAACTAACCCTAGAAGGCTGTGGATTTTGGAAATAGAAGCAGCAAATGTTGAACTGTTCCCATGATAAAATGTAATTAATATCCTCATTTTTAAATGAATTTTCCATGGTACAATTTCATTGTGCAGATGGGCATGCAAATAGTCGTGTTGAATGCACAGTGAACTCTTAATTAGATAGCTATTACATTTTGCTCTGCCAGATTGATGGAAAATCGGAGGTGGAATGCTCTAGTTATCACATGTGGAACAATTTTATTAAACTGGCCAGTATTCTAAGGTGGATGCAAAAAAAAAAAAAAATAAGAAGACCAAGTCGGTGCCTTAAAATTGAGGGCATTAGAATTGTATAACGTCATCTGAAACGCCAGGTGCACTACTAAGTCACTAAGTGACAAAACAGCATTTTTACAAAATCATTTACATTGTTTTACAGCAGTTTTGATCTAGGAGGGATAAGCCTACCTCATATCATCCATCTGTAGAAACCAATTAGTGTGGACTAACTTGTGTAGTTTACAAAAAAAAAATTTGCATACTGTAAAATAATTCTTGTTTCTCAGCTGTACTGTGCTTCACTCCATAAAATGGTGCTCTTTTATTTCTTTTATACACAGGGTTAGTTACTCCTTGTTCATATTGTGAATAGCAAAGTTTCTGATAAACTTTTTGAACATTTTTTTACCAGTATTCCAAAGCATGTAATATAGACCGAAAGACAAATTTGTTAAGCTGGTCCTCAGTCATTTGTATTATTAGAGTTGAGGTTTGGAATAAACAAAACAATAAAAAATAATTTATTTCCTTTTGCATATTTGTATACCCTTCTAGAAACGCAAAAGTCCTTTTTGCTTATTCCTTTTCTACTTCTGACTTTTTGGGCCTATTATTTTGTATAGGTCAATAAACTAAAAGTGTGCTACCAAAAACGTTTTGGTGTTCTGCTTCTCCTGTGCTATCCGGAAGAACAGTGTTCTGTGTGCTAGTTGAGTGCTTTATTCTAAGCAATTACAGGCAGAACTCATCAGCCTCTAATGTCTCTTAGCCTTTACCATCAAAGCTTTATCACCATTCAGCCAATGAACAAGGGCTGTTTCCTAGCACAATTATCACACCACTCATCATGAGGGTTTGTGTAACTTTTCCGAGTGAGGCCATATCATCACTTTGTAACGTACGTCACAAAGCTATTAAACCTTCATAGAACAACATTTGGAAGCTCACTGGGGCAGGGACTGGCTTTTTGTTCCCTGTTTGTACAGGGCCTAGCACAATGGGGCCCTGACCCGTGACTAGGCCGCCTACTTGCAACAATAGTACAAATAATCCGTAATAATAATTTCTTAACATCTGATTTTTCAGCCATTTCTGGGCACCCGCAGCTCCTGCTGAAGTCGATGAGCGCTGCAAGGTGCACAGCATCTGTTTACGTTACCTAACACACTTTTTTTTTTTTTTTTTTTTTGGGTCTTTTACCATTTTAGATGCAACAGAAAGTTAACAAACATAACAGAAAGCTTAGTGGCAGCACGGGGGATAGTCCATTGATTACCAATTTCCTGGGGCTAAGCATCATAGTACAAAAGGCCTCTCTGGACGGCGTGGGTATGACTGAGAGCCATGTGCTCACTGTAATCTAATCTATACTGTCAGACTCAATATGTCATCTGCATCCCTTCCATTGATTTTCCTTTTCCTGCCGTGACAGTGCAGTGGGATTTCTCCAAAACAAACGAAACAAGCACGCCTCCTCTCTCTCCTGCTCACCCCCCTTAACAAAAAGAAACACTGAAGAAAATTCTTCTACAAGTTGGAACACAAGTTTGTGAAATTAAAATCCAGGCGCTGATGGCATCACTGACAATTCTTTTTTTATCTCCCGAGGTGCCCAGCTGAGTTACTTTTCTGTTCATGCTGTTATTGTCGGTGAGTCTAGGCCCCGGGGTAGTCCATTATTTTTTGTCAGGTCCAAATTACTTGGTAAAGGTCCAGACTCCAAAGAAGAAAATAATACTAAAAAATAATAACAATAATGATAATAATTAAAGAAAGATTTCCAGGTCCCTTCAAAAACATCTGGCAGTCCAGATTTGGCCCATGGCCTGCCTATTGACCACCCCTGGTCTAGGCCCTGTGAGGTGAGAAGAGGAATAAAATTTGGCCTTCTAAAATGCAGTGCAGCAAGTGGAATTTACCCTTTGACCTTCAGTCCACCCGGAGCGGAGATACTCCGGTATAATTTTTGCAAAGGACAAAGCAATTTGTTGCCAGCAGCTGACTTTAAAAAAAAAAAAAAAAAATCACATGTGAAAAGATTTTGGGGGGGTGGTTTTGTTTCTTCCCCAATAGAAAGAAATGTCCTTCCCATTGGTTAGACCTTTTCCTTTTGCCTCTTTCTGACTGACTCATGAATCGCCACACAATTGTCACGGGCTTCCTAGCTAACCCAGAATTTGAGACCGGATCCTGCTGCTTTGGAAGTCAATGCAAAGTGCGGGTTCGGCCGTTTCGCGTCAAAGGAAATGAAAAAGCTGCTCCCAAAGAACAGGCTGGCCGCTGCACAGCCCCTTCTCCGGGTCTCGCCTGCACTGGCTTAGCAGGTTCTTCCGGCTCAGCCTCCACAGCCGAGGCAGAGGAACACCTCTGTGATCCTGCGTTATCAAAATAAAAACTACCCCACAGCCAAGGTCATTACCGGCTGAAGACATGAGAAAAGTAGGGCACGCCTCTGCCATCGCACGCTCCCCGGGGAGCATTGGGTAAGTCCAAAACATACTGTGAATGCAACGAGAAGCTGGCTGGTCAGGCTTACTAACCATAGTACCATTTGTTCTCATATGCTGTGCCTGGGCTAATCTGAGTCCTTTTTCAAAATCTGCCCGAGACTTGGAGGAACGCTGACACAACGATTGCAGGTCCAGGTGTAGGACCAGGTCCAGGACGAGTATCACATTAAGATGGGGCTCTGTATATGGCCTCCTGCTGCAGGATGAAGGATGCAAGGATCCTGTGAGCAGGCACGTCCTGCAGGTGTTCCTGATGGAGGATGGAAACACCATCGATTCATAAAATTTAAAGCCAGGCGATACCTCTATATCATTTAGTCTGACCTGTGTATCACACACCGTTACATTTCACTCAGTTACCCCGATCACTTCTTTGACTAAAGCACAACTTATGTTTGTATCTCTTCCAGAAAGGCATCTAGACTTGATCTGAAGACATCCAGAGAGGAAGAATCCACCACTTCCCTTGGGAGTTGGTCCCAGTGGTTAATCATCTTCACTGTTTAAAAAGGGGTGCCTCATTTGTCATAGCTTCAGCTTCCAGACACTGAATCTTGTTCTGCCTTTCTCTGCTAGATTAAAGAGCTCTTCAGTACTCGGATTTTCTCCCCATGAAGGGACTTACACTCTGGACTCAAGTCACCTCTCAGTCTTCTTTATGCTAGATTTAAGAGCTCAAACTGTTTAATTTCTCTCCCGCCCTTGAATCATCCTTGTGACTCTCTTCCGCATCCTCTCCAATTTTGCAATACCCTTTTTTAAAAATGTGGATACCAGAACTGAATGCATTAGCTAGTATCGGTCTCACCGATGCTGTACAGAAGGGTAAAACCACCTCTGTGCTAAATCTCATCACTCCCCTGTTTCTGCACCCCAGGATCACAATAACCCTTTATCACAGCATCACACATGTGAAGTTGATTGCCACTAGGACTCCTAAATCCTTTGGATAGTCGCTGCTTTCCGGGATGCTGTCCCCCATTCAAAAGGCGGAGCCTGCATTCCTTGTTCCTGCATGAATAACTTCACATTTGGCTGTATTCAAATGCATTTCATTTGGGCCCAAGTTACCAAGCGACTGGATTGCTCTGTAAAACTGCCCTGTCCTCAACATTATTTACCACTCAACCAATCTTTGTCATTGTGATGGGCTGTACTGCCCACACTGGCCCTGCAAGAGCTGAATTAGGCCAGGTGGGCCCAATCAGCCAATTCAACTGCAAATGGGAGAGATTTAGGCTGTGTGGAGGGAGCTAATTAGAAGGGAGCTAATTAGAAGGAAGCTCACCTGAGAGGGAACAGGCAGGGGCTTCTATAAAGCCAGGAGAACAGCAACAGTGGTGGGGAGTAGCAGGGAGGAAGCCGGCTGTTCTCCCTGAGGCCAGGGAGAAGGAAGGGGAGAAGCAGCATGGTAGGAGGAGTCCAGGGGTGAGAGCAGTAAAGGGGCGTACATGCAGACCTTAACTGTTCACTACAGGCCCCAGACTGGAACCCTGAGTAGAGGGTGGGCCTCAGTTACCCTACCATCCATTGCAGAGCGGCATTGCATGGGACAGTGGATATGAAGATCTGTGAGGACTGCCTGGTGCTGCTTGTGCAGAGAAACTTTGAAAGACCACTCTGGAAAGGGAGACTACTGAGTCACGAAGAGGAAGCAACAGCTCCTCAAGTGAGGGAGGGGCTGCAGACCGAGACAGAGAGATGGCATGCAACTGCAGGAAGGGGCATCAACTTGGTGGAGCTAATCCCCAGAACCGCCAGAAGGAGGCGCTGTCTAGCAGTGAGTAGAGGCCCCATCACAGACATCCACCAATTTTATCAGCAGTGTTTTTATATTTACTTACACATCATTGATAGAAAATGTTAAATACCATCAGGCCTAGTACCAATCCCTGTGAAACCCCACTGAAAATACTCTCTCTTGATGATGATTCCCCATTAACTAGTTTTTGAGATCTGTCAGTTACATTTTCCTACTCAATGTAACAGGTGTTCTATTGATACTATATTGATCTTGCTAATTTTTTTAATCAGAATGTCATGCAGTACTAATGCCTTACAAAAATCTAAGTATCCTATATCTGTGCAGTTACCTTTTATCAACCAAGCTTGTAATCTCATCAAAGAATGAAATCAGATTTGTTTGTCGAGATCTCCTTTCCAGAAAACCATGTTGACTGGCACTAATTAGATTCCTATTCTTTAATTCTTTATCAGTTGACTCCCGTATCAGCTTTTCCATTATGTAGCCCGGGATTGGTGACTGACCTATTGTTACCCGTCCTACTTGCCCTTTCTGAATATTGATACAACATTAGCACTCATCTAGTCTTAGGGAATTCTCCCCGTAATCCATTATTATCTTGGATGTGCAGCGAGAGAATGAGATTCAGTGAATTTGGTGACATTTTAAAAACAGAGGAGCCCGATCTGCAAAGTTTGGGTCAGAATTTTTCTGATATTTAGGGATGTTAGGCCTGAAAATTCCGGAAGGCCTGGGGTTAAAACATGCTTCCCTTGAGGATCAACTGCTGGTCTACTGGTAGCTAAAAATGGATAGTTCTCTGAAAACATCTGCTCAATGATCAGCAGCAGTCAAAAAAACGAATGGAATGTTAGGAACCATTCGGAAAAGAATAGATAATAGTGCCAGAAAATGTCATAATGCATCGTACCTGGTACACCCACACCTTGAATACTGTGTGCAGTCCTGGTTGCAACATAAATGATGAGGGATATGGAACAGCTTCTATATGAGGAGAGATTAAAAAAGATTGGAACTGTTCAGCTTGGGAAAGAGACTATTGGGGAGGGATATGATAGAGGCTTATAAAATCATGACTGGTGTGAAGAAAGGGAACAAGGAAGTGTTGTTTACCCTTCACATAACACACGAACCAGGGGTCACCCAATGAAATTAATAGGCAGCAAGTTAAAAACAAACAAAAGGAAGTACTTCTTCACACAATGCAGTCAACCTTTGGAACAAATTGCCAGGCTAAGTTCACTCTAAGCTGCGCGGCCGTGCAGCAGGCTATCAAGGGCCGCGCAGGTGAGGAGAGGCACCTCTCTCCCGGTCCCAGTCCCGGAGCTGCCGTGGCCAGCAAGAGGCACCTCTCCCCTGGCCCCAGCCCCAGAGCTGCTGCGGCTGGGGAGAGGTGCCTCTCCCCCAGCCCAGCCTCAGAGCTGCCGTGGCCGGGGAGAGGTACCTCTCCCCACAGCCCCAGCCCTGGAGCTGCCGCAGCTGGGGAGGCACCTCTCCCCCACCCCCGGAGCTGCCCCGTCTGGGAAGAGGTGCCTCTCCCCCGGCCTCAGGCTGCTGCGGTGAGAGAAGGCTGGGGGCAGGGTGCATCCAGCCCTTTTTTAGGGTAGAAGAAATAAAGTGGAAAAACAGAGGCAAGGGAGGAGGTCTCTGCAACTCTGAAAGGGGCTGAGAACATGGAATTAAAACGTCCACTCCCCAAAGAGCCCAGCGAGTATAGATCGGGGAGAACTGGAATATATCACCAACCAAAATGGGGATAAGAGAAGAAGGGAAGAACTTGCAGATTTCACACCCAGCCTAGCATCAGGACGATGAGGGCCGCTGATGCGTTCCATCTGAGGAGGCACCGAGAGATGCTTCACAGCTTGCCTGAACTCTGATGTTACCAATTACTCTCCAGAGCTCTGTGCTGCAAAGAGCGGCACACCGGGGATACATGTGTTTAGTTTCTTGTGGGTTTGAAGCAAAACCCCAAATCCAACATCCCCGGGCATGTGAGCAAATTCCACCTGGTTCTGGCTCTGAACTTTTGGGAATCTCTAGTTTCTTATTTAACCATAGAACCAGGATATTTCTTTAGCCATGTTCCTCTTCAATAGTTGTGAACAACCACGGTTACCTGTACAGCCGAATGCACTTGAATAGAAGTCGTTAATAGTATATTTGTAATTGTGATCATTTGTAAAGAACTGAAATGGGAAATCATAAAATTGTCATCGATGGATTGTTATTTCATATATGCTTTCAGCTGTCTGAGCAACGGTTCACCCACCTTTCTTGAGCAGGAACAGCGAGGACATCTAGTGTCTGATCAGGATCACTGCAGGTAAGAGCTTTCTCACCTTTCATCAGCTCAAATCCTTCTGCCTTTTATTTGGGAATATTTTATTTCTCATATTTCCACAACATAATACGTATTGAGAGACAGAACAGAAGCCCAGAGAGAACATATAAAGATATAACAACAAAAATCCACAGAACAGGGTCAGATTGAAAGTTAATCTGAACACCACAATTGCCTTTTTTCTCTTAACAAAAGCAAAGACATCACCACACCTAGAGAATTTTTAGAGTGATTTCCTTTAAATATATTAAATGTAAGCTGATCTCTTAGTTATTGTTGTTGCATATTTTTTCTGTTCTGTTAACAACACAAACTTACATTCCTCCTTAGCGTGGCAGGACGAGCTTGTAAAAATTCAATTGTGCATGAGGCATTTTATTCAAGTCTGTTCTGTACAGGTTCTTATGTCTCCCTCATCGCTGTAGTACCTGAGCTGCTTCCACTAGCACATTACACGTTGTGACTAACATCTGTCACTTGAGGCTTGTTCTTTCTCTGGTCTTCTCCCCAGAGGAGGAATAGTGTGTGCCGTGGAGGGTTTTGTCGGTGTTGTGGCTTTTTAAAAATACACACTGCTCTGTTTTTGTGTTAGTGAAGGCAAGTGGAAGATGTGCACCTGATACTTAGCACTTGGAGTGAAACGGGGAAGGTTTGTGATAGTCCGTAGTTCCTGGGGGGAGTTCATTCCAGTCTGGGACCAGCCTCTGAGGAAAGCTTTGTCTCCTGCACAGGTGAGCTTATCTCACAGCTTATCCCTCACAGGTCAAGGGCTTAAAAGAGCATTAATTCACAGCAGCAGGGCATGCTCCCTAGTAAATATTACAAAATCTCAGCATTAGCCCAGCACTAGACTTTGCTCTCTCTAGTCTCAGGGAAGATGAATATTCACCTAGTTCTCCAAAGAGCTCTGTGCAGAGGGCCAGAGCTAGGCCTATGCACCATTTGCATCTCATTTAAGCCCTATTGTGAGAATTTAAAATGGATTTAAGTGGCACAGAGGCCTTGGTCTGCCCCTCTGCACAAGGGTGACTCTCCCCCGGCCCCTTCAACATTTGGAAGAAACCTTGCAGAACACAGTTCTTTGTGAATGTACTGCATGGACTGTTTTATGAAATACATGATGCAATCACCAAACTGTCAAGGAAGAGTAGGTGGAACAAGGCAGGGGTTCTTTCTGAGGACCCCCACCCCAACGTGCTATATAAACTCCAAAGCCCACTGTGCCACAATACCTGGTTTTCAGCTTAAAAAAGCCAGGGCTGGCAGTAGGGGGTAGCAAGCAGGGCAACTGCCCTGTGCCCCGTGCCGCAGGGGCCCCTATGAAGCTACATTGCTCAGGCTTTGGCTTCAGCCCCAGGGGGCAGGGCTCAGGGCCCCGGACTTCAGCCCCATGCGGTGGGGCTTTGGCTTTCTGCCATGGGCCCCAGCAACTCTAAGGCTGGCCCTGTTTGGCGGTCCCCCAGGGGGCCCCAGACCCCTGGTTGAGAACCACTGGAATAAGGACTAAGGCTGGAGAACACACTAACTCTGCTTAGAATTCTCTGCTTAGCAGTGATAGCTAGTTCTTGTGACCTAGAGCTTCAGAGATAACCAGGTGAAAGGATTACTGTAGTCTGAAATATGTACATAAAAGAGCCACGCCTAACATTTGCCACAAACACCCAACGAAACACCCTTTTGTTCCAAACCCAAGATTCAGCTCATGTTTGTTGTAACGTTCTCTGAGGTTCATAGATCTTTAGAGCTCAGCTGGGCTCATTTATGGATTTGCATAGAAATAAGGTGAAATTTGCCAGTCCATGTGGGTTCAATGCAAAACTCAATCATTTCCATTCAGGTTTGATTTGAGATGGAACAAAGTCAAAATGAAACACTGGGGCTATGTAGATCAGAACAGCCACACAAACTTGTATGCAGCAAAACAGCTAAGGTGCTCTGAACGCCAATATACAGTGGGGCAGATCCTCAAATGGTGTAAATTGGCATCGTTTCCATTGGCCAGGTGTCTGGCATTTAAATATATGTGCCAGGTAATGAGGGCCTTCTTCAAACAACTACTTAGTGCCCTCTCCTGATCATGTAAAATGATTGCAAGAGATGCAAGGTGGATTAGATAAGTATCTTGTATTGGATCAACTTCTGTTGGTGAAAGAGAGAAGCTTACATAGAGCTGTCCTTCAGGCCTCCAGAAATTGTGTCATTGTACATGATGATTCTTCAGCTTAAGAGAACAAAACAGTATCAATGCTTGCACTCCACTTTCTAGACAGGCTAGCTAATATCCTCATGTGCAGATTTCCACGCTCCACACGGCTTCTAATTTGTTTCATACTTTCCGGTCATCTTTAACAAGTTTTTAGGGTAAGAAACTCAGGCACACGACTTTGCCCAGGTCTAAAGACCCGTAAAGCCGACAGGTGCAGAGGAGCACACGGTTCATACAGAGACGTCCCTTAGGAGAGGATCTATTAATGGAGATTATCTATGTCCTAGTAAAGAGGAGAGGATAGACGTTGATAAAGTACAGGTAGGAATTGAAGAGAAACAGTCAAATGAAAATGAGTCTCATTCAGTTACATCATATGAAGGCAAAAAACTAAAAAGTGATAAATTTTATAAGTGCTTGTATACTAATGCAAGAAGTCTAAATGCTAAGAGGGTAAACTTTAATGGCTGGTATTAAATGAGGATATTTATATAACAGGCATCACAGAAACTTGGTGGAATGATGACAATCAATGGGACACTGTAATAGCAGGGTACAAATATACAGGAAAGACTGAGTAGGTCGTGCTGGTGGGGAAGTGACACTATATTTGACCCTATGCTTTCTTTCACATAAAGAAAAAAATCTTAAATTAATCAAACTGTACCACAAAATCTCTATGGATAGAAATTCCATGCTTAAATAAGAAGAGTATAGCAGTAGGACTATACTACCTGTACCAACCACCTGATCAGGATGGTGGCAATGATTGTGAAATGGTTGAGGAGATTAGAGAGGCTATCAAAATAGAAAACTCAATAATGAGGGATTTCAGCTATCCCCACATTGACTGGTACATGTCACCTCAGGACAGGATGCAGAGATAAAGTTTTCAGACCCCATTAATGACTGCTTCTTGGAGCAGCTAGTCCTGGAACCCACAAGGGGAGAGGCAATTCTTGATTTAGTCCTAAGTGGAGCATAGGATCTGCTCCAGGATGTGAATGTAGCTGAACTGCTCAGTAATAGCGACCAGAATATAATTAAATTCTACGGGCGGGGGAAATAGCCAAGAAGCCCAAAGCAGTAATATTTAACTTCTGAAAGGGAAATGACATAAAAATGAGGAGGCTAGTTAAACAGAAATTAAAAGGAACAGTCACAGGAGTGAAATGCTTACAAACTGCATGAAAACTTTTGAAAAACACCATAACAGAGACTCAAATTAAGTGTATACCTCAAAATTTAAAAAATAGTAAGAGGACTAAAAAAAATGCCACTATGGCTAAATAACAGGGTAAAAGAGGCCATTAGAGGCAAAAAGGCACCTTGTAAAAACTAAAATCCTACTGAGGAAAAGAGAAAGGAGCATAAACTCTGGCAAGTCAAGTGCAAAAGTATAATTAGGCAACACCAAAAAAGAATTTGAAGAGCAACTAGCCAAAAACTCAAAAAACCAACACCAAAAATATTTTTAAGTACATCAGAAGCCAGAAGTCTGCCAAACGATCTGTGGGGCCAATAGATGATTAAGATGCTAAAGGAGCACTAAAGAAGGACAAGGCCTCTGCAGAGAAGCTAAATGACTTTTTTGAATCGGTCTTCACTGCAGAAGATGTGAGGGAGATTCCCACACCTGAGCCATTCTCTTTAGGTAACAAATCTGATGAACTGTCCCAGATTGAAGTGTTTTGGAACAAATTGATAAACTAAACAGTAATAAGTCACCTGGATCAGATGGTATTCTGAAGGAACTCAAATATGAAGTTACAGAACTACTACCTATGGTAGGTAATCTATCGCTTAAATCAGCCTCTGTACCAGCTGACTAGAGGGTAGCTAATGTGATGCCAATTTTTAAAAAAGGGCTCCAGAGGTGATCCTGGCAATTACAAGCTGGTAAGCCTAACTTTAGTACCAGGCAAATTGGTTGAAATTGTAGTAAAAAAACAGATTTATCAGACACATAGATGAGCATGATTTGTTGGGGAAGAGTGAACACTGTTTTTGTAAAGGGAAATCATGCCTCACCAATCTATTTGAATTCTTTGAGGGGGGTCAACAAAAATGTGGACAAGGATGATCCAGTGGATATAGTGTACTTGGACTTCCAGAAAGCCTTTGACAAGTTCCCTCACCAAAGGCTCCTAAGCAAAGTAAGCCGTCATGGGATAAGAGGGAAGGTCCTGTCATGGATCAGTTACTGGTTAAAAGACAGGAAACAAAGAGTAGGAATAAATTATCAGTTTTCAGACTGGAGAGAGGTAAATACCAGTGTCCCCCAGGAGTCTGTACTGGGACCAGCATAAATAATCTGGAGAAAGGGGTAAACAATGAGGTTGCAAAGTCTGTAGATGATACAAAATTACTCAAGATAGTTAAGTCCAAAGCAGACTGTGAGGAATTATAAAAGGATCTCACAAAACTGGTTGACTGGGCAACAAAATGGCAGATGAAATTCAGTGATCTAAAATACCTGGTATTGTTAATTGCACTGTTTACTTGTAAGATGTCTCCGTTTACCCTATAGTGTTCCAGACAGAGAGTGGTCACTGGTAAACAAGTGATGAAAGCTAGAACTCGAGCTGCGTGAAAGCCTGTTTGTGTATCTAGTTTCTGGTTCTTATTTTTAAATAAGCCTCTTCTATTCAAGAAGGACAGTGATTCCACATATCGAGACACAACATAATGGTATACAGAAAGATGAGGTCCTTATTCTGAGGACTTTACAAGCTAACCCACCTGAATACAATACACAGGGCAAAAGATCAAGGCCAAAAAGGAGCAGATAGCATCAGACTGTTGGAAGGCTAAGCTGAGAATGGGGAGAGAGGTTTGAAGAAGGATTAAAGCTGCTTGGCATTGTGGAGCAGGGTGACTAATCCAAATTAAGGAGTGGCTAGGAATAGTTTGGATAAATGGTGGGGGCATATATTTCTGCACACACTGAAATGCAGATGATTTTCAACACTGAAAAAGTGAAAAATACAGAAAAGTGTTGCCCTGAATTCTGCATTCATTAATTATTGCTATCACGGACAACATCCTTGTTCCATAAAAGATCCTTGTGAAAAGGAAACCTACCAGGTTCTTATAAAGTGATTGGGGGAGACATTTACAGAGTGTCTGGCAAACTCTGACGCAGTCCTTCATCATTGACTGAGAAACCCAAGACAAATAGTGTTCAAGCTGTGCAAACATTAATAGGTTCCAAGGGTGAAGGCAGGAGGAAAGCAGACCTCATCAGAGCAGGGAAAGAGCAAGAGGTCAGCAGCGATGCAGAAGGAGAATGGAAGGAGACAGGGATCACAATATTTGGGGGCTGTGGCAAGGCTAGAGGAACACAAGCTGGAGCACTCCAGTGAGCAGCAAAGCGAGACGGCAGAGCAGGGAGAGGGAAGCAAAGATCAGAACTGGGGGAGGGGATCAAAACAGTGCCCAGGACTTAGAACATTTTGGGCATCAGCCACCCTCATCCCCAGCAAAAGTGCGAGTAAATAGGATCTTTGCACAGAGGGGAATTAAGGGGAGCTGGGGGGGGGGAAAACTTCACCACCTACTCCAGCAGCTTGGCAAGCATAGCCTCGCTGCTGCCACTACTACAATCTATGGGAGTAGCCGCTGGGGCTCCTGTGTGCCCCAAAAAGAGAGGTGGAGGTAGGCTACTGAAAGGAAGCATGGTCGTATGGTTAAGACACTAGACTAGGGATCGGCAACCTTTGGCACGCGGCTTGCCAGGGTAAGCAACCTGGCGGGCCGGGCCAGTTTGTTTATCTGCCGCGGCCGCAGGTTTGGCCGATCGCGGCTCCCACTGGCCGCGGTTCGCCGTCCCAGGCCAATGGGGGCTGCGGGAAGCAGCGCGGGCCGAGGGATGTGCTGGCCTCAAGCAATCTGGGTTGAGATCCTGTGTCTGCCACAGACCTTCCCTCTTGCTTAGACTCTCTGGGTATGTCTACACTGTGATTAAAAATCCCTAGCACTGAGTCTCAGGTCCCAGCTCAGCAGACTCAGGCTTGTGGAGGTTGGGCTACAGGGATAGATGTCTGGAGGCAGGCTGGAGCCTGGGTTCTGGGCCCTCTCCAGCCCAGGCCTGGACATCTACACTGCAGTTTTATAGCCCTCCAAGCCCCAGGAGCCGGAGTCAGCTGACCCACAGGTCTTTTATCACACAGCAGCAAGTCTCGGTACCTGGGTCAACTGACTCAGGCTCACACTACGGGGCTAAAACAAGTGGTATAAATGTTCCTGCTGAGGCTGGAGCCCAGGCTCTGAAACCTGGAGACAGGGGAGGTCTCCGAGCTCAGGCTCCAGCTATTTCGTGCTGCTCTTTTTAGCCCCATAGTGCAAGCCAGAGTCAAAGTCCAGAGTTTTAAATCTTTTCAGTGGGCACTTATCAGGCGGGAAGGTGCAGCCAGGAATGATCCCAAGGTATCATAGTAATGGGGAAAGAATCCGAGGGCCAAGATATCCAGTGGGCACAAAGTACCTCCGGCCCCCCTCCAAAAAAACAGTGGAAGACAAAAGCAGCAGCCATGAAGTGAGGCAGACAGATGAGGGAAGTCCTGGAGAGAACAAAGGATCTCTGGGAATGTGTGGGCCTGGGACAAATTCTCAGGTCCAGCCAAGCTCTGCTAGGCCCAGGACCCAGCATAACAGGAAAAAGGTGCCCTGGTGCTCCCATTAAAGCCCGCTCCCCAGCCCTGCGGCCTACTAAAAATCCCTTCAGACTGCAATGCCTCAGGGTTGTTCTAAGTTGTGCCGGGCTACAACAGCCCCCATGGGGCCATTGAGAAGTGATGGTTTGCCTGAGTACAACCATCCGCAAGCCAGGCTCCCTCCCCCAGGCATCACTTCACCAAACCAGAGAAATCCACAGCTGGCCAAACAGGTCAGCTTTATAGCCCCTTTATGCTGCTGTGTGTTTAGTGCTGATGAAAAGAACTGAGGGGAAAGACTCCATATCCCATAATGATTTCCCTGATTCATCCCTTTCTCCTAAAAGACCTGTGGGAAATGAATTGCCTATGGTCTAATCCACAGCACTGGTTTATTTTCATCACTGGTTGCTCTTGTCATTTATTTGTGAGCTGTTAACCCTGTCCATCTGGAGTACTAACAAAGCTCCACTATACACAGCTAACATTTTGCACGTATCTTGCATCTTTCATCCAAGTATTTCAAAGTGCTTTACAAAATGCTAATTCAATTTCATGAGCTGGATATGCAATACTAAGATAGATACTCTGAGACATGGATCAGTTAAGTGATTTTACCAAGGTCAAACAGTAAGTGAGAGCAAGGAATAGTCCCCACCTATATATATAACTGGAACATAGTCCATCTTTTGATGAACGCCTAAGAAATATTCAGCTCAGCTGTTACCCATACCAAAGAGCCTACAAACAAGCTTCAAACAAAGGCAGGTTCTCTTGGTTCTCATGAATGTCAAGTAAGCAGCATTGCTTCATTTGCTTTGAACAATGTGTACCTTGGATTTAAACAGGATTTTAACAAAGGCTGGGCCATATAAGTAACAATATGCTTAACTGTGCAATTAAAATAAGTCACGGATGTGAGGAGCTAGACAAATGTGGGACCCCACTGACTACATTTAAGTGTTCGTCAGAGCCATAACTTCTGTGGCAAAATATGTGCCTTTTACGGGGCGAGGGGTTCATTAAAAAAAACTCATTAAAAAACTCATTCATTAAATAAAACCTGATCCTCATCTGATATAAAATGGTCTCTTCTTCTTTTTTACACTTAGCTGGCTCACTGCTCAGCTAGATTCTGTGCAGAGTGGTTACAAAATTGGTTCTCGTTCTCTCAGGTTTGATGGAGCTTAGTTCTCATTCTCTCAGGTATGATGGAGTATGGGGCACTTTAATGGTTTTAAATCATTAGTTCAACATTATGAAATGGGTTTTAATGGTTTTGATTGTAAATATCCTTTTTCATTTGACTCATCTCATAATTGTCCCTGACAAGCCACTTCACGTGAATTAACATGTTCTGTCATTACTCTTACTTAGACTAAAATTATGGCTTCATTTTTTACCATGACAAAACTGGCTTTTCCCATTCTTTTTGCCATGACAAGGAACCTGAATGCTGAGATCTGAGGTAGATATTGGTTTGGTGAGACCTCGTTAATGGGCTGTTGGCTCTTGTGGCATTCCTAGGCTTCTCTAGACTGTATTGGGAATGGAAATCCCAATAAAAGTGAACTTTGCTCTTTAGTCTGTTATACCAACATGCCATTTAGAGCCTGCTTCTACTCTCATTGAAATCAGTGGCAGAGCTCCAATCTGAGTATAATGAACGCTCTAGTCCCCAACCCTCAGGTCCAGCCGAGCTCTGTTTGGTGCAGAGCCAAGGAAGGGAAGGAGACAAAGATGGCTTTACACAACTTTTGGGGCTCTCCCAGTTCTGGGGCCTGCCATTGGGGATTGCTGGAGCAAAGCACCCATCTATCCATATTGCTTCCCTCTGTCCATGTTCCCTAAGATGGTGTGTGTGAGGCAGTAGTGTAGGGCCAGCTTCTCCAGCTGTCTGTCACCCAGGAGGAATTCCCCAAATCGGCCAGTTAGTTCAGGCCACTGGGCAGAGGATCAGACCTTTGCAGCAATACCATTCTTTCTGTCATGTGACTTTAACAGATGATAAATTCATTTCTCAGGAGAGCTGCCTAACAACAAATCAGATCAAACATGTATTGTTTTTTCCAGAAGATTCCTGGTATCTTTACCACAGGATTTCTCTTCATGATCCCTCTAGTTACTTGGTGGTTCTTATTATTAAAAAGCCATCATCTGACCCTTGATAATCCCCATATGGCATTACCGGGAACTGCTGGACATACTCAGAACCGGTCTGTGTTTTTCAATTTTAGACTGTCCCATCACCCTTACAACTATTTTACAAGTGATGTCAGGTTATGTTACATGGACGCATTCTCCAGCCTTTTTTCAGTTAATGCTTTGGCACTTGGTAATGGCATGTATTGGTAGAGGGCAATAAATGGGTGGGTTTTATCAACAAAAATGAAAGCCAACAGTACAGAATTTGCTTTCTAAAGGACTTGGTATCAGCACATGTCCCTATCCGTTATCTTAAAAATAGAACCCATTGAACGTTTGAGACACTTGAAGCATGTTTTGATGATCTGCTACCTTGGAGTTGCACTGTGACGCACGAAGAGAAGTTGGTGAACAAGACGTCCCCTCTCTTTTTTCAAGTTAAAAGCTTGTTGCTGCTTATACTTTCTAGACGGATTGAAGGACGGGAGCTTTTGAAGAAAATACTTGAAAGAGAAATCAATTTAAGTGAAACAATACAGTACCCGATTGTTCTGGGTTTCAAACAAATGTTCATGCTCTAAATACTTGCCTTAGAAACAATAAGCGCTAAGTATTAATCGGTCATTGATTTCTATAGGCATTTTTAATCTCTCAGCACAGTTAACGCTTATTTCTTAACTGCTAGTATTCAGCACTTGTAAAGTACCTAGTCAACATGACAGGACTGTAGCTATCATTATTCCATAAATTAAACAGGCTTCTGTTCAGTTAAAGGGACTTTCTTCTCATCTATATTTTGGATTCCATATTCAGAAATGCTACCTTAATAATAAGGAATAATTAACAAAAGGAATTAACACTTAGTTCGGCTCTAATACTACACTTGATCTTAGCTCCGAGGAGCCGAGAAGTTTTACAGTTTTCTGTACTGCCGTTTTCTGCAGTTTTGCAGTTTTCTGTACAGGTATGGAGTTTTTAACTCGAAGTATTCAGATCAATTCATGAAAGGTGCTGCCACAGTGACTTCTCAGAGCTCTGTGTGCCTGTTTGAAAAAATAATGTAAGTAAGTTCTTCAGCTTTATAGAGTACCATAAAACATACGCTTTGGTTTTTATTAGTGGCTGTGTAACTTGCACTTCAAGTATCTATGCCAGCTCTGTAGTGAAGGCGAAAAGGACATTATTTTTCTACCAAGTGGGGAATCATTAACACGGTGCTTACTCAGTGCTATTATTGTGAATCTTTGACAGCCATTAATCATCTATGTCAGTAAGACTAGTGCCCAGAATGCTCGTAGAGTTCACTAGAGGAGAATTGCGTGAGATGGCCAAGCTTTCAAAACAAGTTGTTAATCATCGGCTGGAAGATGGAATAGGGGGTGGGATGCAGTTGGCTTTAAAGATTGTTAGCATCAGCTGAATAAAAATAAAAATGTTGGCACTTTCCTGCTTTAAAATATCTTCCTCTACAGATCCCCTGTATGCTGCACTTTGATGCAATATGAGCATGACCTACAAATGCTTCAGTCAGTAAAACTGTGATAACAAATAATAGTTGTGAACATAATATACCCCTTTTGGGGAGGAAAAATAGGTCTCAGACCCTAATCCTGCCACTTGTGGCACACGGACAGAGCCACGCACCTGCCCAGAGCCCTAGGTTAATGGGGCCTAAAGTTTGAATATTAAGTTTTAGGCCTAAAATATAAAACGTGTAACTTCAGATGCTCCAAGACAAGTTATTCATAGATATCAAGGTCAGAAGGCCTTGTCTGATCTATATAACACAGACCAGAGAACTCCCCCAAAATAATTCCTTTTGCAATGGAGCATATACGTATTGATTGTAAAAAAAATCTAATTGTGATTTAAAAGTTTCCAGCGATGGAGAATCCATCATGACCCTGGGTATATACATGACACCATAAGTCAAAGGCATCCATTGAATGAGCAGAATAACACTTAGAGTCACACATTGTTGTACTTCAAGGGACATTGCTGACAAAAACTCACCCATCTGTTTAAATTTTTTTACCCCTGTTACAGGTAACACCTAAAATAACTAAATCTGGTAGAGATTGAAGGGGGGGGGGAATCCCTTTTTTTGTTTGTTTGTTTATGTGACAGCTACCGTCTTGGCTGCCACACTGGATTGAAGCGAGGACCTCCAGCACTAAAAGTAGCAGCTAACGAGCCAAACCTCTATAGCTCAGGGCTGCGGACTGGCACAGAAGGGGGGAGACCGGTAAGACACACTCACCAGTGGGTTCCATTTACTTTGTGCATTTCACACCATTTTATATCTGGCCAGCTTCCCTTTCCCCTTGTAGAGGCAGCTGGTTCCCCTGCTGTTTGTGTGAGTCTCACAACAACAGGGGAGAGAAAAACATTTTTAAAAACAGGGCCTGTGACTGTAAAGCCACAGATTCAGCAGGGAGCCTGAGAGGCTGTTGGTGGCTTCACTGGAGCCAGGGCAGAGACTCTTGCTGTACCCAGAGCTGACTGAGGTGGGCCTGCAGTGACGGGGGTGTGAGTAACCACCACCCTTGTTTGGGAAAGTGCTTGCAAGGGGCAGGGGACAGCAAAGAGACCTTAAGGGGTTGTCTGAGTCTGAGAAGAGGCAGGGTGGTCTTGTCATCGAACCAGGGTTTCTGACCTCTGGTTAAACCATCTCCAGTCTTCAGAGGGGTTGTGCATCCTGGAATGCTCCCAAATTAGAATTGTTCTGCCCCTTTGTTGCCTTGGCTGGACTGAATCACTGGACCAACCGAGCGCTGGCCCCAGCTTCAAGATCTTCAAGCGTGCCCATGCAAGCAAGTGTCTAGGACTCTGATATGCAGAGGAGTGTATACTCAGGGGTGGGGTAAATGGTGGCAGTGTAAATGCAAGTTAGATAAATTTCATTTACTACTCTAAACTGTATTTGTTAATTGATTTATTGAACTGCCCCTTGCTGATTTAAATGAGCAGTGACATTCCATCTCAGTCTGTTATACCATGTTTCCCTACGTGGTTAGGTAAAGGTGTGTTAACTCCAAGCTAAGTGTATATTGTTTATCATTGGTATTTTTGAGTTACACCCATTGCACAGATGAGCTCAGGTGTATTCCTGGAGGCTCCCCAGGCACCACCATTGAGTGTGTGCAGGGCCCAGCCAGGTGGAGGCACCGCCAATTTTAATTTCCTTGAGGAGTAAAGGGACTGCAGCAGAGGGATGGATAGAGGATTCCCACCTATCCAACATCACCAACTCAGGATCTCCTTTACTGTCAGCAACCTCAGATGCCCGGGCACACAGGGGACCGTTACCTGCTCCCGAGGAACCCAGGGAAAGGGGGTTACACAGTCTTCTCCTCCTTCAATTTCCAACAGGGTGGTAGGTGTCAAAAGAGTATCCCAATTCAATGTATTTTGAATTAAGTAGTGGTCTTGGTATTAAAGAAGTTACTGTGCAAGGAAATTTGAAATCAGATGTTTTAAAGGTTGTAGATGGGAATTATAATGTCTGTTAACTTATGCAGCTGCATATTGTGTATCTACTGTTATCTTGTCCTTCTACCCTCCTTTCTGTCTGTTGACCTGTTGTGCACTGACTAAATCCCAGTCTGTTGCTGGGACCGTCTTTTTGTCATTTGTTGGTACAATGGCTTGTACAACGGTGATCTAATCCCTGTTTGGGGTCTTGAGGCACTATCAATAGAAATAATAATAAATTGTAATAATAAGGATAATAACTTACATATATAAAGCACCATTTTATGGAGATGGATCCCACAATGCTTTACAGATTTATTTTTTACACGCTACGGGGCAAAAACCTGCAGTCCTTACCTAAGCAAAACTCCATGGGAGCTCAATGAAGGATCGGGCCATGTGTGTCCTCTGCAGGAATTAAGTCATTCACCACTAACCTCTGTGAAATGCACCTATTACCAGCGCACAGAACACTACACAACCGGTTAGGAAAGGAAGTGTATCCTGTACCAATTTAGTTTACAGGGGAGATGTTAGGTAGGCAGAACGTGACACCAAAATTGGAATTTGGTGGGACCCTAGAATTATCATCAGTGCTATTGCAAAAAGCATCATCTATAGGATGGACCTTTGTTTTACATCTAATATAAAAGATGGCACTTCCGCAAGCACAATGCCTTCTGAAGTTCTGATTCAAACGGAAAACTGCTGCCTACTGAATCCCCCGCAATATATTGCATCCCTGCCATATCCCAATTTCCCTCTGCAAAGTACACCAGGCCAAACTTGACTTAACTTAATGGATCTGATGAGATCACAGCCCAGGATGGAATGGCTGCAGACAGGGCCAGATTAACCCATAGGTTAATAAGGCTATTGCCTTATGCCCTCCTATTTTTAGGCCCTACTGTAGGCCCTCCATCCCATATTGAAGTAACAGCTGAGCGACAGTAGCGGGGCCATCAGAATTTTTTTGTCTCATTAGATATTGCTTTGTACAAATTAATCCATCAAGATTGTGAATTCAGTGTATGGTGGTTGTGATTTTGTTTTTGTGGGCTAAGTAAGTGTTTGTGGGCCCATACAATATTGAACTTTGTACACAGTAGGCCCATACTGGACAATAGAAACCATGTCGAAAAAAGGAGGATGGCAGAAATTGAAGGAGGCCAAAGAAAGGTGGCAAAGATAAGACGCAGTGCTGAAAGGAACTCCTTCTCTCCTAACATTTTTTCCTCCTGCTACGTCTGGTGGTGAGGAAGTCCAGGCGAATACCAGCCCAAGTGAACCTGCTGCTCCAGAGCCTGATGAAAAGGAGCAGGCTCTTGTGACTTCTCTAGCTGCAGACTCGCCCCACTCCTCTGAAGACTTTCACAATGATAGTAATACAAACATGTCCTTCTCCAGCGATCCAGGCGAGTGGGACATGACTTCTCAAGATTTCATTGCATATTGGACTGAGAAGGGCCCACAGAAATGCCAGAATCTAAATGCTGACTTTTCCTTGACAAAGCGAGAGTACACCAATCAGAATCGTTATCTGACCAAATCAATGTTTGAATATATGAAGCCTAATAAACAGATTGGCAAGCAAGAATGGCTCATCTATTCGCCTTCTAAGAAGAAGGTGTACTATTTTTATTGCCACCTGTTTTCTGATACCAAAAAGTGGGGAATGCTCTGCGAAGGCTTCAGTGATTGGAAGAATACTGCATACATTACCGATCATGCAGTGAGCGAGCAGCATGCATTGTCAGTTAGCAGCTACCATGCCTGAAAGAAAGTTGTGGCAGAATTGATACCCAAATGGAAAACCAGTTTTTGGAAGCTTGTGCTGATTGGAAGAACGTTCTCAGAGGCGTAGCTGAAACCATAGTTTTTCTTGCTGAGCCGTGGTCTGCCATTCCATGGCTCAGATGAGACTGTTGGATCGAAACACAATGGCAGTTACCTTGGCGTTCTAGAGCTAATTGCTAAGTTCGACCCTTTCTTAGCTCAGCACATCAATGAACTTGCAAATCGTGGAAAAGGCCATACATCATATCTATCAAAGACTATTTGTGATGAATTAATTGCACTGCTGGCAAAGAAGATGCTATCAGATCAAAGATATGGGATATTTTTCAGCATCCATCGACTCAACACCGGAGGTGTCCCAAGTAGATCAGCTGACTGTCATATTGCGTTATGTGCTACCCAGCTGACCAGTTGAGCATTTCATTACCTTCATAAACATCACCAGCCACACAGGGGAGAAACTTGCCTGATACCTTTACTGTACTGACAAATTTTTCGCCTAACATTTCAAGTTCCGAAGTCAGTGAAGGGATCAGATGTCTGTGTCAGAAGTAATTTTTTTGCAATATGTCATTCATACTGAGGCCTTTCCCTCCCATTAGCCTTACACCCTTCATAACTTTTATCCCGCCCTGGCTGCAGATCAGGGAAATATAAGAGGATGACTAACACTTTATTTACCGTCAAGAAATCAATCGGAGATTTGCAACTGGTGACCGGATAGCTTCCGTGACCCAAACAGCGTTGTTTAAGAGAATCCCATGACAACTCCAGAACACAGATGATTTATTTGATAACATCAGGAAACCATTTATGGACTACATTATAGACAGTGTTTGCTGGGTTTAGAACTTGTAGCCTAGACACATTGACGTGTGGGTCTGATGTTGTGCTCACTGAGGCATAATAAATTATAAGGCTGCCTCTTGAAATACCAAAGGGGTGACAAGATCCCTTGTATTCATAGCCTCTTTTTATTTTATTTTTCCTTTGCCTTTTGTTTCTTGATACTTTACTTTTTGTCATTTCTACTCATGTCACTGAACTAGTTCAGGGATTATATTGGATTTAAGGCCATTTAACGGAGATTAACAGGTAGTCAAACATTCTGCATGACATGTTTGTCATTGTTATCAAATTCACCAAAGACTTAGGGCCGAATGAATTAAATTGGGGTTACACCATTGACTTTAACAGGACCTGGATTTGGTGCTTAATGTGAAATATGCCTGAAGGGCACAAATTGCTTGGAGATTGGATGTGAGTGAAGCGTACACTGATCTGGCATTCAGTGGTTGTGGAAACATGCATGGGGGACAGGTATCATAGGCCAGGGGAGGCTAAGCCTCCCCTAACCCAGGTCGTGGCCCCACCCACACTCTGCATTGAGCCCCTGCCCTGGCTCCCCCTCTCCCTAGAAGCCGGCGGGGGCTCAGCTTGGGCCAGTAGTCTGGAGCTCGGGGCTTGGGCCAGCCGGCGGCCTGGAGAGCTTGGCAACTGGGGCTGGCCATCTGGAGGCCCGGGGTGGTTTGGCCGAGGCTCCTTTGGCCATGGTGGGGGGGCCTATGGGCTCCGGCAGGTGAGGGTGGTGGTGGATGGGGCCTCAGGTGGAAGCAGCTACAGGAATGTTTTAGATAAAGCATGGGGCATATATTCTACCCAGCATCTGGAAGGAAGGGTTTCTGGAAGGCAAGGTTCATGGCACAAGCTATCAGACCTGGAGGGAGGCGATAAGTGCTGTTGCCTTGCTAAGAAAGCAAGGTCTGGATCATGGGAGAAGGCCATGTTCCCAAGGAGCACACTGCCCAAAGTGGCCCAGGACTGTGCAGCCATTTTTCACCAGTGAAATACAATCACTCACCCGCCTCTTGGAGTGCCCCAGAGAGGCAGGATGGATGGGTGTGGGGGAAGTAGCTGCCTTGCCCTCTGCACAAGTTGGGGGCGCGGAGACAGGGACTACGGGGAAGCCTGGAGAAGCCAGCAGGGATAAGAGAAGTGGAGGGAGCAGAGGAACTTGTTTGGGGAGTGGCACAGTGGCAGGTCAGCCCGAGCAGGAAATTCTCCATCCGGCCCTTACTTCCGGTTACCCTTTCTGCTCCCATCCCCCAGCCTGCTCCCTTCAGTTCCTCACTCTCCCGGTTTGCGTGTCTCCCTTCTGCTCCTCACCCTCCTGCCCGAGTCAGAGGAGCAGCCAGCTGGCAGTGGGGGCACTGAGAGCAGAGGAGATGCAGTCTCCCTGCCCTCGGTGTTGCTGCCCTGTGCACAATGGCTGGGAAGAGTATTACAGGAAAAGTCCTCTCCACTCCCCGCATCCCTGCTCTGGGCTGGAGAATCCCAAAGGGCTGCAGGAATGTGTGCGGGGAGGGGCAAATGCAGTGAGTGTCAAAACTTGCCCAGTGCCTGGCACTTGGCAGCCTGGCCAGAGATCACTCTGCCAACAGGGTCCAGGACTGAAGTCGAACGTGAGAGCACTCGGTCCGGCTTTAGGACTTGGATTGTTGTTGAGTTTCCAGGAGAACCAGGAACATTGTGAAGTGAGAGAACCCCTGGAATAAAACCATGGGAAAGTTAGGGTATGTCTACACTGGCACTTGGTCGGCAAAACTTTTGTCGTTCAGGGGTGTTCAAAAAACCGCACACCCCGAACGACAAAAGTTTTACCGACGAAAAGCGCCAGGTGTGAACAGCGCTTTGTCGGCAGGAGTGCTCTGCTCATGGGGGGTGGAAGTTTTTTGTCGGCAGGAGAGCTCTCTCCTGCCGACAAACAGTAGCTACACTACTACTACAAGCTACACTTGCGTCTGATGAAGTGGGCATTCACCCACGAAAGCTTATGCTCCAATACCTCTGTTAGTCTTAAAGGTGCCACAGGACCCTCAGTAGCTACACTGTGTGCCTTTTAGCGAGTGGCACATCTGTAGGGGCACAGCTGTGTCGCTAAAAGCCTCATAGTGTAGCCATAGCCTTAAAGTAGTGCTGTGCCTTGGAGCGTCAACTCTGGAGTCAACTGAACTGTTGGGGCTGCCCTGGCCTCCTCTTTACCTCATAAATGAGTAAATGCCACTCATTACATTTTTTTATTAAAGCTAATGTTAAAAAAAATTATATAATACATAGGTTAAGAAAAGAGTGTCTGTACATCTGGGTATAGTGCTTCGATTAGCCATAAATACAAAGTCCGTTTTTTAAAAGTCATATGATACATAGAGTACATAATCAGCAATAACCCAAATTTAGGTGAATAGATTTAACAATACAGTTTAGATATTAGAATCCGAATACCGGGGTACATCACTCATGAAAAGTTGTGCAGAGAGTTGGTTGTGGAAAGCAAAATATATCAATGAATGGAGATTGTCCCTCAGTAATTGAGAATTAGGTTGGTTGTCCATTTAGAAAGTATAATCCATGAGGAAAGTATTTCAGTTACTTTCCTGACTGCGCTTCTCATCGGCACTCCAGCTCATCCCTCCTGATACTGCCGATGTCCAGTGATGTGTTCTATGTAGATGTCCCTCGACCACCTGATGGCGTCTGACACCAGGAGTTGCTGCATCAGCCGAGCGTAGCGTTGACTGATTCTGCATTCTCTCAGCACGCGCTCATTACTGGGATCCCCTGTGCCCAAGGCTCCGACGATCAGCGCGTGTGTCTGAACCTGGTAACCCTTTGCTCTCAAGGTTTCAGCCAGAGGGGCGTATTTCTCCACCTTTCGAGCTCGGGCGTCGTGGAAGGCCGGGGTCCTGTTCTCGAAGGGCACTGTGACATCCACCGTGATGATCTTCTTCTGGTCCTCGTCGGTGATGACGATGTCCGGTTGCAGTTGGCTGTCGGTTCCGGGGATGGCAGAGTTAACGGCAACCTTCCCCATGGGTGGCGGGATGGCTCTGGCCAGGCGATCTTGGATGGCGTTGTGTCGTAGCTGCCAAGCTCTCGAATGGGGCTTGCAGCTACATAGGACGTGGGGTAGCGTATCGTTGGCGTAGCCACACTTCCTGCATCACTTGTCCCAATTCCCGTGCCAGACGGCTCTTCTACACTCACTAAATGCCAAATTAGTCTAAGTCACACGACTTACTCCCATTGTCTATCTTACGCTACTGTGTACGTCGCTGCCAGATTTATCCCAGAGATTCCCAAGGAGGTTTCACCCACTTATTCCAGGCTGCCGGTGGCCCGCCCTAATCATATGATGGAAAAAATAAAACTTTTCAAGATAGACAGTTAGTTGAAAATAATTCCTAACCAGGTTCCCATGTCCAGAGGCAGAGCCCAGATTCTGACCTGATGTATCTTGTGTGAGCACACTGCAGTCCAGAAGGCTGGCAGAGATTCTGATCTAAGATGGTTTGATAGTGAATTGGAAGGAGACAGGAAACGGTGGTAATAATTGAGGATTTCCCAGTCATTCACGGATACTTGGTAACAAGAAAATTCAGTGGAATGTTGTTGTTTTCTTTTGGTGCACTATTGCCTAGATGGATGCAAATACAGTACTTATTAGGTCTCAGAAATCTAATTATAGTCATAGATATGCAGCAGATTAGTGCACTGCTTCTTAGCTGTGAACCTCTTGTGAGACAGGTTAACTTCTACCAATATATTGTGTATTACAGACCCAGCTAGCTCCTTACACATGCACAGTAGGATGTTAAATAGGGTCTTATTTTTGGATCTGTAATCTCAGTGCATTGTAAAATACCTATAATCACAAGTAATGCTCTATATTTAATAAGCAGGAACAGTATACACAAGATACTCTTTCTGGGGAGAAAAAATTTGAGAACACTTGTCTACTGGGATACAAACCCAGAAAGACAAAAGTCTCTTTAGCTTTCTTCAACACACAAGGTGTAGGGGAAATCTAAATAAAGACTAAAGCTTCATGATGGTGTTCAATATATGTGGTGAAAAGGCCCAATAGTTTGTTTTAAACTTGCACGACATCCCTAGTTGTAAACAATAACCACAATATCCTAGCATTAGCCGCTGGGTGTGAAAATGATATGGTAACCTCAAGGAAAAACACTACTGGTGAATTTCACCCATGACTACACAAGGACTCATGTCCCACTCCTAGGATGAGGCTTATTATGTGGTAAAGAGGCCTTATGAATAAAGAATTTACAGAGGTAACATTCACTACACACCTGGTTCTTTAGATTCAGGTTGTTATTAGCACCTAGGACCTCTTGTCATGGCCCAGGACCCTGGTAGTAGTAACAAGTGCACCTTATTATGATATATGGACCATGGTCCATCTCATCCAGTTTGCTGTCTCCAGCAGTGGCCTGTACCAGCGTTTCAGGGGAAGTGTACAGAACAGGGCATTTATGGAGTGATCCATCCCTGTCTTCTACTCCTGGCTTCTGGTAGTCAGAGGTTCAGTGTTGCCCTAAGCATGGGGTTGACCTTGATGAACCTATCCTCCATGAAATTATCCAGTTTTTTTTCACCCAATTATATTTTTGGCCATCACGATATCCCACGGCAATGAGTTTCACTGGTTAGTTGTGCGTTCTGTGAAAAAATACTTCCTCTTGTTTGTATTAAACTTGCTGCCTATTCATTTCATTGGGACGCTTGGTTTTTGTATTGTGTGAAAAGATAAATAATACTTCTCTATTCACTTTCCCCACACTACACGATTTTATAGACTTCTATCATACCCCCTCTTCGTTGTCTCTTTTCTAAACCGAACACCCCTAATCTTTTTCGTTTCTTGTCACCTGGGAGCACTTCCATACCTTTGATTGTCTTTGTTGCCCTTCTCTGAACCTTTTCCAGTTCCAAGAAAACTTGTGTGTTGGCTCTCTGCACAAATGTGAATTTCATCCTGTATATATAGCAGATTTATCAATATGATGAGATTTAAAAGTCATCCTCTGAAGGGAATCCTCTAGAAAACTATCATCTTCTCTATTACTCAATGAGAGACATACCGGCTGTACTGAAATGTCAGAAGGGTTTGCACAGCTGACAAGTTGCTGAAAACGGAGCATGGCAACATCTCCATAAATTCTCTTTATCCAGCCAAGTGCAGCAGCTTAATATAGACTTAGTAAAAGCTTTCGTCCCACTGTCTCTCTCACACACTGAGATCCAGCACTGCCACGGGCCACGACAAAACCATGAATGTGGGGATTTAACAGCGTGTAATACCATTAGTAGCCCAGCGTTTGATAAATTTATTTTCTGCGGGTTTAAAAAAATGTCTGAATTCAGCCAAAATTCTGACCAGGAAGTCAGAATCGAGGACATTGATGAAGATGAAATCTTAGGAAACTTATCCCCTGAAGAGCTGAGGGAGCTCCAATGTGAAATGGAAGTCATGGCTCCAGATCCAAGAGTCCCAGTTGGAATGATACAGAAAGATCAGACTGAAAAACCTCCAACGGGAAACTTTGACCACAGATCTCTTGTTGATTACCTGTATTGGCAGAAGGCATCAAGACGCATGCTAGAGGATGAGAGAGTTCCCGTCAACCTCTTGCCATCTGAGGTAATAAGCGAGAATCACAACTGTTTATTATGCATCTGCTATAAGACTTATTGTAAGAGTATATTGCCAAAGATCAGGGCCTTCATAACAATAGGTTTGATGCTTTTGTCTTCCTCTCTGTCAGTTCCTTCTACAAATTAAAGCACAGTACAGTGTATGAATTTAAACTCAGTCAAATCTTGTTTCAAAATTCTCTATAACTATAGGATGTAACTTGAAAGATTACCCCAGGGTTTTTATTTTTACTTTTTGCCCTAAATTGTTAACTAAATTTTCAAATGTAAGAAAATGACGTTTTTATTTCATCTAAACCTCTGACTTAAAAAACACCATATGAAAGCAAATCACAAAATAGAAGTCAAGCTTTTTATTTCTCCATAATATATATATATATAAGAATATATATATTGGCTAGTGTGATTTTCCCTTATAATCTTAATATAATTAGAAGGGCTTAATAAACTCTAAAATTAGATCATAATAATTGTTATATTAATTATTACTATGTCACATTGAAAATGTCTGTCCTTTTGACTATGAGTTACAGTCACTAGTGACTCTGAGCCCAAGCTTCATGGGCCAAATACTCAGCAGATGTAAATCAGCCAAGTTAATGGAACTGGGGATCCAGTTGTATGTCTTATGGTGGGGTCTGATTGAAGAGTCCAATCCTATTCAGCAATGCACTTAAGCACATTCCTAAGTCCCCTTGACTTAAAGTTAAGCACGTACTTAAATATTTTGCTGAATTGGGGCCATAGTCTTTATGCAGGCCAAACTCCCACTGAATACAAGGGGAGATGTGCCTGCGTAAATACATCTGGATTAGGACCTGTAGGAATTTTAAATGACTCAAGGGAGAAACAGTGTGCGACTTTTTACCATCAGTCCAACCTTATATAATATGGTTGTATTCTAGTACATCAGTACTGTATATCCCTGAATTCCAGTAAAATTTGTAGTGTTCCAGTAGCTGTTTACAAAGAAGATAAGCTGTCGCTTGATCATTGTTGGCCTTTAACAGGTTCATATATAAATGTGCTTCCTTTTATACTTTGGGATGTTGAAAGTTGTTGGGGTTTCTTTAACCTCTATTGTACAAAATATAGATGGGCCTGGATATAGTTTGGATCCAGATTTGAACTATTCCAAAGTTGGGAGTTGTGTGGTTCATTCCCAGTTCTGTGTCAAGTGAAATCCATACGAAAACTCCGAGGGCTTCATTAATACAGCAAGCAGATATGATTTATTTATATTTCAGCATCCCCTACTTTGTCACTTCAGAACTTGACAAATAGCAACCTCCACTGGTACAAAGGAGAAGTGCAGTTAAGTGTCACTGTGGTCCCAATCCTGGTCTCAGTGGGGCAGGACCACCACCACCATCTGCATCCCTTACTCTTGTACATACAAAGGGCCAGATCCTGCATTCCTTATTTATAGATAAACTCTCACTGGAGTCCATGGGAGTTTTTGCTTGCTAATAGCAAGCTGCAGACAAAGTAAAATGGGTCCTAAGTAGTAAAATCCAGTTCTTACCCATCATGAGGAAGGGACAAGAAAATTAAATTGTACATGAAATAGACCTTCAGGGAGAGTGGCTAACCTTCCTGGCAGGAACAGAGCAGATGCCAATATGATGTTATTACTGATGCTAAAAGCACAGCCCTTGCATCAAGCAGTGTTCAGAAACCACTTTCCCACTGTAGAACACAAAAGCAATTGAACTAATATTCACCTACATCCTCAGTGATGCCCCCTTAATGCTAATGCTCTACACAAAAGCCCAGACTCCTAAGGCTTGAACACTAATGGAGGGCCAAGAGGGGCAATTTGCCCAGGGCCCCCACGAGAATATAGCGTTCTATAATATTGCAACTTTTTTTTATGGACGGGGCCCCCAAAATTGCTTTGCCCCAGGCCCCCTGAATCCTCTGGGTGGCCCTGCACTAATAGTTCTACCCGTTACTATGATGTTCTCCTCTTTGATCTTCATTAGACTGAGCCACAGAGCCAATAGCTAGACATGTATCTCCAGTTTTTTGCTACATGAAAAACAAAAGTTTCCTAGAAATGCGATAGACAATCCATTGTTATATCAGAGACAATTAGGGCTGATCTACCATTGATGTCAACAGAAAGATTTCTCATGACATCAATAGACTTTAGATCAGGAATGTGAAAGAAGTTATTGGCATTCTTGGAAAGTTTATATGAGAGATTGCTGGATAACAGTATTTAAGTAAGGAATTATTGTTCATTCACACTTAGGCCAGAAGTACAATGAACATTGTTTCTTTTTTCTAAAAGCATTCTCTTATATATGATGTGAGGAAAAACAGATATGTTAAATCCATTTGCTATATTTTTATTTCAGCGCATAATAAATGTCACAAAACCATTTTAAATTATTTCAGCTATTAGCATTTTGTCTTCTTTAGAGAAACGTTGCAGAGAAGTTTGAAGAAAATACTGGGGATATGGACAATATTGCTAAGCAAAAAATGGCAGAAGATACTACAGAAGCAGACCGAAAAGAAACATATTACAAAAACGAACATGTCGAACAGGCCAAGCCTGGTTCAGCTCAACAATCGGGAGAAACAAATGAAGAGAGAAGCTATAAAGAGACAGAAGATGAGGAAGATGATGATGAGGAGGAGGAGGAGGAAGATGATGATGACGAGGAGGAAGATGATGATGATGACGACGAGGAGGAGGATGACGATGATGAAGAGGAGGAGGAGGAAGATGATGAAGAAGAATCAAGAATGAAGAAGCCATATGGAGACAAAAACAGCAACAGTGATCAGGTAACTAAGAAGCCATGTATAAAATCAGGGGAAAATCCAGAAAACCAAGAAAACCATGAGAAGAAAGTATCAAAACTACAAATTCCAAAGAAGTTAGCTGTAGATACTAGTTTTATTAAGTTAAGTGCAAGACCTTCAGGAAACCAAACCAATTTAGATGAGAGCTTGCAGAAGGTCCGGAAAAACGATCCAGATGTGAAGGAACTCAACCTGAACAACATTGAAAACATCCCAAAGGAAATGCTGGTGGACTTTGTGAATGCCATGAAAAAAAACAAGCATGTAAAAACATTTAGTTTAGCCAATGTGGGAGCTGATGATAACGTAGCTTTTGCTGTGGCCAACATGTTACGTGAAAACAGGAGCATCACTACTCTAAATATTGATTCAAATTTTATTTCAGGCAAGGGAATCGTTGCTATCATGAGATGTCTGCAGTATAATGAGACGTTAACCGAACTGCGTTTTCACAACCAGAGGAACATGTTGGGCCATCAAGCTGAAATGGAAATTGCCAGGCTTCTGAAAGCCAACCCTAAGCTGCTGAAGATGGGCTATCACTTTGAACTTCCAGGCCCCAGGATGGTTGTTACCAATCTGCTCAGCAGAAATCTTGACAGACAACGGCAAAAAAGGCAAGAGGAGCAAAAACAGCAGCAATTAAAACAGCAGAGAGAGTTAATAGCCATGTTAGAAAATGGACTAGGGTTGCCTCCTGGGATGTGGGAAATGCTAGGGGGACCAATGCCTGATTCAAGGATGTATAGCTCAATACAAGCCCCCAAGCCGCCACCTGTCCCTAAAACTATGCCCATGAGCAGGAAAAATGAACATGCAAGAAAGCCAGCCCCTGAAGAACAGAGCAGTGAGGAACCTGCCTCCTTCAAAACGGTCAAACTCAAGAGAACTCAGCGCAAGCCCACGATACCAGAATACGTGGAACCAGCTGAAAAAACAAGTATCAAAGATGTGATCAAGACTCTTAAACCAGTTCCAAAAAAACGACCACCTCCTCTGGTTCAGATAACCCCAAGAGAAAAGCTCTTAAATGACATTCGTCAGAGTAACGTCGCTTATCTTAAACCGGTAAGTGTTTATGAAACAGAATGGTAGCAACAGGGAAATATTTCCATCTCTGTAATTTAATGCAAATCAAATCTAATATTCTATTTTAAGGGCTTCCACAGAAGCATCTACAAAAATTGTGGGCATATTCATTTTCAGGCATATAAACATGTTTATTGTATGCAAGTTGGCATTTTTGTGAACAGATTTTGAGCATTAGTCACGTGTTTCTGTATGCACAAATGCAGACTTTTGCACGGGCAAATTAATACAACCGCAAATTTTGCCGGTGCAATTATTAATGCCTGGTGAAGATTTGGCTGCTATGCTTTCTGGATAGATTCATCATCAGTTTAAAATTAAGTACATTTATGTTATGGAATTTTGATAAAGGGTTTGTTAGTTGCCTCCTGGGCCGTTGTGAGCTGTTAGATGAATTCAGACTTTAATTCACACGTTACATCGCAATAATGACCAACCACAGTTTTACTTCAAATGTGGTGAATATTAAGCCCAACTTACAGTCTTTATATAGGAAAAGCTCCCACTGAGTGTTCTTTGAGCAAGGATGGCAAGACCCACACCATTATCTGCCCATAGAGTGAGATTTCATGCCTAATTTCAGCTCATAACTAGACAAATCATAAGCCCCTCTAAATAGTAGTCAGTGAAATGGTACCACTGACGCAAAGTCCTAAAGGGAGATTTCAAACCTCTGTATGCCCACAATCATAAAGGTAAAAGAAAAGGACTGAACTCAATAGATAAGCAAAAAAATTAGAAGTGTAAGTGTGTGTGTGTGTGTGTGTGTGTGTGTGTAAATCTGTTTCTTTTAGGGTGCAAACAGTTGCAGTAATGATTTATTACTAATCCTCCAAACATTATACAGGGTCCTTAACAATTTATGGTCAATCCTATGAGGTTCTGAGCCCCATAATAATACTTATCTAGCACTTTTCATCCATAGATCTCAAAGCCCCTTACAAGGTGAGTATCATTATCCCCATTTCACAGATGGGGAAAGTGAGGCACAGGGAGATGAAGTGACTCGCCCAAAGATTACCCAGCAAACCAGTGGAAAGGCCAGGAACTGAACCTAGGTCTACTTAGTCACCTGTTCAGTGCCCTAGCCTTAACATAAGAACATAATAATGGCCATACTGGGTCAGACGAAAGGTCCATCTAGCCCAGTATCCTATCTTCCGACAGTGGCCAATACCAGGTGCCCCAAAGGGAATGAACAGAACAAGTAGTCATCAAGTGATCCGTCTCCTGTCGCCCATTCCCAACTTCTGGCAAACAGAGGCTAGGGACACCATCCCTGGCCATCCTGGCTAATAGCTATTGATGGACCTATCCTCCATGAATTTATCTTGTTCTTTTTTGAACCCTGTTATAGTCTTGGCCTTCACAACATCCTCTGGCAAAGAGTTCCACAGGTTGACTGTGCATTGTGTGAAGAAATACTTCCTTTTAAACCTGCTGCCTATTAATTTCATTTGGTGGCCCCTAGTTCTTGTGTTATGAGAAGGAGTAAATAACACTTTCTTATATACTTTCTCCACCCTAGTCATGATTTTATAGCCCTCTATCATATCCCCCCTTAGTCGTCTCTTTTCCAAGCTGAAAAGTTCCAGTCTTATTAATCTCTCCTCATACAGCAGCCGTTCCATACCCCTAATCATTTTTGTTGCCCTTTTCTGAACCTTTTCCAAGTCCAATATATCTTTTTTGAGATGTGGCGAACAAATCTGCATGCAGTATTCAAGATGTGGGCGTACCATGGATTTATATAGAGGCAATATGATATTTTCTATCTTATTATCTATCCCTTTCTTAATGATTCCCAACATTCTGTTAGCTTATTTTGACTGCCGCTGCACATTGAGTGGATGTTTTCAGAGAACTATCCCCAATGACTCCAAGATCTCTTTCTTGAGTGGTCACAGCTGATTTAGACCCCATCATTTGATATGTATAGTTGGGATTATGTTTTCCAATATGCATTACTTTGCATTTATCAACATTGAATTTCATCTTCCATTTTGTTGCCCAGTCACCCAGTTTTGAGAGATCCTTCTGTAGCTCTTTGCAGTCTGCCTGGGACTTAACTGTCTTGAGTAGTTTTGTATCATCTGCAAATTTTGCCACCTCACTGTTTACCTCTTTTTCCAGATCATTTATGAATACGTTGACTAGAACTGGGCCCAGTACAGACCCCTGGGGGACACCACTATTTACCTCTCTCCATTCTGAAAACTGACCATTTATTCCTAGCCTTAGCCACACTAACCCCTCACTTCTAACTACGATACGCAACTTCAGCTACGTTATTCACGTAGCTGAAGTCGAACTATCTTAGTTCGAACTTACCGCGGGTCCAGACGCGGCAGGCAGGCTCCCCCGTCGACTCCGCGTACTCCTCTCGCGGAGCAGGAGTACCGGTGTCGACGGCGAGCACTTCCGGGATCGATCCGGGATCGATTTATCACGTCTAGACAAGACGCGATAAATCGATCCCAGAAGATCGATTGCTTACCGCCGGACCCGGAGGTAAGTATAGACGTACCCTTAGTCCCCTGCCTTCCCATAACTCCCTCTCCAAATGACACAGAGAACAGGGGCTCCGTAACTTACAAGACGAGACATAAATGAACTCCCATCAATATGATTTGGAGTTATGGAGGCTCAGCATCTCACTCACTGAAGCCTTTAATGCACACCTGTAGGGAAAGTTCTTATGGGGCTTTTACTACTCAGAAGATCTCAGGAGAGACTGTGCTCTTGTTTTAGTGGGGAGAGGAGTAAATTTGTTTGTTTGTTTTACTGCAACTCTTCCTTACTTTGTTTGAGATTATCATGATATTACAAATGGCGACACTGCCAATGCCCCTTAATCTATGTCTGTATATTCAACCATTTCTAAGGTATATTTAGTGCATATGCCATGACTTTTGAACTGATAATTTGCTAGACAGGCAGAAGTGGCTCCTCCCGAGCGGCTTTGGTCTATCTGGTCTAGGACACATTTTTAAAATTGCCCGAGTACATATCAGATAGAATCAAATGGCCTCTAACGTATTATTTTGGTCTGTAGAGCACATATAATACCTTCAATAATATCTTAATTAAAAATAACGTTTTTAATAAATAGATAAAACCAAACAAGAAAGACCATGGGCTAAATTCACTTCTGGCAGGAGCAAGTGTAACTGGAATGAAATCAATGGAGATATGCCCTTTTACAGCAATGGTGAATTAGGTTTTGCATGTATGAAATGTTAACAGTGAGCATGTATTTAACAAAATAATATATCGGCCCCGGATCTGTGTATATCACTCAGTGGTTCTTAGCCTTTGCTGCAGCCTGCATCCCTTTGGTTCTCAAAATATGTTCTCGCACCCCTTAAACCTAGATATATTTTGTTTGTATATTACAGTAATCATTAAAAAATGTATAATGTTAATAAATACATAGGTTTGATGAAACAAAGTAGTTGTACTTACGTGCCTGTGCTTAATTTGTGTTTTTGATTATTTACCTTCTAAAAAAATCCGGCATGTCTCGCACCCCCAGAAAGGGCATCTCGCACCCCCAGGGGGTGCGTGTACCCCACGTTAGGAACCACTGTGTGACTATATTTCAAAGTAGCAGCCGTGTTAGTCTGTATCCGCAAAAAGAACAGGAGTACTTGTGGCACCTTAGAGACTAACAAATTTATTTCAGCATAAGCTTTCGTGGGCTACAGCTCACTTCTTCAGATGCATAGTGTGTTTCACTCTATGCATCTGAAGAAGTGAGCTGTAGCCCATGAAAGCTTATGCTGAAATAAATTTGTTAGGCCTGGTCCACACTAACCCCCCACTTCGGACTAAGGTACGCAAATTCAGCTACGTTAATAACGTAGCTGAATTCGAAGTACCTTAGTTCGAACTTACCGCGGGTCCAGACACTGCAGGCAGGCTCCCCCGTCGATGCCGCGTACTCCTCTCGCTAAGCTGGAGTACCGGCGTCGACGGCGAGCACTTCCGGGATCGATCCGGGATCGATTTATCGCGTCTAGACAAGACACGATAAATCGATCCCAGAAGATCAATCGCTTACATCCGGACCAGGAAGTAAGTATAGACGTACCCTTAGTCTCTAAGGTGCCACAAGTACTCCTGTTCTTTTTGTGTGACTATAGTGACTGGACTTGGTCCTGTTCCCATTTAAGTCAATGGCAAAATTCTTGGCAACAATCGGAGTAGGCTCTGGGTCTGTTATGCATTTTTACAAAATACGGGGCAAGATTATGAAAAGGACTAATGATTTTGGATGCTTCCATTTGTGTGTGTCCAACTTGAAATACTTTAAGGGGGCTGATTTTCAGAAAGTGGTGAGCCCTCAACCTCGGAAAACCAGGCCTCTTTCAGAAGACTCAGATTGGGCCCTCAAAATCATGGCCATAGTGTTTAACATTCTGTTCTTCTAGGATCTAATAGTGACCCCGTAGTTCTTACGAAAGTGATCAGGCCCATTAAATTCTGTGAAAATCATCATCCAAATGGAATTGCTTGTGTGATTAAGGAATACTCCCCTGAGCAAGAGTGTGGAGGATCCAGTCTAAAAAGTAAATTGCCAAAAGATGCCATTCCAATTTCTCAAGTAATTGACACTTGCTTCATAACTTCCTCTGAATTTTTTTCAACATATTATTTTTTTTTAAATTACAGGCCATATTTTGGTCCCATTTACATTTGTACAAACTCACGATATTCAGTGGAATTACACAGGCATAACTGAGACAAGAATTTGGCCTGACATGTTAAAGAAGATGAGCGGTCTTAAAATGACACCTGCCTGTAAATTCAAAGTTAATGCTGCCACTATGTCCCTAACTCACATTATTTTTATTATTATTACTACTACTACAGTGGCAAGGATTATTTAAAGACTAATTTAGCTGCAAAGAAAGGCTGTCTTCAGGACTTCTGACCTTTTACATTGGTGTATAAGGGTTGTATCTTGGATCCGGTCACGCTGTCTAGAACGGCTCACAATGGATTAGAAGTAAAATATCTGCAGTGGACAGGTCACTGGACTTGCATTCAAGGCACATCGACGTTGCCACTGACTCACTGTGTGATCTTGGCACATCACTTAAACCTTCTCCAGTCTCTCTCTTTCCCCATCTGTCATATGCGGGATAAGAATGCCTCCTCACCTTGTAGAGCACTCTGAGATCTATGGGATCTCTATCTGGGCTAAGTGGTGTTATTGATGGCTACTTGATTTATCAAGCAATAACCAACAGCTCTGTGAATTCTAAGAGACAACAATGTGCCAAGAATGTCTTAACCATTATAGCCACAGAATTTCCTGTTACATTTTCAGTACTTTGATGTTACTGTCTAATTATAATAAGCACACTTATTTTTGGAAAAAAGAAGGCAAAGACAGTTTTTCCTGCTATTAACGTGTCTTCTTATTGGTCTTGTACAGGTGCCAGTGCCAAAAGAGCTAGAGTAAAACACCAGATTCCCCTGAAGGAAACAACTTGAAATAAAGACTATTCAAGTTTCACTTACAATTGTTTCAAAGGATGCTTTCTTCAGAAGCCAAGTGGTAGATACGAACATGTGGGAACAATGCTTGTAATATGCATCTGTTTATATGATGATGAAAAAGGGTGGAATGGAACAAGTCAATGCTAAAAGGATTTCCATCAGCTATCAAGTAACAATGATGCCCTGGTATAATCTCTGTCTGCCAGTTGGATTCTAGTCTCCAATTTGTCCAGAGGTATTTGCCCAGCAGCTGCAACAACTTAACAGGTTTTACAGATTCAGTCAGTGAACTCTATTGCTTACATGGTACTTTCTGCTGTTAAATTCTCCTGCAACACATAGTGCCCTATTGTGACTTTCCTTCTTTACACACACAACTTTCTTTTTTCACACTGCTGTATGCCACTGCTTTTTTTTATTAAGTACACATGTGATTTCTATCTACACAACTTCTATTTTCAGTCCAGAAATTATTTTTGTTTTTAGACGGAGGAAACAAACAAACAAAAGAGCAAAAATGCCCTGTCTAGGAGAGAGCACAGTGTGCATTTCTTCCAAAACAAACTGCAGTAGTTCTGAGAACAAAATGGCTGCCATCTCGGCAAACAGGCAGAGTTCTTAGAAACTTAAAGGCACAGTACACAGGAAAAAAAAGAAAGTCATAACAGTTTCAAACTTCATACTCCATAGAATGTGTTCTGGCAAGTATTCTATCTGGTTAGCATTTAAAACATGAAGCCATGAGCTGTTTTGGGAGCTGTGCGATCATTATTCCCCTGGCAGATTCTCTCTGTCCTTGTGCTATAACCCTGAACTGTTTCGCCACCCGCATGCTTCAGACCACACATTGCAGTCACCTTCTGAGAATAGAACTGGACTGTTTCAGATGTCCCTCAATACTACTGATGAACTGGCCAGAGTTGCTGCTACTGAGTATTGTTGGGCCCTTGCCCTTTTCCCTCTGCTTGGGTCTCAAACTGCCTGCCAGTTTGAGGAAGGAACTGAATGTCTCGCTTGTCTGGCGATGGCAGTGCAGAGCTCTAGCTGGAGGTAACGGCACTTGCCCATCCTTGCACCAGTTAATGGTTTTGAAATATTCTGATGGGGAAAAATGCTTTAAATGGTCAAAGTGACAAGCCTTGATTCTGTACCATCCAAACCCAGCCCAAGCACCCACAGAATGTGCCCAGGAAAGGAGAGGTTATTTCTGGTGTTGGGGAAAGTCTCTATCCCAAAGCGTGTGAAATCCTCCTCAGTTCCTCTTATCTTTAATGAATCTCTTTTCTGGATGCTTTCCCTTTGCTACCAGGCATGCTGTTGTCTTCCCCCTAACGTCAGTCTGTTCGTACCAGTCTATCCCCTCACACTGCTTGATTCCTATCTGCCAACTCTCCTTTTGCTCCCCACAAAACTTCACTCCACGCAAACCAGCCTCACCAAGTCCATTAATGGCCTGCTCTGCCTCTAGTAGCTAAGACACAAGGCTGTGTCTTGCTCTTTTTTCCCTTCTTGGTCTGCCTATTACTGCTGCTCCGTTCCTTCTCTTCTTGTCTGAATGTCCTTGGCCATCCCAATAATCTGACCTCTTCTTTCCGCAGCTCCTTTGGTTGCGCCTCATCCTTCCCTTCTCGCTCAATATGATCACCAAGGCTCTAAAAAAATCTTCTGCCAGCCAGCTCGCATTTCTCTTACACAATCCATGCTTCCTTCCCAAACCTCTTTTCTCCCACTCACAGCTTCATATCCTACTGCTCCCACATAGGGAACAGTTGCCTTCTTCATGCCAATCAACCCTCTCCTTTCAAATCCACCCTTCCACCTTTGTTCACGTCCCCTCCCTGTACCTTCACTGAGCTGCTGTCTGATTCCCTTTAAGGCTCTTTGAGGGTGGGGGATATGCAGGCAGGGAACTTGATTTACTGTTTGTAAGGTACTGTATGAATTTACAGCACCCTAAGGAATTTTTTAAACTATGATTCAACATTGCTTGTGCAAATGTTGAGAGGAAAACACAGTTTTACTGTATTTCTCATTTACAGCGGTCAAAGGAAGAGAATAACCTAGGTGGGATGTGCCAGTGTTGTAGTCTCTCTCTTTCAATTGAAAGACTAGCAGAAAAAGGAGCATGGTCAGGCAGAGGTGGGAAGAGCCACTCTTATTCAGCCCCGTTCCCAGAGGCGATTCAGGACTCACCCTAAACCGAGCAGCTTTTCAAGGGTCTGTCTGGAGGGAAGCGTGTGCCTTGACCATAACTCCTAGTGCTTAGGTATCGTTGCCAGCCAGAGAGGGTGTGAGGGATGGCAGAGCTGGTACAGTGACCCTATGCCATCAGCCGATCCCTACATGAAGGGAATGCTCCCAGGGCCCGTTAAGCTGATTATTCTAGTGAATCAGACCCATAATGGTCATGTAAAATTTTCAGTGCGCTCCTACTGTCTACACTGTGTAGTAACAAAGAGGGGGAAGCAAATGAGCGATAGGAGCCGCTCTGCACTCACACAACCGGGAAGGGTGTCTAAGTGTTTGGAAGAAAATATGGCAACCCCATCCCTTCCTCTGAGGGAAGGCAAAGCAAGCAAAAGCCCATCCCTACCTTATGTGTAATCATAGGTGGGACCATATGCTAATATGGCACACAGACCACACTCAGGCAGGAACTGGCAGCATAGATGAAAGATGCAGAAGGGAACTATATGGAGAAGATACTGGAACATGCTATTCTCAGTGACATCAGCACAACCCTTGCCTGTGTTTGCAAGACAGTTCAGAGGGGGTGTGGCTAAAGGAAAGGTAGGTGGAGTCTAGGAAAGTGCCACACAAAAATGGTGCCTTCTGGAAAGGCACAAAGGCTGTTCAGAGCCATCAGATCCTACTGTAAGAGAGAGATGGGATCTTTTCCTACTGCACGTTCCTCACCCCTTCAGAAAGAATGCAAAAGCAAACACCAGGAGGCATACAGCACTACCCCCATTCAAGCCCTCCTCCACTGGAGGACTGGTTTGTTTCAGCGTAGGGACTCACTTACCATTAAAGTTTATCCAGATTGGACTGAGCCTCATGGTATGAAGATCATCGATTAGCGCCTTGTAGGTTTCTGTAGTTAGTGTGGTCATGTCTGGTGTCATGCCAGTCACAGGGTTCAGGTCTGAATGGTGGTTTTGGGGATGCTTATCACATCACCATCCTTTTTCTTCAATGAGTTACATCCATTACCACATCTACTACTTGTTGTCTCCTACCTCAACCCTAATGAGATTGCACTACTTTTTCCACCACGTATACCTCTGCGGACTCCTTATTTTCAATAGGGTTGGAAAAAGGGAACTGAGCCCATCTCCCACACTTTTCTGATAGCCACTTATAGTTCCTGCCAACCATATTTGGGTGGGGTATAGCTTCTTCTAAAAATCCAACAATGCATGCCCCACTCTTGCCTTGTGTCCTCCTTTAAGGGCCCAATGGCTTCTGCTAAGGCCAGCAATAGAATCAAACTTTGATAAGGGGTTGCTCTAGGCTTTGTGCCCCACCCCCTACAAAACCCAGTAGCAGATACTAACTGGAATTATTGTTATTGTAAAGGTACAGCCTGTTATCTTGTATAGGAAGGTGTCCCCATTTGCTTCAATTTCCTTTGAGGACACAGCAGTTTACCTCTTTCTCTATTGCAGAAGCTTTTGTTCAGACGACAAAAAAAAATAAAATCAAATCAGGCTTCCCCCCTCTGACACAGAGTACTGATTTACTCCTACTTGGTTTGGAGTTTTGCGGAGGGTTTTTTGTTAAGTTGAGAGGTGAAGGCAGAAATCTTCTACTTTAGATGTGGCTTGAAGGGAGAATTTTAGTTTGGTGAGGCTAGAAACTGAAAATTATTCACAGAAGGTAGCTGTGTTCTGGTAACTGGTCTGTACATGCACTTTGGAGTTTTTGTGCAATTTGGCATGCTACAAAGCTGGGGTTTTTTTGTCTGTTAAACCAAATTTTCCAGTGTTCAGATGTCTGACTTTAAAAACAAACAACAAAAAACCCAAACCCTACCCCGCCCAGTTTGGTAAGCATACCATTTTTCAAAGTAGTCCAAGAGGCAGCCCTCCCTACTCTCCTCCACCCAGAAAACCAATGACTCACTATGGCATGTTCCAAATCCATTCCCTTTCTAAGAGGAAAGAAGACCCACAGTGCATTGTGTTGTGCTTTTGTTATATGTAAAGTAGTGACCATAGTTCAAAAAACAAAAAAGTTTGTCACTTAAGCTGCATCGTGTTATTGTAGAGTAGTGTGATCTTGATTAAAGCTCACTTTTCTGCATTAGGATTAGTTTAAAAAGAAATAAATGCACTCAGTTTTATCAATTGTTAAAGTTTATTCTTCACAACTCATTTTTAAAATTCTACAATGTAACCATATATTCATGAAGTCATAGGCTAGTATGTCTTCTGTAAGTGTAGCAAGAACTACTCATCAAAAGCTAAGACAAGGTATTATAATAAAGGAGCAGGGCATTGCTTCTTACCCTGGAATATACACGTAAAGACAAACTTCCAATAAATACTGATCACTCTGGAACATTTGCATGGAATGAGGTGTTCAGACTCCTAAACAATTCATTTTGAAGAGACACCGTATGTGTGTGCACGCACATGTCTATATACATGAACTTTGAAGAGGTTTTTGGGTATCTGCTATACCTGCCATGTAAATCAAGTCAGTTACAGATAAATACTTCATAAAAAGGAGGAGAGATGCAAGAGTGCTAGTTACACACTATGTTAATCTGCATACGTTTTTCCATGCATATGGTTTAGGTAGCACAGACTGCAGTCAAGCTGAAGTTTACTGAAGAGATTTGTAACAAGAGCTCTTGAAAGTAATTGCTTACATGAATTTGGAAATGGTTCTAAGAATATGCAATTTATTGTTTTTATTTATGTCTGAAATCTAGTCTTATTTCCCCTGAACAGAGCCACAAGTGGAATAAGTTAGCAAAATGTATGTTTTAGCCAGTGTCGTCTTTAAACTGGAAGAGAGAGTCAGACCACAATTTGGACAATGAGGCAAGTCCTAAAATCTCAAGTGACAGTTTTGTTTTTCAAAAAACTCCAAGTAAGAGAGAGTGTGTCCTAGCTATTCTTACAGTCCAGTTTTGTTTTTTTAAGCATAAAAAAAAAAAAAAAAAAGAAATCAACCAAAAAACCCCACACCTTATAAGTGTGAAATCATGGCTCTATTGAAGTAAAAGAAAAAAAAAAAAAAAAAAAAACCAACAAAAAAAAAACCACACAACCTTCCATGGACTTCAAGAGAGCGAAGATTTCACAGAGACATTTAAGGCTCATAATAACCTTCAGAGACACATGCGCCTCTCCTATGGAATTCAGTCAAATTTGCATAGGTGTATTGCGGGCAGAGCTGGACAAGGGTGCTATATAGTTTACATATGTTGCCCATTTAGACTTTGATCTCCTGCTATAAGAAAATATTACATTTTGTGAACAGACTAGGAGTGTGTGAGGTGACTTGTGCGCTCTAGTCAATTTATTCTTTCCATTTGCTACTTCAGATAAGATGGCTTGAATATAACCCACTTGAAAAGGTAAGTTAAGATGACACCCCCTAGAGGGTCTTTTAGGGAAGTCGGGGGGTGGGGGGGGGGAGGGGGGGGAAAAGAAAAAAAAAAAAAAAAAAGTGTATTGGCAGAGCATTCAGCCAATTCTGACTTTGACAGATTTTTGTCTGCTGACATTGTTAGCCAACCAGTAGAGCACTAAACAGTCCCCCCACCCCATACCATCCCTCCAATGAAGTGCATTATAAATACTTAGACATGACACTGGCTACCAAGAACAGGTTCAGAGACTGCAATTCATGTTTGTTTCTCCCCCACCTCCCCTGCCAGAAAACAAGTGCTTTAAACCATTACACACAAATGCACTAACAGGAAGACATTTTACCATATTATAGAAAGGTGACTCTCTCCTCCCCAGTCTTAGAGGAGCCCTGAATAACTTTGTATACCTGTATCTTGCCATTGTCAATCTGTACAGTACGTGCATCTCACAGACAAATTGAAAGCAAGCTTTGACAAGAGTAAATAGCAACTAAATTCCTGCAACAGATAAGAGCCATATTATGTGCCCCTTATTCCTTCACTTTAGCGATGTAATCAGCCAGTTTGTTGATGTTCTCTTCCTGCTGATCAAGGGCATCAAGGACTATGCCCATAGGGGTCTTCTTCAAACCTATTACTTCCATTTTATTCTCCAGCTTGTTCTTTATGCTCCGAAGCCTCAGAGACGCATGGATAAATATCACTAAGAACAGAAATACATGTTTGTTAACTGACATGCCCCCATTTAATACCTAGCTCTTTAGTGCCCCTCATCTGGCACTTTGAAGGACTCTGTAAATGAGCTGACATCCAAAAGTAGGGAGCTGGAAGTCTAACACGTATGTACTGATATGGTCTGCTTAAGAAAACAAGTAAGTATATGTCCTACCTCCAATATAGTTTATTGTTCTTAAAAGGAAAACTATAGATTCCTTCAAGTTTCACTTGCTAGCAGCCTTGAAAGTCAGTTGTAGAAGATTTGTTTTGGGACAATTTTTAAAACCTCAAATTTCATATATTAAGTGAAGCCAAACATTAATTCAGAGTGAATAGACTTGAGCTTTTAGTTCTAGCCCTGGGAAGTGGGGAGAAAAGCTATACTTACACAGTAGAGGAAATGTTATCCCAAATATGAACACCATGACACCTCCAAAATAGGATATCAAGAAGTAACTAGACAGCAGGATGGCTACCACAAACGCAGTTGGGTACTGCTTCTTGAACTTGCGAAGGATGTCTTTGTTGTGTGATGCCCACACAAAACCTGTGAACACCAGCACTACTACAGTGCCACCAAGGATCATGTTCAGTGGGCTCAGAAATCTGGGGAGAAAGAAAGGGAAAAGTGTTTGAGCAACATCTTCATTTTATAACATAGGAGTTACACATTCAATTTGAGTGTCTCACTAATACACGAGTAGGAAGATAGAGACAATTGACAAGGCTCATGCTTCAATGCCTCAAAACCCTTATCAGCCAGCTTCTGGCATTCACATGTCGTGCTTTGTTAGCCACAACGTTGTCATGCAGAGACCGTAAGCCACTGGTAAGTGAAGCACTGAATTAGTATTGTTCTCATGTGTATTTACACACACTATTCTCCCCTGCCCTGGTTTTTGGAGGAGTTCAGTACTCATGAAAGCAAGGAACTCACATCTGGCTAAAGAGTCCTGACAGGAATCACCCTCAGCACATCTAAACGCGACCACCCATTTCACTCCTGGGCCTTTCCTGAGCAGCATCTGACAGTCATGCCAGATTGTATGATGGCCTGGTGCTTGTCTTCTCCATTTGTGGCTTAAAACTGGATCTAACCTAGTCTTCAGGAGGTGAGAACGCTAGTGATTACCCACTGTACTGCCTTGAGCTTCAGATAATGTTCGGGCCAGGATGTTTCATTTACATTTCCCCCCCACTATATTCTGCAGAATGGTACTTTAGAATACAAATAGAAATCAAATCTTCAGAAATAGTAAATGTAAGAAGAGATGCAGAGGTATCACACGAGTCAAAAATCAGGACAGTCTGTATCCCTATGTAGGGCACTTACTTTCATCAGCGTGATAGGTGCAAACTGCAGGTAGAAGGTGTGTCTCAGGGTCAGAAGGAACTAGGGTCTAGGACAGAGTTGATGGACCTATCCTCCATGAGCCATTTATACTTTTGGCCTTCACCACATCCCCTGGGAATGAGTTCCACAGGTTGGCTGTGCATTGTGTTTGTTTTAAGCCCATAGTTAAGAACAGTTCTGTTTGTATGACCAAGATGATCCTGATTTGCCACTGTCAAAGGGGGTTCATCCCTACTATAGGGATTCCAGTATTTCAGGCTATAGTTCATCTCAGACATAACCAGATGCAACACTAAAGCTAAGTGAGCTGCCCACACTTACATCAGCAGTAAGCTTGGCTCATCCCCTTGGACAACTGCTGTAGCATATGGTAGCATTTATAGTCTGTCCTTAACATCCAACAAAAACGAAGAGCCGTTTCATACACATTATCTAGTTACACTGGCAGCATTTGTATCCACTACTCTGACAAAGGGTTCTGTAGGAAAGGGGAAAACTAATCACTTTTGTTTGAAACAACTCGTCTCCAGTTTCCTCTGTAGATCAGCTGTCCCAACAAGGATGGGACAACTGGATTGAAAATAAAAACCCAAGTTAGCTACCCACCTGCTCCTGTTATTCATGTCTGAGCTCCAGCATGGCACAGAGGAACTCTGATAGGGCAGGCCTGTTTGCAATATTTGAGTCATTTGTCTTGCAGTCAGCCACAGACTATATTTAGTTTAAAACAGTCTCTTAAGCTTCCAGGCTGGAAAAAGTGACCAGCGTTACTCCAGGCAGAAGTTATTTTAAATCTGTGCTCTGCTGCAGCAGGATTTCTGATCAGACTACACTAGTAATGCTAATATATGTTTCAGAACCACAGTGCTTGTATTTTTTTTTACTTTTTTTTTTTTAAAAGTCTAAATACACTTCCTTTCCCCCTCCACCAGGGGAATTAACCTTGTTAACTCCTATTAAACAGAGCAGGTCATTTCTCATAGTTTGCCAGTAGCCTGTCACTAGATTTGGGTGCAGAAGGTAGAGCCTTGTCCCCAGTTAAACATTTGTAGCAAAGTTGATATATTCCACTTCAACATTCACAGGCTTTTATTTATTTCCCCACTTTAGGAGTTGGGGGGGGGGGTTGTATAAATCACTTCTGCCCAAACATTAAATGGAAGAATATTTTTCTCCCTATTGACAGGTAGTTCATACCAAATCTCTACTTTAAAAAACCATGTAAAGTTGTATTCTAGGGAGTTTGTATAGTTGAACTTCCTCAGCTACAGAGGCACAGCTGCAAGTGATCCCACAAGACAGCTTTCCCAAGGAAAGAGTTAATCTGAAGTACATGCTTTCTGAAGTGGGATGAATTGCAAAGAGTACAAAGAAGCTGTGAGTGTAAGTATCAAATGAGATCATTCAGAGCCACATAAAGGCAGATTAGTAGTAATGCTGTCCAAAGAACATGAATATTCATGTTGTGAGCCATGTGGTTCAGATTCCCCAACACTACTGAATTCAATTTGGATGTTCTGTTTTATGCTATTGTCCCCTAGAACATCACTGAAAGCCATTTGCATTATGCAGTACTGCTTCCTGCTCCCAAGTGCTACAACAGGATCATGCTCACAAGAAATAAATGCCATCAGAGAGAAGGAGTCAAATGGTGGCATATTTCACAAAAGCTGCATTCTGCTACCTGAGAGCGTAAATCAGACTTGTGATCACTTTCTAAATATCTGCTATATTTAATGCACCCCCTGATTTAAGCCAGGATGGAACAAATGATCAGGACAATCCTAGTTTTCCAGGTAGAATATTTTGCCTCTGAACTTGTGAACAGTTAGGTTTTCACCTTGGTCCAAAATATCAGAGTAAGTGACAGGAGGGTCCTGTTACAGATAGTGTATGCAAACAGAGTGCAGTGGAACTGCAGTTAAACCTAGGTATTGAGTTTTGGAGCATAGGTTTGAGTTCTTTGCAGCATTTATCCAATACCAGTGATTGGTTAATATGTATTCTTTGAGATTACTTCCTCCCAACCCAAAGTAGAATAATTAGTTCAGTAGATTGTGAACTTCAGAATTGCTTTCCGAAGGGCCAGATTTTTCTCTTTTACATCATTGTAAACCGAAGCATCTCCTCTGATGTCAGGGCTATCTAAGAAAATCATCAGAATCTGTCTCCGGGATGAGCTACACCTGTCTGTAGAATGGAAGCAGCGTGCTAGAGGAGTATCACACCCTAACACTCAGCAGCGCATGGGCTGCGCAAGTGAATGATAGGGAGTGAATTAGGGCCCAGTACAGCAGTTCATTGTTAAGGTAACGAGAGAGAGACAGACACACACACTAGAGCACCAGGTATTGCATGCTTTTGTGCTTGTATCTAAGAATAGGAGTTATATTGACCCATATGCAATCTCTTAAAACTGTCCTGGAAGTTCTTCTTCAACAGCACAGTAAGTCCTGTTGTGGCCTTGCTTATATCTTAGCACAGTCTGATAGTGACTTCCCAGCCCTCATGTTTGAAGCCTAGATTGAAGTCTTTCAAAACTTGCAGAGACTAGATAAGTATCTCCTTACATCTCATCACTTTCTAAATTCAGTTCTCCTTCAGAGATTTATTAGGCATCTAATAGGATAGCAGCACTGTGGCAATGAGTTTTAGGTTGCTCAGACAGCTTGAAAAACAGAAGCTTGGGAAGAAGGCAACAACTAATTTCTCTGTGGGAAACAAGAACTAAGTCAGGAATAATAGTGTCAAGAGGAAGCATAAAGAGCCCAGAACCAACAGCATGCCAAGTGGATGCTGTATTGCTTTCTGGGATGAAGGAGGAGTGAGCCAGAGGTCTCGGTCCGGCAGAGAATGGAACAAATCAGTAGGGAAAAGCCAGCCCTCTAGAGATGGAATTTCTCTGTAGTCTCATGATTACAGCAAGTACCCCTCTGCCTCCTTTCTGAGACACCATTTGCTTTCATACAAAAGGTACAGTAAGACAATGCAAAAAAAAGGTCCATTTCCAGATCGGTTAATATTTGTGCTGTCAGGCTGGTAGGCCTGATTGGGTGAAGGGCAAGGAAGGAAGTCAAGCACTATTCCAAGGGAGCACCGTGGGGGCTCTGTCTGCCTCTCAGAACTTGCTGGATTACTATGAAGCGTGGCCTTATTGAATCCAGACTAGGGTGACCAGACAGCAAGTGTGAAAAATCGGGATGGGGTGGGGGGTGAGGGGGTAATAGGAGCCTATATAAGAAAAAGACCCAAAAAAAATCAGGACTGTCCCTATAAAATCGGGACATCTGGTCACCCTAATCCAGACCTATAGGCGGAAAGTTTGTAGTTACAGTGGTGTTGGAGGAACTGCAAATAGCTGGGCAGAAGACACATCTGACCAGTGAGAGGATGTTAAAAGGAGGTACTGAGTTGTTGAAATCTGAATTCTAAGACAGATGGCTTGCAGTTACCATCACAGGCTACAGGTTAGGTTTTCCTAAGGCTACACATATAATCCAAGGTCTGTTTATATTTTAGAGACACCACGCTACCTCTCATCTGGGTAGCATATTTTCCATAATGGCCTGGTCGAGGGTGTGAATCAACAAACAAAAAAAAGTGAAGGTGATCAGTTGCACGGAGAGGGGATAGCCCAGCAGGCTAGTTTGTCAGCAGCTAAGAATTCAAATAGTCCTTTTGTACGAAGAGCTGGCACTAGGCATAAGCAGATTAAGCAATTGCTTAGGGCCCCCCCATTAATGATTAGTATGTGTTGGGGGGCAAAAATATTCCTGCTGACAGCCCCCAATGGGCTAGCACCAGCACGGTTTGTAAATGAAGGATGGCAGACAGTGCTCCAGTGAGTTTGCTCTTTTACATGACTCTAGGCAGAGGACAGTTCAAGAGGTGGCACTCTGTCAAGCTTTTAAAGTAGGGATGCTTTAAGAACAGACCTAGATTGAGCCTGTGCTTTATTTAGCAGCTGTCACATCTGTCAGTTTGTTTTGCTTTGCATGTGACCTTACTTCAGGAAAGTCTCTATTAAAACACTGGCAGAACCTTTGTTTCTTATTGTGTAGCAGAGCTTTTTGCTAACTGCCTCGTGACGGTGACTAGGCTCACCCTCAACACAATATATTCATTTAGAGGGAATACATACCAAAGGGTGCATATCTTTCTCTAGAGGCCCAAGAAAGTTATGCCGGAGTTCCCCCCCACGCCCACATTCCAGTAAATGAGCAGGCATAGTGTTGCTTTACTCACTTATAAGTTATTTCAAGAGAGCACAGATCAAATTCTGCCCTCAGTTACATCTATGCAATCTCACTGAAGCCAGTACAGTTTGCATAGGTTTAACTGATGGCAGAATTTAGTCCTGTATATTTAAGTAAGTGGGATTGCCAGGTGTCCTACCGGAACGCCCGGTCAAAAAGGGACCCTGGCAGCTCGTCCTTAAAAGTCCAGTCGACAGCGCAGCAGGGCTGGCAGGCTCCCTGCCTGCCTTGGCTCCACGCGGCTCCCAGAAGCAGCGGCATATACCCCCCCTGGCTCCTTAGGTGTAGGGGCAGCTCGGGGTCTCCATGCGCTGCCCCTGCCCCAAGCACCGGCTCTGCAGCTCCCATTGGCAGGAACCGCAGCTAATGGGAACTGCAGGGGTGGCGCCGAGGCTGGGGCAGCATGCAGCTGCTTGAGGTAAGTGCTGCCCAGAGCCTGCACCCCTAGCCTCCCTCCCCCGCCCCCCAACCCGCTGCCCCAGCCCTGATCACCCTCCTGAAGAGAAGAGGAGGAGAATGCAGGTAAAAATCACAACATGAGGCTGTAGGTAAGCAGACTATTAAGCCATATCAGAACAGAGAGGTAAGGTGGGTGAGGTAATATCTTTTCTTGGACCAGCTTCTGTTGGTGAGCAAGACATGTTTTCAAGCTACACAGAGCTCTTTGTTGGGTCTGGGAATTTGGGAAATGTACTAAGATGAAAACAAATATTCTAATTTCTTATGCTAAAGTATGTGCTGTTTGATCTTGTATTTAGCTGTGACACTTAATACATTTCTCAGAACTGACGAAGAGCTCTGTGTAGCTGGAAAACTTGTCTCTCTCACACAAACAGAAGCTGGTCCACTAAAAAAAGATATTACCTTACCCACCTTGTCTAATATCCTGGAACCCACACAGCTACTACAACAGAACAGACAGCTGTTGACTTACACTGCAGATGGGGGGGGGGCGCTCTGGAATCCCCAGCTCATTTTACACTACCAAATTTTATAACAATTTTTACATGGTGTGAAGGCTCTAGTAGCTAAAATTTAAGTCTTTGATGTGCATGACAAAGGAGTTCCAAAATACTGTGCAAGTTTAACTGAATACGCAGTGATTTGACTTTTACTAAAGCAGCATCAGTAAGGGTACGTCTTCACTACCCGCCGTATCGGCAGGTAGCAATCGATTTATCCGGGATCGATTATATCGCGTCTTAATGAGATGCAATATATCGATCCCCGAACGCGCTCACCGTCGACTCCGGAACTCCACCAGAGTGAGCGGCGGTAGCGCAGTCGACGGGGGAGCTGCGGCCGTCGATCCCGCGTCATCTGGACCCCAGGTAATTCGATCCAAGATACTTCGACTTCAGCTACGCTATTCGCGTAGCTGAAGTTGCGTATCTTGGATCGATCCCCCCTGCCTAGTGCAGACCAGCCCTAAGGCATAGAAACCTATTAGGCAAGATTTCATTCTCCTGCCAGAGTGGGAGTCCCCCACTAGGATGCAGGGATGGTCTAGATCAGGGGTCGGCAACCTTTCAGAAGTGGTGTGTAGAGTCTTCATTTATTCACTCAAATTTAAGGTTTTGAGTGCCAGTAATACATTTTAACATTTTTAAGAGTCTTTCTACAAGTCTATAATAGATTACATACAACAATAGTTTATGCAAGTAAATAGGGTTTTAAAATGTTTAAGAAGCTTCATTTAAAAATTAAATTAAAATGCAGAGCTCCCCAGACTGGTGGCCAGGACCCGGGCAGCGAGAGTGCCACTGAAAATCAGCTCGCGTGCTGCCTTTGGCATGCGTGCCATAGGTTACCTACCCGTGGTCTAGGTATATTTGGTTCTCCCTCAGCGCACAGGGATGGAAGAAATGACCTCTTTGAGGTCCCTTCCCAGCCCTATATTTCTAGGACTCTGATCAGAATAAAACTAACACCGTACAATCATGATAGGACAGATCTATAGTTGAATGTTTAAGAAGATATTTTTAGATCTTGGGGGGGGAGGGGGGGTTGGTCTGTTTGTACAGCGCCTGAAACAATGGGGCCCTGTAGCTCCTGCTGAAATACAAATTAATAACAAAAAGGCACAAAGGACAGTTAAGCACCCAATTCCTATTGATTTTGGCGCCCTAATCAGATATTAAATATCTTAGAATAGCTACAAGGCTTCAGTGGGAGAGAGATTCTTAATATGGAGCTCTATTGCTGTGTAAGTCCAGCCTTGAAAAAAAATCAAGTTACTGTATACAATGTGTTTTAACACAAAGCAGCACAGCACAGCGATTCATTCCCACTGGCACTTTTATTCTATACGTAAGCAACTACAATAGCCAAGAAATGTTAGCTTCTAGTTGCTGGATTCACAGTTTTCTACTTAGTCCTGGGGGGGCGGGAGGGGGGGGGCTCACACATGAAGGATTCCCCCCTGCCCCCAATGCAGTGTTATTGTAGTCATGTTGGTCCCAGGATTTTTCTTTTTAAATGTCACACAGGAAGTGTGCACATAATAGGCTGATTACTTAGTGGCCTTTATACTCTGACATCTGGGACCACTACACAGTGATAGCTTTTATGGGATAAGATTAGTGTTCAGATGGTATAGTACCATATGAAGGTTCTCTATTAAACTAGGGGGAAGCTATACAGAGGTAATATTGCAATTTTACACAGCGTGCTCAGCATAAGGGATACAACAGATGCAGCTCCTTATCCCAGGTAGAGGTAACCTGTACTCACTTGAGGTTTCAGAGTGGTAGCCGTGTTAGTCGGTATCAGCAAAAACAACAAGGAGTCCTTGTGGCACCCTAGAGACCAACAAATTTATTTGGGCATAAGCTTTCGTGGGCTATAACCCACTTCACCAGATGCATGGAGTGAAAAATAAAGTAGGAAGGTATAAATATACAGCACATGAAAAGATGGGAGTTGCCTTACCAAGTGGTAACGAGGCCAATTCAATCAGGGTGAATGTGGCCCATTCCCAACAGTTGACAAGTTGGAGCCCCTTATGGTGTGGCTGATGTGGTTAGTTCCTATGATGGTGTCCCTTGAATAGATATGTGGGCAGAGTTGGCAACGGGGTTTGTTTCAGGGATTGGTTCCTTGGTTAGTGTTTCTGTTGTGTGGTGTGTAGTTGCTGGGGAGTATTTGCTTCAGGTAGTGGGGGTGTCTGTAAGCAAGGACTGGCCTGTCTCCCAAGGTCTGACACTGAGGGATCGTCCTCTAGGATAGGTTGTAGATCCCTGATGATGCACTGGAGAAGTTTTAGTAGGGGGCTGTAGGTGAGGGCTAATGGCATTCTGTTACTTTCTTGTTGGGCCTGTCCTGTAGTAGGTGGCTTCTGGCTCTGTCAATCGGTTTCTTCACTTGCCCAGATGGGTATTGTAGTTTTAAGAATGCTTGATAGAGATCCTGTAGGTGCTTGTCTCTGTCTGAGGGATTGGAGCAAATGCCGTTGTATCTTAGGGCTTGGCTTGTATGCCCAAATAAATTTGTTAGTCTCGAAGGTGCCACAAGGACTCCTCATTGTTTTCACTTCAGGTTGGAAATCCAATGAGTTTCCATCTTATTGTCAGATTCAATTTACAACCATAAAAAGAGAAAGAGGGTTTTTATGGTTTTACTAGCAATGTGTAAGATATTAGGAATTGCGTAATGCTGATCATGTTGCCCAACACCATCACGACCACAACTGCCAAATTATTCCAGTATAGAGTGTAGAAATCATACAGCCCAGGGTTACAGACACACCCAGCTTGAATGAGATTAGTTAGGCTACTCTAAAACAGAGTTGACCATGGGGCAAATTTAGCCCTGTTGAGAGTAAGAATTTGGCACACTGCAATGGCCTTTTTGCAGAATCCTGTTACTGCGGCCTTATAAAAGCTCTTGTGCAAGTTAAACCTCATCTTCAACAGGGTTTTCTAGAAGATGTAGAGCCATGATACAGCACTGGATTGCTGCCCAGTGAACAGTTAAGCATGGAGAATTTAGACAAATGACTAAGTCTATGATTTATCAGCAGAGCTTTCTTTAGTTTTCCCACTCAGTGCACTCAGTATTTGAATTGAATTGGTGAAGTCAGCCACAATATGTGCCACATTAAAAAGGGCTGCTTTATGTAATGCACACCCAGAAGTATGGACTTCTGTTTTCCCATTAGGACTTGTTCTTTGCTAAAAGAAATGAGTTTTGCTATTCCATTCAATGGTGGCAGGATCAGCACTCCTAGGATGCAAAGTCTTCACACAGTATGGCACATAACTCAGGAGCAAGAAGATCTCAGACTCCAGATGTGTCTTATCCTGGTGTTTTCACTTCAGGAATTATTTTTGAAAACTAAAACATCAGAACAGTTAATGTTATGGATCTGTGCACCATGCCTGCTGGGGTTTTTATTGGCAGATTCAACACATACACACAGTTGGAAGAAGTGGGTAATATTTTTCCCGTCCTCAGTTACAGGTAGATAATCCTTATTCTAGAACAGGGATTCTCAAACTGGCGATCGGGACCCCTCCGGGGGTCATGAGGTTATTACATGGGAGGGGGGTCACAAGCCATCAATCTCCACCCCAAACCCCGCTTTGACTCCAGCATTTATAATGGTGTTAAATATAAGAAAGTGTTTTTAATTTATAAGGGGGTGGGGCAGGGGGAGAAACACACTCAGAGACTTGCTATGTGAAAGGGGTCACCAGTACAAAAGTTTGAGAGTCACTGTTCTAGATTGAGGATTTGAGTATTGTACATCTGGTAGGGAAATGATTGAGGAGACCAAACAGGTTCAAGTTGTGATGGCAACAACAGTTTATAGTGCTTTTGAGATACTTGGCTGAAAAGTACATTATGACTAATGGGTTATCTGCCTTTCAGAACTGAACATTAGCTAGCAACCTGAGGTAAAGAACTAACACCTGGCCAAGACACAAAGTTGCACTGATTTACCCAACAGTGAGACATTGCACTAGTCTAAACTAAAACTACTTGTCTATTTTAGACATGTAAGAATGCTGACCGTTAAGGGCAGACTAAAGTGACGTAAGCCAGTGCAACTTGTGTGTCTAAAGCAGCACCAAGTAGCCTGCTCAAGGTGACAGAGCCGGGAAAACAACCCAGGAGTCCTGCCTACCAGTTCCATGTTCTAATCACTTGGCCATACAACACCCCTATACTCCCAGTTACCAGCAGCCTTCAAGCTTAGAGCAGGTAGAAGAAAAAGATATTTTATTCCATGCTGCCAGTTCCATAGCTAGTATGCAAAGTAAAAGTATCACCCACTTATGAAGACTACTTCATTTCTCAAAGTTCATTGATGCCAATTGAAAAGCGTGTTGACGACTTTCAGGGGGCTTCAGATTAGGCCACATGTGTTAATGGCCTCAAGAAGTCTGACTGGATGTAGGTTCTTTGCTTTAGCAAGTTTTCATACTGGTTTAATGTTTTAAAATGAACTATCTGGCATCTTTACAACATGCTATATAAACAAGATGGTGCCCTGGCTCACAGGCTTAAAGACAGACCTGATTCAGAGAAAACACAATTCACTATTTAAGTTCTCTGGATTCAGATAAAAGTGTTGCTACTTTACCTGCCTGGACATAATTGCAAATGGTTTGGTTGGTAGATTAAGAGGCCCCCACCCCCATTATCACTACTTTCTGCATCTGCTTCTAAAACACCTTAACTCAAATCTTACAGCAATACTCTAGAGCAGTGGTTCCCAAACTTTAACCACCTGTGAACCCCTTTCACTAAAATGTCAAGTCTCATGAACCCCCTCCTAAAAATGAATATTTCCAGGGATTTTCTCCTTTACTTGAGTATAAATTATAAAAGCAGTGATCTTGAAAATAAAAGATTTGTTTTATGACATTACACATTGTTTATTATTATTATTAATCATTGCAGTATTTTTATTACATTATGAAAACGGCAACACTGCCAAGATCTCACTTTCGTAGCTTGTATCACTTTGAATAAGCCTGTTATAAGACAAGGCTCCTATGTTTCATCAAAGAGTATCAGATGCGAAACAGCATGAAGGTATTTAAGAAGCCAACTCAAAAAGTTCCTCCTACACAAGCATTCAGGTCTTGAGGAGTCCAGGCAAACAACACATATTATAACAAAGCCTAAACTTGTTCTTCATAATTTTAAAAACAATACTAGCTGCCTATTTAATTTTAAAAACAGCAAAAAAATATCCACCTCCCTTTCCATTTCTTATAAGGAGTCTTGAAGTTTTAATCTCCTCAGTCTGATAGATATGCTTGCTTTGATCTGCTTAGCTCTTGGAAGTCCAGGGGCTCCGGGCTGCTGGCCCTGTGGTGCCTGGAGTCCCTAAGGACAGCTATGTCCGCCATTAGGGAATTTTTTCCTGAGAACCCTCTATAACATTTCACAAACCCCAGTTTGGGAACCACTGCTCTAGAGGGAGCCACACCAGATCCCCATTAGAAAGGGGTTAAATTTTTAGTCTCCATACATTCTCCAGGAGCAGAAGGGCTCTATGGTGCAGTTGTGCTCAGAGAGTACACCAATACCCAAATGAGACCCCATGTGCAAAACAATCCTGCTCTTATCATTGGACTTCCAGCACTGACTGCTTCAGGAACTGATCCTGCTCCCCCTCAACAGACCTGGAGCCCTATCCTGACCTCAGACACAACAGACGCAATACCATGACTGAACAAAATTGGTCCCCTGCACTTTATGAAAAAACACACACAAAATCCATCAATAGCCAACCATGCACCCCTTTCACTTTCTAAATTCTAACTTGCCGGATTCTGCCCTATGGCTGGTAAACCTTTAAGCAGAAAGCACATCACTGCAGAGGAAGTGGTTTTATTTTTAAAAAGAAAAGCAGCGTTATGAAGAGAGCAACACATCCAATTCATAAAGTCAGTGTTGTTTTTTAAGACTGAGCAAGACGTTAAATTTTTCGATTGGATGTTAAGCTTTAAACTATAGGTCTCCCAAACAAACAAGCACACACACAAACATATACACACATGCCTGCAAACAACAGCCAACAGAGAAAGAGGGAGATTGAGGGGAGGAGCTGTTTTAGGACTCCTACTACACAACTGTGCTTTCAAAAGGAAGCCACACCAGCAAACCTTCCACTGAGTCACACCCTTTTTTTTGGCCAAGAGGAATAGAACCAACTCTTCTGGTTTAAATTCAGAAACCAAGTTATGTTTGCTGCCTCCCTTAAGACAGCCAAGTTCTTGCACAGTCCCTTTAGCCTACTTGTGCTGCGGCCGGGTAACTGTGCGGCCTCCACGGTACAAGAACAGAGCTGGAAGCGCTGCGTGGGGGGACACGGTGACACGGCCATCAACGTCCTGATCCTAAATCCCACTTTATAACCGCGTCTGCGCCACGCCGCAGCCCAGGAAGAAGTTGCCTCGCTCATCTCCAGGACCCAGCAAGCGGCCTGCCGAGCTGAACCCCAGCCCTTGCAGGTGCAGGTGCCCAAACCCTGGGCTCCCCTCCTGGCAGCGCAGAGAGGGGAAGGAGGGGGCGCCCCTTTGGCTACCCACCCCTCCTGCGCAGGAGAAGGGCAGACTCACCCCACGACGGAGATGACCACGGCCGCCAGCAGCAGGTAATTGGTCTGGTAATAGAGCAGGTTGCTGACCACCCGGTTGTTCCATTTGGACACGTCTTTGCAATCCGGCCAGGCGAAGCGCTCGAAGCCGGGGAAGAAGTCGTCCCAGGCTCTCCGGGGGGCGAGTTGCACATCCATCGCTCTCTCCCCTCCGGCTCCGTGCGCTGCGCCGCGGCGCGTCAGCTGGGCCGGGTTCAAGAGCTCCCGGCAGCGAATCAGCGCAGCCGGCTGGCTCAGCTGGGCGGGGAGCGACCCCGCGCCGGCCAGGCGGAGCCGCGGCAGGAGGGGTTTATTTCCCTCCTCCTTGCCTCCCCTTCCTCCCCTGCGGCATGCAGCGGGTGGGGCAATGTGAACGAGAGGCGATGGGGCAAGCACACGAGAGCGGTGTTTTAAATGCCGCATTTTCAACAAGGATTCTTCCCCTCGGGGTCTTGTTGCTGTTGTTGTTGCAACACTGCCTTTCAAAAAGCAACACAGGGTCCTGTGGCACCTTTAAGACTAGCAGAAGTATTGGGAGCATAAGCTTGCGTGGGTAAGAACCTCACTTCTT